>NW_004567116.1:24193167-24236777 GCF_000260355.1 Condylura cristata
TCAAGTATTTGTGAAGCACCTTTCAATAGCTTGGTTTGGGTGCTAGAATGTTGAAATTTAAAAGTAGCTAAGAAGCCCTGTCCTCATGACACTTAGATTCCCAGTATAAATTTGTTTTGATAGGCATAATTATAGTAAAAGGACAATATGCAATAATGAAATTTATAAGATCAAGTTCTGTATTTGGGTTGGGGGGCTTCCTTGGAAGTACTCAGAATATGGACTTGTTCTGGAGCCGCAGTATGGCAGGATGAAGTGTGGCCTAATGTCTGAGAAATGTGTTGAAAGCCTGTTTCTAGACTGTTCCACATCCAACCGGGCTCATGCCCCTCAACAACAATTGATTTTCCCACGAGTGAAATAGTTGGTAAGTAATTTCAAAATCTTTGTGAATCTCCTTTTAAAATACTGTTTAACCAAGGTGTTATCACTACAAGAAGAAGAGGGGGGAAAAATCAATATATAGGAACAAAGAACAATGAATCAAAAGTGGCACCAATGGATGAGAGAAGTTCAAATTAAAAGAAGCAAGACAGCTGCCAAGCCTGAAAAAGAAAGGGCAGAGATTTACATTTACGAGGTTTTTACAAAACCTATCAGACAAACTAATTAAAACCACAAATTTTAATTGGAGTTAATTGGAGTGTATAGTTGAATGAAAGAAGTGGGCAAGAATACTCTTCACTCTTTTCGCTCTTTTCTCTCCCATCAAACACACTAATGGATGATGAAGCAGATGCATTTCATCAAGTCACAACTTCCATTTTCCTCTGTGACTCCTGGAATGTTAGAGCCAAAGGGTTTTCGATCATCCATCTGATACCATTCTTTAATAGATAGGGACACTAAACAAAGACTGATAAGTGACATAATCAGGGCCACCCACTGTAGCAATCAGGGATAGAACCTAATTCCCAAATTATCTTTCCAAGCATGTACCATTGCAGGCGAAGTCTTGTCACCCTGAGAATAAGCAAAAATGAACTTCAGGTGAAGGCCATTAATAAATCAGGTGCTTGTGGACATAACCGTTATGATCTACATGATGAAAGGAATCTACATAATTAAAAGAGTAAGCTGGCATTCCTTATATCTGGCATAAATAAGGAATGGTTACAAAGTATTCAGTAGTTACCATGCAGAAACTACTATACACTCCACCTTGCTTATGTGGCTAAGAGGACCACAAATTTCTTGGTCTCTCTGTTCTGGTATAAGTGAAAGTAATTATTTTGACAAAGATACTAGTCAAGCTTGGTAGAGCAAAGGAAGATTTTGAAAGTAAATGGTGCTCAAAATAATAGATTGATGATTCAGTGGGAAAAAATATTAACTTTTAGGGCCCTCCCTGGTGGCGCAGCGGGTTAAAGCACTGAACTGAGAAGCTTAAGGCACTTCCTCATGAGTTCGATTCCCGCCTGCCCTGGAGGTGACCACATGCCGCGGCAGACCTCTCCTGACCGGCCCGCTGCCCCCCTCAGCAGTGTACTTCATCAATCTGCCTGTTCTGTACCCCACTCTGTC
This sequence comes from Condylura cristata, assembly GCF_000260355.1. Taxonomy (NCBI): domain Eukaryota; kingdom Metazoa; phylum Chordata; class Mammalia; order Eulipotyphla; family Talpidae; genus Condylura; species Condylura cristata. The sequence continues at coordinate 24,194,692 of NW_004567116.1, forward strand.
TCTGGACTATACCCCAGTTCTGTACGAATAAATAAATAAATCTTAAAAAAAAATTAACTTTTAATCCTAACTCATACCATATGCAAAATTTAATTTGAGATTCCTCATAGATTAATATGATTAATCTTTTATATAGTAATCTTTAGAACTTTTAAAAGATTTGTTTATTTATGAATACAGAGCTGGGGTATAGGCCAGAGGTGCAGGGGTGCTGAGAGGATTCACCAGTGACAGAGTGGGGAGCAGAACAGATTGACTGAGTACATTGCTGAGGAGCAGCAGGCAAGACAGAAGAGGTCTGCTGTGCTTTGTGGGTCACCTCTGAAGGCTCGGATGGAAGTTATCCTGAAGTGGCTGTGGCTAGTTTGCAGTGCTGTGCTTTAACCCCTTACACTGCCTGGAAGGGCCCAATCTTTATAATTTATTGTCTAAGGAAGTTCACTACTGAGAGTATAAGGTTGCTCCAAAAATAGTTTGAATATATAAGTATATTTAATAATAAGATGTGTTTAAACAAATTGTTCTTACATATAAAACTTCTAATATTAAATTTTAAAATGTACAAATAATATATTCCTGAAGATTAAAGCCAATCAATATCACCTAATTCTTTCAAATATTTTCACAGTTCCCTATATATCTTTATTCATACTTTTCCTTCTTGCATAGTTTCACAAGACAAAATCATCCAATTAGTTGTGTCTATACATGTTTTTTTTTAAAGATTTATTTATTTTTGCATACAGAACTGGGGTACAGGCCAGAGGTGCAGGGGTGGCGAAAGGCACAGAGTGGGGAGCAGAACAGGCAGATCAACGAAGTACACTGCTGAGGGGAGCAGCGGGCAGGTCAGGTGAGGTCTGCCATGCCATGTGGTCTCCTCCAGGGCAGGCGAGAATCGAACTCATGTGGAAGTGGCTTAGCTTCTCAGTGCTGTGCTTTAACCCGCTGCGCCACCAGGGAGGGCCTATATGTTTTTGTTTTTTTTTTTCAAATTCAAGTTTCAATGAAATGTAGCATGTAGGCTTTCTTAGTTCCACTTCAATTTGGTACAAAATATGAAGCTTAAGTAGGTGGTAGGGTATGATAAATTGTAACAATGACAAAATTATTTACTGATTGAGACCCTAAAAGGGCCAGAGACTTCAGGAATCAAAGTCGCTATCCTCATACCATGAGGTCTCCCCAAGGGCCAGTTGCCCTGTGGCTATCTAATAACACACCTGCTGGACACAAATTACACTGGTTTCTCCTTGACATAGATGACAAATACAGAAATAAGGGAGAAGTAAGAAGCTCTCAGAGAAAAAGCAGGAGTTGAAATCAAAATCTCTTTTGCTTCAAAACACATGTGCTTTCTGCTCTCTCTCTCCTCCCTGTTCTTTGATGTGGAATTAGATTGCTTAAGCTTTTTGACTTGAAACTTGCTCTGAGCTGCCAATTCCAGTCTTTGTATCCTCCCGCAAGTTTGACCTTTGTATTGCCCCAGTGCTTGGATTTGAAGCCGTCGAGTGAGTCACTTGTCTGTATGAGTCATGTTTGTTTACGCTTTTAGGACGTTGGTCTGTTTGACAAGAACTTCATCATGAGGTCACTTGTAGTGGCCTCTACTTCCTGTTGGCTCACAGTGTGTATACTGGCAGAGCCTTCTTCTGACATTCCTTATTTTAGCCTCTGAGCCAAGGAAATACAAGTCTTCTCAAATTCTGGCATTTAAAATTATTCTAAAAATTAAAATTGAATCGTAATTCCTGAGCTCTGGATAGCCCATATAAATTTTTTCAAATACATAATAGAGTATTATTTTTATTTTGCACATTGTATAGAACTTATTTATTGCATAAGTGAAAGTCTATATTTACTAAGGGAATAGATTTTTAAAGTTCTCATCACAAGAAAACAATTTATAACAGAGGTGATGGTTATTAAATAAACTTATTGTGATGATCTTTAAGTTTACATCTGTACAATCATATGTACAAATATGAAATCATTATGCGTTAGGTTAATTGTATCTCAATAAACTATTTCCCCCAATAACAGAAAAAGCACCATTGAAAGATAACAAAAGAATTCTTAACATATCCATATTTTTAGACCTAATCACAACTTTCTCCTACTTTTGTAGTATCTGATCTCTCATTTCATTGCTACATCTCCTGTTTCTTGTTTTTCCTTTGGTTATAGGACTCAGTATTATTTTCCTAAACATGAATGAGACATCCTTTTGATCATATCATTTTCTTATTGAAACCCCAATAAATTAATACCTATGGGTAGCACATCATTTTCAGTCTCACAGATCTAATAATCCTGAATTAATTTGACATGATTTGCTAGTTCTAATTGAGAGACTATATAGAATTCTTTGACTTTAGGTTCAATAAAATTCAAATTCAAATACTACCTGATCCAAAGTAGCTTTACCTCAGTTGTATCTGCCTGTATCTAATGGTCTGAGGAAAATGTGCTTAAAAAGAACAAGGAGGGGGTTGATGCTGAGTCTTGTCTACATCCACATAAAGAAAATTAATGAAACTATAAACTTTTAGGGCTGATGACCTGGCAGGCTGCAGACAGAATTCATTCTCCTCAGAACTGAGTAATGATATTATTAAACAACACCTGGCAGAAACGTTAAAATTCTACACCCCGCTTTTGGCCATCAATATCTATGGAGAAAAAGCAATTTGTTTCTTTCGGAAATATGAGGAGGAACAACTACCTTGATGGATTTCAGGAACTCATGTGGTGAGCTGACCAGCAGAGGGACAGTAGGAAAACCATCTGCTTGGTTTGGAGATTGCATGCTCCCTGACCAAGGAAGAGATGCTAACAGTTCACATGAAAGATTTGGAGCATTGCAATTGCCGTTTCTCTGCTTATAAGCTAAAAAAACAAATGCTACTTCAAAATAAGCCAACAATAAAATAGAAAACTATATTCTTAAAAAAGCACCTGTAATTTTTTTTCTTTTCACCGTGTATTCACAGTATCATTTGCTTACACCCTTTGTCACATCATAACAGTTCAGTCATGGACAAGAGTTGCAGTCTGTTTGACTCTGTGTTTAAATAGGTATATAATTTAATCAGACGTTCTAACTGTGGAATTATTAGAATATTGGTGAGGGTAATTCTTTGTTTTGGGGGCCTTTGCTATGAATTGTGGGATTTTAGTAGCATCTATACACCAGCGTCTATACACTAGATGCCAGTATCTCATTCCTCCTGTACTTGTGCAGCCAAAAATTATCTCCAGGAATTGCCATATATCCTTAAGAGCAAAATAGCACTAAAATGCTTCTGAGTTTTCCTTCCATTCTGTGTCTTCTATTACCTGAAGAGTTATTCTTGCTATTTCAATAGAATAAAGCAATCCTTAGAGGGATAATTCAAGAAGATTAGAAGAAATGGTGACATGAGTTTAGAATTAATAATGTGCTTTTCTATAATATTTGTATTTGGACATTTAATTCTTTTTCATATGAAGGTTTTTTATTTTGATTTACACAGTAATATTGTTCACCACTAGGTTAATCTTTAGAAAAATAACATGAAGAAGAAACATCTGTCTTGTCCAAATAATAAAGGAAAATCACAATCATATTCTGATATTTTTCTTTATAAAATTTCTCCCTCCACCCTCCACGAATGACTGAATTCTTCAATAAGGAAACTGCCATCATGTTTACTAGGATTTTTGAGTTTGTCAGCAAACTTGCCTGAGAAAATGACATTTATGGAGTAATTCTTTGTACAGAATTATAGTATTATTCTCATTAAGCAGGACAATAATTTAAAATGAGATTGCCTATTTTTAAGCTTCATTTTGATGCCCTGAAAGGAATTCTAAATGCTTCCACTTTCACATAGGTTCAATGTTATATTGGGCTGAATCTACATAATATTCCCTGATATCATCACTATTCTGATGATTAGGTTGCTATATTTCTTTAAAGTCTCATATGAACTTCTTCCAGTCTTTACTACTTAATGAATTCTTCATTTGACTTCCTATTTTGATTTCCTGGTTGCCCAATAAAGTGAATAAAATAACTCTTAGCTCTTATATATTTGAGAATGTCTTTTTTAGTTTGTTTTTAATGTGTAAGACATAAGTTGACTGACTATATTCTCTAAAGATCACATTATTTTCCTTCTCATATCCCCTGCAAATTACTTCATTGTTTTCTTACATTAACCATGTACGATGAAATGAGACAGAATTTGAAGAAAGCATATTTTTTTTCTATAAAGTAACTTTTTTTCTCTCTATAAATACTTAGAGGATATTTTCATTATTCATTTCAGAGATTTTTCTGATCTATATTTAAATATGCATTGTGCATTATTAACATTTTCTGCAATATATTGAGTTCTGATTACTTGTATTTGCTATTTACGTGGGAGAACATTTTCTTCGGTTATAAAAAAGAATTTTAGACTTTCTCTTTTGTTTCATGTCTTTAGATTTCTTCCTATCAACAATGTATCTGATTTATGGGATGGAAATAGGGGAGGCTAAGGTGACGGGCCGTAAGTGCCAACTTGCCCAGGTCAATCCTGGTCTGTCTCTACTAGCTAAAATGTTATTGCCATTAGTTAACTAGTTTACTAAAATATAAATACTGTCTTACAAAAACATTCAGTTAGAACATGTGCTTTGCTTTTGACTGCTTTCCCCAGGTTGGATATTACCCTACAATCCATGGGTGGTTAAGCTCTGCCCCCCACTTCTACTATAGCCACAACATGGGAACGAAACCATGAGGATATTGTGGGGTGTGTTGTTGAAATGCTTGGAGAAGAGAAAATAGATCACTATTCCTTGCTATCTTCCATTCTTTCCTTCCATAGTAGGCTAAAGCTCTTTTAATTGTTTAGCATATTGTTGCTGTTATTTGACTTTCTCTTAAATTTAGAGGTGTGGTATTTAGAGTGAAAATAAAATCTTAGAAAAAAGGTGGAGCCACTAAATAGCAGCTAAGTGAATGTAAAATTGTATTATTGTATGTGACCCAACTAATGCAAAAAAATGTCAAGCACCAGTGAAAATTACTATGTACTGAAAATGACAAAGAATATAGAAAGTTCTTGAATACATGTGCAGTCAACAATATAGCCTCAAAATATAAAAAAATATATATAATTAGAGAATGGAGAGCTATAGATAAAATAGCAATTATAGTTGAAATATTTCAACAGTGCCACTCAAAAATGATAAAGGTGACAAAAATAATTATCAGTTTGATTTACAATGTGTTTGCAGAACCAGTAAATACAGTATACATATGTTCTTGAATATACATCCTATAGTTGTAAACATTAATTTTGTTCTAATCTCTTAAATTAGGTCCCCTCAAAATAGATTCTGAGATGGAGATCTATTTATAGAATATTCATTGAGATGTGCTTATAAATATATGAGAATTAACCAGGATTAGGTAGAGAGGGAAACTGAGCCACAGAGGCCACAAGTGAATCTCAACCAATTTAATTGGAGATCTGTCATTGGGAAAGATTGTGGAGGTTTTCCAAAGCAAGACAAGTGGCATCATTGCTTGCAGGTTGCACCAAGGAAGGGGAATGACCTTGCCAGAAGCAGTTCTCTGCATCTGAGAGTGATTTTCTGTAAGTGATTTTCTGGGACCAGCAAGAGCCCTACCATCAGCTGCAGGATATGTGAGTTCACCCTGAAAAACCATCTGGACAGAGACCCCATATTCATTTCAATTAGATCACAAAGGAAGCCTTAATATATTTAAAGGAATTAGAATTTTATTGATTCTATTATCTGATAACAAGACAATAATGCTTTAAAATTAGAAATCAGTAACTAAAGGATAGCTTAATATCCCATATGTCGGCCCTCCCTGGTGGCACAGCGGGTTAAAGCACAGCACTGAGAATCTAAAGCCACTTTCACATGAGTTCGATTCCCGCCTGCCCCGGAGGTGACCACATGGTGTGGCAGACCTCTCCTGACCCTCCCGCTGCTCCCCTCAGCAGTGTACTTTGTCGATCTGCCTGTTCTGCTTCCCACTCTGTCTCTGGTGAAGCCTCTCACCGCCCCTGTGCCTCTGGCCTGTACCCTAGTTCTGTATGCACAAATAAATAAAAATAAATCTAAAAAAAAAAATCCCATATGTCTTAAAGCTTAACAAATAACAAATATGAAATTATTGCTTGGTTAAAGAGGAAATCATGAAGATGAAGTGATGTAATATTTAGAGCTGGATGACATTAAAGTTCTACCTGTGGAAATCTGTGAGAGAATCTAAAGCAGCACTTGGTTAAAAAACTTAAAGCTTTGACTGAGGTCATGAGGAAACAGCATTGACTGAAAACTAATGAGTAAAAAGTTCAGTTAAAGAAGCTAGAAAATATTAAATAGAATCAAAAGTCTTAGAAGTAGGAAATAAAAGCAGGTAAAATTAATAAAACCAAAGCATGAGTCTTAGAGAAAACTAAAAATATGATACGCCTTTTATATGACTAAGGAGAAAAACATAAGACTGGAGTAGATAAGATAGAAACTGTCTCTGTTTAAAAAGCACATATTGATAAAGAGAGACATATAGTTTAGCCTTGGTAACTGCTGAATATGGGAACTGTGAAAAAGAGGACCAGTTGTATATCTATATTAAGAGATTAATCACTACAAAAGCTTATTAAAACATATTAGTCAATACATTTGACAGATAAAATAGACACTTAAAAGTAAAATGCAACAATTGACATAACATGGACTAGACAACAACAATGAAAATGATATTATATCTGGCCCACAAAAACTTCACAAAATAATGTTTTTAGCAAGTTCTGGGAAGTAAAAAATAGGAACATTATCTAACCTATTTTACTAAGGTTGAGGATAAGACAGATGCCCACTCTTCTTCCCACTATTATTTAATATAGTTTTGGATGTACTGACCAGAGCAATCAGGTAAGAAAAAAAAAGTGCAAATTGGGAAAGAAGTAAACCTACCATGTTTTGCAGATGATATGATAAACACATATAAGAACATATACACTCTACAGAAAAACTATTAGAAACAATAAATTGATACAGCATAGTGGCAGTTTACAAAATCAATTAGCAAAAATATATTGCATTTCTCTACACAAATACTGCAGTAGCAGAAAGAGAAGTTAGGAAAGCAGCACCATTTACAATTCCATCAAAAAGAATAAAATATGTAGAAATAAATTTATCCCAGGAAATTAAAGTTCTATACACTGAAAACTATCAGGCTTTACTAAAAGAAAAAAGAAGGGAAAAAAAAAAAAAACACGGGAAAACTTGTGTGTTCATGAATCAGAGATTTCTATTTATAAAAAAGTCATTCTACCTAAAGCAATATGTAGATTGAATGCAATCAGCCAATGCAAATCTAAAAACTTATAAGGAACCACAAAAGACCTTCAAATAGCCAACACAAGCCTAAAGAAAAAAAAAATGGAGCTATTATGACTCTCAATTTCAAATTATGCTACAAAGCTACAGAAATCAAACCGGTTTATATCGGGTTGAATTAATAATAGACACACAGATTGATGGAACATAATCTGGAGTCCAGAAATAAAACATATATCCATGTATATGAACAACTAATTTATGACAGAGGAGCCAAAATAATATAATGGAGAAAATCTCTTTACTAAATGGTTTTGGGAAAACAGGGTAGCCATGTACAAAAGAATGAAGCTAGAGCATTGTCTTGTATCATGTATAAAAATTAACTGAATATATGTTAAAGACTTGAATATAAGATGTGAAACCATAAAATACATAGAAGAAAGCATAGGCGATAATTTCTTCAACATTGGCCTTGGTGGATTTGTTTCTAATAGTAGGAAAAAAGAAAATGAAACTAGACCAAACTGGAAAGCTTCTGCAGTATGAAAGAAACCACTGTTAAAACAAAAGCAAACCAACGAAAGGGTCAAATAATTAAAAAACAAAAGGCATACAGGGGATTAACATTCAATGTCTATAACCAATTCAATACAAATAACAAATCAGGCAAATAAATTAAAAGATTGAGGTGGGGGCCTCCCTGGTGGTGCAGAAGTTAAAGCCTCAGTGTTACCAAGCCACCAGCCACTGCAGCTTGAGTTGATCCCCAGCCAGGGGGCTGACCCACATGGTCCTGTCTCTCCCACAGCTCCCCTCACAGTTGTCTCAGTGGATCCACCTGTTCTGCTCCCCACTCTATCTCTGGTCGACCCTTCACTACCCTCATCTTGGGCCTACACCCCAGTTCTTGTATATATAAAAAAAATTGAAGAGAGGGTCTAAATAGACAATGGAAGCATTTTCCTTGTTGCTGAGCACTAGGAAAATGCAAATCAAACCCATTGTTACTTATCACTTCACACCTTTTAGAGTAGTGATTATGAAAAAGTCAGGAAACAGTGAATGTTGGAAAATATATGGAGAATGGAGTCTCAGATACTAGTAGTGGGAATGCAATTTTGTGCAGCTACTGTGGAAAACAGTATATTAGTTCTCCAGTTGAAAATACAACTATATGATCCAATATATTTACCTAGGTATTTATCTGAAGGGTATGAAAACTGTGAGACTTGAAATCTTCATAATTTTTTTTCATTTCTACTATTTTTTTTTATATAATAGTTTATTTTTACATCAGTTTGCCTCGAAATCTTCATAATTTTAAGGTAATAAATTTGTGTTTTTTAAACCATTAAGTTTGTGTCCATTTACTACAGTAGCAATTAGAGACTAATATTGGGCTAAAATTGGAATCAGATCAGCTGATTCCTAGTTTTATGCTCTTTCCATTATACATCATCTTTAGAATTTCAAAATTCCCTAGATTCAATGGCAAACTGATTTAGTGCTGACTGAACAGTGCTGTGACAGAAACATGGCTCCTAAGTTGTCAAGACTGTAGCACAAAAATATATATATATATTATATATTATGAATGTGACAGTTTCTTTAGACTGTGAGCTTTAAATTTCAGAAAAAGTTGAAACGGCTATTTAGAGCATCTAAAGAGGAAATAGAAATCATAGCTTTTTTTGCATTTATTTTTAATCTGTCTATCATTCTCATTATATCCATAATAATGAAAGAAGAACTGTATTCTTATTTCAGTCTGTGTCACTGCAACATAATAGTTTTGCTTTAGAAAGCAATTCCATGCAACCAAATATGCAACCAAATAGCACCTCCTTTTTTTTATTTTTTTTTTTTTATTTTTCGCAGTCCTTTCCTTATTTTTTATATTGACTATAGAAGATAGACTAGGCCAATAAGGAAAAGAAGAAAATAAAATCAACTGAAGAAAAGCCAAAGGGCTCACATAAATGTTAAATTCAAAGTACCTACTGATTTGTAATAACATATGGGTGTCTCAGTTATTGGATGGTCTGGCATGATTTGTTACTTATCATATTTCTGAAACAAAACAAAAAGCCTGGTCTGTAGAACATTTCATTTTAAAATGCAATATGTATAAAAAACTCTTTAAAAGATATGCAAATTAAATCATACTTTGTGGTATGAAATAATTTGATTGAATAAAAAGTATTTAGTTACAATGAGTATTTCGATCCTTGAAACTAGGGCCATTACAAAAAAAAATTCTAAGTATAATCACATTAAAATAACATGTAATTTTAAATGTGGACATAGGTCAAATTTAGTGGTATTTATGTATTTGAATCCACATACTCAGACCACTATCCTAGAATAGCAGCTGTGGTAGTTTTTGTGAGGCACATTATTTTTTTCAGTATTATATAATAATACATCAGGGCAAATAATACATTTTATGTATGAAATTAACGCCAATCTACGTCTTAGTAACTTTTTTGTTGATTTTGGAAAAAAACACTGGAGGTGTGTTTTAGTTACCTGCTATGTCTTAATCACTGTCAAGGATAAAGCTTTTGTGAAACAGCAATGACATAACCAAAATCTACATAAGAATATTTACTAACTAACATAATGAGTTTTAGAAATATCTTTTTGTTGGAGAAATAAATGATGTTGAAAATGAGTAATTGTATCAATGGCATATTTGGACAAGTTGGATGATTTTGCACATTCACATTAAAACCAAATAAAATATTTTCTTGCTTTAAAAAAAATTATGCTTGCATCGAAGAACTGTGGTGTAGGCCAGAGGCATGGGGAGTGAGATGGCTCACCATAGACAGAGTTGGGGGCTGAACAGGCAGATCAGCTAAAACACACTGCTAAGGGGAGCAGCAAACGAGACAGGAGAGATCTGCTGCGCCCTATGTGGATTAGCTCCCTGGCCTGGTTTGAACTCATGCCTTGGCAGTGATAATTTTGAGACTTCACCCCTAGGTCTCCAGGGGGGGCCTGTTTTCTTACTTTTGATGAAGCAAGTGTTACACTATATTTCATTTAGTCATTCAAATACCTGCACTTGTAAACTACTTATCGTGGGTTTAAGATTACACAGATGAATAACCTGTAGTCATTGTTTTACTATCCAATAAAGCAAACAGTGGGAAAAAAAAATAACACAGATTGCACTTTCTTAGCTTGAGAAGTAGGTTTCCTCAGACATTAGCTCTTAGGAAGAATTCAGCAGCATTATTGCCAGACTGATGAATGCAAGTCTGCATAGAACTAGCTTTCCTTATACTCCAGGATTCCACTTATATTTTCTTCATAGTTAAATTTGAAGACAACTAGGGGTAACTTCCATTTTAATTAGGGACAGAGTTAATTAGGATATTATGGTTAACTGTATATGACCAGTGATTCAGGATGCTCCTGGTTAACTTGGAGTAGGAGCCATTTCTTTTTACATGTCAGAGGAAAATTGGACCCAGGGATCACTAGAGAATTATATGGCCTCTGTACCCTTACCCAGAGATGGGGTTGCCTATAGTATCCCTTTTGAGTCTTCTCTCTCCTTCGTCACACACAATGAAAGGTGAGTTTACCTTCTGTTCCACTCTAAGAACTGCAAGTAGGTAAAGGAAGAAGTTAGCACCCAAGTTATTACCTGATTTTTTGTTCTTGTGGGGTAAAATATAATGACTTGCAATTTACATAGGAAATAAGTACTGCAGGAGAAATAGATTTGCAGATCAGTGAGACCACAATTCCATAAAAAGAATCTAAACTCTTGTCTGGTACGTGAAGTTAAGGCTTGATAGAGAGACAGGTATATGTAGGCAATGGGTGGGAGGACATAGAAAGGAAATCTTGCTATAGGAAAAAGGAACATCATACAAAAGATGTGATGTGACTGAAACATAGTCTCCCTGGGGATAAAATGCATTTTGACTGTGCTTTAGTTAAAGAAGTGAGGTATGATGGGCCCTCCCTAGTGACACAGCTGGTTCAGGTGCAGCACAATGAAGCCAGCCGCAGCTACTTCAGTGCAAGTTGGATCCCCAGCCCTGGGGTTACCCATATAGAGCAGCAGACCTCTCCTGTCCCACCCGCTGCTCCACTTAGCAGTGTATATCATCATTCTGCCTGTTTTGCTCCCCACTCTGACTGGTGAATCCTCTCATCACCTCTACACCTTGGGCCTGTACCCAATGCATAAATCTTAAAAGAGGCATGCTGAAGGTGCATTATATTGACATTTTTCTCTCCCATGGAGAGTGATTCATCAGACTGTGCAGTTTGCAGAGAGGAGATTGAATGTATTTCAGGGCAAAAATGATAAGACCCTGGATTAAGCTGAATGTACCTCATCTTGAGTATGGTTGCCAGAGACAGAAAAATTAAATAAAAATAAAATTTCCAGTTAAATTTGACTCTCAGGTAAACAGCAAAACCTTGTAATATTGCTATGTTGTATTTAACAGTCAGGGATGTACTTACACTAAAAATGTACTTCGTGTTTATGTGATGTTCAAATTTAACCAAATGTCCTATGTATTGCCTAGTAACCCTGACACTGAGAAAAAGAAGAAAATTATTCCTAGTCTGACTTTACCTCTGACTGCAGCAAGTCCTTTCTTAAATTTCTTTAAGAAAGCCATGTCTCTTCTTTTGGAAACTTTGGTGGAATTTTTTAATTCATGGAAATGCATTCTTCCCATTATTCCTTAAAGTTCTCTCGTTTAATTGCAAGCATAACATTTATTGAGAATGGATTGCAGGGAACGCAGAATAGAGCTAACAGTTGACAGTGCCCTAAAGGCCATAAAAGCACAATGTGTGTCTGTGGGCTGAAATTCATTTTCACTTTGAGTATATTTAGTGGTGTGTACGCCCACACTGCTATGGTGGCTTCAGGACTCAGGAATGATTATTCCTATTTATATAAGTCTTTAGTCATCTACTGCTCAGTTTTTCTTTAATTGTCATACAGCTTTATACCAGAGTCAATCAACCAGCAAGAACTTTTTAAGGCCCTGAGAGCAACTAGTATTTATTGATCGTTTACTGAGTACTAGGAGGTATGCGATGTGCCTTTCATTTGCTTTCACTGCACATCACACCATCCCTGTGAGGTAGGTATTATTAGCCCTACCTTAACAGCAAGGAAATTTGGTCTCAGATAGGGAAGGTAACTTTCCTGAAAATATATTATTTAAGGGAATGAAATTTTGAAACTCAGTTCATTCATAGCACACAGCCTTGGTTCTTTTGATCATCTGAAACAGCTGTTTTCAACTGCGGTGATATAGCCATTCAGAAAGCGTCAATATCTAAAAACATTCCTGAATGCCATCAGGAGGGGCAGAGTGTTCTGCGGATGCTGTTAAAATCCCTACATTGCCTAGGACAGTCCCCACGTAAATAGTTGTATAGTCCAAAATGTGAAAAAGACTGAAATGGAGAAATCACTCCCTAAGTCACAGAACTGTATCAAATGCTATAGTGATACAGATTTTGAGCCAACATAAAAAGGACTTTTCCAAGAATCCAATTTGTCCCAGTATTCCTAGTGACTGAAGTTCCCATCACTCTAAGTATACAAATATAAACCGAATGAGGTCTGGTTGTCAGAAAGTTCCTCCTACATTGGGTGGTAGTTTGGAACTGATGAACTATAAGCTGCTATGTGATTTTTGCACATCCAGTTCACATTTACTTATTAAATGAGATTGAGCTTCCCATTTTTATTTACTCTAGATAACAGAAGAAGAAATATAGGTTCATGTATAGGACCATTTATAGTGTTAGAAGAATAAAATGGCAATGCTAAATCAAAATCAGAAATAACGCATAGAAAAGATACAGAATATTTAATTAAATGTAATGTGAGTTGCACATGCCTGGTGAATTTTTGGAAAGTGAAAGATAATCTGGAGTTCAGTACACGAGACCACCTCTAAATCTCAGTATCCTAAAATCATTACTCTTTTCCCTCAATTCCTGAAACAATTATCTTTAACAATTATCCTAAGACCTGCAGTAGCCTAAAAAATTTTACTCAAGAAAACACATCAGAATTTCTGTATGAATAGCATACACCGAAGCATTTAACTTGCTATATGTCCATTCTCCAATTCTAAGCTCTGTGGTATCATTGAAAATAAGCATCCTTACAAACATGTAGCTGTGAAAAACAGCAGTCTAGCAGACACTGGAGAGGTGGAATTGTTTTGAAGCTCCAAATAGCCTTATCTTTGGAGAATTGTCATTATCTGATTTGTCTCACAGCTCCTAGCAAGCCCCTTCACTACACTTGTCTTTATTTGAATTAACTCATGGCTCACTGAATGATAAAAACCTTATCTCCAAAAAGTACTTTGTTAAAGACAATTATTGGCTGTTTGACATCACAGATAAACGAGATAGCAATAGCAGTTGAGGCAAAGATGAGACAGACTAAACACTTTAAAAGGAAAATTTGGGGAATGATGTTTCCATAGGGGGTTTTGAAATGTTCCAAAATATGTCCAGGGTTACAGAAGACCACAAGTGTAACAGGGCTGTGGGCACATCCCAGGAAGGAGCTGAGAAAGCCTCTCTGTCAGTGATTCTTAGTTTTTGCACAAGCAGAAGCAGACGAATGCAGTCACCTGCTAGACCATTGGAGGCATGTCCCAGTATACAGAACATTTCAGCAAAGAATGGAAGTTAGTGAGTGAGGCATTTAAGGATATATCTGTCCAGCTATTAGCTGATTATTACTAAGTTAATAGAGAGCCTTCATTAGTCAGATGTGACAAAGAATCTAGATATTCATAATTTGTTCATGAAAGTCATTAAAGAAAAAGCAACAAAGAACAATAACAAAATGTTCTGGGAAGGTTAGTTAGAATTTGATTTCCAGAGTTTTAAAAGTCAATAGAAATAGATCATGTAGAAGTGCAAATGTGGGACTTACTAGACAAAGATTTTGTATCAACTATTATAAGTACATTCAAAGAAATAAAGGAAATCATGTCTCAAGAACTAAAGGAAAGTCTGGAAGTAATGTGTCACCAATTATAAAATAACAATAAAATGATAGAAATTAAGGAAAAGTAGAAATTCTGCAGTTAAAAAATAAAATAATTAAATGGAAACTTCATAAAAGGTGTTTAATAGATTTGACCAGCAAGATGAATCAGTAGACTTGAAAATAAGATAATTAAATTATATGGTATAAGAAGCAAAAGGAAAAAAAAGAAGAAGAAATATAAACATAGCTTCTAAGATTTGTGGGAAATCACAAGCATACCAATACAAAAATAATGAGAATTTCAGAAGATGAAGAGATAAAGGGGTTGAAGAAATATTTGAATAAATGCTAGCTGAAACTTCCAAATTTAATGAAAAGCCTTAATATAAATATACAACATCGCAAAATTCCAAATAGGTTAATTGACCTGATAATTGTTGTATTAAAGTACAACCTAATAGTCATTGTATTAAAGTACAGTGACAGTGCCTCCCTGGTGGGTGGGGGTTAACATCTCAGCACTATAAAGCTATCACTAGCCACTAGGGCATTAGTTCAATCCTGCCCAGGGAGCTGATCCACATGGTGCAGCAGGACCTCTCCTGTCTCACCCTCTTCTCCCCTCAGCAGTGTATTTCAATGGACCCACCTGTTCTTCTTTCCACTCTGTCTCTGGTGAATCCTCTTACACCTCTGCAGCTCTGTTGTATCTCAGTTCTTCTTATATGCATAAATAAATAAAAAAATATCAATCCTTAAAAAAAGCCACAGACAGTGACAAAAAGTGAATCTTGAAAGTAACAGGATGAAAACAGCTCAAAAATATAAGGTGTCCTCAATAAGAGGAATTTTTTACTCAACTTTTTAACTCAAAAGTAATGAATGCAGAGGGGTGACATTTAAGGGCTGAAGAAAAAGACAGTCAAGAACTCTACATTTAGCAGTTACCCTTTAACAAAGAAAGTGAAATCAAGACATTCCTACATAAATAAAATTGCAAGAATTCATTGCTAGCAGACCAGTCCTACAGGATCTACTTGTGGGAGTCTTCAAGCTAAAGTAAAGTACTAGTTAATACTTTGTGTTCACGTAAACAAAGGTGCTAGTAAAGGTATTATAAAGAATCAGGAAACAGATAACTGAAATGATAGGACTTGGATTAGGACTTTTTTTTCAAGAAGATTATATTTTGAAATAGCCTGAAAAAGAAATAAAAAAAGTGCATTCTCCTATACCCCCACAACTAATTTTGGGTCTGGTCCTAAGAAACAATGGGGAAAATTATTTTCATTGTATTTAATTATTTCTTAATTGCATAGTTAAGGAGCAATTTAAAGTTCTTCACTTATTTTGGTCCAACCACTATGGAAAAGTATGTGGAGGTTCCTAAAATTACCAAAAATGGATCTACTATATGATCCAGTGGTTCTACTCCTAACAATTTATTCAAAGGACACAAAAAAACATTAATTTGAAAAGAAAGCTACTCTCTTATATTGATTACAGGATCATATTTTTTTAAAGATATATTTTTCTTTATTTATACATACAGGTATAGGCCAGAGGTACAGGGTCAGAGGTGTAGGGTATAGGCCAGAGGTGCAGGGGTCAGAGGATTCACCAAAGAGAGCAGGGACAGAACACATGGATCTATTGAAATGCACTGTTGAGGGGAGCAGGAGATGAGACAGGAGAGGTCAGCATGTGCCATGTGGGTCAGCTCTCTGGCTGGGGATTAAACTCATGCCCCAGTAGCTGGTGATAGCTTGATAGTGCTGAGAATTTAACTCCTGTGCCACTAGGGAGGCCCCTATTGCAGCACTATTTATAATAGCTAACATCAGAGCCCCAACACAGATGACTGGATCAAGAAGATGTGATATATATACATAATGGAATACTACACAGCAATCAAAAAGATAATATCGTGACATTCACAGTCAATTGGATGGAGCTAGTAGGGATTATGCTCAGTGAAATAAGTAAGAAGGTAGAAAAAAATTTTTGAATGGCTTCACTTATAGAAGCTGAGCAAAGGATAAAAAAAAAAAAAAACCAGACAAATTGCAGGCAAACTATAGATCTAAGACATATGGCAGGGGAGGAGGAAGTGTAGGGATCACCTCAAAGGAGGGAGGAGCATGGTTATGGTTCATAGGTGATGTGTTGGGAGATTTATATGGACCACACCTGAGGGGAGAAATTAAATATTATACAAAACTGAAAATGTAAGAAAATAAAAGATACATTTCTTCAGTTATCTTTATTGCTATACTATAGTTTGTTATAATCTATACTACTTCAATAATTGACTTTTCTAACAAGAATAAATTGAATTCTTTCCCCCAAACTATAAAAAGTTAATATTGACTTTCTAATTATCAAGTATTAACAGGATTTATTTTCTTTAGTTTTTCACAAATGAATTATATATAATCTAATTATATAAAATACATAAGTAATCTTTTAGTACTAATCCATAAAACATTGTGAATGGTTCATCATCTGCAATTATTCAGGCAAAAGTATGTCAGTATAATAATTATTTTGTCTCAGAGATTTTCTGAATGGGAAGTTTCTAGTAGAACGCTCTATGAATTGCCTGGTAAAGATTACCTAAATTAATACAAAAAGTACAGAAACATAGGCAAATATTTTTATTATGTTTTATGCCAATCCAAAATATCTTAAGAAAATGAAATATGGCTATCTAAAGTTTATGCTAAAGTTGCATTTTTAATAAGCCATTTGTTCAATCAATAAATCAACAGACTTCCACTTTAAAAATAGAAAACAAATATACTAGTAAATATCCAGAAGTAATTATCAAGTATAAATCAGTGCCTTGTTCAAAAGCTGATGCTATTTAAGAATGTTCTTACAAATAGTCTAGGTTTTGTTGTATTTGCTAAAAAATACATACAGGAACCAATTGTTACTGATAAAGAGGAATAGAAAAGCTTCAGTAACAACTTATATAAAAAAATATATAAACTTGTATAAAACCCAGAAAAATATCTCAAGTGAAAAAAATAAAACTGTTACAAAAATCTGAACATCATTTTAAAGAGTAACATTGGAAACATAAATAGCAAGTACAGATTCTTAATGTCCTAGAAAATTGAGGTTAAAGGACCAAATAGACCAGCAGTCATTTTTGATAAATCTGCTTATTTATCATTAGAAAAAGCAAAACCAGAGAAGGTAAATGGCTTGTGTATTTTCATACATCAAGGTAAGAGTGGAGCTCTAACAGAATCCATTATTTCCTTGGTTCAGAGTCCAAGGCTCAGTAAATTGTAGTGCTTCTCTTCTCTCCTATCCCAAAGATAGTTCTGCTTATTTAATTCTTGGAATATCATTAGTATTTTCTCATACTGTGTCTTCCCATGACCTTTCTTCTCTCTGTGAGCACGAGAGCCTTAAAAATAACCTACGATTCTTCCTTTTCTGTCCAAGTTGTTGCCGTTTCTGTGATTTCATTATCTTTAGTATGTCAGTTTTAGACCCCTTTTTGATTTGCTTTGCTTTGGTTCTAGCAAATCCTTTTATCACTTATGTAGTGCACTGCAACACTCCTAAGAATCTCCCTCCTTTCACCCTAACCCCTTTTTTATTTCCTCTTGCTTTTGGGTAACTCAAAGTTATACACAATACAATAACAATAATCATTGATATTTGTGGAGCACCTATGCTGTGTGAGAACTTAGATATGTGAATAAAAATCTTCAATTTGCTGTAGGTCATCAATTCTCTAAGTTTGCTAAGTGAATAGAGAATGATAATGTTCACTTTCGTAGATGAATAACAACAGACAAACCGATGGCTTCATTTCATTTTCCTGAAAATTTAATATTTTCTCAACCATCATGCCATACTTCCTTAGTAAAAGTCACGTTATGTTACCTAAATAGAATTTAAGTATTTCTTAAAAAAAAAAAAGATTTATTTATGCATACAGGCCAGAGGTGTAGGGACAGTGAGAAGGTTCACCAGAGTCAGAGGGGAGCAGAACAGGCAGATCGATGAAGTACACTGCTGAGGGGAGCAGTGGGCAAGACAGGAGAGGTCTGCCACACCCATGTGGGTCACCTCCAGAGCTGGGGACCGAACTGGCATTAAGAGGCTGCAGCCCGTTTCTCCATGCTGCGGTTTAACCAGTTGCCTGCCACTATGGAAGGCCTGAATTTAACTATTTCTTAAGTAAGATGTACAGAAATATACCAAGTGTATTTCAAATATTTTCTATCAGTCTCAGCTCTCTACCTCTCATTTGATGTTTTTCTTTCCTATTTTTCAGTATGCCATGGCATTGTGCACCTGTTTCTCTTTGCCCACTGCACTCTCTCTGCCTGGAGGGCCATCATTCTTCTCCACCCAGGGAGCTTATTCAAGTGGTAGGTGCCCTTGCAGCAGTTTATAAGTGATGGTTTTATGTAGTTATTTCATTGTGGTCACTAATGTGATTTGTTTTATATAATAGTGGTTCTCAAATTATGGTCCTGGAACTACAGGGTAAGAATTATCTTCATAATACTAGTAAACCATTATTTACCAGTGGCTACACATTATGTGATATTATACAAGAGAGAATGAAAAAAATGGGTCAAAAAATCCTCTATTACATCAGATACTAGATTTTGAAAAATAGAAAATAATGTACCTTATTGACTATGTTGTTTGAAATCTTTTCTCTCATATTGTAAATTACCTTTTAATTTTGTTAATGGTTTACTTTCTGTGGACATTTTTTAATGTTATGTATCTTTTCATATTTCTTTCTGACTGCTAATCTACAGAACCTTCTTAGTGTCTTCATTCACTGTATATCTGGGAGATTCCTGCTAAATTTAATGTGAAAATACCCACTGTAATTTTCTTTTTCTTTTCATGCGTGTTGACCATGTCTGCCCAGATTGCATTTCAGTGATCTCTTTGATTTCTTAGTGGCACAGAAGGTTTGTGATGTGATTTAACCCTCAATATCCCCTCCATTCTTCACTCCTTTAATGTTTAAATTCAAATGAGCCATAAGACAATAATCCTTGTTCTTACTTTTTTTTTTCCCAGAGGCTAGTTAGTTTGTATTTCTTTTTCACTGGATCTAGTCATTACTTTCATCAAATCCAATTATTGTAAAGGTTTTTGCATTCCCCCACCCTCAGCCTGTGTGGTACTCACTATTCTAACTCTATTTTCATTGTCCTGCTTCTGCAGTCACATTGCCAGACAGTTACATTTCTTCTTTGGAATAGTCGAATAGTTACATTCTACTTCTAACTACCTGTGTGATCTTGGTTAAGTAATGAATCTTCTTCTCTGTAAAATAGAATATTATGATTGATAACAACAAAAATAACATTAGGCATTTCACATGCTTATTGTCCATGTAAAATCTTATCCAGTGTTTCAGTAGATATACAGACGGAATACTCTTGCTCTTCCTATATTATAGGTGATAAAATGAGGAACATCTATGTGAACTTACCTGTACAGAAATGTTGGTACTATACAAACTAGACTATAGTGTCCTGTGTGTAATACCCGAAGCTCATTAATTGCATTTGCTTAACTCAATAAAAAGCCAAAATAATTACTTTGAAATTAAGGTGGTATTAGTGGCCAGAGAGCAAACTGTCCATGGGGCAAAACAACACAACAAAGTATCTAAAACATGTATCTGACTACAAATTTCCAAGCATCTCCAAGCATATTCTTTGAAAACTGAATCTGGGATGTGAGGTGGCACAAAACTACCTCTATTGTCAGGATCTACTTACTTTAGAGGCACAAGGGGTAAGAATACATCCTAGACACACTTCTTGTCCAAGTCACTTCTTTATGAACACTGGGCTCCAGTAACCAATCCCAAAAGATGTAGTTTATAATCAAGGTACCTCTTGCTATAGCCCTGAGCAGGGAACAAGATGCTTAGCTGGCCCTCAGTACAGACTTACTGACTGAAAGAACAAATGAACTCCAGGCCACTGGTCATAAAAACTCCCAGTTTATTCTTAAATGAAAGGTATTTAATAAAAGGTTTTAGGTCTGCTTCAAACAGACCCATTGTGGGAAGAGTAATCCATGCCCTATCTTAGTAATAGGATTAGCATAAAGATTAAGTGAGATATTAGTTATGAATATGTTTGTGAACTTTTCAGTGTCTGTTATTAATTGAGAAGAGTTCTATTCTTTCCTCACTCTTTTAACTTGCCTCATTACCATGATTAATCCCATTAATTTTGCCTGCATTCTCTCCCTACCCCTCTTGAATACTCCTAGTCTATTATTTCGACTCTATATTACAGCATATCTTTGTTAAATATTTGATAAATCAGCAACATATATAGTTTATCTAAAATTGCCAATAATAAAATAATTTCTTAATGTTTTATGAGTTTCAAAATATCACTAAGCCCATTCAAATTAAGGCAGAGAGTTTTGCTGTTGACTAGGATTCCCATCAAGTTCATGCTTTTGAATGTATGAAGCTTCCTTTACAATTTATACTATCCAGGACTGTTCTCACAATCTCATTCTCTGTGATTCCTGCATCTGCACGTTTTTTTTTCTTCTTTACTATTGATTTTAATTCCATCTGATTGTCCTGGTTCAGGAATAAACAACATTTGAATTTCTGACACATAAGCAACAGAGAATTTACTTCACATGTTTAGAGGAATTTTAAAAACTCCCTTCTTAAGCAATTCTGTTCTTTAAAACTTTCTTTACTGCTGTTCTTTCTCTCACCCTTTCCCCAACATATGTTTCAAGATTCCTTTTTTTCCCTGCTACAACTGCAAACTTCATTACCCCCTGGAGTGTCACATTTTTCAGAACTCAGATAGTGTTTCTTTGTTCTTTTCTGAAACAACCTTATGGTAGTCCATACCTACACCCTTCAGATTAAGTTGAAGATTTCTGAAGTCAAATCATTCTTGTGGCTAAAGAGAGCATCCTGCCCATCTTGAAGGATAATTCTTACTATTAAAACTTTCTCCATATCATGCTGGTGTAGCGCACCTGGCATCTAGCTAGTATCTCTGTTTTCCCACTGGGACTGAACAACAGATTGGCTGTAATCAGTTAACAGAAAAAAGAAAAATATTACTGGTTATGATGTCAAAGACTTTTTGACACTAACCATTTACTAAGCATTATTCTCAGGGCCTTAATTATTTATTGAGTTCTTTCAGTGGGGGAGTTAGCATTCTTTTCATTTTTAGAGATGAAGGAGTTGAGGCAATTTAGGAATGAAGTAGCTTATATAAATGACAGATTTCATAAATAGCAATGCCAACTCCAGGCTGCCTGCTCCAGAATCCATGCTCATAATTTCTATCCTCTGTAGACTCTCAGATGCCAATAAATTATGCTACCTCCTCCACTGTGTTGACATTTCATCCATCAATCCATGATAGTCAGACCACTAAGGTGACAACCTGCTGTATTGGAGAGTAACAGGTCCATCAGGAAGCCCTTGGAAATGATAGGACTTTTCTAATAAGTTACTGACTACCATTATTATATTTATTGATCCAGCCATAATCATTGGCATTTATAGCTATTATGATTTGGTTTAACATACAGACATATGTAGATGCAGAAAGATCTATGTAAGAAGTAGGTAATATTACAGTAGACTCATATCTTAGATAACTTACTTAGAAGGGTTATTCTTTTTTTGTTTATTGATTTATTTATGTGAACATTTAAAGTACAGATTATAAAACAGATTTCACTTCCAGGCAACACAAGAACATAATCATGATTTTCCCATTTGCCAGTGAACTCTCAGTGTCAACTCTTCATATATAAAATGAGGAAAATATAACTATTACTTTGAAGGAATTAACAAGGATGAAACAAGATAACAATGTAAAGTAATTAACATAGTGTTTGGTACCAAGTTTCTTCCATTTATTGAGTTTTCTTTATATTAAAGCCACTACGCTCATCATTTCATATACAGTGTCATATTGCATCCTCTATATCATAAACTCTTATTAAAGTATTTGCTATTCTTGATGTGAATTTCTAGTAGTTAGACATTTTATATCCCTTCCCAAGAGACTTTGAAGTACAATGGCACACTGAATTTGGAGGTAATTAATTTATTAGAGTTGTACTCTTTCGGAATAAGAGGTTATATGCAGTATTAATTTGATGAAATGCAATCTAAAAGATCAATGTGGAAAAAGTAATGAAACAAACAGATCAAAGAATATTTGACTTCAGAAAAAACTGGGAAAGTGTAACTGTGCACTTACGACCTCTGACAGGTCTTCTCTCTGGAACATTCATTGTATTTCTGATATTCTATGCTGCAGGCACAGTCATAGCTTTGTCCTTTTTTTGCTTTGTTTTCCTAGACTTCCATTATCTCTTGAAAAATAAGAAATGAGAAAGAAATAGCAAAATTAAGTTTCCCACTAGGTGGCAAAGAGGCACTGCATTGATTTGCAGCTTTTCTCTGTATAACATAAAAATAGGAAAGAAAAAACATGTCAGCTGTAAGCTTGCTTGGAATATACACACACACACATATGTACACATTTCTGTAGATTTTCCTCTGGGAGAGAAACTGACTTACAATGATTACAAATTAGCAAGTGTGAGAAGGATAGAATTATTGAGGTAAGTCAGATTAGGGAATTTTAAAACATGTAAATATTTAAACTTATCTTCTGGGAAGACAGAGTAGGAAATTCTAAATTGGTAGCTTTAATGTATTTGATGGCTGTCTTTTAGCTTCCTAGAGCATCTCCTGAGCCTTCTGATAGTATTTAATTCAACAGTTGACTGTGCTTTTGAATGCAAGTTGGCACAAGCGATACCTCTGATCCCTGCACCTGATTTATCTTTGTTTGAGAATGTATCTGCATTTCTAAAATTTCTGGAGTTTCCTTTTGAAAGTTTCATAGATTGTAGGCTCTGGGCCATGGCCATAGCTATGTACAAAGTACAAAGCCTGTCTAACATTTGATTATTTGCCTGGGGTGAGGTGATAGAAAACAGGAACAGAGAGATCCTTAGTGGAGAGGTCTTTGTGAAGAAGTCCAGGTTAGGGGAGGTAGATTTGTTTGTTTTCCCCAATTGACATAGGAATGGAGGGTACAGGAGGCAAAACATAAGGTAGAGTGGCTTCTCCAAAAGCTCCTGTCCCCTCAAGTGTTAATTGAAATGGTCAGAATAACTTAATTGAATAGTGGTTTCATTGGCATTTCCTTAAGAGGTTAGCTTGATACAGTCTCTCTGTAAACATAATATAAAATTTTCTGGAGATCCTCCCTGGGTCTGAGACAATCAATCAAATTCATTTTTAGAGACTCCATGTTGTATGCACGAATCTGCTGATGAAAGAGGAGTCAGTCTTTTCAGATTTAAAAAAAATAAGGATTTCACAGTAGGAACCTAGCCTTTGCATCATACAGTATCAGAATAACGAGACTAAACCCTGCATTGCATTCCTCTAGCATCAACAAATCATTAAATAGGGCAACTGAAATTCCAAAATTCCTCCTATCAAAAATAATCACATTTTTAATGTCAATGACTCATTTTCTACCTATAAAAACTAAAATCAAACTCGTGTTTTACTGAAACAGCTCTCATAGTAAAGTTTGTTGAAATGCTTCCTGGGCTTGAATCTTCCCTTATGTAATAAACACTTTGTCTATCATTACGGCTTATTTTCAGTTAACATCACTTTTTTTTCTCATTTGTTAGGTAGAGTACTCCTTGGAAATGAGGATTAAATGAGATAAGGATGATAGCAACAATACAAACCATAAACTGAGAGCTAACACCGTCTATGTGTTTGTTTTAGCTAAAGTGTAAAGGTTAGCTGAGTCCTTTAGTCTCATTCCAAGAAACTAAGATACATGATTATAGGTTGGAAACAGGAAATTAATATTCTAACAAAGCCCCTTCTTTCCCTCTCATGTCCACTTATTGTGCTTACACACAAAATGGAATATAACAAGATAAAAAGACAACATATATCAAGTGAACTAGCAAAGCAAAAGAAAGTATACACATGATATTATAGTGTTACTTGCCTTTATAGTAAACTCATTCATCTATCAAACTAATATCCATTGAGTCAAGCACATTATATGCTGGGAACCCAAGGAAGCTTACATTGTCTGTAAGACAGAATCAATATATATATATATACATGTATGAATAAAGGATAATATTCTTGAAGATAGTCAGAGGTACCTCTGAAATTTCACATGGGCGTAAGCACTGCAGCCTGTTTAGAGGCTTCTGGATTAATGGGGCTACTTCCCAAAATGGTGTCTGTAAGGATGGCATGTTGTTTATCATGTAGATTTTCTGTTATTTGACTTGATGTTGAAAGTGCTGATGATGGCGATTAAGGGGAACATAAACCACCACATCTGATACTGTGATGACAATTCTGTGAAGGAAAAAGTCAAGGTGATATGATCAGTATATGGGTTTGGGCTTGTGAGGATAGGCACCATTTAAGAAAAGCCTACTCAAGATTGCGTTACTTTTTCTAACTGCAGTAACACTGGTTCAGCACAGCGTACACACACCCTCGCCTGATGTTTTTGCATACATCACACCCACGACCACTGCTGGTACAGTGGCCCATGTTGCCTGGTCCTCTACTGTAGTCTCTTGGGCCCCTCCACCTTGGCTCTCCCCGTCTCAGAAGAAAATATGTATTTCCACTAAGCTTTGGATCATGTCTGTCTCGGGCACAGTTGTTTTGTCACTTTGCTACTTGTCTGCCTATCCTGTGAACCTCTTGGGGGAATCGAGATCACCTTGTATTCAGTCATAATTGCACAGTGCCTGTCCCATAGTTGATGCCCCAAAGTGAATAAATAAATCATTTATGACTGATGAATTGAATGTCAGAGTCATGTGCTTCTCAGAGATTTCCTACAAGGTAATATTTGGTCTTGATCCTCTGTTTACTAAGCATTTGAAAGGAAATGAATAAAGGCCTCAGGTGAGGCACTGGAAAATCTTTTTGAAAATCCAGATGAGTCTGGTGCTGAAGCGGGTCGGGATTAACTTTTATAATAACCGACTTTGTGTTTCATAATACTGTATTGTTACAAGATCCATCAACATTAAGCTGAGTCTTATTTCCAACCTTCTTTTATTCCTTACAAGGGTACATGGCTGACTTTCTTTGTTTTAGTCTTGGCATTACACTAAAGCAATAGGATTTGGAAAAGACCTTGTGGCATCTCAGATACCTTCCAAAGTGGAATTAGAGAGAGTAAAAGCCAGAGGACTGAGTAACTGACAAATGATTTTGCCCATATTTCCTTAGTTCCCTATTATCTATTAGTGGTAGATTCTTATCTAGCTACTGGAAAGATTCTACCAAAAAATATAAAAAACAAATGGCTTTGCATTATCACAGTCAAATCATTGTATAAAGATAGTTTAGGGAGACCCATGTTAGCTTTTGTCTCATGCAGGAGATCTTTGTGTCTTAGTATTATTATCTGCAAAGTAGCAGTATATGATACATATCTTGTATCTGTAGAACAAGAATATATCTTGTAGAGCTAAAGTTCTCCAACTTTAATGTGCATTGCTCTCAGCTGGGAAGCTTGTGACATGCACATTCTGATCAGTAGCCCTTGGCAGAACTTGATATTCTTCATTTCCACCAAGTTTCCACTTGATGCTAACATCAGTGTCCACAATCATCCTGTGGCAGCCAGGTTCCAGAACTATTTAGAATGTAGGGACATCCCTCATGCATGAGTTCTGTGAACACCTTTCACTGCTAGTGGCTTGATATTTTATCTTATGAATGTACTATAATTTAGTTCTAAATCACATATTGTTGGAAATGAGCCCATCCTTTGACTTTTATAAATATTGTTCTAATGAACTTCCTTGTAAACAGATATTAGTCTATGCTGTTAGTTTATTCAGTATTAAAATTATGTTTTTATAGATGCATATTTTAATGTACATTTAATATATATTCCTGACTTGGCAAGGATTTAAAAAAATAATATAATTTTTTTACATCATTTTGTGCATTTATTCATCTCAGTTGTAATCCCTGTGGGCTTTCCATCACCAAATCACCCATGTGCCATCACCAGTGCCCTGTGCATTTCCTTCCCCCAACTGTTTTTGATCCCATTCCCCACTCCACCATATAAAATATCTCTGGTATATAGCTGCTCATTATTATTATTATTTTCTTGCCTGGTCCATTATACTCCTGCTATGAGTGAAACCATCTGGTATTTTTCCTTTTCTTTCTGGCTTATTTCATTAAGCATGATCTTTTCTAGCTCCTTACATTTTGCTGCAAAAGGCATGTGTTTATTATTATTATTATTATTATTATTTTGGTTGCTGAGTAATATTCCATTGTGTATATGTACAACATCTTTTTAATTCAGTCATCCACTTTTGGCATTTGGGCTGTTTCCATGTCTTTTCAATTGTAAATAAAGCAGCGATAAACATGGGGGTGCAAGTATCTTTTTGAATCAGTGTTTTTGTGTCTTTTGGGTAGATACCTAGAAGTGGGATTGCTGGGTCATAGGGAAACTCCATGTTTAGCAGTCTGAGGAACCTCCAAACATTTTTCCATAATGGTTGTACTCGTTTGCTTTCCCACCAGCAGTGCTGAAGAGTTCCTTTTTTTTCACATCCTCATCAAGTTGGCAAGGAACTCCTTTAAGAAGTTGTTCTGTATAATTTCTTCTTTGTGGCTTTTACTGCCTGCAGTCTCATGTGACATTATGACATTATAACATTTGTATTAATGCCTTAAGTAATATTTTATTCCAGCCTTCTGATCATGCCCTATCTTTTCTACGCTAGTTAGATATTTTAAAGTATTGAGTTGGCAAAGAATCATAGCTATTGTTGAAGAAAGAATTTATATTTCTAGTGCAAAATAAAAAAGAAATGTATATGGCACATAGATAATATATGGAACTCCAAATCAAACAAAGTGACTTTGTATCTTAGCATATGCATAGAGCTCAATCAGTTGATTAAACATTATCCAGAACAGCTGGCAGCTGAAAGGAATGACTTATTCTAGAATAGCTTGGATTCTGTAGATTAAAATAGAGAAAAAAAAACACAAGGAAAAATTCCTGAATTACAGCTAAACATATCTTTGAGGACCACTGTGTTTCCAACTAAGTAAAGATTTATCTGAATAGCACATAGTTGGGTCTTCATTCCGACAGTTTGGTTTGTCCTGGTTCTTCCCTTCCTGACAGATATCAGCATCCAGATCTCTGCTACTCTGAATTGTACAAGAGCAAAAAGTGAAAGGGCACATGTTCTCTTAAAAATCATAATACTAGAGCAAAATCATATGATGACAATACTTTGTCTTAGAGTCATTATGCATACATAGTGGTATCTAGATTATTAGGAGGTTAACATCATGATCAAATGGAAGAATGGAAATATATTACAAGCTGAAGTATTACTCATAGTAGTAAATCATATTATTTTGTCCTGTTGTAGAGGCTAATAAACTATGAAATAAAGCCACATTATTTCTTTCTTTATATCTATCAAATTTTCTTCATATGAGAAATTTCTACTCCAACTCCTATAGAGATCTCTTTTTCTATAGGACTCTTATTCATAGAACTCATGACTTTCTTAGAATGCATACAACATAATTTTCTGCCACTTCTTTGTCATATGTGCCGTGAAATGATCTTTCTGTTATGGGATAAATTGTATTCCTTTAAAATAATGTAGATTGGCCCTCCCTGATAGCACGATGGACTAAAGCATAGCACTGCAAGCTAGTCAAAGCCACTTCAGTGGATAAATCCCAGGCCCTGGAGGTGACCACCCGCTGCTCCCTTCAACAGTGTACCTCATCGATCGGCCTGTTCTACTTCCCACTCTTCTCTGTAATCCTCTTACTGCTCCTGTACCTCTGACCTGTACCCTAGTTCTGTGTGCATAAATAAATAAATCTTTTTAAAAAATGTACCTTGATGTCTAACCCCCCATACCTCAGAATATGACTGCATTTGGTGATGAGGTCTGTAAAGAGGTGATTACATTAAAATGAGACCTTGAGGGTGGGCCCTAATTCAATATTTTGTGCATCCTTCAACTCATAGAAAACACCATTATACAGATGCACAGAGAAAAGATGATTGAAGGTAGGCAAGGAAAAAGTTGTTCAAAGAAACCAAACTTTGATGTTGGACTTTTAACTTCCCAAATTATTATCTAAGCCACCCAGGCTATGGTACTTTGCTGCGCCTGTCCCAGTGAACTTGAATTAGATTCTGATTTCCATGAAAGGGACCACCAATGTTTTACACTTTTTTTATATTTCTGGTGCTAATAGCATGCCTTGAATAAATATTTTCAATGTAATTAAATCTCATTGCCCATGTAAAATGAGACTTTCAATTCATCAATGTGATTATCAGAAATAGCTGATAAATGTGTTCTGCACTTGTGGTTTTCTTGATCTAAATATTTCCAAAAAAGCTCTAGCATCTAGTTACTATGTAAGGGATGTAAATTATAAGAATAATCTCAGAAAATTCCATACAAATTGTCCAGTTTGACCTTGTGGAAAACTTTCTGAAATGGACAAAGCAAGAATTAAATATACTGTATTTCAGAATCAAAGGAAACTATTAAGGTCAAGAAAAGAGAATTCACTTTTCAGTATTTTTTTCATATCTCCCTCTATTTTTTGGTCCTAAACTCAAAAGAGTTATCTGAGATAAGAACTATTACAAACTATAAATGTTAAACAAATGTGTAGTGAGTTCTGAAGCTATATAGGATGGTCTACTTGCTGTGCAAAGAAAAAATCAGAACTTCTACTTATATTTTTCTATCTAATCTTTACTTTTTTTTCTTTATAAGTTGTAGGATTTTATAGAATAAATATTTAGATAATGAGGGCATATATTCAAAATATAGAAATGTGAGGAGATTTTAGTCCTTAAAACATGAGACCAGTGGCAGCATAGAGAAAACACTTGCCTGGGAGCTCTGGGTTCTGGAGTGACTATTTTATAGTTTTAAAGTTTGCTGTATGTGTTATATTCCTAAGGCATGTAAATTTCTGACTCTTAGACTTTTTTTCTTCAATAAAACTGGTATGACTGTCTCACAGGACTGAGAGTCAGTACAGTAATTCCATTGTCTATCCAACAAAAGCACTTTAATGTTTATACTTCCTAAATTATATATTTTGTTTATGATAATTGATGGGAGTCACTTTGTAAATTCCAAATATCATGTCCATGGATTTACCTGAGTTCTAGTGCAAGTATTAACTCATACACACACACACACACACACTTAGCATCTACTTAGACGGCCCCCTGAATTTACTCCTACATTAAACAAGAATAGTATTTGCTTTATCCGATATATGAACTAACATCATATGAATAAGAACTTTAGAGGATATTAGATATCTATAAACATTTATTTACCTGTAAATACAGATTTACCTCTATTTATTTGTAAATAAATGAGACCAGAGCTTCTTTAATTTAAAAGATGTTATAATCTATTTTATTAATATTCCCTTGAGCTGGAAAAACATTCTATACAAAAAAGAGATAAAGGATTGCAGCAGTTATAGATACATTGAAACTTAAAGTTTCAACTCAGAGGTTACTAATAAGATATGTAAACTTATTAGTCCAGATCATATTTTTTTTCCTTAGTGGGCACACAATTCTTAATTGATCTGAGATCACAATTGATAAAGAGACAAATAGAGAACCAAATCCAATTCTCTACTTGCATCAAACAGAAAATAAGTCATCCTCCACCTGGCCAAGACCACAGATAGTAGCATGGCTCAAGCAACATTATTGTTGCTCTAAACTAAGGAGAGGAATTTGTAGAACAAGCACAAATCAGAAACAAAATAACTACTTGAAATCAGAAAACAGAAAGAAAGAAATAATATCAGCAAGAATAAAGGTCTGTACTGGTTGGGATTCACTTTAGGAGCCAACTAGAAGCTTGCCTAAAAGTTTAAACAGCCTGTGACATCAGACTGATTAATTGATGCTGTGTGATCAGTTCACTGGCTTATCTTCATGGAACAACCTCCCATGCTGCCAAAGTATAATTTTCAAAGAATTAAAAACATGAATCTCATACAATTATCACGTGAACATCTGTCAAATGTTATGTTCAATTCCCTAGAGAATCAGTAAGACATTAAGATGAGCTCAAAGTGAATTTATATATACAATTTAAAAATAATTGTTAAATAAGATTGCTGGATTAGATACAAAACTAATGTCTTGTGGTGCAAAAATAAAGTAGCCTCTGCACTTACCTTTTGCACAGAAACTATCAGTTGCATCTTTACTAGACAAAATTCTGTAAATCTACATGACTGTCCTCTAAGTCATATTTTAATGTTGCAAAATAAACAAGGTCATCGTTTTAAGAATGGAGGTCTGTTCTCACTGTAACAGCAATTTGATGAAGAGATCATGTCGCCTACTTGGATGAGCCAGGGGATATGTAGCTAGATAGAGATTTTATAAAGTGACACCGTTTCAATTCTGATGATACTGTCCCAAGTAAAATAAATTACTGGGGTAGGGTCAGGAACTATAGCTCTTTTTTCTCACCCCATGAACACTGACCTGAAATCTCTTTCTTGGTTGCATTTCAAGGAAGAGAGATAATGAATCATTGAAGACTGAGTAGCAAAGTGCAAAAAATGGGTGGAGCAAAGGGAGATGATTGCCTGAAAACATCAAGCTAGGACTCTTCTTTGTCCTTGCCTAAGTGTTGTGTGTTGGGTGTATTAGTGTTTTTTCTTTGTTACAGTAATTACTGTCCTCTTGCTTAATCGACAAGTAGTTAGGACTGTTACATTGGTTTACAGCAAACCCACAAGAGGAAAAACTATTCCACATGACCTGAGGGTCATGTTCTAAAATAGTTGCTGCTCAGAACCACAAATAGATAGTTCTAGTGAAGGGGTTATTATTCTATCACGTGTGTAGGTCACAGCTCTCAATTCCAATAATGGCAAGTTTCCCCCAGTTTCAATTATGATTACACACCTATTTTGTAAATTATTTGTCATCATCGATTGTTCATTTTTCTTTAAACAAGCATCATTTTTGTAAACTGCCTCTACATCTAAATTATTCCTTTTGTGACAGAAAGTGGTGGCTTTAAAAGCTTTTGTTTTAAGCTTCAAATCTTCCCTAATGTATTGTCTCAAAGCTCATTTAATTGCCTGTTATTGTCATTATCAATACTTGAATCAGCATTGCTATGCCAGAGCACATGTGAGAGAGGTGAACGAATTTAGGAAAGTTGGGGCGGGTTCTAAATACTTCAGCAGAGCAAAAAGGATTTTAGGTAGCTATTTAATTCTGAATAAGAGTTCAGTGACTAAAAAAATACTAGAACGGTATATATTCTGATCTCTCAGTGTATGATAAATTGAGACCTATGGTGACAGGCTTAGCCTAGAGGCCTACACTCTGAGAGTCAGTCAGCTATCCTGATTACATAGTGTAGAAATACCATGGTGTTTGGAGTTGGGGAGCTAGAAATAGGAGCGGTGTGGAGACGACAGAACTGCCTCTTGCGGCCTTTTGCAAAGGCTGGTGGAGAGGCTTATAATCACATTTTAAACAGTTTTAACATCTGCCCTTCACTGAAGAAATCAGATATAATAAATAGGTACAGCATAAACCTTAAGCAGAGAGGCAGAACAAGCATGATTTCAGCAGCTCTAGAATGCTCCATCATTTCCCCAACCTCCGAATGGCTGTTGAAGTCAGAAATCCAGTGTGAGTTGTGTGGGTCCCTCCATGGTGGCTATGTGCATGGACTGAAGGATCTATCTAAGTTAGAGAAGATTGTTCAAATAGTTGACAGAAATAGAGGTCCCTAGACACACAGCAGTATCCGGATTATGATATCACAGGATGGATGAACTATAAAAGCCAGTCAAGAAGCCTAACAGGCGTGCAGGTGGGTTAGTAACTGCCCCAAGGATGTTGATCACAGCTGGCTGTCCGGTTGAGGTTCTCACATGAGGATGTCTGACAAATGATCTGTGCTTTAAGAGCCAGAAGATGAACTGTCCCAGATTGCTAATAGTCCCAGTCTGTTGAAAACAGGAACTCCCAATAGGGGTCACTATTAAGCCGTAGTTTGGTAAGAAAGCAAAGCCTCTCTGCAGAGCTTCTCTGAGAATAGGTATAGAAGAGATTAGTTGAGATATAAAAAGGCTTCACACAGGTTTCATCAGAGAACTGTGAAGTAGGAAAGACTGCATGAATGGGAAGGTGAAGGGGCCAGAGAATACCAGGGAAGGTGCCATTTACTTACATGGAGCCACATTAGATTACAGCCCCATGAACCAGCCTCCCTGAGCAGGCAGCTATTAGGACCTAGAGCAGCTATTAGGACCTATTACGCTAAACCCCATGGAAGAATGGTGGGCTCTGGGGTCTCCGTTTTCCAGCTCTGTCTTGCCCGCAGAGACTTGGAGAAGAGACATGGAAGAAAAATATATAGAAATACTGGAAAAGGTGTGTGTGAAAGACATGGGAAAATGCTACTTTGAGTCCTTGGCAGAGACAATGGTATCTGTTATTTTGATGTTTTCATTTTCTTTGCCTTTTTTTTAAATTTTATTTTACAGAATTTTTAAAAATATTCATTTTTTAATGCATACAGAACTGGGGTACAGGCCAGAGGTGCAGGGGCAGTGAGAGGATTCACCAGAGACAGAGCGGGGAGCAGAACAGGCAGACCAACGAAGTACACTGCTGAGGGGAGCAGCGGGCAGGTCAGGAGAGGTCTGCAGCACCATGTGGTCACCTCCGGGGCTGGGATCAAGTTCGCACTGCAGTGGCTGTGGCCAGCTTGCAGGTGCAGTGCTGTGTCCTAACCTGTTGCACCACCTGGGAGTGCCCCTCTTTTGCCTTTTTTTTTTTTTTTGACCCAGACCTGCCTTAGCCCTTTCTTGCTCTTCCACAAGAGAAGGTGACTTAGATCTGTGGCAAGCTTTCAGTCCTCAGTGACCCCACTTTGGGCTGACTCTCTTTTCCTGGGCATTTGCCCATGATAGTACCCACAGTGGTAATTTGGGGGGTTTTATTGGGAAACTATTATTAGGAATACCCTTTCTTCTCCGTGCATACTCATTCTGTTAAAAGAACCGTCACTCTAAGAGTATACTTCTATTGTCTTTGTGTGCAAAGATAGCTATATTCTTTTAGACCATGCACCCCTTAATAGTTTGGGGTCCCTGGGCACTTCTGGCCATGTACAAGTGAGAGGACCTTTATTTTTGTATAGAAAATGCTTGTTGTTAAGGGAAGGAAGTCTGGAAATCTTGCCCGGTGTAGTGGAATAGATATAAAACCTAAATTCAGATTCCCTTTATTCATCATCAAATAAAGTATCTTACTCAGGATAATGAAACATAGCATCTCTACCTCATAAGGTATTTGAAATGTGCAAATGGGATTAAAAATGAGATAGCCTAACTCAGTCAATAGTTCAAAAGCAATATAGATATATAAAAGGATTATTATCACTCCTACTAACAAGTCATTTATTTAACTAATATCCACTGAATATCTTCTGTATGTGAACAGTGAATAAGGTAATTCTTGCTCCAAAGAAGCTAATTATATGAATATCATTATTATGCAAACATCCTTAAAATTCCTTCTCATTTGTGTCTATACAAACCTCATTCGTAATGACCCCTTTACATTCAAAATTAGAAATCAATGACAAACTTTTGTCAACCATTAATGAACTCAGCCATAGATTTGAATAGAGATTATAGCTAAAACAAATCTCATCACGCTTATACCAAAGAAATGCACATTTGCAGTTATTTTAAGATATCATAAATAACCTATCAAATACCAGGTGCTGCCAAAGTTAATAGCATTGGTCCTTCAGTAGCACAAGAAACAGTACAACAGCAATTGCAAAAATTGAAAACTAACACTTTGATTCCAAGGTAGCTTCTGTGGACAACTAGTCTTGAAAAGAACAATCTTGGACTATGTATTTGAACAAATGACACCCCCATGAGCAACAATTTTCAAAATAACTCTTAGACAAGATTGTGATATGATATATGGAAATCACCCCTGTTCTCTTATCCTTGGATTGTGGAACCAGAGGAGGCATGGAAAGGGAACTGGCCCCTTTGCTGTCTTGTCAGATCAAAGTGTACTTATTTATTCCTGTGATTTTGCTATTTTAAGCCATGAGAGGCCAGAGCAACACAGGTTGGTCTTTAGTTCCTAGATTGAACAGACACTTGTGACAGAGAGAAAAATATCCCCGTTCCCTTGAAGCAGTGCTTGTTGCAACCTCACTCCACCTTAGAGCTCCTCTAAATAAGAGCAGCCTGACACCTTTACTGTTTTTGACCTTCAGAAACCAAGCAGACAAGTGGTGATCACCTCATCCTCTTCAAATGTTCCCCCATTCACTCATGGTTATTGAGGTGAGCTATGAAGTACAAACAACTCTATGCCATATGTCTCTGAGAACTAAGACCATTCCTTTAGTTAAAAGTTTAGGTTGGGGCCCTCCCTGGCGACACAACAGGTTAGGATGCAGCTGTGCAAGCTGTCCGCAGCCATTTCAGTGTGAGTTCGATCCCCAGCCCTAGAGGTGACCCACATGGCATGGCAGATCTCTCCTTACTTGCCCGCTGCTTCCCTCAGCAGTGTACTTCATCTTTCTGCCTGTTCTGCTCCCCACCCTTGTCTCTGGCAAAGCTTCTCACTGCCCCTGCACCTCTGGCTTGTACCCCAGTTCTGTGTGAATAAATAAATAAATCTTAAAAAAAAAATTAGGTTGGTTAAGAGGTCAAGTTGTAAGTTCATCCTCAGGAAAGTATTTCTTATGCTGTGATAATATTCCAGAATGCTCAGGAGTCAATAACATTATGTGGATGGTGCATGGACTTCAAGAACACATTTTAGATTGTATTTTTGAACATAGTTTAAACTCTTAGGTCTTTCAGTCAAATCTCTCAACTGAGTCTTCCACTGAAGTCACTATTTTCCCCAATGTCCCAGGAAAGAAATTGTTCTTTCATGTCTCTGTCTCCCTCATTCAACAACTGTTCTCTGTTACTCCAGAGGACAAAATCTAGGGTTTGGGAGGGAAAGTTAGAGGAAAATTGGAAACATTTTTTTTTTCAAAATCACAGCTGTATGAGCAATTTCAATAATAAACTGAAAGTTATGAAGGCGAGTGAGCTTCCTGTCGTTGTATTCAAGCAAGAGAATGCTGGCCACATGTTTGTGTTAGAACAACTGCAGATTCTGTGACTGAGAAGACATATGCCAACTCAGCGCCCAGTCATCTGTTTTTGTTTTGTTTTGTTTTCTCAGCGTCTTTATCCTCTAACCTCTTCTCACTTAAGCCATCACCCTTAAAGGTATAATCTAAAATCCTACTTGCCCTTGAGTGCTTAAAATTATTCCAGTGCTCATTGACTGTTTGAACTTCTGAAACCCCGAGACCCCCACTTATATTCAGTTGTTTACTTATTCATAAGTGTCTTTCTGTTTGAGCCATGCACTGATTTCCTAAGCATCATGGGAGTTCCATGAAGTAGGACTATGTTGTGTGTGTCTGCTGTATCCTCTGTTAAGCAGCAGTCTGAGGTCAAGCTTCCCCAACTTGATGAACTAGAGATATCTATCTTTGGAGATGGCCTCCAGGAAACAAAGCTAGTCACAGTTTGCTAAAGCCCTCAAAGAGGCTGAGAACTAGGCAAGAGGCTGAGAAGTAGGTGTGGGGTCTGGATGGGAAGATGCTATCTAAGATAGTAGGGGTGATACTATGGGCTGAGAATCAGACTGTCCTTGTTTGTATTACTTTCTATGAAAATTGTAAAGTTTCTTAAGTACTTTTAGAACATCCTCATGATAAAATTGAGTTATCAATCAGAATTTTACAAGATTGTTTTGGAGATGAAATGTGACTGGGTATATGCAGAGTACTAAGCATATTGTAGAAATATTCTGAAAATGATAGCAACTAGGAATTTCTTAATAAGTAATATTATTACTTCAAGAAAAGGAAGCAGAGCTGGGACACAATCTGAAAGAATACGCCAAGGTCATAGATCTGAAAAAAGTCCCACTTTGGCATACATGGGATATAGTGGTAAGCATTTTATAAAGTTTCTATATGAGTCATTTTGGGCTGCTTTATTGGAATACCATTGACTGGGTGCTTTTAAACAACAGGAATTTATTTCTCTTAGTCTGAAGATTCTGTGTTCTCCCAGTAGATTCCATGCCTGAGGAAGACCCACTTCTTGGTTCATTGTCTTTTCACTGGGCCCTCACATGAAGAAGAGGTAGGGGGTGTCCTGGGATTTTTTTTTTCTTTTTAAGATTTATTTGTGCATACAGAACTGGGGTACAGGCCCGAGGCTCAGGGGCGGCGAGAGGCTTCACCAGAGACAAAGTGGGGAACAGAACAGGCAGATCGACGGAGTACACTGCTGAGGGGAGCAGCGGGTAGGTTAGGAGAGGTCTGCCACACTATGTGGTCACCTCCAGGGCAGGCGGGAATCGAAATCATGCAGAAGTGGCTTTATGTTCTCAGTGCTGTGCCACCAGGGAGGGCTGGATTTTTTTTTTTTTTTTTATAAGGACACTAATCCCATTCATGAGCGCTCCACCCTCAGGTCTATTCATTTCTCTAGAGTGCCACATCCAAATACTATCACATTGGGGTAAGATTTCAGCATTTGAATTTAGGGAGTGGGCACACTAAATTTCACTCTGTTGCAGTCTAGTGACAGCGGACCTTAGAATCACTTTTTCACTTTATTGAAAATAAAGACTTCCAGGCCCCACAAACACTATTGAATTAGAAGACTAGAAGTTAGGTTTATCCATTTTGATTGCCAACAATGCATTTGCTAATTCATATGTACACCAAGGTTTGGCAATGACTGGCACACTACTGTATTCCAATGAATATTTGATAATGAATTAAAATAAAACCAATTTTCTGTTTTCAAAATGCATCTCAACCCCTGACTCAGACATTGGCAAAAGCACAGCGGAAGGCAGTAGCAGCTCTCTAAGATTATTTTAATCAATTATGCAATACTTCCCTGGCAGATGAACAGTATCCTCCAGACATCACTGCTGTGTGCCACACAAGTATGCCCTGCATGTGTTAGACTGTAACATCTGCAGACTTAATACAAAAATTAATTATTTAACTATATGCTCAGTTTCATCATCCTATGTTGGATTGCAGCTCCAAAGTTACATACACCTGTGCTTGCACACAGAACACCTGTCCTGGATGAGGTCAGGCCTGAGCTGTGTGGAACAGTAGCCAGGTCCAAGGGAGAGATCTGTTCTCAGCATTGTAAATGAGGACGTTTTCCTGAGAACTTCAATCACATGTTAAGTAATCATCCTTCTTCAGGCTGTTTCTCCCTTTATCATGTCAGGTCTTTTTTTTTTTTTTTTTTTAGTGGAATATATTCTGCAATGAATCTCAATATGACGTATTTTGTGCTGCTTCTATATAAAGTGTATATAAAGAATAATTCATTAGATAGTTAGTAATGACCTGTCTTAAGGGAAGAATGAAGAAAAATAAACAAAGCACCCATAATGGAGAAAAAGTTACTGCTCACAAAGTCTGTCTGGATGGAATGGAAATTAGGAGGAAAAATCTAAGATAGGCCTACTTTCTAGGAAATATGTTTTCAAAGACATTGCCAGCTTTGCAGCATGCTCAGCTTAATTACTGGATTTGCATTCCAGAGCACATTTACTACTGTGGTACATTTGAAAATCATATACAGTAAAATATCAAGCAGAATATATAATTCTGCACTGCATTTAGGAGGGGGATCAGTATCAAGCATAAGGTTCAACTTTATAGGTTTGCATTATTAAAACAATGAACAAGGTCTGTATTAAATGGGGCTATTGCTACTCAAAAGCACAGTGACAGAGGAGGATGGATCCCTGTCCTTGCTTCTTCACCTGCATGCACAATTGCAGGCTCTGGGAAAAACAACCAATGGGTTCATTTAACAAACAGAAAATAAGGTGCTCTCAAGCCACAAGGGACCCGCTAGCTCACTCCAGTGTCTACAGTGTCCAAAAGTCCTAAACAAAAGATTGTTCAACCAAGAGGGTGCTGTCCCACCAACAAGGGGCCACATGGAGCTCGTGGCATGCACGAGCAGTGGGCCAGTGGCAGCAGGCAACTCACTGATGCTGGGGGAGATCACAGGTGAGACCACTGAGATGGCCCCGCTGTAGTCCACACAAGTGTCTGAGGGTCTGGATGGATAGTGCCAGACGCTGGACCAGACAGCAGTGGGACCTCTGGATGATTGACAGCTCTCAAAAGGCCACCTGGACACAGTGTGCCTGTTACCCATTAGCAGTGCCGGGCAGCACTGGTCACCGGTCACTAGCACTGCAGCTCTTTGTAAGCTGTTTCAGTCAGTGAGGGCAATAGCCAGCATCTAGCCAAGAGGTGATGTGGGAAGAATAGGAATGGAAAGTATGTTCTGAGTGATGGGAGTTGAGAGTGGAGTGGTGAACTCTAGGACTCTGTAAGACCATCTCTCTCTCTTTTTTGCTTACATAAGAAACAGCTTCTATATTTGGGAGAGATTTTTCTAATAATTTTGAGTACTACTTTTTTTTTTTTTTTTTAAAGCCCATTTGTAACCCTGGGTCAGGGAAATCTTATGTTCCAAATAAAGAGCTTTTATCTTAGCTGATGCAGCCTTGGGTACAGGATGTTTGAATAAAGGGGAGATGCATCTAGGGAGTATCCACCTGAAATATTCTTCTTTCCCATTTTTAAGACCAAATATGCTTATAAAAGCAATCTCCCCACAGCAGGCAAAGTGAAGCCCCATAAATATCTCCAAGGTCAATGGCCCTTTTTTTTGCAGCCCTTAAGTTTACGCATTTCTGCTAGAGCTAATAGGAATTTGTGTATACGTTTTGCTGAAGCCAAGGAAATGCCCCCAAGCCTAGATGGCTGAACTTTGAACAGTTGCAGCTTAAGAGACTGAGAGGGTTATGCTAAAGTTAATCAGACATTTTATTAAAACTCACCAGCTAGAATTGGAATATGAGGAGCGAGACAGCACAAAAGCAGATGTGAAAGAAAAAGATAATCTACGCTGAGACCGAACAGACATGTCATCACAACACCTGATAATATCGTATAACAATTAGACTGAAAAAAATCACATCACTCTAAAACAATTTTTAATAAAATACACATTCTTTCCCTGGAAGTGAAGCTCTTTCTTAAGAGTTCTTACGTATATAAAAACATATTTCCTTGAGGTGGAGTCAGACCTTCTGTTGTCTGCCGTTGGTAGCCAATCGAAGTGTCCCCCCATCCCACCGCCCGCTCCCCACCCATCAACCTCTGTTCCATGTTATGACAAACTACTTCAGCTGAGGTATAAGTAATTTACCATTTGGTTAGAACCCTTGTTCAGAGTAAGTAGATTACAAAAAACACTCTTTGAAAAGTAAGAGACATGAGTAAAACAAGAATCACCTTTGCATTTTATAGATTAAGGAAACAGATTTCTCAGCAGGGTTGGAGAAGTGAAGTGACTTACTCAAGGGCCGTGTTAGGCCTGACAAATTTAGGAATTTGTGCCTTAATTTACACTCTCCAGTACACTGACCAGTGATCTTTTTTCTTCAAGTTCACGAATGCTGATGGTAGGATTTTCTTGTTTAACTTTTGCTAATTCACATAATTTCTTTTACTTAAACCCCATTCAACACTTTAGAGTCTTCATTGCAAAGTATTAGCCATATACACTAGCAGGATGCTCTACTGGGGCTCAGTTTGCCTAATTTCAGCCTCTCGTGAATATTCATGACTGCATTGTGAAAAGTTAGTAATCTCTGGAAGGGAAGATCTGATCAAGGAATTGCTGACACTTAAATCCTTTACTGAAGCAGCCCTGGGAGCAGAATGAGGCTGATTACCCCATAGACACGCTGTAGATGTCAAGTTGCCTAACTTTTACAGAGAGTACAGTCAGCAAGAGGCTGTTTGATAATTTCTCAATATATTTTTTACAAAGTAATTGTGATAATATTAATCTTTTAGCATTAGAAATCTCCTTGACACTTTTATTTACCATCTAGAAAAGGCTTCTGAAAATTCCCCTTCGTACATTTCTGGGCAATAAATATGGAATACTTCTGTGGAAGAGAAATCACTTGCAACTGAAAAAAAAGGAAAAATAAAAGATGTTTAATCATCTGAGAATAACATTCTCCTTTTGCACCCCGTATCTGTAACGCTTCTGCTCATCAGAGCAGTAAGTAGTTACAGAGGGATACTGTTCTGGAGTAAAAGAACAAGGAGTCCTCGGAATGGGAATCATTTAGTTATTGGAAATAAGTTATAGAAACTTTTAGGATGTGTATTTGTTTATAATTCTGCTGTTTATAATTCTTCATATCACACTATTACATATTAATAACTGGATCTTGTTACTGCTTAGGTCATAAAAGGAAATGGTAGGGAGAATTTCTTATATACTTTAAGGTCATGAGGCTTAATATTAAAACA
Organism: Condylura cristata; assembly: GCF_000260355.1. Lineage (NCBI taxonomy): Eukaryota > Metazoa > Chordata > Mammalia > Eulipotyphla > Talpidae > Condylura > Condylura cristata. Next base: position 24,235,694 of record NW_004567116.1, read on the forward strand.
ATGAGGCAGATCAGGAAGGCTAACAGGAACATTTAGCAATTAATCTACCTTCTCGCTCTGGGGATTTAACAGTTAGCTAAAGTTGGAAGAGCTTGAGTACACTGACACTGCTAAAAATATTTTCTTTTAATAAATTCCTCATTTAATTTTGTACTATCTTTCCTATTTTCTGTTTCCTGCTGGTATGAGTTAAATAAATTGTAATTTTAAAAGGTAAGATACAATTTCTAGAAATCTGTGTTGGTTGGAAATTATCAGCAAGGGCTGTTTCTGATTTCCATGCATAGCATATGAAGAGTTTATGATTCCAGAGATGTTAGAATTCAAGAATGATCCATACTAGGGGTTTTTGAGATGCTAAGCACTGACCTGTGGAACAACTTGAGATGTCACATTTCCCTTACCCAGCTAGGTGTCTAACTTTATAAAGTTAATAAAATGTCACAAGTTACTTGAATCTGAGTATGTTCTAATATGATCTATTTGCATGTTCTAAATATTCTGTGAATATTTAGAAGTACAACTAATAAGAGTTCTTAACCCTATTGGATATTCCATTTTCATGGAAGCTACCGCTGTGTTTATTATGTGACAGAGAGCTGACTGAGCACCTAATTAATTATTCCTACTCTTAAAAAAAAACCAAAAAGTACTGTAGAATGCATTTTATGTTTTTCATTTTCCAAGTTATAAAACAGAAACTCGGAGTTACTAAGGTATAAGTCATATACCTAAGGTCTATAGTTATTACTAAAGGTTAAAGCCAACATTTACACCCACATCTATTATATTTGCTTCCTTAGGCAAATGCATTATAGTATAATGCTTTGATGTGATTAGGGCATTAGAGAGATGATAGGTAGATAGGTAGGTAGATAAGTAGATAGGTAGGCAGGGAAATAGATAAAGAGATAGATATTCAGATAGATATTCAGTGTGTTTTAATACAAAGTTTCACTTGTTATGATTAGTCCAAAGAGAAAACCTGAAGTTCAGTTTATAAAATTATCTATCTGTCTGTCTGTTTATCTATCTATCTATCTATCTATCTATCTATCTATCTATCTATCTATCTATCTATCTA
>NW_004567116.1:24236877-24283170 GCF_000260355.1 Condylura cristata
CTACCTACCTACCTACCTATCCATTTACCTATCCTTTTGCTAGCTAGATATAGAGTGAGAGGCCAAAGTACAGTATCTGGGTGGTAATCCAGCCATAATGCCATAAAGAGAAAAAGACATTGTCATCATACATGAGTGACTCACCTATCAATATTTAAGGGCCATCATCCCCTGGGTGCCTAGTGATTGTGGTAGACTGAGATCAGTCACAGGCTTGTGCCACCTGAGCCAGCCTGCCAGGCTACTTTGAAAGCAAAGAGAGTCTCATTTGTGCCTGGGAGCCAGAATCTTGCCCAGAATAAATCAGTCTCACAGTCTCATTCGTCAACCTGATGGTTTTAATTGTTAAATCGGAAGTTTAATTTGCCATGCTTGGATAACAATCCAATTCCAGGAAAGCATATGCATCAAGTGATCAATGGGGGACAAATTTAGAAAGTTAATTGTAACTAATCCCTGAATCCTGATGTAATTCTGAACAATAGAAAAAAATTCAACTTTGCTTATCTTCTCTCAGTATGAATACCTAAGCATGGTAGGGACACTACTATATTTTTTCAAAATTAATTCTTTGTTTTAATCTATTATGGTACAGATACACATAAACACATATATTTTCCCTTATCATTTTAGTCTTCTGATGAATAAATTAGAAAAAGTCATTTAGTCTTAAAATTTTTTATTTAATTTCCATTGTGACACTACTGTGTGTGATTCTATTTTACAGACCTTGAAACTGATAGTCAACTCTGATAAATAAATAGCTGTATTTATTTAAATAACTGAATTGGGTATTCAGCTTCATGTTAAATAGAAATTCCTAAATATCTTTTCTATTTATCTACCTATCTTAATTTCTCTGGCAGTTGCTTTTGTTTGGTTTCCCTTTATTTTCACCAGACTACCCTACAAGCCTAATACCACATCCCCACATTAGTCCTGTCCTCTCATGATCCACCTTCCTATTAGTGTCAGAATGGCCTGATGTTAAGGTCTAATTTTGTCATTTTTTCCCTGCTCAAAGTCCACCATGACTTCATGCAAGATTACTTGGATCATGTACAAGGATGCAAAGGCTCTTTTAAAGTCATTTTCTGCTTGCTTGTCCAGTCTCATCTCTCTAAAGTCATACTTCAGTACCTAGCCCAATGCTCAGCATGTGGTTGGCATTTAAGGTGTGATGGTTGAATGAATAGATGAATAAGTAAATGAATAATGAATGAATAAATCAAAATCTAACACATTTTTATTCCTGTGGTCTCTTTTTGAGCAAGCAGCTGCTTTGTGACATGTTCTAGAAATCAATGCAATACCCAATCAATACTTTCAAGCTTCCCTCAGCACAGTTATATTTCTTTCTTTCAGAGCATCGCTATTCAACTTTGAGACTTTATACTTTTCAGGAAATTCTAGTCGTATGGAATAGCCATATCATATATTCAATTTATTTTGACTTTTCCCATGAGATTAAATAATATTCTGTAAGCTCTATTGCGTATGTTATACAGAGTGTTCAATCTTATTGGTATATTATAGTCTATTTAGTCAATTTCCCATTATCAGAATTCAGGGTCATTTTCATTTATATATTTTATAAAACAAACTAAGCATATTTCTTTATAGGAAAAACTCCTAGGATGGAAGAAATGTTTGAGTATTAAGGGTTTTGTTATATAGTGCCCAATGCCCCCCAAAATATTTTTAATATGTAGTACTATTGCCAGCAGATTGACAGAGTGCCAAATAAAATATTTTAAAATTAATTTAGTTATGCATATAAGAACTGGGGTGTAGGCCAGAGATATGGGGGGGAAGAGGATTCACTAGAGACAGTGGGGAGCAGCATAGATAGATCCACTGAAATAATACTGCTGAGGGGAGCAGGGGGTTAGACAGGAGAGATCTGCTGCACCATGTGGGTCAGCTCCCTGGTCAGGGGTCAAACTTGTGGTGCAGTGGCTGTGATTAGCCACTTCATAGTACTGTATCTTAATTAAGTGCCACAAGAATTACTGGAGAACTTTTTTTAGATTAATCTAGTTATAGTATTGTTTCATCTGATACCTAGTAATATTTCTGTGATGTGTTTCAGTATAATTCTTTCTCTCCCTTACCCCTGTGTCCCCTATCTTTTATATTTTCTTCCTCTTACAATGGCTATTTTTGCCCCTCTTGTAGGTTTAATAAATCCACAATTGCGTTTTCTTCCTTGCCAAAATAATACATTTACATAACAAGTGACTATTAATTGCTATTTTGGGAATCATCATCTCTACTGTTCTCAGCCTTGTTACCTTTTGTTTATGTGCAAAAATGAACCAGCAGTACTAATCAATTACTCCTTGTCCTCTCAAATAAGTCTTGTTTATAAGCATTCAGAAAAATAAAATCACTAAAGAGATAATTTTTCCCTTCCAAAAGCATATAACATACTCTTAAAACTTTGCAAAATAGGCATTTCAAAATAATAGATACCTCATTCATTTCATTCATTCTTACTAGATTTTATCAGATCAGATCAGTGTTCTGAGACTGTGGACTTAAAGATAAAATAATATTTAGTTAATTATGTAAAATAATAATTCCATGAAGCTGTTATTCCTCTAATTTTTTTTCTATGAAAATTGACATAGTGTTTACAATTACACTAAACAGTTATGAATACAGAAGAATCTCACGGACTTGTCATGTCAACCTCTTGGACTGTTGCTCAGTCTACATCCAATACTTTGCAATGTGAGCCGACAAAATCAGCTGGTTACATTCTCATTTGTCTTCTTTCAGTGACCACCACTACTCCTCTGTCCTTTCGAGATTTAATCCTCCCAATTCTCAGTTACTCCCAGGCTTCATTTTAAGCAGTAAAAAGATACAGGCTATTCAAATCTTTCCCCTTTAACAAATGCCCTTGTTAAGAGAAATAATCAGAATGAAAATAAAAATAAAAAAAGAAGTTACAGTGCCCTATGAAATCTGACCAAGATTTTACAATCATAATGTTGGGGCTGCAGCTTCCATTACCCCTCTTAAGTGGTAACTGGAAACTCTAGTAGCCTTTTGTCTCTATCAGTGCTGTCTGAATGTATACCTTGGCTTTCCTCTTAAACCCATAGGGAATGGATCCTGGTGCGACCCCATTAACCTTCAGTTTTAGTGACCATGTAATCTGATGTACCTATGAGACATACAGTGGCTCACGTACCCCTTCATTTATCTGTATCTGGGACTTTCATTAAAAGGGGTCCCTGATATCTGTCCTGCTGGTCGCCCACAGGTGTGGCCTGCTTGGGCTCATGTTCACATATCTTTAACAGGCATCACAGAGCAAAGAAATTTCCCATTAAAAGAAATTTAATAACTATGGGGCCAGTAGGATCTTCATGTAAGGTCCTGAAGCGGAAAAGTGTGCAGTACGTAACAATGAAGGACAGGTCCTCTTAATTCCTGGCTTTTTGTGGCAGGAGTAAATGATGATAAATTCCACTACTGTGACTGTCAGTTTAAGAGTTGATGAGAAAGCTTACTGTGACTCCACAGTGCAAATGTCCACTCAGAAGAAGAGAGTTTCTGTCCTCTGGTTTTAACAACCCCAGCTTTGATCAAAGTTAGCTGATTCTTAGTTTGATTAAAGTTGTTCATTATAATAAAGATGGAGTACTCATGAACTAGAGGACTGGTGATGCCTCCACCTGTAATACACTGTCTTTGTTCTAAAATAAAATGAATTCTTTCCTTCCCCATAGAAGTCATTCTTTTCATGAAATACTTTGTTCTGTCACATTAGCCTACAAAAGTCTGAATCTGCGATTAAGACTGAATGATAAAATGTGTTAATAAGGAGGAAATAAGACTCTTTTCTTCCCCCCATGGAGTCCTAGTGGCTAATGGGCAAATAGATGAATGGAAAAGATCAGGACTATTTTACTAGAAAGTTCACCTCATTATTCATGATAATCAACCCCAATCTAAAGGGAGTAGCAATTCCTATTTCTTATATCTCACCTAATTTTCTTCAATCAATGAGTCAGAACAAAGTGGTCATCAAAGAAAACATTAAGAATCCAAACTGCTGAGAATCTACATCATTTGTGGAACTCAACTGAGCCTTTTGAACCTAGGTGAAGGCTAACATCTAGTGACTTTTGAGTTAGGTGTCGCAAAATGACTCACTAAATGTGTGGACTCTCCCAAATCTATGTTCTGACTGAATATGAAAGATCGACCATTAGTTAATTTTGGATATAGGTATTAAGTGACTCTTTTGAACTGTAGCTCTCCTTCCTGGGAGACACAATATTCTTGTATTATAGTGTTATTGATCAATCTTTGAAAAAAAAATCATTTTTATCAGTTTTAGAGAAAAAGTAAGAAGTAAATGAATATGGCACATCTTAGTGGCCTGAGCACACTGCATGTTGGCATGGCATACTGAAAGGGCAGCAAGGGCACAGAGGCACAGGGAGGACCCAGGCTTGACTGTCTCACTACTGTGAAAGACAGGGTGATTAAACATGAGGAGACTAGCAAAGCCATGGTTGGGTAGCCATCTGCTCAGATAAAAATGGAAGATGGCTGTCTAAGGGAGGTCAGGTAATGTCTAGTTCAACCACAGAAACATACAAGGAAGAAATCACAACAGTAGAAAGAAGCAGGATCTACTTATTAAGAAGTCTACATTTTTCTGAAGTCTACATTTTTCTAAAGATGTATTTATTTATGCATATAGAACTGGGGTACAGGCTAGAGGTGCAGGGGCGGTAAGAGGATTCACCAAACACAGAGTGGGGAGCAGGACAGACTGATGAAGTATACTGCTAAGGGGAGCAGTGGGTAAGACAGGAGCAATCTGCTGCACCATGTGGGTCACCTCCCTAGTCGGGATCAAACTTGTACTGAAGCCACTGCGGCTAGCTTTGTAGTGCTGGGTCTCAACCCGTTGCGCCACCAGGGAGGGCCAGAAATCTGCATTTTTAAGGAGAAATATTTTTGATTAAAAAGTGCTACTTTTATAGGTATTGACTGGTTTTAATAGCAGCCCATTAAGAGACGGAGGAAAGGGAAACGCAGAGGAAATATTTTCACAGCATTTGAGCAGCACTAACATTGATTATCTTTCTATTAGTAAAGAAAACATCCTACTTTGTTTTTGGACCTTAACTCATTCCATGTCTACAAAGTAGCAATCGCAGGTAAATAACATAGTAGTAGCTTGCCTTACAGAATGCAGTGATTCACTTATCAGTTGTTGGATTGGAGCAAAATCAGGCATAAGGTACTAGACTGACTTAGCTGAATATCTGATCCCTTATGAACAATAAAAAACCAACGTTTCATGTATCCCCCGGTAACTAATTAAGGAGGTGATAGATCCCAGGTAGAAAATGGGAACTAAGAGCAATTGTGCTTGTGAATACTGTGGTCAATACTTGAGGGTCATCCAGGAGAATCTCTGCTAGACTTCTCTTGCAAGTGCTAGAAGGACATAGAAACCTAGCTCTCCATTCAACCAGAGAGCTTATAATCTCTTCACAGAAGCAAAGTCAAAGGATGAAACTGTCAGTCAGTAGCAGTGTGAAAGCAATCATACATACAGTTCTGTTTGGCAGCACGGTACATAAAATCAACTTAGTAAAAAGTAATTTGGAGCTTTTTGACAAGGCATGCACTTTCCATTTGACAGAGGCCCCACTTCTTTCTATTTTCTTATACTTTACATATTTCAGACATTTTGGGTACCTGCTAGTACCGTATAGGCAGTTCAGTTTGTAAGTCATGAAACTCTGGTAAGGCAGAGGAAGACAATTTTTTTCTCAAGTTTTTTCTCCACTTCTTCCCTCCCCTCCTTTTCCTTCCTACCTCTATCCTCTCCCCCTTTACTCCGCTCCCACGATCCCCACCATTTCTCTGTTCCCTTTGTCTCAGCTCACCCTCATTTCTCTTCCTTCTTTTTCTACCCTTGTTAATTTCAGGCTCCATTTTTTTTTTAAAGATTTATTTATTTGTACATACAGAACTGGGGTACAGGCCAGAGGCTCAGGGGTGGTGAGAGGCTTCACCAGAGACAGAGTGGGGAGCAGAACAGGCAGATTGATGAAGTACACTGCTGAGGGGAGCAGCGGGCGGGTCAGGAGAGGTCTGCCACACCATGTGGTCACCTCTGGGGCAGGCGGGAATAGAACTTATGCAGAAGAGGCTTTAGCTTCTCAGTGCTGTGCTTTAAACCGCTGCACCATCAGGCTCCATTTTAAGCAATTAAGTTCCTGTCCAAAATGAATTACAACCACAGATGAAGGAGGTCATTGAGGCAGAAAAGGTGGGTTCATTAGCTTGGAACTATAAAGATTTGTATCTTGTATTCTACCTTTGTTGGTTTTTATTTTATTCTTGGGAAAAACTGGCAAGATTTTTTTAAATGTTAAGGATGCTATTTTTTTCTTTTTCAATAGAGCGTTCAGGGTTATAATCTGTGCTCAAAACAGGAGGTGATATTAACCTATTTTTCTATTAAGTTTTTGATTAGAACTTTGCAGCTCTACTAACTTAAAAGTAGCATCATTCTCTTTACCATATGTCTATAGTGTACATGAGTTGGCCCATAGCACTGTTATCATTGAGAAACAGTGTCTAATCCTTCTCGTGAATCAAAGCTGACTTTGGTGACTTGTTTCACCACTCACCTGTGATGGAAATCATATTCTGGGACTTTTGAGGTTAGATCAGTGATAGGAAGTTCTTCAGTTTCTGCCTAGGCCTTCCCAAGGAAAACTAGCCCAAACGCAACTTCCCAAATTAGGACATGGATGAGGATGATGCCTAGGGAGAACCCACAAGGAGAGGTAAACCCCTAAAGTCTCAGCTGTTCTCAGCATCCCAGCAGTGCCAGACATGTGAGTGAAAAAATGGCATGGGTGGCCCACCCTGGGCACCATGATCTATAGGAGATCCAAGGGAATAGCAACAATCCCACGATCTAGACATACAGCCCCGAATAAACAACCTTTTACCTTTTATGCCACCATTTGAGATCCCAGTCTGCACAATCAATTGACTGAACAGGACCTGTCAATCCTGGTGTTTCACTTCTAAGATCTTGACATTCATAATTTAGTAGAATGACATGTTTGGCATTTTATGCCATTAAATCTCGGTGTAGTTTGAATTGAAGTAATAGGTAATTGGACCTTTGGTTATACACAACTTTTATTGTATGCATCTTGAAGCCCTTTGTAGAAGTAGATATTTCACTTCATAAGTTTAACAGTATCTTTTTTTTTTAAAAGATTTATTTATTTATACAGAACTGGGGTACAGGCCAGAGATGCGGAGGGTGAGAGGATTCACCAGGTACAGAGTGGGGAGCAGAACAGGCAGATCGACAAAGTACACTGCTGAAGGCAGCCAGCGGGCGGGTCAGGAGAGGTCTGCCACGCCATGTGGTCACCTCTGGTGCAGGCGGGGATCGAACTCATGCAGAAGTAGCTTAAGCTTCTGCAGAAGTAGCTTAAGCTTCTTAGTACAGTGCTGTAACCCGCTGCACCACCAGGGAGGGCCTTAACAGTATCGTTTTTACTGATAACCAATGAGGAAAATCATTCAGGTGCTGAGTATTTTATTTAAGTTAATATTTCCTTCTCCTAAAACTTTATGTCTTTTGCTAAATTTCACATCAGAAAGATAGATAAGTACTTGTATGAACTCACAAACACTGTTGGTATTAAAGTTTACATACAACAGCAAGTTACATACAAGAGCAGAAGCATAACCAACAGTCTGTTTCCTGGCACTTAGGCTAGCATGGTGGCACAGGACACACCCAGCCCCGATTTTATACCCCCTACCCGTGGTCTTATAGTAAAGCATGCCAAACTCACTGGTAGCACCATTTACCATTGAATGACAAAGCATACAGAAGTTACAGAAAGACACTTCTTAATTTTTTAAAGTGCTTAGTATGTAAAGACCATACTTTTTCAGTAGGACATTTATGATTTTAAAACAGGAATACAATTGCAGGCTTGTGCTAGTTGCTTTTCCAACACATACAAAAATGAACGAGATATAAGATATTCCATGGTCAAACTCTGTCTCTTGACCATTATAGTGATGCAATATTTCAGTAAGTCAGTTTTTTTTTTTTTTTTCTGTTCTTGGGTCTTTTGCAATCTATGGCTACACTGTATAATGTATATTGATTTCTACTTGGAATTCAATGGCAAGAAAAACTGTTTAATCATTTGACTCCTGACTAGTTAATAAAGAATCTGTCCCATTTAATAAGTTATTTTAGGAAAAACCACCACCATGGCTATGATCCTGCATCCTGTTAGTGGGGGTAGTGGCTGGGGTAATAAATGAGGCTTCAAATGAGGCAATTCCACTGTAATCTTCTTGTACCTTTCTCTGACTGTCTTTATGCAATGTTGTTCGACAGTCCACCCGTGAAAGCTACTTAATCATGTCCTGTATTATTGTAAAGGCGCAGTACCCTTCCGTGCCTCAGAAGTCACTATTAAGTAAGAGAAATCCTGGGACTTATATTCCTAACTAAAGCCTATGCTGCAATTACAGAAAGCAAACACCCCATTGCTATAATTTTCCACCCAATCACATCTCATTAACATTCAATTTTGCTAAAACCACATGACATAAAAGTCACTAATAAGCCCCTGCATTTTGTAGAAGGTTGGCAAAAATGGAATCAGATACAACCTCATTAATGTTGTGATGGGAGGTTGCTAATGGGATTAGAAACAGCCAAAAATGGTTAGGAGGAAACCATCTGAGAAAGTCACCCCCCAATGTTAAGAGAATCAATTAGCTGGGCTCATTTGAGGGCTAGAGGATATTGTGAATGGACTGGATGCTTTTGAAGAGTATGGACAGAGATGATAGGAATTATTTTCGTTAGGGAGATATTGCAGATTTCCAAGTACAGAATCCAGAAAACATCTTAACTTTTTAAAATTGATTGATTAATTAATTAATTAATATTTTACATCATTGTTCATTTTTGTGCAATGTTTGCTTTTTCCTCTCAGGTGTAGTGTCTGTAAAATTCCCACCACCAAAGCACTTGGGCACCATTACCATAAGATATGCAAATGCAAACTGGATAACTGCATATTCCTTAGAACTTTTCTTGGTTCCCAACAGAATCTGATTCTAGGTTATCTAAAAATAGGTTAAACCTGCTTCCTGTGTTTTCATCTGCACATTAATACAAGCTTGGCCTGTGTCAAGACTCTTCAGCTGAACCCTGCAGCTATCTGTAGTGTCTGTTGGTGTCTCCTTAGTTGGGAGGGAATTTCCCAGTAAGTGAGCCCCCCTGTTGACAATTGGCCTTTCCTACCCAGCCCCTGTGAATCCTGTGTCCCATTTTAAGCTGACGAGCCCAAGTTCCAAACTCTAATCTTCCTTTAGCTAAGACATAGGGAAAAAATAAGAGAAATATAGTGGTGTTATATACAGGGTCTCTACCTTTGGAAATCTCTGGCCGTGAGGATATGTTGAGGGGATGGGGAGCATGTGAGGCATCTCAGAATAAAAGGATCAGGTTTGACTTTGTGAATTGTTCATGTGAGATACTTATAATGGTAAGTGTCAACAATTTTGAACTCTACGACTTTATAGGGAGTCATTTGTTTTGTTCTAGGATAAGATACTTCAAAAACTTGAACTACTTTTAGAAACCCATAGACAACACTTGATAGTGGTTATTTAGCCTCATCGTAGATGTCAGCCCTGACTTTCTGAATGACTGTTTGGCTAACATGTGAGCTTTATCCTCAAAAAAGTATGGTTTGGGATTCAGGTTGTCATTTGCTGTGTTACCTTCACTAAGTTTATTTAACTGCCCTGACCTCATTTTCTCAGCTGTACTATCAGAATAACAGGAGTCTCTACCTCAGAGTCATAAAGATGAGAGGAGACAAAAGACAAGGCATGGTGATAAGCACCTTGATATTTCCTCCCACCTATGAGATAAACAAGCACTAACCCTTCCAGAAGAACAGGGCTGTTCCAAGAGCTGGGCATTGACCTGCCACTAACTATTGGTCTGTGGTCTTCTCCTTTTGAGTATAAGCAGGTAATGGGGATAAAACCAGGAAGGGCGCAAAGCCACCCCTTGTGAACCTGCATTCCAGTGAGAAAGACCCCTATGCAATTTCCTTACACAATCGTTCATTTGATGCCCAAATTGTCATTCCTAGAGAACACCAGCTCCTCCTGGCTGATCACAGCTCCTAAGAGATGGTGAAGGGAACATCAAGAAAACAAGATCAAGAACTTAGGAATAAAACCACGTCTTCTGAGCTTTTGCTCCAAGTTCAGGTAGCTCAACCAGATGAAGATTTTCCAGGGTTCAGCAGGCACTTTTGGACTTAATGTTTCTGTCTTATAATGGAGGAAAGAATTTATTTTTTTAATGGATATCTTGACTGACCAGTAAATGCCAATTACTAGGCTAAGTGATTTATGTACCGTATCTTCCTAGTGTCACAGATCATTCAGTTAGGTAGTTCTGGTATATCTTGCTATTTTATTTTTATGAGGAAACTGAGGCTTAGCAACATTAACTTTCCTACTGACATATCATGAAGTTAGCAGAACAGAAATCTAATTTCTAAATCTGTGGCCTGAGCTGCAATCTTTGCTGCCTACCTTTCACTTGTGGCTGCAGCTGCAGAAGTATTTAACATTACAGTTGCAGACACAACTATTTTATCTTTTTATGATGCTCAGTTACCACCCAACTGAATTTCTTACCACTTAGAAATAATCATTTTAAGACATGATTGCTCAGGGTATGTGACTTAATATGGTTCCACTTTGTTAGCACAATGCAACTACTTGTACAGGCTTGATTGAAAACTGCAAAGTTGAGATTTTGGTGCTGTCTTATGGGGAGTAAATTTGTGCTGTCAATTGAATCTGGGAGATGGAGTGTTTTCTGAAAAATGTTGAAATGCATTCATATTTACGGTTTAGATGAGGCACCATCAGAAGTCCCAGAAACATCTTGTGTTTCTCAGTCAGGTATTTATAGCCTCTTAGGTTGGAGATAGTGGAAATCTGCCAAGCGCTCAGGAAGTTGCAGAGGGTACTAATGAAAGAAAAAGGCTCAGGTAGCAGCCCAGTGAGGAGAATAGGGAGAATAGACAGGTGCTGCTGACTGAACCTTTCTCTGGAAAACTTGGTAGCTGAGTGACCTTCAAGCACAGGAGCTGTTTTGTAAGTTAGACAGTGGGGAGTGGTCATACTTATGATTCAGGGCTCCTGCTGATTGCCTTCCAGGGTCAAGGGACAGTTTGTGCAAGACAGGCCTCACAAATTAGTCAACTTCATTCTAGGAATGAGTTTTACCGCCCCCCGACCCCCCAGGTATTTTTCCAGTGGCTGGATATTTAGTAACAAGGGGTTTTCATTAGAAAATTATTCTCTTGTGGTGAAATGACTCTAATTCCAGCTACCTTTTCAAAGCTGAGGAGGGAGGAGAGAAGGCTGGAGGATGGGAAGAAGACAAAAGAGAGGTTTCTATACTGTCCCTGTGGTGCTGAAATGCAGACTGCTGAACATTTGTTGTAAAAAGCTTTCGGAGACAGTCTGTACAGTCTGACACCAATATGATGAAATTTACACACAAAAAGTAAATGTATGCTAGATACTGCATTAGAAGTGGTGGGGGTAAGAAGGAGAATGCTGAGATGAGTGACAGAGTGTTTCCTATCCTCAGATTTTACTCTGAATCAGAGAAGATAAGGCAGATACACAGATGCCTGGAATAGAAAGCTGAGTGAAGTAACTGCCAGAGGAAGATCCAGACACAGTCACTGAGTTCTGCTACGGATATTTATGTGCTACCTCATTTGATCTGCAAAGCTGCTCGATGTGGAGTGATGATAATCAGACTTCCTTTATAGGAGAGGAAATGAAGGTTTATGGAAGTCAGCTAGCTAATCAGGTTTAACCAGACTTCAAAATCAGGCCCCCCACCCCCAAATAAATGCATCTCAGGTGACTCTAGGTTATGGTGTTATACAGGTGAGTCAGGAAGCTGAACTAGAATTTAAAGGAGAATGAGATGCTTTCTAGTTGCGGGCAGAGGTCTTTGAGGCCCGGTCTTTGAATCATGAATATAATTTGAAAGTGGAAATGGAGCAGTATGTAGAATAGGGCTAGGGAAGTAGAGGGCACCCAGTGAAAGAACAAGGCAAACAATCTAATTTAACTTAATGAAGATAGATATTTTTGAGTATTATGTATAATAGGATGAATTCAGTATTTCCTTGTGAGGTTTTTTTCATACAGTTTTTGTTGGGAATCCCAGATTTTCCTGCTATCCTGTGGTGTTTTGGCTCCTTGAAGACAGTACAGATGGACTGCTTGCCTTTCACACTGTTGCTTCTGCTGCTGCTGCTGCTGATGATGATGAACAAGAAAAGGGAGAAAGAGGTAGAGAAGGGGAAGAAGAGAAAGTGGAGGAGGAAGAGGAAGAAGAGGAGGGTATATGCTTGGTGTACCTTATCTTACTCCCAATAGATAAGTTCTTTGAGATGGTTTTCCTGAGAATGATATCAAATTCATGCTGATTTGCCCATTTGACCTTTACACAGCAACCCTATTACAATAAGGAAGGCAACCCATAGGGAGAGGAGCATTGCTTCTCACCGTAGAACACAAGCAGATTAGCTTGTTTAGAGAATGAACAGATGGCCCCAGATGCCTTGAAATATGATTCTCTGTCAATGTAGCTATTCATATTAATTGTGCCTTAAAAGGTCTCAACTGACTTCCTCAGGTCTCAGACATCAAGTTCTTTCTCCATGAAAGCTTCTTATCTATTGTCTGTCATGGCACTGTGTTCTTCCTGTTGTCCTCTCTATCTTTTTTCTGTCTCTCCTATTGCTTCTTGTGATAAGTGCTCCTACATTAGAATCCCTGTGCTACAATTTGCTAGCTGTGTGATCTTGAGAAAAATATTGAACCTGTTGGAGTTTGAATTTTGTCATCAGTAAAATGATGATGACAGGCTATCAGGGAACTGTGAGGAGTGTCTAACACAGCACTTGTCACATTATGTTCTATCAGGAAAGGTTTCTTCCCAGACATGCACTGTATTATTGGCTCATCTAGCGGTAATTACATTTATTGCTGATATCACTTAGCCCACTCAGCATAGCTAAAATTTTTGTTTTTTGATTTCTTTCTTACTGGCCTTCTCACATGACCCTCACATTAAGGCATTAGAGCAAGTATATGGTTTCTAAGTGGGCAAGTAATTTTAAAGAGGTCTGTTGGTCAAGTGGTTTACATAAGAGTCCAAAACTCCTAAAACAGAAATAAGAATTTAAATCGCCCAAATCACTAACTATGGATAGTCATAGGCATTTGTTCCTATATTATGCCAACTGACAGTCTTAGAATACTTTGATGCCTCTGAGAAGCAGCATTTACTTTCATTCAAGTATCTCAGTTTACTCTTTAACAGGGTTATTATATTTATTTAGTTACACAAGAGAACTTTCTTGGATTGATTCAAGTCCACTGATTTCGATTCCTGAATGACTTTGAGTGACCCAGCTTGAGTTGGTATGCATTTAATATATCCAATTCTGCCTCTTGTTTATAGTGTTGTAAATCCTGTTTGCTATAGTGTCAACTCATTGATTTCATATGCCCAATTTCTCATTTTTGGGCATAAATAGTGAGATTAAGTCAAGTTTGGAGCCCACATTTATTATTGATAGTTCTTCTGGATTCTAATGCTATTCAGTTATAAGTTGCATTTCTCAACATTAAAGTACTATAATCCAGTCATCTCCTTAATTAAACCATAGGTCATGAAGGATGAGAGGAGTGGTTTTACATAGGCAGTAAAATAAAATATAATAAAAGAAAGAATTCCTTTTAGAAATAGTAAATGAGTCAGCTGGCCTATCCTAATCCTCACTTTTCAGATTTTATGTCAGTAATCCCTTCTAAAATGCAGTTATTTCTCTTACAGGTGGATCTGAATACTTGTGCTAATAACCTCAGACAGTTTGTGTCAGTTTCACAAGAGGTAAATAATGAGAATGCTTTGTTAACACAAAATCATTTTACAACATGTAGAGTATCTTTGACATAATAAAGCTAAATACTGACATTGTAAAACTCCTAAGAAAAAATAAATGAAAAACTCCTTTACACTGTTCTTGGCAATATATTTGTGGATTTAGCCACAAAAGCAAAGATCCAAAAAAGCAAAGACAAACAAGTATGATGCAATTAAATTTAAAAGATTCTGCATAACCATCACTAAAATGAAAAGGCAGCCTATGGAATAAAAGAAAATATTTACAAATCACACATACACTAAAGGATTCAAAGTATATAAAATTGTACAGCTCAGTGCAAAAATTATAGACTTATGAAAAGTCAGGGAAATGACCTTATTCATATCCATTCAATATTTGAATATAGTTTTTCAAAATAATCTGTACAATATTTTCCCAAAGACATACAAATAACCACACAGGTATGTTAAAAGGGTCTCAGTGCCACTAATCATCAGGGAGATGCAAATTAAAACCACAATGAGATTACTAATTTACAGCTGTTAGTATGTCTCAAAGTTACTAGAGAACAAGATTACATTTGATGTAATCTGACCCAGATAGATCAGACTTTTGAGGTGATGTGATTTTATGGGAGACTTTTAGGTGTCTGCTTGTCTTTGCCTGCTTTTAAAATAGAATCTTACTGTGTCTTCTGGATTTTGTCTCCAATAAATTGTGACTATTTGAAACAGAATTGTCTTAAACAACAGTAGAAACAAACTACACTTTGCCACATCACTTGACAACATGACATATGCTTTATTTCCATCTTCTTAATACAAAGGGCTATTTTTTTTAAAGATTTATTAATTTATTCATACAGAACTGGGGTACAGGCCAGAGATGAGGAGGGTGAGAGGATTCACCAAGGACAGAGTGGGGAGCAGAACAGGCAGATCAACAAAGTACACTGCTGAGGGGAGCAGCGGGTAGGACAGGAGAGGTCTGCCGCGCCATGTGGTCACGCGGAAGTGGCTTTAGCTTCTCAGTGCTGTGCTTTAACCCACTGCGCCACCAGGGAGGGCCACAAAGGCCTATTTTAAGTCCACTAAAGTAGTGTGTGAAATTTCTTGAATTCTTTGGGTTAAAATGCATTACGTTATAGTAACTTTTAAACAAAGGTATGTGCTTCCAATTTTTAGAGATCTACTTACTTTATATATGTTCTGACTTCTGTGATGTTAGAAGTCAAATAATCCATTAATAATCAAATTTTAGAAATGTTTTGACTTGTAGGAAAAAAAGTGAGTAACTAATAACCAGGGTGGAATTGGAACAAAGTCTTCTACTTACCTCATTTTATTTCTCACACGCTAGAATATGTTATGGTCATCAGCATTCAAATGATGATGATAGCTGGTTAGTCTAATGGAACAAAGCTTTAAAATGTCTTCTGCACATTTAAATATTCATGATATTGTCCTCTCTATTATTTCTTAGGGTGAAATTTCCTTAGAGTAGGGGGGTAACACCTTCACTTAAAAAGTTACACATAGTGGAGATAAAATGACAGGGAGGAAACCTAAAGTTAAACTTGGGTTTAATTGTGAATTTAGGGTTCTTTACTGTCAATTATGAACTAATACCTTTCCCACATCACTGAAGTTTGGAGCCCCATTTATGCTCGATTCATTCTCCATTGCTGTTGGAAATACTCTCCATTAAAAGCAGCTGGGATGTAGCTATTTAACCTTGTTTGTAAGTTATGTCAATCTGGAAATACAAGGAAAGCAGTATATATATTGCTTCTCAGAGAAAATACCACTTCACTTCAGTTTGTGCTTTAAGGAGCCACTAGAGTTAGATAGGTCATGAAGGGGAAAAATCTTGACTTTTAGATTGACCAGTCTTCTGAGAAATGAACTCTGGAATCCAGGAGAGTCTGTCAAGGCTAAGATACATTACAATGCCATTAATCTCAGAAATTCTAATTCCTATACAGAGAGTGTTAGAATCTCAAAGCTGGTGGAACAGGGAAGAGAGGGGCATTGAAGTGTACTTTTGCATATGCTTTTGCATCTTTGTTTTATTGCTTCTTGAGCCTCAGATCATCTCTTTAGCTTAGCTTATATATTTTGAACATTTACCTATACAATGTCATCTGTCCCAGACTGTTGCCCTCTGTCCCTTCAGAATCCAGTTACTCAGTTTTAACAGCTCTGTCATCCTCTTGCTGCATTTCACTTCACATCTTATCTTGCTGTTTTCCCAGAGTGAGTAAATTGCTTCTGTCTCCTTTGATATCATTTTGTAGTATCCTGTGTACAGTATTATTATTACTCTTATGATAGAAAAAAAATCTTTCAATCTACTTTCTTGCCTTTGGAAACTGCCTATGGAAGCCAACTTGTCACCTTAATGGGCCTATGGAAGAAAAGAATCCTCCTTGTGTATCCATACTGAAGGGTACTGAAATTCCCATATGAGAGAACATTTTCCTAAGGGGACTGAATGGCTTTGTAAATAACAATTAGTGAACCAAGATTTTCTAACTAACTAACTAACTAACTAACTAATTCCTGATTTTGATTCTTTATGTGACCAATAAACACATAGTTTGCTGAATTTTTGTATTACCGTATTATATTCAAAACAACCAGGCTCTGTTCTCTTTTATCAACAATAAACTATATGTAATATGTAAATGCTATGGTAGCTGACATTTTAATGAACATTTCAGCATTTATATGTTGAAATGAATCATGAGTTTCTAGGTGGTCCCGAGAAGTCTATGCATATGTAGAACTTGCTTAGAACCTTTTTGAAATGAAAATTATCCAAATACTGAAAATATTTCAGACAGCTTCTCAAATACCTCTGAGATCCTATCACAAACTGTTGGATTTGTTTATTAGGAACAGGACATATTTCTCACATGAAAAATGCACAGCTTAACCAGCATAGGAAGAGAGGAGAAACTTGATGTACTCTCCTCCACTTTATCTCAGCAGCCTCCCTAAGAAGTCAAAAGGAGACATAGTGATATCACTGAAAGTGTCAGTGGTGTCCCTAAAATGGACATTAACTGAATACTTATAGGTGACTTGTAAAATTCATAAACACAATTATATGTATAAATAAATATATATAGGTATATAGACATAAATAAATTAAGGAGAACAGCAAAGACATACCATGTTCAAGTGTGTACTGCATAATGATGACTACTGTGGGTTTTGATTTCTAATCTAGTCTGACAGCCTGAAAGGCTGCATTCCTTGAGAGCTGCTCTTCTGGAACATACAGTGTAGAGCCTGAGAGTTAAAAGTCTTGATTGTCTGGAATTGAAGCTTCCATCAAAGAAGTATTCTTGAATGTCTACTTTGCTCAGTTTTTATATCCTATGATCCTGGAAACCTAAAGAAAATATCTCTTAGTTGAAGTGATATTTTTATACAAAAGTATAAAAATATTGTATATTAATATAAGCATTTTGTATACTATATATATTTCAAAAAATATTTGTCACTTTTGGATTTCAGTGAACATGACTTAAAATTGCACTTAAGTATTTTCTATAGTTACCAAAGATAAGTAGTAAAAATTAATGTGACTATCTCATATAAAAAATGCAAAAAAAAAAAACCTAAAGTTTACACAGGGATATAAAAATAAATATCATATATATTCCTATTCCCCCCCCAAAAAAAATCAACATCCCCCTCAAATACAGAGGCTCGGGATTACACCTTTGGTACCCCTGCGGGGGCTTTAATCAAATCTTCATGCTTTCCAACACAAATCTTACTCAGTAGGAAGCTGAGGCCCTAAAATCTTGTTTCTCACCAGCAATCAAATACAAATATGCCCCAAATGGTGTAGACAAAGGATTCCCAGTTATGATCCTTTCAAATTTAATCCAGATAAAGCTCACTAATATTTTTGATACAGATCTTGCCAAACCTAGCCACTCAAAAAATCTAGCAGGGCATCAGTTTATGAGATTTCATCTGCCTTATTTGATCTCAACCCCCAAGCATGAATTTCCCCATATGAATCAATAAACTACCATCGCCCTCAGCCTAACTTGATGTATCACCTGAGACTCATTAGGACTTATCTCCTGCCTGCAGATGTATGCAGCCACATGCATCGTGCAAGCCCTCAGAGATTAGGGAATCGTCTCAAATAAAAGTCCAAAGTCACAGAACTTAACTTAGGTTAACAAAGCATGGGATAATCTGAAAGCAAAAGTCTCAAAAGGAGACCCCAAGGAGAGAATCAAAATTCTAGGCAGGAAAATACAGAAGTTCCGGAACAGCCCACCATGTAGCCTCAGCTTCTATTTTGGAACCTGTAAACTTTGGAAGGAGAAAGGGGATGTTACTTAACTATGAGGCTTCAAATGCCATCTTGGACTTAGCAGGCTGAGATGGCCACACAGTTCCAAATACCATATTGAAAGAGGAGAAGGTTTAGCAAGAAGCAAAAACTACCTCTATAAAGAATGATTTCCATAGAATCAACCCTCTGAACAAGTGGCTAGAAATGAATTGCACACATACATATAAGGTCTCCAAAAGTTAAACCAAATTTTTAATCCAGGGGTCAGGAATTAGTCACACATACCTAAAGCAAAAAGCTATGCAATACAAGGGAAACCAGAACTATAGTCACAGGGCCTGTGGTAGACACTGCTCTCGGTAAGCTAAACTCTCCACACATGATTCACTGTGGGTGGCTTTTTTCCCAGTGAGGCAACTAAAATGTTGCCAGGAAAACCAAGGGGATCCTATGAACCTTAAAATATTATGGAGAAAGACCATTGTTAACCATTTTAAGGGTTTGTGTGCACTCGTGTTCCCAAAAACAGGTAATCAAATCTGGTGTGCTTAAAAGGTTTTTAATTGGTGAGAAGTTCAATGGAAATAGGAAGAAGAAAAGTAGGGGAGAGAAGGACCTCAAAATGTGGACACCCAATCAAACTCTAAACTCAGTCATCCTCTAGTAGACAAGTGTTCAGTCAGGGCCTAAAGTTGAATGGCCAAGGCTCAGAAGCAGAAATACCACAAGAATGATTCCAAAGCTACCACCTGACAGAAAACACAGGCAAGAGGCCATGCAGCACCCAGCAGTCTGTGAAAGGAGGAAATATATCACCCAAGCTGAATCCATAGTGAGGTCAAAATGGCAGCTGCTCTAGTCTCGAGAGCTGGATTTTGCTGCCTGCCAAAATGCTAAAACAGAAAAAGAGTTGCGGGTGGATTCAGCTGGAGAGGTGAGCGTGGGAACTGGGTGAAAGCAGGAGCCCTCCTGACCTCATCACACAGGAGAGCTAAACTGAAGCAGAAGGAGGCTCCACAGAAGCAAGACACCCTGGATAAGCAGGAGGTGTTGCATCTAATCCTCTACTGCCCCTCATTTGCAGCTGTTGGATCAAGAAGTCAGGGAGGGGCACAGCAACACTAACGGCTCTCACAGTCCTTTCACTTCATGGGTAACAGAGATCATTCGTGAATTATCATTCATACTTTATCCTAGTTTTCTCATTCCAGCTGCTAGTTCTGTTGATGATACAGAAGTTATTTCCCAGAGTTACCCATTCAGGCAAAGATATCTTCAAATGGGAGCAGAGAATTATCTGGGGCTTATTTATTTATTTATTTGTTTGTTTGTTTATTTATTTATTCATTTATTTATTTTACTTTTTGGAAAATGACCTTATTTTTCTATTAGATAGATCTGGAAGTGTCATGATGGAGCTGGAAGGACATTGCACACACTTGGGAACCAAGCGACCCAAGACCTAGATTCATACCCAACTGACCTATAGAGCAACCCATTCACCTCTCTTGGGCTTCATCTACAATTTAGAGAGGTAAAAATCAGAGGTTTGGAGTGAGGGTGAAATGACATAAAATATATGTAGTAGGCTCTTTTTGGCTACGTCACGTGTTCTTTCCCTTTGCTAAATATCTGATAGGTGTTTTAAGGCTAGAGATGATATATTAGGTAGAAAGACATACCCATGAATTAAAATGCATTTTACAAGAATTAGGAATCATTTTCATTTATCTGAAACATGAGAAAGATAAACAATACTTCCTCTGGAATGACATTTAAGATAAATCTTCTGACTGGGAAGTAAATTTAATTCAAACAACATTTGATTACCAGTAAAAATAGCAAAGCACAGTAAGAGGTGAAGTGGCATAGTCTGTATTGGCATAATGTATCCAGTTGCGGTGACGGATCTGCTGAGTTGTCTATATCTGCTCTGTGCATACCCATCTATCATGGCTGTCTTGGAACTTGGGAAACATTTGAATCAGGCCTAGACTTCATGCTGAAAGGAATTTGTCTATAAGAGATTAGCTTAGTTTCTGACTGTGCTGTGCAATTCTGTTACGTCTTTTCATCCATTGTGTGCCCCATTTCCAGTGATATTTAGTTATTTACTTTTCATACATGGGGGTTGGACTTGGAACAAAAAAGCAGTCTTGATGTTCAGCTAGATTGTTGAACGTAGACCCTTCCTTGAGTATTTTAGAGTCATTCAGGAGTATCTCATGCTGCTGCTGCTGGTAAATGACTAATAAAATTCACCATCATGCTATTTCCTTGTGTGTTTGCTTGTGCAAATATATTTTGAGTAAGAAAAAGTTATTCTCCCATTATTCCCTGTGTCTTTCTAAAAATGTTTTAAACCCATTGCTGTTGATACCAAGAAAGATTTCTCTGACCAGAATTAACATTATTTGTACTATAAAAGACCAAAGGTTTTATTATAGTTGTTAAATGCTGAAAGCATTGCTTATCTCATTCCATTTGATTTTCTTTCATTTTCTTTAATCTCAGTTTCTATCTCTCTAAGGAGGCTGCATTTTTCTCCGGTTGTAATACAATTTGCCATTTATTTCTTCTTTTCTTCTTCTTACATCTATAGTGTTTCAGTTTTAAGCAGGAACTTTGGAAGGAAATAAGCCTAACTTGTAACCATGATCAGGGTTTTCTTCTAGGTACATCCATATCCCTTTGTACACATCTAGACACTTGGTTGCAAATGACATAAAGTGGGTTTAGCTAACCAAAACAGAAGGGGAAGTAAGTGGAAGATTATATGATGAGGATAGGAGGATAGCAACATCTAAGGGAAGGATGAAAGATGAGCTTCAGCTTTCTTCAGGCACTAAGCGTCAGAGCTGGCACAGCAGCTCCTCAACCCTCCTCCTCGTTGCCACGAGTGGTCAAGTAATTCTCATCAGGCTTTTCCATTTACTCCAAAAT
Organism: Condylura cristata; assembly: GCF_000260355.1. NCBI lineage: Eukaryota > Metazoa > Chordata > Mammalia > Eulipotyphla > Talpidae > Condylura > Condylura cristata. The sequence continues at coordinate 24,258,204 of NW_004567116.1, forward strand.
CTAACACTCCATGATGGCATCTAGTTGAACAGGACTACGCCCAAGACAGTTTTCAGCTACTGCTACTGAGACATGCAACTTTGCCTCCCACTGGGACACTCGAAACAGATGATTGCATAATACAAGGAACTGTGTTCAGACTTTGAAAGGCCAGTGGAATATCCACTGTATCCTCCTTAAAACAGCGTTTGCAGGGCTCTCCCAGGTAGTGGGATGAAGCACAGCACTAAGAAGCTAAAGCCACTTCAGCATGAATTCAATCCCCTTCTGCCCCGGAGGTGACCACATGGCGTGGCAGACCTCTCCTGACCTGCCTGCTGCTTACTACAGCAGTGTACTTTGTCGATCTGCCTATTCTACTCCTCATTCTGTCTCAGGTGAAGCTTCTCTCTGCCTTCACACGACTGGCCTGTACCCCAGTTCTGTATGCACAAATAAATAAATCTTAAAAAAAAAAAAAATTTACAGAAACTTCCACTTTTTTCTTTGATGATTGAATAGTCTTCCTTACTCTTATTCTTTTCGCTAAGTACAACTAAAACCCTGTATACTATGTATAAAACAAAGACAAGACTATCGAAAGTGAAGAGAAGAAAGCAGGTGGCCAGGAATAGAGGAACCAGAGTGATGAGTTTCTCAGATAGTCTTTGTGTCTCATGTATCTCAGACCTGGAGATCACCAGTAACCCAGAAACTCATATGTGTACAGGCAAGCCCTAACAAAAGCCAGACTCTTTTTAGCCCTGGATCAGAACAGGTGTCAGGGGAAATTGTGTGGGGAGCCTTGCCTCCCATCATCACCCAGCAGAAATGAAAGACCCTTCTCCCTCCTTTTGGAGGTTGTGTAAGAAGAAGCTTAGTGAAGAGTAAGACTTGGTAGCATCACACAGTAGTAGCAGGGAGCACGGCCCTCCAGTGCCAGCGGATAGGGAACCACAGTGTACACTCTACACAAGCTAGACACCAAGGGCAAGCTATGTCAATCTTTATTGTACATCTATCCATAGGCAACAAGATGGAGCTCAGTTTACCTCATCCCTGATACAAATATTAGCTTAAAATGGATCATAGACTTACATATAAAACACATTCCTTAAGAATAAAAAGTTCTTTGTGATGAATGAATAGGCAAAGTTCTTAGAATTGACAGCAAAAGCATGATCCATGAAAGGAAAAAGATCATTTGTGGAACTTTGTCAAAATTGAAACTCGTCCTGTTAAAAGGATGAATATAAAAACTACCGAGTAAGAAAAGTATTTGTTAGTCACATATCTGACATATGTAGAATCCATGAAGATTTCTCACATCTCAATAATAAAAAAATCCAGTTGTAAAATACAAAAAACAAAAGAAGAAGAAGAAGAAATATTTTGCTGGAGAAAATATACAGAATACACATAGTATGAAAGCGTTCTCGTTAAAAAGTAAAATAAGGGCCCTCTCTGGTGGCGTAGCGGGTTAAAGCACAGCACTGAGAATCTAAAGCCTCTTCCTCATGAGTTCAATTCCCACCTGCCCCGGAGGTGATCACATGGTGTGGCAGACCTCTCCTGACCCGCCCGCTGCTCCCCTCAGCAGTGTACTTCGTCGATCTGCCTGTTCTGTTCCCCACTCTGTCTCTGGTGAAGCCTCTCACTGCCCCTGAGCCTCTGGCCTGTACCCCAGTTCTGTATGCACAAATAAATAAATCTTTAAAAAAAAAAGATTAAAAAAAAAAAAAGAAAAAGAAAATGCAGTATCACCACAGACCCCTTAAAATAGATAAACTAAAAAATAGTGGCAATACCAAATACAAAATACCATAGACGGGGTAGCTTAAACCGCAGAAATGTATTCTCCCACAATCCAAGGTAAAAAGTGCTGTTCGAACTGATTTTTGGTAAAATCTCTTTCTAGCAGATGACCATCTTCTAATTCCCACGAGGTGTTTCACTACCACATGTGCAGAAGGATGAAAAGAGCTGTGGTGTCTCTTCCTCTTCCTGTCAGGACACCACTCCTCCTGGGTTAGGATCCTACCCTTATGCTCTCATTTAATCATAATTACTCCCCTAAAGCCCCTCACCCCGAATAGAGTAACACTAGGCCTCAGAACTTCAAGATAAATTCTAACTTTAATTGGAGAGACATAATTCAGTCCATACATTGGGTGAGTCACAGATTGCAAATGGGGATGTAAAATTATACATCACTCCTGAAAAAAAAAGCAAAAATTGCCACTTCCTTAAAAACTGAAGGTGCGGCCCTCCCTGGTGGCGCAGCGGGTTAAAGCACAGCACTGAGAATCTAAAGCCACTTCCGCATGAGTTCGATCCCCGCCTGCCCCGGAGGTGACCACATGGCATGGCAGACCTCTCCTGACCCGTCTGCTGCTCCCCTCAGCAGTGTACTTGGTAGATCTGCCTTTTCTTCTACCCACTCTGTCTCTGGTGAAGCCTCTCACCACCCCTGAGCCTCTGGCCTGTATCCCAATTCTGTATGAACAAATAAATAAATTAAAAAAAAAAACTGAAGGTGCAACTATCATAAGAACCAGAGATTATGGTCTTGGACCTGAGTCTCAGAAAAAAATGAAAACCTATGTCCACATAAACACCTGTATATTTTGGCAGCTTTTCTCCCCCATAGTAGCCAAAATCTGGAAGTAACCCAGCTATCCTTTAATGGGTGAATGGTTAAACAAATTGTAATACATTAAACTCATGGGATTAGAAGGAACAAACTATTGAGATACAAAAACTTGGAGGAATCTCCAGAAATTTGGGCCAAGTAAAAATACAAAAAGTCTGTTCCAAAAGGATGTATACTATATGAGTCCATTTATATAACATTCTTAAAGTAACACAATTATGGAAATGGTAAAGAGATGAATGGTCACCAGAGGCTAACATGGGGATGAGGACTACAGGGAAATGTATGTGGCTATAAAGAGGCACATGAGAGGTCCTTGTGTTGGTAGAAATGTTCTGTCTTGACTGAATAGATTTCACTATTCTGATGGTGATAGTGTTCTAAAGTTTTGAAAGATGTTACCATTGGGGAAAGCTAGATGAAAGGAAGAGGGGATTTACAATATCACTTATGTAACATGCAGCCACATACTACATGTGAGTCTACAATTATTTACATGTAAATGTTTATTTAAATAAAAGAAGACTTGCATTTGCCTTTAAGGAATGTTGGACTAAAGGAAGGAGAAAGGGAAAAGAAAATTAGACAAGTGAATTCACTAATCTATATTAAACATTCTTCATACTCAAAGAGACTGGCATAGCTAAAGAAGACCCTTGAACTGGTTATAAAAATGTCCTTTCAAACAAACAAAAGATAATGGATCTGAAAGAGTTTGAAAAGGATGCACCAAGTGTAAGAAAGGACAGTGTAATTGTGAATCAGGATATCTACCTGGAAACATATGTCAAGATTGAACACAGAAGAGTAAATGGGGATGGAATGGTGGGTGGTCAAGGCATAAAGCCTTTTGTTGCTGGGCATCATACTTTTGAAAACACTTTGAGGGCAATGGAAGCATTTTAAAATTTTCCGTAGGTGTAACTTTATCCGATTGCTAGTCTTGGATTTATTGCAAGACTTGTTTCTAGTAAACCAATCTATTTTGATTATGTATGTATAGCTAGCTACAGTTTTGTGTTTATTCTTAATATTAAAGCCTTATTGATTATGACATTTCAACCAAATAATTATCATTACCTTTATAAGGTTGACTGAAATAACTTGGTCTACCCATGGCCTTAGGGATATCAGTTTCAGTGAAGGTAAAAACTTGATATTCTACATATTGGCATTAAATTCAGAGATTAAGAGTATGTTCTTCATTGCTTTTTGTTGTTGTTGTTGTTGTGTAAACTAAAATCAGATAGCTGTACCTGTGTGTGGGAACAAGTGTAACTGATGAAAACTAACAGCAATAATAACCATTCAAGTCTCCATAGATTGTCTCACAGTCAAATGAAGAGATTAGTTTTCAAGAAAGTTCATGACAACTTGATTAAAATGGTGAGAATCAATGGCATTTAAACTGTGGCTCTGCTCTTCTTCCCCCTCCCAGGTTAGTATCACAGACACTGTACTCCAAATGATTACAACCAAGAACTCAGGGATTCTTGTCCCCCCTAGCTCCCACTCAAAGATCACATGATCTTGTTTCTTTGTGAAGAAACAAGCTACCCTCATTCCCTAACCCAACAACTATGTATTTGAGAGACAAAATTAATGCACATTCAGCCAAAAGGTGATGTGTTCTCCCTTTTTCCACCCAGTCAGCATTCACAGGTGAAGGCCTGACCTAAAGTGAGGTAGGCTAAATATAGAGAAGTTTGTATATCCCATACCTCAGCTCCTTCATATCATTTCCTTCACCAGGAGAGGCAAGCAGGGAAGACCAGAGATTATAGCTGCTGTCTAGAACTCTGCCTCTGAAACAAGAATACCACTGAGAGAAAATCAGAACAGTGTCTCTACTCCCATATCCTTAGCCACGGCTTATAGGTTTTGCCCTTATGAACAAGCCACCAAACTCTTTGCAAAAGAATTTTAAACTTCAGTGAAATATTAAATGGAGATGTAGATGACTAAGCAATTAAGAAGAGTATCATGATTCAATGAGCATTTTTAACTAAGCCAGGACCAACTAGTTTATCAGAGAACCAGGGATAGAGACTAGAAAGAGCTAAAATAAGCCTGTTGGGGTCGAGATAAACCTCAAATAGTAGCCTCAAATGAGGCAAAATTTAATTGATCAGATTATGCAGAAATTTATGACCCAGGAAAGAGTCAATATCAAGCAAGTAGCCAATAATTAGTAGAGTCTACTTGCTGTCTATGGCCAGGGATCTTGTCCATCAGAGATAGTCCAAGGCTGTACCTCTCAGGAACAAGAGAGTCGTCATGGGATTAGACTTTACTAAAGCAGTACAGTCCATCACTAAAAAATAAACTAGCAAAAAGCAATAACAGGCTATTGCAACAAAAATTATAAGGTATTAAAGAAGAAACAAACAGGAAAGCGATTCCCACTTAGGAACAAGAAATAGAAGGCAACAGAAACTGTGAAAAGACCTAGATGTTGGATATTACAGAGTTTAAAGTAGTCATTATAAATATGTATATAATATATAAAAGAAACCAGTCTTAGAGAAGTAAATCAAGGTATGGGCTATAGCACAAAGAAGATGAGTGGGAGCGAAGTTGTTTTAGATTAGGTAGATCACACCAGAGGATTTTTGCAGCCATGATTAACTAATGAAATTTCAAAATGACCGTGCTAGTTTATCCAGGTGGATCTAAACTTAATATCACATGTTCTTACAAGAGACAGATGAGGGTCCCACACTGACAGAGGGGAGAAAGCTTTGTGAAGAGATAGCCAGAGATTTGTGTCACACCCAAAGAATGTAAGCAGCCAGCAGAAGTTGGAAAAAGGAGGAAAAGATTCTCCCCTAGAGCCTCCAGAGAGAGGGTGGCTCTGCTGTCTCCTTGATTTTGGACTCCGGCTTCCATACTGGGAGAGAAATTGCTTTGAAGCACCAGTTTGTGATAATTTGTTACAGTTTATCACTATCGGAGCTACTAATTGGTCCCTAGCACTTAAATAACACAGATGAAATTTCAGCAGACTAGATTGAAGACATATGGCCCTAGATTTCATTAATTATGAAAACTTTAGGAAATCACTTCTACACAATCATATGCTCCAAATAAAGGAAGTTTGCCTTCACTTTGAAGACTGAAACTACTCATCCAGAAGATGATAAAGAAGCTACAATCTTACCCTCACCCAAGGAAAAAGGAAGGTGCCGAGGCACATAAAACACAACCTTTAAATGATCCAATGTCTGGATTATTTTATAAAGCATTAGGACTTCTTTCTCTGTCCATATCCAAAATATTACATACAAATAACAATCCAGCTTGATTAGCAACAGCACATCCTTATCATTTTCACTCATGCAGAATAGGGTTCTCCATTAATATTCATGGGAAAATTCTCCTTTTTATCCATTCAAAATCCTTGCTTGATGGTCTGGTGTTAGATTTCTGGCAATTGTTCAATGTCAAGGACACTGCAGCTTTCTCAGAACAAAACCTTCTGGCTATCTGCAGAAATGCAGCTGTAGCTGCAGATTCTACAGTCATGTCAAGAAGACTGGCATTTTATAGGATCATGCAAGCTGGCAGATAGCCCAACTCCCTTGCCATCTCCTAAACCCAAGTCTTTCCTGTGTGCTCTTGGTACAGTGTCTTTGAGTAACTAGGAACAGGCATACTGTGTATACAACAGTTTTTCTGGCTGCAGAGATACATGAATGTATCTTCAAATAATGTGCAATCCTCCCAAACACAGACAAGTATTAAGTAAGTGACACTTCTATTACACTGATTGACATTTCATTATCTAAATGCCTAGCCTTCCTTTTACTTTAGGATAATTAGTTGTCAGTTCCTTGAAGCAATTACATTTTCAATGCTATTCCTGTTCTTCAAAGGGCAAGGGGGGGCATTAAAAAATATCTTATATTCATACCAAACACAAACCTTGAAAAAAAGGCTGTTTTCAGAAGGCTGGGTCACTGAAAAATAATGAATGAATAAATAAATAAATAGCCAGCACCTCCTATCTAACTCATAGGAATGATATCAGTTGTTTGAATCAGTATCTAATCAATGAAGTACAGGGGTTGGGCAAGACCGCTGAGATTTTTTTCCAAAAGTGAAAATTATGATTCTTTAAGTTGGTGGCATCTGTCACTTTGTTGAACATGAAGTTTTTATCAAAATGCTGCTACCTCATCTAACCTCCTACCTCAGGAAGAAATTGCAATTTAATTTTGTATATATGTATATACAGCATCTTTTCCGAATTTCTGGAAATATTGTTTTGCTGTTAATTTCTCTCCTCTCAGTATTTTCATAGCTTATACAGAAGCAATATCATTTTTCTTCGGTGCTAGACTTGTTATTGAATTTTTAAGTAAGCTCGGATTCACTCTGTAGTGATCTATATAAATAGGAAGCATCAGGGGGATAGAAATGAGGATACAGATGATACACAAATATGAAAGATGGAAGGAGTGCCCTGGTCCAGGCTTAAAGGAGGTGGGTCAGTACTGGGATTATTTTATTTGATTTTTTAAAGGTTTACGTATTTATGCATACAGAACTGGGGTACAGGCTAGTGGTGCAGGGGTGGTAAGAGGATTCACCAGAGACAAACTAAGGAGCAGAACTGGCATATTGAAGTAGTACACTGCTGAGGGGGGCAGCAGGCAAGACAGGAGAGGTTTGCTGTGCCATGTGGATCAACTCCCTGGCCAGGGATCAAATTCATGCTGCAGTGGTTGCAGATACTTTATAGTGCTGTGCTTTAACCCATTGTACCACCAGGGAGGGCCTAATACTGGTGGGCCTAATTTTAAACTACTGATGGACACAGAGATAGTAATAGGAAATCAAGAGGGAGTAGAAAGGACTGATCCAAGAGGGAAGCTCTTGTTTGAGCTGTCACTGCAGAGCATAAATGCAGTGGCCTAAAGCAAGGACCTGGTAGAAGTGAGTGAGTGCTGAAAAGACAACCCTAAAATGTGGAGCTAATTGGGGTCTAGGAACCATGTGTTCTAACCCCTTTGCTTAAGTCAAAAAATGCAAATTTAGATTTTTCTATGGGTTAGAGGCTAAAGATTTCATGATTAGCAGGAATAACATGGCCCTTGCCCTCATTTGTGGGCAACAGGGAAACAGAGGATAAGAAGGGTAAGGGGTAAAGTTACCCCAGGTTGCACACCTAGTCTGTGTCAGTGAATTCTAGAATCTCTTTCTGGGACTTTTGAAGTGACTGCCAATAGTTGTTAGACAATAGAACATACGAATTAATGACAGAGTGAGATTCAAATGCTTTGTCTTTTCAGCTGAAAAATGGGTGACTTGGGCCATCATACCCCAAAACACACTCAGCTACTGCAGAATTCCAAATCATAAAGGAGGCATAGTCATTAAAACCAGGAACTGACCATGCAGCAGTTTTCTGAAAAGTATCCCAGAGTTTAGCTTCCATGCCCGCTCCCCCATCTGTTTACCATAAGAAATTCCAACTATTGACTTTTTAAAATTCACTTCTTTCGAAGGGCCTACACCTGCAAAGAGCTCCTTTGTTGCTGAAATGCTATCACAAACAGAATAAAAGCATAAGGACTCCAAATATTCTTTTGATAAATATTGCTAAGTGTGGATAGACATTGAGAATGAGGTATCAGGCAGCCAGCATCCTCTTTCTGAAGCAAGAGTATGTGTTTGTGTCATTTTATAGGGAAACCAAATAGCAGAAATATTTACTACATTATACTAATCATTGGTTATTAGAGTTGTAACATTTGCCTAATGTTCTTGTGTTATATATGAAAAACATTGTAAGTTTAAGGGCCAATTCATGGCAGCACCAGAGGGATAAGTAGACATTATGCTTCTGAGCTCAATATTTGTTCCAGGTTTTTTCCTAAATGTTATTAATTCTTTGCCTTAGAAATAAATTCAGTTGTTAATGCCAAGTTAAATATAAGAAAGATTAAATAACGTTGAGGAGATGTTTTGAGCTAAGTACTCTTCAACTGTCATGGGTGAGTCTCTTCTTTGTAAAGCACAAGTCTGTTTCTTTATTGGGAGACTTATTAAGTCGAAATTTAAAATGAAGGATCATCCTTTTATTCAAATGAAAGAGCTCTCAAAGAATCCACATGTACTCAGCAATTCATAGATAATAGAAAAAATATATTTGTTGAATAAAAGGCTGTGAGTAGACCTCAAAGAAACTTACAGCAATGAGGGAGCAACCTGATACAGTATACAGGACAAAGGACTTAGAATCTTAAGTTTGGGTTATTGGGCAACTTCCTTAACTTCTTCGAGACTCATTTCCTCTATTAAGAAAATTCAGGTAAAAATATTCATATTTCAGGACTATCTGAGGGAATTAAACAATATTTGAAAGTCTTTACTCTTATTAAATGCTATAAAAATGCTTAAGTAACTTATTGTCACAATATGCTTGATTCTTAGAAGTACGATATTGTTTTATGTGGAGATTCTAGAACGTGGATATATGGACTGACTGCATATGAATTATCAAAGGGACTTAAAAAAATACTAAGTTACCAAATCTACTAAGTGAGCATCTTTGAAGGAGACTCTTGGGAACACAGTTTTTCCCTAAAGTCCCTTAGGGCACTCTTTCGCATGGGCAGCCCCATTTAGTAACACTGAACTTTCATTTTTTTTGTGGGCAGAGTTTCCTAAAATAATGATATCCAGATCCTCCTTCTGGAAGCTTTATCATTATGGTGTCTATTTGTTTTTTTCTGAGCACAGGTTGACCTATGATTAATCGGTTATCATTTTACATATTTATTTAGGTGCTTGATAAATATCCCAATCAAGAAATGAACACACAATTGGGTAAACATCTTTAGCCAAAAACGAGTGACATTTTTTATTCTATTTCTAAGAAAATTTAGAACACACGCACACACTTCTCTGATAGAATATGCTCATAACTCAAGGTGCTAGAGGCAGAGGCATGCTAAGGCAGACAAATGCATGCTAGAGGCAGACAAATACAAGATTTATGGTGGGAGTGAGAGATTCAGTTATTTTCCTCCCTTACAAATGACTACTATAATTGATCTAAAACAATAATGCTTACTATTTGTTGGCCAATTACCACCTAAATGATATGTGCCTACTTAATTAGAAAACTGAATTTTTCTTCTCATAGTGCTTGAATCCTGTGTCTTTGTTTTCATTTTGCCACAATTTTCACACTCTGTGTGTCAAACAGACACCAAATAAAATGGCCAACAGTACCAAGTGCACTGCTTTTTTTTTTTTTTTTTTTTTTTTGGCCAGTTAACATGAAATGTCATTTGCTCATCAGGAGGTTAGGGGGACAGCTAGATCTCCTACTTGAATAGAATGAAGTTGTAAGGTTACTCAAAGTTCAGTTCATGCAGTGATATAAACCATTTCTGTGGACTTAAATATCTTTGGACATCTTTTTTTAATAAATGAAAAGGTTTTAGGTTCCTTCCAGAGTAGGAGAGTTTTAGGTTTTGACTTGATAGGCATTCCCCTGATACTGGAATTAGGGAGAATCTAGAATAAAAATGAATCTATAGGCCCTCCCTGGTGGCGCAGCGGGTTAATGCACTGCACTGAGAAACTAAAGCCACTTCTGCACGAGTTCGATCCCCGCCTGCCCCGGAGGTGACCACATGGCGTGGCAGACCTCTCCTGACCCACCCACTGCTCCCCTCAGAAGTGTACTTCGCTGATCTGCCTCTTCTGCTCCCCACTCTGTCCATGGTGAATCCTCTCACCCTCCCCATCCTTGGCCTTTACCCCAGTTCTGTATGAATAAATAAATAAATCTTTAAAAAAAATGAATCTATAAAATAAAGCAATGTATGTCCCACTATTGGATAGTAAGAAAAACATGAAATGAAACTAGAAAAAAAAGTCTATAAATCTCATTGAAAATATATGTATGAATTACTGCCATCCAGAGGCTCAATTATAGGCTACTTTCTTCGAGAGTTATTAACTATGAAGCATCCCCACAATAATGGGTAATTGCCCTGGAAAACCCAGTCTGGCATAACTTGAATGTGTCTGGTTCCTATTCATAACCCATCATTTAAAGAAGATACATCATTTAAAGGATAAATATGAACTCCAGGCCAATGAAATGACTCTCTCATCCAGATTGTAATTGTGCCTTAAATCTGTACGAAGTGGCACAGAGGGAGCCAGCGCCATATCCAGGCAAGTACAAGATTCTTGTGTGACTTGCATTTTCCTCAGTTCCCCACCTGATTCCTTTTTTTCCCTCTGGGGAAATATGAACTATGATAAGAAGCCTAGTGACCATCATAATAGCAGCTGCTAGTCATATCCTTTTAATCCAATTAGAAATCCATACAGAGACCCCATGAGTTGTCTCAGTCAATTTATGCTCCAATGCATCAACATCATCTAATGGGTACTGTTGAGGGTCATCCAGTATTTTCTATTCCTCTTAGTCTCTCGAGCACAGTGAACATCAACATGGCAATAGGTTCACCACCACCCAAACACAGACCTCTCTTGACAAATTTTCTCCCCAACATTTTCTCTCCCTTACCATTCTTTCACTTCTTCCCTTTATTATTATGAATTTTCCAGCAAGTCTTCAGTGATATGAAACTACTTCTTTTCTCTCATATTCTTCATATCCCTTAGTATTTACTGTTTTTAACATTTTTTTTTCGCTTCATGTCATGGAGGTTTTCTTTCATTCATCCAAATAATTTTCAAAATATTTTTTTCTAAAGATTTATTATTCATGCATATAGAACTGGGTTACAGGCAAGAGGTATGGAGGGTGAGAGGATTCACCAGAAACAGAGCGGAGAGCAGAACAGGCAGATGTTCTGAAATACACTGCTGAGGGGAATAGTGGACTGGACAGGAGAGGTCTGCTGCTCCATGTGGATCATCTCCCTGCCTGGGATCGAACTCATGCTGCAGTGGCTGCGACAGCTTCATAGTGCTGTGTGTGCTTTAACATATTGAGCCATCAGGGAGGGCCCCTTAAAATTCTTTTTTGCTTCAATCTGTATGCTATATATTGTGAATATATTAACCAAATTACTATTCCTACCTGGGAAGAGAAAATAATTCATGCCCATTTTTCCTTTCTGGGATCTGGAAAATTGATTATGTTGTATCCCTGATAAAATTCTATGTAACCTCTGGGGTTGATAGTGGCATTAGAAACAAAACTCTGCTGATGGCTAGAAAAAGTCCTGCTTGGAAAGTCAAACACTTTGACTCATGTGGTCTAAATTGCCCTGCATCACCTAGGACTTGGAAATGCCAAGTCCTGTGTCCCCTCCCTTTATTCCCCTGCATGCCATCCCATTAGAGGAGCTAGTATTTTGGGGATATATGTTCCTTCCACTCCCTTAGGGCTCTCTCAAATAAACTCTGTGTAAATGAATTGCTCATGGTTCAAAGTTTGGAGTGAGAGTAATAGACACATTTTTGTCTTTTATACACTGACTTGTAGGTGACCTGTGCAAATTGTTTTACTCCTCTGTGCCTAACTTTCCTGTAATTCCTATAATAGTACCTCCATTCCAAGACTGTTGTGCAGAGTAATGCATTGTGAATATAAGGAGCTGGCACAAAATCTATGCACAATCAATATTAACTTTTACTATCATTAGGTGTGTTTGCCTTTGTTTTTCCTTCTTCCACTTAACATGTTGGTCGTGAAATCCCTCTAATAGACTGTGATCTCATTTGGATCATTGTTGGTACTTTTAAAATATAACAGTCCTGGGAAGAGATTTTCCTGTGAAGTCATACCCTGCCCCTCACCCCCTGCAGTGAATATGTTCATTACTGTATCACCGTCATAGACCAAAAGGGTCCAGGTTTGGACAAAGGAGAGTAACCTTGAGATGGAAAGATTGGAACCAAGGAGTCTAGTGGATGCTTAAAGACAAGTTACACTAACTGTAGTTTCATTAAAATACATGATCTTCATCCTAGAAGTTTATAATTGAATCCTAGTGCTGACTGACATTCCATTGCATATGTCAAGTCTTTCTGATTTCTTTGAAGGCCCATACTCGAATGTTTGTTGCTAGGTAAGCTAATACTGTTATTTATTTTTGATTGTAAGTTAGACAGAAAGACACAGTGCACTGCCCGACCTCTTTAGAATATTGCAGAACTAGTTGGCTCAGCATTTCTTTCAAGTCAAATGCTAGATCAACTTCACCATGTCTGATTGCATTTCCTGGCATTAAATGCTCAAATCTCCCAAGAGCTTTCTTGACCACAAAACAGGCCTTGCTAACAAATAAACTTAAATGTGTTATTACGAAAAGAAAAATTGAGAGAAAAGTAAAGCTACCAATCTCCCTTATGGCTGGGCACAGGAAGAAAAGAAAAACCAGACTAGAATTTGGTCTCCTTGGTTTTTGCCATAACACAATAATAAATATAAATTGCTGTAGGGTACATTTTTATAAAAAAAAAAATCTCATTTACAAAGGTTAGTAGCTGCATTACAATATGTATAAGGCCATAAAGAAGACTTGATGTGCTGTGTACTTGCTTTGTATTTTAAAAGAAATCAGCCACTGTTTTCAGAGTTTTATGTTTCCACGGAAGCCTTATTTCTCTTCTTTTATCACATGTTATTAAATAAGTACTTTTCCCTTTTCATTCATTTATTTTTAGTGAGGACGATTTTAGAAATTTTGAACAGTCAAAAAATAAAATGCATGCTATGAGAATCCCACAAGTATATACCCCAGAACCAGCAGTTTATTTAGGGTTTACCACTATGGCTACTCGTCTCCTTCTGCCCCACCCCCCCACCTTGAAGTAATAACATAAATCCCAGACATTATTATTCAAACTCCATACTTCAATATGTATCTTAAAATCTATGGACAATTTCCCATATCACTGTAATACTACCACCATACCTTAAAAACATTAACACTAATTCTTGACATCTAATAAGTAGTTCTTAATATTTTTCTATTTATTTTGCCAATGGGTTATTTAAATTTGGAACTAACCAGGTCCATACTTAAATCTAAAGAGGGCACATAGATTAAAATTCACTAAAAGGTGAGTATGAAGATTAAGAAACTATTCTGCTTTAGGAAGTTCTAGAATAGCTAGGCATATATTAGGTGCCAACTTTGTCAGGTCTGTGTACTAGGAAGTCAGAGATAATTGAACCAAAAATTAAACTTGCCTTCAAGAAGTTCACAGCTTGTATCACAATATAACAGTGCTACTTATCAACACAGCTTTCAGAGTTCTGCTAGGCATTACCTTGCTCAAATCACTTTGTACCTATATTTCCAGACATTGGGTTTCAGATCCTTTAAAATCAATTTGTTCTTTTGCAACTGACCTAACCGATAGTTCACCATATAAGGAAAGAGTTATACTAACATACCAGGGAATTGATTCATCGTGGGGAAAAGTTACTGTCTTTAAAAGAAATTACTGAACCACATGAAACCATTAGAAGAATATATATCACATTCATCCTTGACCTCCTTTCTATTCTCCAACTATAAAATACTTTCTTTTGGCAAATACCTAGTACCATACATTGTAGCATGATTTCAGCCTTCCTTAGCATGAGACCTCACCATCATCAAAGTTTTGTTTCTTCATTTTTCTTGTGCAAATATTAATAGGTGGGGTTAGAGAAAAACATGTATGTACGCGTGTATGTATGATTGAAGTGTAGTTGATATACATTATTTTAGTTTCAGGTGTAGAACATAATGATTCAACAATTGTATACATTGTAAAATGTCATCACTATAAATTTATCATCTCCTAGCAACTATCAATGTCGTAATACCATGTTATTATAGAGTTCCATGCTGTGTGATACATCTCCTTGATTTACTTGTTTTGTAACTGGAATTTTCTATGGCTTGATCCCATTCACCCATTTTACCCAAATACCAATCCTCTTCCTCTCTGGTAACCACCAATCTTTGCTTTTTTTTTTTTTTTTCTCTATGATTGTAGTTTTCTTTGTTTTAATTTTTAGATTCCACATACAAATGAAATCATATTGCATTTGTCCTTCTCTGGTCTGACATTTCACTTAGCATTATATAATCAGGGTCCATCCATGGTGTTGGGAGTGGCTTTTTAATGCCTGAGTAGTTTTCCCAGAGACAGATTTTTATCTCGCTTTCTCAAATTACTACTTTGATGCTGGGTCCCTGGATGAGTAAATCTGCATACTCCCTCTTTAAGAACAGACTCACAGTTCTCCCATTGCCTCTGGGGTATTTTGGTTATAAACCCCATTGATTTTCCAAGCCGTAAGGTTTTTGGAGGATGGGGCCTGTATATTCAGTGCAGATCTTAAGGGTTTGGCATGACTGATATGGGACATGAACCCTCAAATACAGGGAGAAACCTGTATTAATGAGATCCCTCTTCATTGCAGATACTGCATGGGGTTTCTTGGAGACACTGAATCTCTGCCTCTCCTACCTGCTTTGGTGTGGTCCTTTGTCCCTTGTGGTGAGAAACTTATGAGCTCATTCTTGGGTATTTTTGAGAGAGAACTGTTCATATGCAGCTGTCTATTTGGAAGAGGTGATCTAGGATTTTTGTATATCACCATCATGAACCTCTTCCCAATTTTGTTTCATTTATCCAGGCATTATTTTCATCTAACCCATTGTACCAATTCACAGATAGATAATAAAATAGTTTGTAAAAGCTTTAAGAACATATCCAGTCTTCACAGGAATATTGTGATTATTAAAGATATTTACTAAATGATAATGGAGGGACAGGTGAAAACCCTGGGGTTAGCAATTCCTATACTAACTCACGACGATGCTATGCTATTTTACACCACCTAGTTCACTCACCTTGCAACCTTTCTTCAGATGGGAGACCCATTAAAAGTATGTGAATTTTTAAACACATTGAAAGGAGAAAGCCAAGGAGGACTTGAAAACATACACTCCCATTTGCTGAAGATGTTTAGGAAGTAAACATTTTTGGTTGATTAAAATACATAGTCATCCCCAGGACACCATAGATATCATTTATTCATTTAACAGTACTAATTAAATGTCATAAACTAGGTTCTGGGTATTCAGAGATAAAAAGCATATTTACTTTATAGCTTAGTTTTAATGGTGGAGACAAAGAAGCTAATAAACAATTTCAACATAATATGATAATTATTTGAAGAGGTTCGCATAGTTGCTGTGGAAGCACTGAGGAGATCTAGTTGAGAAGTATAATCAAAGAAGTCCTCCAGAGCCCTCCCAGTGGGTTAAGGTGCAGCACTAGAGCAAACAGCAGCCGCAGCCACTTCAGCATGTGTTCAGTCTCCGGCCAGGATGGTGACCCATATGGTGTAGCAGACCTCTCCTCTCCTGACCCACCTGCTGTTCCCCTCTGCAGCGTATTTCGTTGATCTGACTGTTCTGCTCCCCATTCTGCCTGATGAATTCTCTCACTGCACCTGTAACCCAGTTCTGTATGAACAAATAAATAAATCTTTAAAAAACAAAGAAGTCTACCTAGAGGGAACAGTGCTTAAACTCAGTTTAAAGAATGAGTAGAAATTAGCCAAACACAGGGTATTGATGAGGGGAAGGGAAGTCTATACAAATAGGAAATATCCATGGTGAAGACACCTTAACAAGAAAATGATATGATGTACTCATACAACTAGTTCCTCATTGCACTGTGGATAGATAGGCACAAGTATCTGCATAGAAATCTGAGACTTGGGGAAGCAACAGAGATCTGCCATTATGTACCCTTGTGATAACTTCAGGATTTTTTTTTTTTTTTGAGCAGACTATTATGACCCCAAGATATTTTAAACAGGAAACTCAATGACCTTTAAAAAATATTTTAGTGACTTTGGACATAATACTCATCAACTCATTTATTAAAAAGTAATAATAATAATAATCAGGCAGCTGCCATATCTTGAGCACAAGTCTAGGCACTGGGGATCCGATGGGTACCAGTAACAGACATGAACTCCTTTCCTGCTCTCATGGATCTCAGGCCAGTTTGGCATCGCTAGCGTAGACCATGTACTTGTTGGCCTACTTCAGGCCACTTTCACTTGTATTATTGAACTGAGTACTCCACTGGAACCGTTAATGCATTTTCTTCTGTCCTCCTACTCACCTTTTCAGCAGGATCTTATATCCTTTTTAGTAACTCCCAGTTCTGTGATTTCACTCTCTCCTGATTTCCCTCTAATAGATTTCTCCTTTTTGTGCTCTTTGCTAGATTTTCTTGTTCTGCTTGACTTTAAAAGTACCACATAGTCCCTTAATTTTTATTCTCCTTTTAATCGAGTTCATGTAGTTTCACAGATTAGGTATAACCCACATTTTGATAGATCATTTATTTATAAAATGGTCCTGTTTTACCAATAGGACATTAGATTCAAATATTCAGATGTCTTGTTTACATCCCCACTTAAATGTCTAATAGACATTCTAGGCTTAACATAATATCCAAATAGAACTTGAATCCTTCATTTCTTATTGTTCCTCGTAACTAATTCTTTCCAGTTTTTATCATTTCCATACACAACACCACAATTCACCCACTTGGGGTGATTACAATTTAGGAGTCATCCTCTTTCCCATTCGCAAACTATGGTGGCTTCTTTTCCAAAATATATTCCAATATTGTCACCAGTCATCAACTCTGTAGCTAACATAAATACCATTATATTGTTCTTGGTGGCCTACGATAACCTCCTAACAAGTCACCCTATTCCAAATTGCTTCCTATTGTCCATTCTCCAAAAAACAACTAGTATTCTTTCTCAAATGCAAACCGGGCAGTTTCCACAAACTACCCCCTCCTATCCCTGCCCTTTCTGTAATCAGAAAGTCTAGGCATCAGTTTGGAGGAAGCAGAAAAGAAAGGCTCATCACCTCCCTGTTAAGAACTTCCACAGCAACACCAGGCATGCTTGAGATGTCACTGGCTACAATTTGGTCAATTTGTAGGTGAGGACAGATGTTTTAACTTTTTTTCTTGGCCACCATAAGTACAATTTGGAACTTTATTTTAAGAAGGCAGCTCTGCCATTGGGATAAATAACCAGTAATTTCTGCCTCATTGCCCAAGGGACTCGTCCTCAGAAGGTCTTTTATCGATCATTGCATGTAAGGTGTCCTTGTCAGTATCTTATTATCTTGTTTTATTGCCTACATAATACATCACTACCTGAATTTATCATACTGATCAATCTTTGTCTATCCTTTTATTGCTTAATTCAATCATCCATATACTTGTTTATCTGAAATCTGTTTATATATTGTCTATCTTTCCCTTTACAACCAAAGCCTAGGAAACCAGGGATATTACATATCTACCAAGTCAATGTATTTCCAGCACCTAGAACATTTCATAGGCACTTAACATATGCTGAAATATTTCCTTGGGAAGTGAAAGATGGTGTGGCTTGTTTGACACAGGCATTTGTGTGTGACTATTGGATGATTTCAGCAGCAATGTTAGAGTTTCAGGATAATTGATGTTTAAAATGGTTGGAGAAAATGTGAAAGAAATGGTAAGACCCATTTGATAGGGGTGATTATGTATTTGATGACTCACATGCATTTTGTTCCATGACTTTTAGCAGCAGTGCTTGGTTCCTAGGATTCAAGCATGATAAATGACCACTAGAATTTGCCTCGTATTGTGAATCTAGGATATTGATACCAGTTTTACTGAAATGCTGGGAAGTTTTAATTTTTTTTTTGTCACAGTATAGAAGAGAATGTAAAATTATGATAGTGATCTATATGAAAATAACATGAAGGAAAAAGTGAGTTCCAAGAGAATAATAGTAATCCACATATAATATTTTCTTTGATATGGAATGGTGGCATTTTTTAAATGTAATCTCATTTAATTTTCATGAGTGTATGAGTAAAAATAATCTGTGAGGCTTATGAAATGCATTGCTATCTTTATTGTACAAATTAGGACATTACAAGTTAAACAGTTGAATGACTTTCCTAAATGTATAAAGGAACCTAGAAATAGCAGAACAGAAATCCAAATTTCTGACATTTCATCTGATGTTCTAAATGGGAAAGAGAAGAGACAGCCTGGAGTCCTGCTCACTTTTACTTATAATGTCTTAAGCAACTTTAATAATATTGGGAAATGTTAGATTTCATCATGTTTATTTTACCTTGGAAGAAGAAATATGTAGATACCTATTTTTTTTTTTGTTGAGAAGTAAATAATGTTGCCTTTAACTCAAGCCACTCACATTAACAAAATAAATCATAATTGTAGGTGGAGTACTATCCTGGATTTTACATGAATAATGGATGAAAAAATAAATTCATTAAAGGATAACATTTTGTTTTGAAAGATGATAGATGCATCTTAATGTGATATGGATACCAACTCTTGGCAGCAAGGTGAGGTAGAAAAAGTATAGGATTTGCAACATACAAATTAGAATCTTGTCCTAGTCTTCTCTGAAAATTAGTTTTGTCATTCACAATATAGGAATGGTAATGACTTCTTCATAGCATGGTTGAGAGCACTTTGGATAGTCTCGCACCAGGAATTAAATGCTTCTGCCTGAAAATGACACACTTCTGATCATATCTCACAAATTTTAGCAGTCATATGGCTATGCCAAAATGAGAGAGAAAGGGGAAATAAAACCCCCATCTGCATCTAAGAAGAGAATGAAAACAGCCCTCATATCTAACACAATAAATTAAAAATAAGAGACAAATAAAAAATAAAATAAAAGTGAACAGTGCAACAGCACTTTCCGAAGCATAGTTTCCAGAATTCTAGAACCACACAATGTTGGCAGCTTTTATTAGGAGAAAGTGATTCATTAGCCAAATGAATTTGATAAATATAAGTGTATTTAAACTTCAGGGGTTTAGTTCCACTCCAGTATGGTAAAATGCATAGTGGATTTCCAAAGTGGGAATTTGGAATTATAGTATGTAGCATATTTCATTCTTATTGATCCCTTTTATTTATTTTCTTTCCTTTTTTAAAATTTATTTTTTCATACAGAACTGGGGTACAAGCCATAGATGCAGGGGTGCTGAGAGGCTTCACCAGCGACAGAATGGTGAGCAGACCAGTCAGACGGAGGAAGTACACTGCTGAGGGGAGCAGTGGGTGGGTCAGGAGAGGTCTGCCATGCCATGTGGATCACCTCCAGGGCTGCTATCTAACTCACACTGAAACCCCTGTGGCTGGCTTGCAGTGCTGCGTCCTAACCTGTTGTGCCACCAGGAAGGGCCTTTTTATTTACTTTCTAAGGATCATTGTTTTTTTAACTCTGTTTTGCACATACTATCACACTTTGAGAAATGGGGACTTAATTATCTAGGTGCTGATATGGGAGCTTTTCAAACCTAGGTGAAAATATAAAGTTCTTAGGATGATCGCTTTTAATAGATGATTAAATCAAGAAGATGTGCTATATATACACAATGAAATGCTATTCAGCAATCAAAAAAAATAAAATAAACCCGTGCCAATAACAACAACATGGATGGAGCAGGAAGGGATTATGTTCAGTGAAATCAATTAGAGGAAAAACAAAAATATTGATGGTTTCACTTACAGGAGGAGTATAGGGGAACCAAATTAAGAATCAGAAAAAAAAAAACATTAACCAACAACTATAAATCAAAGATATTTTGCAGAGAAGGGGGAAGGCCAGGGATCAAAACGAGAGGGGAGAGCACCTGGGACTATGGTGATGGTGCATGGATGAATTGGTGGTGGGAATTTACTTAGGACTATACCTGAGAGGAGAAAGCAAGAACTGTACAAGAATAAACTATGATATAAAAATAAATTTAAAGCATTAAAAATGAAAATATAAAAATGCATTAAATGACCTCTTGGAAAGCTTAGCCTGAGGGTGCATTTATAACAGAATGCTGGTAAGTAGAAAATTTAGAATTAAAGTCACTTCTTATACCCATTAATAATTAAGAAATATTTCTGAAAATTTAAGAAATAAATAAGAAGCTAAGGGCCTTGAGTGCAGATTGCTGAAAGGAGTGTAAGTTGGAGTTGA
This sequence comes from Condylura cristata, assembly GCF_000260355.1. Taxonomy (NCBI): domain Eukaryota; kingdom Metazoa; phylum Chordata; class Mammalia; order Eulipotyphla; family Talpidae; genus Condylura; species Condylura cristata. The sequence continues at coordinate 24,278,894 of NW_004567116.1, forward strand.
CCCAGATCATGGTTTTACCCCAGAACTGTGCTCATACCATACCACGTGTGAGGCTACGTTGGGTGGTCTGTTTTCTCTTTCTGCAAGGATTTTGTTTTTATTCTTTTTAAAGATTTATTTATTTATGCACACAGAACTGGGGCACAGGCCAGAGGCGCAGGGGTGGTGAGAGGACTCATGAGAGACAGATGGGGGAGCAGAACAGGTAGATCAACGAAGTACACTGCTGAGGGGAGCAGCGGGCGGGCCAGGAGCCATGTGGTCACCTCCAGGGCAGGTGGGGATCGAACTCATGCTAAAGAGGCTTTAGCTTCCCAGTGCTGTGCTCCAACCCGCTGCACCACCAGGAGGGCCCTGTTTTTATTCTTTTCACATTACATTGCTAAAGGCATTGGCACTTCTTTTACACTGAATGCTGATCTTGTGTTAAGAACATAGCGGCTCAGAAGTGGTAGGAAGGTGACAGAAGGGCAAGCCTGGTAGCCCTGTCAAATAGGTTGGTTGCTGATTACCATCAGGAGGAAAGCAAATGATTTCACTCAGGGTATATAAGCAATGAATAGTAATTGGAGAGTTTAAAACTTACCCTAGATGCACCCATGGCTTGGTGGGTAAATACAGAAACCTGGCCTGTTTTTCATCTCTGATTCTGAAAATTGGAGGACATATGGGTCTAGGCTTTATATAGATACTTGGAGGATATCTTAAGCTAGTTTTTTGTTTGTTTTTTAAACATAAGCTTGGACAATTTTTTTAACATATATTGCACATTGTTTTCAAGCTGCAGCAAGCTTTAATATTAACTAGCTTTGGAATATAATGAGCTATTCTCAGATTTCTTGGATTCATCACTTACTCTATCAGCCCTTTTAAAATCAGGAATTCTGTGTTTATCCAGATAATTTGGGTAAATAATGACTGGTTAATTTTACTTTTATGAGTGTGTTTCAATGATGCTTCTTCTAGTATTGATTAATATTTACTTTGGCCATCTAGCTGAATATTATTCAGAGAAACATGGTCTATTTCTTTTAATATTGGATTTTTCGTTCTAAATCATGGGAGCATAGTTTCTCAAAATCAATGCCTAGAATTGTGATAAACTTTCCTGTGATGAACTTTTCACTCCATGATTAAAAATAATGTAGAGCTCAAAACATGATTCCATACACAATTTTGCTGGAAATTAGATTGCTTTTCGACTTTCCTTTCAAAGTCATTTATTAGATTTTATTTTGTTACTCTTGTTCTTACTGTTGCACCATAGTTGAATCATACTTATCAATACTCTTTCATTTATGCCTCACTATATAGTTCTGAGTGTTCAATATTTCGGTACTGTGTCTTCATATTTGAGAATCTGAGGAAGATACCCGTTTTCTCCTTTATTAGACCTCATACAGGTAGGCCTTTGAGTTGCATATTTAATTTGAAATTATAGGTATGAAAATAAAATAAGTTTTTTTTTTTGAAGATTTTATTTTTTTGTGTATACAGAACTGGGTACAGGCCAGAGGTGCAGGGGCCATGAGAGAAAACACCAGAGACAAACTGGGGAGTAGAACAGGCAGACTGATGAAGTGCACTGCTAAGGGAGCAGCAGGTGGATCAGGAGATCTCCAGGGCCAGGGATCGAACTCACACTGAGGCGGCAAAGCCAGCTTGACAGTGCTGTGCTCCAACCCTCTGTGCCACCAGGGAGGGCCCAAAAATTAAATAATTCTAAGAGACATTCACAAAATTTCTGAAACATAGATGTTTAAAATCATTTGACATTTACAAACACCAAAAATTGATTTTTACAACACAATTATCATAATTATTTGTTAATGTATTTCACAGTGCCAGTATCAGTATTAAGACTGTAACACCAACAACTTGCATAGATTATAGTCACAGCATGGGTGTGACCTTTAGCAGATACTCAACTGCTGAGTTTTTGTTTCCACAATTGCTTTTAGGGCTGTAATTAATAACTATATGAAACACTACTACTTCTTAACTAGTATGAGGTCATCTCCTCTTCACTTCTGATGTACCCAGCTTTTAATGACTGTAGATAAGCCTACTATCTGATTGCTAAGCATACTTCACTCAAAGATTACAGTCTAAATAGCTCTTGTGCTATCTTGCACATTCTGACATTTTTAACAAAGGCATTTAAATTACATGAATATATTAATTATTCTAGCTTAAATTGTTACAATAATCATTTCCATAAGAAATTCACTTTTTTGGGTCTCCCTGGTGGTGCAGAGTTGTTAAGTTTCAACAGCATCAAGCTATTGCCAGCTACTGTCAGCCACTGCAGCCAGACTTCAATCCTCGCCCAGCGAGCTGGCCTATCTGGTGTAGCAGACCGCTCCTCTCTCACCTGCTGCTCCCCTCAGCAGTGTATTTCAGTAGATCTTCCTGTTCTGCTCCCCACTCTGTGCCACCAGGGGGGTGGGTGGGCCATATGACATCTTGTCTATGAAACCAGTCAATCTGACTCTAAACAAACATAATCTATTGAAATTTTCTTAAAAACTTCACATTCTGGTCAATTATATTGTATGTTTTCTGTTATGTGGGCTTCCAAAACTGGGAGGCTCTATTGCTAACTTTTTTTCTAAATCCTTCAAAATGTCTGATATATAACCTTAACCCTAGTATTTTTTTAAGCTATATTATTTTGTATTATATTAATGTTGGTTTATAACACTGGGTATGATTTAGGAGCAAAGATTCACATCTTTCCAGGTGTAGATGCTATTAATAACTTATTAAATAGCTCCAATTTTCACTAACTTTTTGAGATCTCGACTTTGAACATGGCTATTTCTTTTTCAGTTGAAAAATTATTTTTAACATATAGGAGCCACTTTTTATTGATAATATAAAATATTACAGTAGGACATTCATCTACTTAGCTGCAGAATATCAGTTATATAGGTATTCAGCATCTAAACCACATGTAAGCATTGAGCACTAGGGGAAAAAAATTGCCCTTTTTTTTTTTTTTTAAACTCCTTACTTTTTTTTTTCTCTTTCTAAGTACTAGCACTATAACGATTCTGTCAAAACACGATGCTTAATGAGGCACCTCTGTAGTGGGAGATTGTTAATGTAGACAAAATTGTTGACACATTATAGCTAAGAAACAGCAGAATGAAAAGTTTAATCAGCTGTAAAAACACCGATGAATTAGATTTCCAAATATGATGGGCCATCATAGGAAAATGATTATTGAGTTAATTCTGAAAATAAGGTCTTGGGTGGGGAATCTTGCTGAATAAGGAAATATGGGCTTTCAGCTTTCTGTCCTCAAGGAGAAAGATTGGCTATAAAAAGGAGAGCTTGATGTTCAGCTCTCTAATAGAAATCATTTGGTATCATGCCATAAAGGGTGAGCTTGCAAAGGGCACAGTGTGAACTAACATATAATATTTCCTTTCCAAGAGTAGCTTCCTAGCCAGAATCATGGCCTGATGAAGAATACCCAAAATATATCCAAAATATAATTCATCTTTGAGTGACTCCTTGTCAATTTGTCTTTAGCCCAAAAATACCAGGTCAGAAATTTTCTTGCCTCAGGTTTTTGCTCTGCTGCTCCCTCCTTCTGGACCATGATTGCTTTAGATTGCTAAGTATATTATCTTTCTCATCATTCAAATCTTAGATTAAGTATCACCTTCCCAGATTGTGGACCCCACCCTCAAGCATATCAGGGCACATTGCTATATATCTCTTCTTCATTGTATTTACCAGCATGTGAAATTGTTATTCTTCTGATTATTTGATTACTATTTAGGGCTCCTACTACAATTTAAACTCAATACATATGACTGGAATTTTTTTTCCACTGCTATATTTCTAGAGCTGTATTGATATCTGAAATAGAGAAATTATCACATCAATATTATAGAACAGATAAAAAAACCCTTAATTGATAGGCTGTCTTCCCCAAACAGTGAAGTATCAGTTTTCAGGTTAAGACAGGTGAATAAAGCATCTGAAATTTTCTTGCTGGTAAAATGATAGCTTATACTACTGATCAAACAACGTTAACTGGGAAAAACCTTCTGGCATTCTCAAATTTTATAAGGGAAAGAAATAAATACCTGGGGGGCCTTTCCCTGGTGATGCAAGGGGTTAAAGAGTAGCACTATGAAGCTATCAGCAGTTACTACAGCACAAGCTTGATCCCTGGCCAGGAAACTGACCCACATGGCACACCAGACCTCTCCTGCCTTGCCCGCTTCTCCCAACTTAGTAGTGTGTTTCAGTGGATCCAC
>NW_004567116.1:24283545-24309676 GCF_000260355.1 Condylura cristata
TTTTTTTTTTTTTTTTAACAAGGAAGAAATACCTAAGGAAGAAAGCAGAAGGTGGGGAGTTACTGTTGACATAAATTGACTTGTGACATAAAGTGGAGATCCACCTTAAGACATATTGTACACTTATAACCATACTTTGAGCAAATTATTGCATAGATAGCTATAAAATTTTCATTTCATTTTTTTTTCTTACTAGTCTTCCAACTTAAGTTATGAGAGAGGTACTAATATTTACTTCATTTTACAGCCATGGAATAGCTTCTTGGCAGGTATTATTTTAACCTAATTGCCCAACAACAGAAGAATGAATTAAGAAGATGGGGGTATACACAGTGGAAGACTACTTAGCTCTAAAAAATATGAACTCTCACCATTTGCAACAAGATGGATAGAACTTCAGGGGTTTACGCTGAGAAAGACAAAATAATGAAGGAGAAAGACAAATAAGGAGAAAGACAAATAATGGATAATTTCACTTTAGAGAAAAATAAAACAAAGGAAAGAAACCAAAACAAACCCTGGGAAAATGACTGTAGGTTTAGACTACTAGAGGGGAAAAGGACAGGGATATACCAAAAAGAGGGAAGGGGGCCAGTGTGGTCTAGGGTAAAGGACTCTAGCTTCATTGATGGTGAATGTGGTGTGGTTACATACATTTCAGGCGGTGGGAACCTATTTTGCTAGTCCCTTTAATGGGTTACAGCAGCAATGTTATATAACAAAATTATCCCAGTAAAAATAATTAAAATAATACTGTACCCTACTTTCAAGATAAAAATATCTTAATAAAATGGATGCATTCAAAACATTGGAAAATCAAGATTGAAAAGTATGTTTTCATGGCTACAAATCTATGACAGAATTTGAACTTGAAGCTAAATATTATATTTAATTTGCTCTTCTCACAACATGCTGATATGCATGTGTGAGCATGTTGTATGTATGTGTGTCTGGTCTACCTCCAGTCAATGACTATGTTCGTTCTTCAAAGGTGTGATGGAAGATTTTTCAATCAGTGAAAAATCTATCATTTTCTGAGTAGCTATTGATGTGCTAAAATTAAATTTGTTTTTCTAACGATGTACACGTAGCATAAGGGGCATGAAAAATCACGAAGTGTTTGCTATGAAATGATAGGGTGTCATCAGAATGATTATAGAACAAGAAAGGCTTGACTGTGGTGTTGATGATCCTTTTATAAACTCAGGACACACGGGGAAGAAGTTCATGCTGAAGGCTGTAGTTTACAGGGGATTCTGAATTGATAAAGTGGATCTTGGTTTTGATCTTGAAGTAAGCAGAAGATTTATGGCAAAGAACATCACAGAGAAAGAGAGAAGAGACAGTGTTAACATAGGTGCACAGAAAGGGAGCAAGATCTAGAGAGTGTGTGTGCCGGTATGAAAGTCTAAAGTATGGAGGTACCAAGAGAAGAGTTTAACTAGATTGCAGACTTCACTACAGGAACTGGAACTGGAAATGTGGGGCAGTAGCAAGCCCCAGTGCTTCCAGTTAGATGGAACCAGACTTAGCTATTAAATGCACTTCTTTTCAGTTAGAGTCTTCTGGCTGGGTGCTGGAGTCAGTGTGTAAAAAGAAAAATGAGGAAGAGGGCACTGTCTCCTCTTCTTGTAAGGGGAGGGGGAGTGGTCACAGGGGTCTTGAGGAAATAGACATTTAGACCAGTTTGACCAAAAACAAGGCCCTTCTGGAGATGCATGTTCCAGCCAGTTGGAAGTGGATTCTGCAGGGGCAAGGACAGCCTGTGTTTCCAATTCATTTTGTTCCTGATCAGTTTTCTTTTTTTATGGTTAATTGCTTCAATAAGGACCTCGGCTTTACTTACGAGTCTAAGGATTTTTATGTAGACAATGCACTTTCATGGACTAAAGAGACTTAAAAATATGTTTCACCCCTAAAATTAATTCTGGCAGGAAAAGTCAGTGCATAATGTAAGCTGTTTGGGAGGCATTCTATCAACGAGAAAATTTGCTGTTCTTATTGCTTTAGCAGTACAAAGATAAATTGATGTTTACCAGAAAATTATCTTGGTACACAGGAATTGTAAAGTCAGAGTTGTTGCCAAATGTGCATTGTTTTATTTTGCTGAGAATTTAAAAAGGTAATTAGCTGATAATTTATTCCACCAACATTCAATAAATAAGTGTTTTAGGCACTGCTGTATGTTCATTGCTTATATATATATTATTTCGTTGAATCTTAATACCCTTGTAATTTTGCTAATAATATTGAGGGTTAACTTTATTGCCCAGGTCAGAGACAGTGAATGAAAAAACTGGAATTAAATACTGTGTTCTCCAACTCTTTTTCCATACTCTTTCCCCTATTCCATCATATTTCTGTTTTCCAGAATTAATGCAGTTTTCCTACTTTCTGGGCAATATTTCTTCCCCCTTTCTTCCTTCTTTCTACAGACAAATAATGAGATCTACATTTCAAGAATTATTCTATATATTGTAGACACAGAAAGAAGTCAGACATTGCCCCTCATCAGGAAGGTGTCTATCAAAGGGATTATATATTTAAGTAATAAATATAATGAAGTATGAGCAGTGCCAAATTTTTGTGCATCAGTGGAACAGAAGCACTAACACATCTTGCAGAAAAGAGTCATAAAAGTTGCAAAGCAAAAATGACAATAAAGCTCAGTCTAGACATAGAGGCAAGTGATATCCTAGCTCAGGTAATAGTATGTATGGAAGCACAGAGGTTTAAGAAAAACCCCATGCAAGAGTCTCTCTCACCTTTGCAGAAGCATGTGTTGAACAGCCACCTATGCAGCCTGTCCTTAATACTCTCTTGGGTAATTAGCTGTCTGGAATATTTCCAAACAGCAGCAGATTTTCCTTCCTCAGCACTTTTAGGAATATCTAAAATGCAGGACAAATGTTCTTGTCACCAAACAAAGTGAACACACTAATTTGCATGAGGCTCTATGAAAGAATTCCTATATTAAATGTTAAATGAGTTGATTGCTTCGGACAAAGAATTTCTGGAAAGCTTTGTTTTGAAAATCATGTTAACCTCAATCTCTGTCTTATTTCATTTGCTGAGGGAGCATTTGAGCTTAGCAGTGATTTAGCAGTGTTGGCTGTGAATCAGGGTCAGAACCAGAAGACCCTTTAATTAAAGCGTTCACAACTCTAGTGCATCATAACATTCCCTCTGCTTATGGCTGCATCCCAATTTAATCTCCTCTTAAGGAGGCATAGACTTCTGATTTTTATATTCACTGTCTTCTGCACTTTCTTCTAGTAAAAATGTCCAGATTTAGAAACAAAAGAGGAGCATCATTGGGGAGCAAGTCCCTTGCTTTCTATGTGTTCATCACCATTTTTCCCCTTTGACATTTTCTACCATGGCTGCATGGCACTGGATATCCCGGGGTTTCTATGTTCGTCCAAAAGGTTATAACCTTTTGCACAGACACACCCGCCCATGGATCTTGCTGAGCTGGTACAGGTGTATTCAGCAGGTGCCTCAGCTCTACCATACCTGCTGTCAGAAACAGCTTTTATAGAACAGCAATGTAGATTTCACTACAGGGGAGTCATGAGGGCAAACTGTTTTAGATTAGTCACCTCTAAATGCCTCATTAGGTTTGATCCTACAGTGAACAGATTGGTCTCAATTTAGACAAGATTAAGGTTCAAACCATTTCCACTGAGGTTGTGGTTTTTTTGTTTTTTGCTGGTTTGTGTGTGTGTGTGCGTGTGTGTGTGTTTGAGTGTGATGTTACCATGGATTTAGCTTGTCCCTTCTTAAAACATCTGACTGGGATGACTGGACTAGCGTCTAACTGTGACGAGGGAAGCAGCAGGTGACTGGAGGGGTGTGTGCTGAATTCGCCTTGTGATCTCTGCTCATGGTCTCTGCGAAGGGCTTCTCTGCCTGCTGACTCTTGCTGCAAGTGAAAATTTACCACTTCTACCAACCCATAGTTTTTAATAATTAACAAAGCTCAAGGAGACTAGATTTTGAGGAGTAGAGTTTGGGCCATTGAGGTTGATCTAGCAAGATGTCATGGTTTTGTTTCAATCATTTTCTACTAACTAGATGATTTAGTTCAAATTACAATTGGGAAACTGGGAGGAGAAGATTTGTTGTCAGAGTTATTCATTTTTAATTTCATCCTAGTGAAAGAAGCACCTGAGGAATGGAAGGGACAATTATAATCTGATAACCCTTTTCTGTACCAGTCAAGTATTTTAATAGGAGCCAACCACTAACAGTAGATTGCACCTAACTGTGCTCATGGAATTGTTCTACTTACTTGGCATCTATTAATTCATTTAATTTAGACAAAGCACAAATACATATGTACTCTGGCTTTTACATGCATGTATGTACTTCACTGAAAAATGATTAGAGAGTTCTGCTCATTGCCCACCCATAATTAAAGAACAAACAGACAAACACAAACACATAGCTTTCCTTACACTATTCTGATACAATTTTTTCATTTTATAAATTGTCAGTGAAGGTCTCCAAGTGTGAATATCTCAAATACAGCCCTTGGTAGCTCTGTGTTGTTTTGTGTTATTTTTTATTTATTTATTTATTTTTTTACTTATAAATCATGCAACGCATTTGGTGGTGATATATCATGTCACATTTGTGTTGACATATATGTGACTTATGCCAACATGCAATGGTTCAAGTTAACTTTGGAATTTTCTTCAGGCACAACATACATGGCCTGAGACCAGTTGTCTGTATATAAAATTAACACTTCGTTCAATGGATACAGCCTGTCATCTTTGTCTAACAAGGACAAAGGACAATCTATGTAAATGGTAACTTAATTTTTTAAATATATGTGCTTTTTAATCTCTCTGCCTCCATCAATGCAGAGGTTACTGGCTGAAACTGACAGTTGTTAGGTCAAACATGGTTCTGTGACTTGGTTTTTACATCAAATTATTTGTTTTTATTGCTATCACCCTGACATCTCCTCTCTTTCTCCTTCTCTCTCTCTAATTTTTTTTTAAGATTTATTTTATTTGTGCATACAGAACTGGGGTATAAGCCAGAGAGAGGTACAGTGGTGGTGAGATGATTTACCAGAGACAGAGTGGGGAGCAGAACAGACAGATTGATGAAGCACACTGCTGAGGGGAGCAGCGGGTGAGACAGGAGTGTTTTCTATGCCATGTGGGTCAGCTCTGGGGCGGGGATTGAACTTGCACTGAAGCCACTGCAGCTAGCTTGCAGTGCTGTGTCCTAACCCGCTGCACCACCAGGGAGGGCCTGGCATCTCCCTTTAAGCTGCCCGAAGCCTACCTCTATTATGTTTTTTTTTTTTTTTTCTTTCCAGTCACCAAAGTGAAAGATCCTGGCTCTGCCAGACCTTTGTAATTATTTCCAACTTCTTCAGGCTGATTAGATTGCTTCATGTCAGCTAGCAGGCCAAAAGTCCTATCCAAATAGTTTTTACTACTGATGCCAAGCTTTGCCTGAAAAATGTAAATTACTAGAGTTAACCTTTAATTGCTTCTCTCTTGGATAGCAACAGAAAAGATATTATTTCACTGTGGTCAACGTTTTCATTCTTTTTTTTTTTTAAATTTTAGAGGGACAGTAAGTGATTCTTTAGTTCATACTATTAAATGATAATTAAATTAGTTTATATCATAATGCTATTTAAAAGGGAGAGTGGGAGAACAGATAGAAATGGGATTGGAGGCTTTTGCCTCTTATTACCATACTGCAATCTTTTGGACTCATTTCCAGCTCTTACATTTAACATTACGTTATTCTGATCTAGAGTCAGGCCCATGACTGAAGTAAAGCAGAAGAGGCGGGTAGTTATTCAACCCAGATAAACCTTATATAAAGTTCAGACCATGCAAAACATATACAAAGAAAAGTTCCAAGAAAGTGAGGGAATGAAGCCAGAAAAAGGTTCTTAAAAATAAAATAAGGGGCTGGTCAAGGTTATTAAAGTGAGAAACAGATACAGTATCAAACAAAAGTTTTGGACCAAAATAATTCAGAAATAATAGCTGCACTTCGTGCATGGACTGTTAGCCTCAGAACTCTTCCTTTCACTGTCGCTCTTCTCACTGCTGCTAGAACTCACTTATTCTCACTCATACTCCAAGAGACTTGAGTCTGTTTTCAGTGATGACAGGCTTTGGACTTACTCTCTTTCAGTGCCATAAAGAGCAGCAGTCCTAGGGAGAGCCTCCCTGTTGGCCGAGGGGTTACACTTCAGCACTGTCACCTCGATAGCCTGAGTTCGATCCTGGCCAGAGGGTTAAATCTAACCTGTTTCAGTAGACCTATCCTGTCTTGTCTACTGCTCTCCACAGCAGTTTATTTCAGTAAATCTGCCTGCTCTACTCCTATTTTGTCTCTGGTGAATCCTCCTACGCCCTAGTTCTTCTATGCAAAAATAAGTAAAATTTTGAAAAAGGAACAGTGGTTTTAAGTCCTGGTTGTACATCATTATCACCTGGTGATCCTGTAAGCAAAAGATAAGTCCAGGGCCTACCATGTATCAATTAAACTCAAATAGCCAAAGCCCTGCTACTGCTCAACCATCCAAAAAGCAGTAGCAGCAGCTCCTGATTGCTCATTAGAAATGCAGTCTCCCAGGCCCAGCTCGAGTCATGCTGAATAAGAATCTGCATCTTGAAGATTTTCCCTGGATGATTTGCACACTCATTAAAGTTTCAGAAATGCTGCTCTAAGGCCAAGGGTCAATGTATATTTTCTTTAAAAGCACAAACATAGGCCCTCCCTGGTGGCACAGCGGGTTAAAACACAGCACTAAGAAGCTTAAGCCACTTCCGCATGGGTTTGTCCCGTCTGCCCAGAGGAGATCCACATGGCGGCAGACCTCTCCTGACGCGCCCGCTGATCCCCTCAACAGTGTACTGCATTGATCTGCCTGTTCTGCTCCCCGCCCTGTCCCTGGTGAATCCTCTCACCCTCTGCATCTCTGGCCTGTACCCCAGTTCTGTATGAATAAATAAATAAACCTGTTTTTTTTTTAAAGCTCAAACATAAAACCGTACATATTTTGTTTTGCATGTCATTGTGGTCTATTACAGTTTTCCTTCCTTTTCTTTCCTTTCTATACAATGCTTTACAAATATAAAAATCATTCTCAGTTTGAAGTGTACATGTTTCAGCCATACCTGGATTTGGCTTACTTTATAGTTTCTGACGCCAATTGATTAATGAAAAAATGAGGGGTCAGGAGTTGAAATTGCTCACCAGAGAAGAAAATAATTGAATGGGGAGTAGAATTCAGAGTCTGCCTTTATTTTTCCACTCTGATGTTGTGCCCTATTTTAACATCTTGCATCTCTCAGGAGTATTTGCTTTATGACTGTGCTCTATAGAGAGCAAAGAGCAAGTATATTTTTAGTGACTAACTACACATCACTTATCTAGGACCTCTTCCTGCAAGACTGACCTGGACTAAGTTTCCAACAACATGTACTCATTTAGTAATCATATTAATGATCATATCGCTACTATCCTCATTTCCATTTCATTTGAGGAATTTGAGGATTTAAAAAGTTAAATCCTTTCACAGGTGAGGTTGCTGGACTGTGGGCCATGTATGGAACCACCACATTGCATTTTCTGTGTTCTGTGTAAGGAGAAAAACCCTGTAACTACTGTGCTTCTCAGTCTTGGGTGAATACCTAAAACACCATGATATTTTGTAAAAATAAAGAGACTACTTTGCAAGGGGTGATGGGCACTCCTGGGTATTATGAATTAGTCGGTCTATATTGAGCCTTTGAAATCCTGATTTTAAGTGGACTTCATAGTGCTCAATCAGTATGAAGAACATTACATTAGCATAAACCTTCATGTCTTAAGTGTTGAAAATGTAGACAGTCTAGATTGCAATTTTGAAACAGAAAGACCTGCAAACTTTAGAAAATTTAAAAGCTTATTGAAATGTAGCCCATCTCTGCTGAAGCCCTGACAAACTGCCTAGACTTACCCCAGGGGGGCTTGCGGGAAAAGAGTCAAGATCCTTTTCCTTCATCATCCCCTTTTTGGATATATTATTGCTATGGACATATTCCCTGGAACCATGAAGTTGACATCTGCTTCCTGTAGCCTCAGAATGTGTTTGGTTCAGTCTGTGACCTCACCGAGATCCCCTATCTGGATCACGAGACACTGTGTGGACTGGTTGGCTGCTCCAGTGTCCTTCCAGTGGGTTATTTCTCCCTTGTCCAAAACCATAGAGCCCTCCCTCTTCTTTCCTCTTCCAAAAGTTCACTTCTGTAAATAAACACCTTGACGGTCAGGCAGAGCCTTCATTTCTATGTCTCCAGCAACTAGCCTGATCAATGGGAACTTTGCAACACCTATTTGATAGTATTTTAGCAACTTTCAAAGTTATCAGCTGACCACAGTAAGGTATAGAGGTTAGCCCTTCTATTCTTGTGCTGAGAGAATAGTCTTTATTCCTTTGTTGTTGAAAAGTCCTTTCTCAGACCATGTCTCATTGCCTTGAGGATGTTATGCTTCATTCTGACTCCCCTCTCCATGATTCACTCATATGGCAGAGACCCTGCAAAACACTGGGCTTTCAAATTCCATTTACTGTCCCACAGCACCAAGCTGTTTGCCAGGAAATTTATAGAGCAGTCTGTTAAAAACTCTTAAATCAATCTGGCTGCTTAAAACTGGTGTCTGCCCTTGGCAGCACCATTCTTAAGCATCTCGCTTGGCTGGTATCTTTAATTAACATAGCTAAATGCATTGTTCTATTAGTCCAGGCCAGCAGGACAAATTAGACTCAGAGAAACAAAGGCAGAGATGTTGACAGGGCTAAGAACAAACTCGGGAGAGTTTGTTCTTGAACTTAGGACTAGGTCAAGTGAAGTTTCCCTGAATTTTTGGAAGCATTGCCTCTTTCAGACCTTGAGCCTGAACTCTGTAGCCTTCGGCAGCAAAGGTCACTAGGGAAGACTGAACTCTGATAGTGAGTGACTAAGAATTAACTCATGCCAAACACCTTACTATCAAAAATAGCTGTTTGCTGTTCAACAACTATTTACCTTATGACTGTAAATAACAGAAGTTTAGGTTGACTAAATGTTACTAAGGCATTAACTTGTTTCATTCTCCAACCAATCTGAGGTAAATATCATCTCAGTTTTTGGATAGGGAAATTGAGACTAGAAAGCTTTAAAGGGTAAAGATGTAGGAAATAAATAGTAAGGTAAGAATTTAACTCAGTCCTTCTAATGTCAAGTTCCCTATAATGAGCTCATGATACATTTTTTCTAATGCAGTGCAGATCCTAACAATGAGCTAATTGCCAGTTGATAGTCTGGAAAATGCCTCTTAACTAAAGGAAAGGTGGCAGTTCTCAACATAGCATCCATGGCCAATCCATCCAAGGTAGAACATGAAGGAGATATGTAACTTGCCATGCCTATTGAAGCTTGACAGAGACGTGGGGCTATTGCTGTTTGTTCTCCGTTGGTGAGAATTGGCTTGGGTTATAAACCCACTAAGCTTCAGAAAGTATATTGGCTTTTTTTTTTTTTTTAATAGTAAAGGAAAGGAAGGTAAAATAAATGAGCCAAAACTCAGATTTATGATGGTGGTGCTCCCTATGGTAGCCAGAGTGTGAGTTATAAATACAGCAAAGGCTCAAGCTGTTTCTTCCCAGTTTGTTTCCACCTTACAGTTGGGGGTAGAAAATAGAGGTATCATTAAAAGTATGGAGGTATCATTAGAAAGTAAAGTCTTGTTCAGCTAGAGCTCAATTAACTAGATCATTTGTTTAGCCATTTTTTTTTCTTTCTGAACTGTATTTCTCAAGAGAAAGAGACAAACCTTACATAACAAGTTGTCAACTAAGATCGTTAAAGGCAAAGTAAATTGCTCCCAGAGTCTAGGTTGTGTCATGCATGTAGGCTGACATCTGGCACCCAAATTGACTATTATGCTGTGGCTTCCTAACCACCATCCCACCCACATACCTCACACACACACACACACATACACACAGCTAGTGGACAAGGCAGTTCTGGGATAAAGAGATATCCAGGTACTGCCACTTGGATACAGTTACATAAATCCTTTTATTTATTTATTTAAAAATCTAGTTTATTGAAACCAGTATAGCCACTATATTATTGTTTCACAAGTACTCATTATAAAGTATTGCTCATGGATCAACTTTACATAGTTGTTTTTTTTTATATTAAGACTTTGAAGTCATTGGGCCCTTTATTTATTTATATTTTACCTCATTGTTCATTTTTGTACAATGTTTGCTTTCTTTTCTGAGGTGTAATCCCCAAAGAACTTCCACCACCAATTTACCAATTTACCCATGCACCAATACCATAGTCTCTTATGCTCTTCCCACATTCATTTTAATCATTTCCCATCACCCCCCCTTTACAGGTTGTCTCTGATTTATAATTGCCTATATATTTTTGATTTTGCTTTGTTGTGATTATTATTGATGCTTTTGGTTCCCCTGTATTCCTCCTATAAGTGAAACCATCAGTATCTTAATGTTTTATTTTGTTCATTTATAAATACTGATCTCAAAGGGTTATTTTCAAAACAATTATGATATACTATCAATTATTTTGTAACCTGTAAATTGCTATGTGTTTTTTTTTAAGATTTCTTATTCATTGGGCCCTCCCTAGTGGCACAGCAGGTTAAAGCACAGCACTAAGAAGCTAAAGCCACTTTCACATGAGCCCCGCCTGACCAGCCCGCTGCTCCCCTCAGCAGTGTACTTCATCAGTCGGCCTGTTCTGCTCCCCATTCTGTCTCTGGTGGATCCTCTCAACACCCCTGTACCTCTGGCCTGTACCCCAGTTCTGTATGCATAATAAATAAATCTTAAAAAAAAGAAAGTATTTTTTAAATTTATTTTTGCATAAAGAACTGCAGTACAGGCCAGAGGTACAGGGGTGTTGAGAGGATTCACCAGAGACAATGGGGAGCAGAACAGGTAGGTTGAAGAAGTACAGTGCTGAGGGGAGCAGTGGACGGGTCAGGAGAGGTTTGCTGTGCCATGTGGATCACCTCTGGGGTGGGGATCGAACTCGTGTTGAAGTGGCTTTAGATTCTTAGTACTGTGCTTTAACCTGCCACCAGGGAGGACCCAAATTACTGTTTTATTGACAGTATTTCATACTTATTATTTTCATTGGTTACTTATTAATGATGTTTATATGCTGAGAATTATTCTGTGTACTATATACATATATGTTATAAGTATACACTCATATATTAACTTTTGGATGTTAATTCACTTAATTTTCTCAAGAACAGCACGCACTAGAGAATATCCATTTAAACAAGAAGAAACCAAAGCACAAAAAGTTTAATAAGAAGAATTATCCATTCAAAAATACTTGTCTGGCATGTATTTTGCACCAAATAATCCTTTTATCTTTTTTCTCCTAATCCCTCCTATTCTTTTCCCTTTAAAATTATGTTTCTCTTCCTTTTCTTCCTCCTCCCTCTTTATCTTCAGAGACATAAAGCTACACCCAGAGTGAAAAGATACATTTGCCCAGCCTGATGCTGCTGATCTTGAGCCAATCACTGTATCACTGTAACTCCTTCTGTCTGTCTTCTACCAACCACACTGGATGAAATCACTAGAAGATACTACCAAATTTAATGATCATATACAATACTCAGTAGTGAAAGTGTCACCATGGATATTACAGCGATTAGTACATAATTTCTAAGTTCCTCTCCTTCCTGATAGCCTAATTTTCCATTTCTAAGGCAACATAGGAGGATGACTCAAGTATATATCCAGTCTCAAGTGAGAAAGCAGAAGAGCCAATTTTGGTAAATTCTTTACTCCACCTGAAACATGACACATGAAAATAACTATTCATGTTTTGAATAATCTGATCTATGGGTGTTTTCAGTCTGTCCTGGATAAACACTAATCTGTCTGGGAACCTGGTAGACTAGAAGACACAATATGAATTAGAGAAGGTACATAAGAGTACCATTTGCCACATTATATTAACTAAATTAAGTTATGTACTATTTATCAGGTAAAGCAATTGAGACTGTCTGCTCTGAAAGGGCAGAGAATAAGTCAATTAAACTTGCCCTGTGAAGTACTTATCTGTTTAAAAGTTTGCCGAATAAGTGAACAAGAAACAGGAATAAGAATGGTGATGCACTTAAAAAAATATTGGTCAGAAAACCTTTGGTCACATCCTAGTCAACTTTATGGATTTATGAATATCCCTGATGACTTTCATTTAATTTAGTCACAATTAGTAAGCCTTGAAATGTTCTCTAGCCATTTCAGCATCTGAGATATGTCAGTGGGTTCTAGGGAATAGCTTTGTTTCTGTTGAATGTTGAAAATTCTCCTGTGAGCTTGTGTTTCTGGGAAGGGAGGAGGGACTAAGACCTTGTCTCCCAATGAATACCCATTAAATGCTGCTGTACAGTATGTTAATTTGTAAGTCAAATTGAAAGGATTCAATGCACAAATAATTCTGAGAAACACTATGTCCACATATTATTCAGCTCCATGGAGACTTTACTATGCTAATATACTTGTCAATCTCCAAGAATGGTCTAGTACCGGTTCGTGTCTTGGGACTAGGCCTAGCTTACCCTTGACCCATGGCAGTATTAGAACCAGTGAACCAGCAGCACAATTCCCACTGGAAATAGAAGAGCTGAAAGAATTCTGCAAGCATTTTAGTGAGTTATTTGCATATGTTCTTACCATCTGGAGGAGTACAATATGATTGTCAGCTCTGCCTTAAGCCCTACAAATTCCCGGACTAGTGCTTTGTATGATAATTTCTCTTTTTAGATCATGAATCAGACTTTGACACCCTACACTTATAAAATTCCATGTAGTTGCCATGATGTATTTGGTAGCCATCAGCAAATGAGTATTATGGGCTCCGTGTGAGAGTGCCTACGCCTATATGTGTGTCCTCTTTTCTATAGACAGATCAGCATTATAGTCCCCTGTGATGTGTCCCCTGCTATTGTGTGAGTGGTGAATGCCACAGTGCACAGTCATTTATTGTATCCCAAACAGTAATTGGCGTTAATAACAGGGGAACTCTGGCTGTATTTGTTGTGTCAGCTATTAATTTTTGGTAACAGTGGCAGCTTGTCTAATGAAAGATAATGTCTTTAAAACAAAGAACTTCAAATAATTTGATTCCATAGAGAAGCCAGTAGCAGAAAAGCAGGACACACTTTCCAAGTTCACATTTCCTGTAGCATTAGTTCTGAAAGATTTTTAGTGGTGTCTCTGTAGCAATGTAGGAGACATAAAAATTATTTTTATGAATATATATTTTCCTTTTCACTCCTTAGGTCTCTAAGGACCTACAGAAATATTTTAAAATGGTTGATTGTAGCATTCTATTGGATAAATTAACCTCCTGGTGTGTGATGCTTCAACTCAAAAATGGATCGCAAAATATGCAAATCTAATAAGCTTTTTAATTTTTTGGTAGAGAAGTGATTTTTTTCCCTCCCTCTTTGTAAGTTATGAGAAATTGGAAGCAGTCACATCCTCAGTCTAATTGGAGACTTAAATATATATATATATTGCACAACAATTCTAAATGTGCAATTGCAAAATGACATCTTGACTTAGAAGGCACACCAGTATGATTGTGTGGATTATAAAGTCATTTATTTATGCACCCATTTGTATACAGTGTTCATCACTACAGCATCTGGGAGTCTGACATTACTTAAAAAACACAATTAAATTTGAATACCTCATACTGGAACCTATTATAAACTTGCTATTTCCTTTTCCTTAATTTCATCCCATTACTCCTAATTATAGTTTTCTATCATAAACAGTTCTTCAATTATTTTTTCCTCTGGGGAATTTACAAGGGGAGATGAAACCTTTATTTCTTCTTCTCACCCCCATTTTAGTCTCCTAAACAGTGGTGGTGAGGTCCTAGCAACCCATGTTTTCTATTTCTAGTACTTTTTTTTTTTAAGATTTATTTATTCATACAGAACTGTGTACAGGCCAGAGATGGAGGGTGAGAGGATTCACCAGAGACAGAGTGGGGAACAGAACAGGCAGATCGACGAAGTACACTGCTGAGGGAAGCAGCCGGCGGGTCAGGAGAGGTCTGCAGCACCATGTGGATCAATCACCTCCGGGGCAGATGGGGATCGAACTCATGAGAAAGTGGCTCCAGCTTCTTAATGCTGTGCTTTAACCTGCTGCGCCACCAGGGAGGGCCTCTAGCACATTTTTTTATAAAGAGAGACTCCTTAAAGAACAAAGGTCCTTCTTAGGTGAATGTAATTTTTCTCTAACACAGGGTCAAAAACAAATGATACCAACAGTCGGCTTGGGTTTTAATTTTTACTGAAATCCAGATAAAGCTGATTATCTTCTTTAAGACCCTGTTTCCACATTTGTCAAACATGCATAAAAATTTGTTCTACCTATAAACCTACAATAGTATTTTCATACAACAGATTCTTATTTTGTGGGTACCAGGCACTGCTCATGCAAATACAGGTACATTCACTTGTTTTATCTCCTCAGCAGTTCAAGGCATCGTTTTAAACCACCCCACTTACAAATGAGCAAAATGAAACATATCAAGGTAAAGTAGTCTGCCTTAGATAGATAAATAAAGGAACTAAACAGTGGCAACAAATAGGGATGGAATTTAAATACCAGTCTTTCTGACTCCCTAATCTCATCAATAGTAGCAAAATTACTTGTAAAGCAATCTGAAGTTGTCCACAGTCTTTATTTATGAGTTCCAAACTCGTAGAGCCTAAGGGTGGCCCAAGTAGGAATATTAACTATATTTGAGTGATGAGAAATGTGATGCTGAACTGAACCTTCAAGATAGACTGGGTTTAGAAATATTGTATTGTTATTGCCATGGTTAATTGTATATATTGAATGGTCACAAGTGCTTGAGTGCCCTTAAGTGCTCAGATTAAATTTATGAGTATGTTTATGAGGGTGTTTCCAGATGAGATTAGCATTTGAATTGGTGGATTCAGTAAAGTAGATTGCCCTCAGCAGGGTGGTTGGGCCTCATCCAAGCCATTGAGAGTCTGAATAAAATAAGAGAAGAGAGTATAATTCCTCTTTTTTATCTTGCCTCACTGATTGAATTGGGATATCTCATTTCATCTTCCTCTGACCTCTGATTGGAATTTATAATTTAGTTTCTCTTGGTTCTCAAATCTTTGCATGGACTCATTAAATTTTATCAGAATATTTCCTTAGTCTCCACTTTCAGACAGTAGACTATGGGACTTCCAAGATTTCATAATTGCATGAACAAATTTCTTATAATAAATTGTCAGCCTGCCCCATCCTGCACCTTCCCTCTGGAGAACTTGACAAATCCAAGTGATATTGTTATAGGGCACCCCAATTCTGTTAGAGGACAGGGGAGAGAGGGACACCTCTGAAGCCCCCAAATCCTGCCTGCTCTAAGTGGGTTCTGCTATCCGCCGCAAGAAGACAAAACATATAAAACTAATGAAAAGGGACTTTAATACAGTGAATATACAATACGGAACACAAAGAATATAACTTCTAAATCAAACACCTGAAGTTATCCCCTCGTGGGCAAAAGTCCACCCAAAAGGGGTTGGTCCAAAGCAAGGCCTGAAAGTTGCCACAGCCTAAAACACCTTCTGGCCGGGACCCATGGAAAAGGGTCAGACATGGCCAGACAAATCTGGGAGGAAAAGAGCAAAATCAAAATCAATATAAACACTGCCATAGTCACCTCCCTACAGGTATCTCACCCACATCTGCCTTTACCAGTCCAGAGTCAGGAAACAAGCAAGGTTTCTTCATCACATACTTGCTGCTCCATGTGGCTTCCTCAGGTCCCCTTCTGGCTCTCCATTCTCCTTCCTTCTCTTCTCTCTTCTCCTTTTTTTCGCTCAGCTCGACCCTCCTGCCCCTGGGTGCTTCTTCTTGGTACTGATGGGATTTGGAGTTCCAGCATCTGGAGTAGGGGTGGAGTCCATGAAATCTGTACCTGTTACAATATTAGAATGAGTAGAGTTTCCACTTGGAGAAAGAGCAGAGGTCTGTAAAGAATTCATTTTGTACAAAGGGGTTAATTGAGTTAATTGTCTCTAGTAGTATCAAGGGCAGTTTAGATATTCTAGATTTCATTAATAAAATAACTCTTGAGTGTTTTATAATTAATTTTATTAAAATTACGATAAGAATAAAAAGTATAAGACAGAAGCTAAAAGGAAGAATTGGAAGAAAAAAAGGAGAAGATGAAGAAAAGAAGGAGAAAGAGGGAGAATAATTCAACAGCAAAGAGAACAAAAACTTGGCATTATGTTCAGATGGGGAGAATAGCTTCCGTATCAGCCCACTCCCTCCTCTTCCCCTCCAACCCAAAGGTTCACATATCAGGAACAGGTAACTTCATGCCTAATCATCTAACCTGTAACTGTTACAGGGCAGGGAGAAGGGGACCTCTGAACCCCAGACCTGTCTGCTCTAAATCGGTTCTGCCATCTGCCATATCAAGACATAACATATAAGACTTTTAATGGAAAGGATATATAATACAATTAATGTGCAATACAGAAAAGACAAAGAATATAGTTTCTAAATCAAACACCCAGAGTTACCCATCTCCTCCTGGCTAAAAGTCAACCCAAAAGGGATTGGCCCAAAGCAAGGCCTGAAAGCCCTCCACAAGTCTAAAACACCTTCTGGTGGGGACCCATAGAAAAGGGTCAGAAATGGCCAGACAAGTCTGGGAGGAAAAGAGCAAAATCAAAATCAAGATAAAGTGAACCATCCCACAGGTCTCTCACCCTCATTTGTTTCACGCAGTCCAGGGCCAAAAAACAAGAGCCTCTTCTTCACATGTCTCTGCTCCATGTGCCTCCCTCAGGGCTCCTTCTGGCTCCCGCCCCTTGTTCCTACCTTTTTAGTCTCCACTCCATTCTTCTGCTCCCTGCTCAGCTCCACCCTCCTTTTGGGTGAGGCAGGGAACCTGGAACCTCCCCCTCTCCAGGGGACCACCCTGCCACATAGCTATAACCTAAATATCTAAACCTCATGTGGCCAATTGTTTTATGCGAAGGATGGAGATGCAGGTGAGTCAGAGAAATGTCATTACCTGGGCATATTTAGTAGGTCATGGCAACTCCTAAAAAAATTTAAAGGAGTTAAATTGTCCTATTTAATGAACTAGAAGGGATTTTCAATTTCCCTTTGGTGAATTAAAAATAAATAAATAAAACCTGATTTCCAGGTTTGAGACAGTTTTCCTGAGACAGAGGAGTGAGACCTCAGCAACATGGTGAGAAGCAGCCTGTGGAGACTGAGTGTGAATGCTGTACAGTCTCTTGGAGATTATGTCCAATTTGGAGGTGTTTTCTGATTGTCTAAATCAGAAAACAGCAGTATAATTTTGCTTTGTTTTTCATCAGTCTTCCACTAACCTCTCTTTAGACAACTTCCGTAACTTGTAGGGCGATATGCTTAAGCTTTGGAGCAAGGCAGACCAGTGAGCAGAGCAACTCCAGTCTCAGCAGAGCAGCAGGGTCAGACAAGAGAGTGAGGGTAGCGCTGGAAAACACAAGGGTCCTTGGGGCAGTAAACTGGACCCTCTCCTGCTGGGCAAATCCTCAGATCTCCAGCAGGGCATCAAGAGATTGAGGTCTGGAGCTCTTCTATTTAAATACTTACACAAGACACTCTAAGAATGCTGGAGGATTTAGTGAGGCTGAGGCGATGCAAATAACACATCCAAGAATTTAGTCTCCTCTGTCCATTGTAGTATTTAGTTCGTCTTCTGAGAATAACACCTTTAGTGTCGAGGTGTCCTGGCTATTGTCTCTTGAATTTGATGACAGAATGTGTTTGCTTCAAATTATTGCCAGCATCTCTCTCTGTAAAGTATAGATTAGACCTCAGGTAACTGAATAATGGCAGCTAGTACCTGAAATTATCTGGTCTTTATCTTTTGCTGCTTTTCACATAGTACATAGGCAGGTTTTTTTTTTTTCTTGTTTAAGTTTTATTTATTTATACAGACAGAACTGGGGTACAGGCCAGAAGTATGTATTTGTGGGTAGGGAAGGGTGAGCTGATTCACCAGACAGAGTGGGGAGAAGAGGAAACAGATTGATGAAGTACACTTCTGAGGGGAGCAGTGGGCAGGCAGGAGAGGTCTGCTGTTCCATGTGGGTCATGTCCCTGGTCCAGGATCGAACTTGTGCTGAATTGGCTGTGCCTAGTTTCTTTTGTAGTGCTGCACTTTAACCCATTGCACCATTAGAGAGGGCCCTGCACGCAGTTTTCATTGGAGACTTTTCCCTGTTGAGACTATTCTGTTGCACTGTCATTTGCCATTTTCATGTGCAGATAGCACATTTATAGCTTGAGTATATTACAGTCAGATTCTTTTTGAACAGCATTGTTTGGGAGAAAGTTGTTCCCTTTCCCTAGGCCCCAACCAAAAGATGCCTCACTGGAGATGCTTAACTTGGATAGCAACACTCTAATTGCACACAACACAATGTTTACGTGTTGATCTGCACCTTTTAATGTCCTGTAGCTAGTCCACACATCTTTGTTAAAGATCTAATTATTTGGTAAGTGCAGGGCTTAAATAGTCACGGAGATTCATAGCAATTAGAACTAATTTGTTTTTCAGGAGGGTTCTTTCATCCTTGCAGTTTTCTGAAGATAAATCATTTGACTTCAGGCTCACAGAGAAGATAAACCCAAGAGAAGTAAGACTTCTGAAATAGCACTGTCTCAATAAAGGCTGAGCCATAAAGGCTACTTGAGTTCACTGGTGGGAAGTTAGTGCCACATGCATTAAGGGTTTGCAGAGTAAGAACCTTTATCACCTACAACATCCTATAGGTTATTAGTCAGCCATGATACTGACCATATGTGCCCAACTTTTCTTATCTCCTATGTGAAGAACAACCTCTCTCCTTCATACTTTCCCTTAGGTGGGTGGTTTTTATGGCTTCTGTCTTTGCTATGATAAATTTCCATAAGAATTTTTGTTTTTAAAATCCTTTCTGGTTCAAGAACTTTCACCAATCACTAAATAGCTAGGTTGCAAAATTTTCTAATCTCATTCTAATATTCAATTTTCTACAACCTAGTAAACTGGCAATTCAACTTCATCTTTTCATTCATAAAAATATTAACTTCTAATTGTGGAGTACTTATTCAGTATTAGACCTACTACATCGACAGTCTCATTAGCCCAATGAAATAGGCAATATTATTCTATTTTATATGATATTTGCAGTGCTAGAGAAATTAAGGAACTGGAATAAGGTTACTCACTAAGAATCTGAGGTAAGATTCAAATTCAAGCTGTTAGCCTAGTGCAAAGGTTTAACTCCTAAGCCGTGTTCCTTCTTGCTACTAACCTTTTCCACCTCTTCAAATTCATCAGGATCCATACTACCCCACCATATACTTTGTTCTTAACCTGAGCTTGTGCTTATCAGCTATCAAACCCTCAAATTGTCACTCTTTATTGTCTATCCTACCTCTTCCTTAAGACTTGTGTTAGTTTCCTATGGCAGTTATAACTAGTTTTCATAAAACTGGTGGCTCACAACAACACACATTTATTATTTTACAATTCTAGAAATTAGAACAAAACAAGACTAAAATCAAGGTATCAGGATAACTGTATTCCTTCTGGAAGCTCACAGAGAGAAACAGCTCCTGTTTTTCTAGCTTCTAGAAGCAACATACAGTCAACGACATCTCAAATCCCTGTCTTCATTATCATACATCTTCTGACTCTCACTCTCCTGCCTCCTTCCTCTTATGAGAACAGTTGTTAATATAGTGGATCCACCTGGATACTATAGATTAGCCTTCCCATCTCAACAGTCCTAATCACAATTGCAAAATCCATTTTGCTACATGAATTAATATATTTACAGGTTACAGGGATTAGGCCTTAGACAACTTCACGGAGTCATGATTTTGCAGACCGTAAACACTAGCTCCAGTTCAGCTTCACTGTCAGGGTTTCCAAAAGGCTCCATCCATCAGTGACTCTAGTTTCTCCATTATATTTGCTTATGGTCAGTTTGGTTCAAGAAATTTGCCATCATGGAGAGCTGTGTGGAGGTTTCTCAAACTACTAAAAATGGAGCTTCCATATGGTCCGGCACTCCTAGGAATCTACCCAAAGGACACAACAACATTAATTCAAAAAAGGATACCTGTATACCTCTGTGTTTATTGCAGCACGATTTACAATGGGTAAGGTATGGAAGCAACCCAGATGCCCAAAAATAGATGACTGGATCAAGAAGGTGGTACATATACACAATGGAATATTACTCAGCAACCTAAAAGGATAAGTTTGTGCTCTTCACAGCAAATCAATGGAACTAGAAGGGATTATGCACAGCAAAATAAGCCAGAAAGACAAAGAAAAATATTGAATGGCCTCACTTGTAAAAGGAATGTAGAGAAAAAAAAATCAGAAAAAAAGTAATTATAATAAAGTAAAAATCAAAATCTTCAGGCAACAATAGATCAGAGACATTTTGTAGGAGAGAATGAGGGAGAAGGACCAGGACAGGGGAAAGAAGAGCACAAGGCACTATGGTGATGGTGCATGGGGGAACTGGTGGTGGGAATTTCATGGGGAGTCATACAATGCACAAAAAATAAGGATAATGTAATGAATATATATGCATATTTTAATTTATATATATATATGTATGATAATATATATATATATATAAATATATTCGCCATCCACACAGTTGGCTGATTTTTAAAACTGGACAGCATTTGTTATGAGCTCAGATTGTCACAGCTGCAGTCTTAGAGATTATCCGGTGCAGGAAGAACAAATAGGTTTCATCTCAAATGTCACATCAATGCAGCTGGTAGAAGCAGCTCAAGGTTCTGTGCTGGAAAGGATTTTGAGGCTCCTTCTGGTTTCAAAACAAAGAAGATCGTGATCAATTAAAATATTTGCCATGAAGGCAGAATGAAAATTAGCTCCATGCCACCCACTTCTGCTCTTCTCTCTTATCTTTTCCATCTTCAAAGTGAGGAAAAGTGATTGGAAATTGGCTACTAGCTTTACAGAGGATCACGCTCTCGTATATTAACTAATAGTGTCTTTGACCCTCTTTGTAGCCTCTAAATAGTGCGTGGAAGTAGAAACTAGGATTCCAAGAATTTAAGAAGCTTTTTCAAATGTCAGGTGGAAGATCTTGGAAGAAACATAGTCATGTCTAATTGTAAACTCAGTTCTGTTTCCTGTAATTAACTTGGGATTTTAAATGATTTACAAAAGATCAAATGAAATTAGAAATGGATTTGGGATGAAAATTATAGTAGCTATGTTTCCTCACAAAAATAAAATAAGGTACAGAAACATTGGCCACATGGTAACAATATTGGGTACTTAAAACTGGGGCTTTTATAAAACATGGAAGGTGGATAGTGGCGGAAACTAGCTATAGACACATACAGTTAAAAAAAAGTGTGTTTGTTTGACTTCATTCAATGATCTTAGGACATCATCTTTTTTCTCTGCGTGGAAAAGTATCACTAGTTGCTATTTTGGCCTTGAGGTGTTCCATTCTTTTCCTTTCCCCAAGGTCTTTACCACTGATTGTATATATTATTTTCCTATAAGCAAGGTATTCTTATTTCCTCTTTCCGTCCTTGTTTTGATTAGTCTGAATTAATTAACATCTTCTAAAAACTGTCATTCTGACACAGATTTCAGGCACCAATTCCTCTATCTCTCTGCCCAAGGGTCTTTGTGCTAAGGAAACACTAATCTTGGGTCAAGAACCCTTTGCTAAGGTGATGCCACTGCCAGAAGTCAGGTGAAAATTACTTTCTGAGCATTCTTGCATTTTAAGAAATTTTTTCCACTCTCCCAATCCCTTTTCGGGGAAAAATCACATTTTCTTTTGCAGATTGTAAACCCCTCCTTGTCTCATGTGCTATTGCACCACTAAACACAACTCCATGGCATTCTCTCTCCCTCAGCTCTCACTGCTATTGTATTTGTCGTCATCAGTCTTTTTGTCTGACTCCCAGATTTTCATCCTACCCTGAATTCTATCACCTTGTTCGGCTCTTTTCCTACCATATCTAGAAGAACCTCTTGAGAGATTATTTTAAAATGCAAATCTGACCACGTAATTTCCCTGCCCCAACCCCTCCAGAGGTTTTCTTCCAGATCAGCAGCTCTGAAACCTGCATGATATCAAGGCTCTGTAATATAACTCTAAATGTCATCGTCAATTCTATCCCCAGCCAGGATTCCAGTTCAAAAGGTCTGAAGTAAGACCCACAATAATTTCCAAAGTCTCCCTATCATTCCAGTGATGACCCAAACCTATAAAAAATACTCAAGTCCCTTCCCAGTGCACACGCAAGGCCCCTTAATTTGACTCTGTCCAGCTTCACACTTCATCACAATCTACACCAAACCTGGTCTCCACCCCCTTCCCCAGGACTGCACTCTTAACTCTGGCTTGCAGATTTTGTCTATCTTCAATTATTTGTGGTTCCCTGCAGATAAAATATAAGAGCACGGAGGTAGCAAAAACCATTTTGTGTGCAAAGAATCACACCTTTTTCTTGATAAGAAAAAGGTTAACTGGGAAATTTGCCTCCTAATCTAGTTTAGTCTCTATAAATTCTTGATGAATTTTCTACCATCCCCTCAAACTGAGTTGGTCACACCCTCCTCGGTATTACTTCTGGTTACTATCCTCTATTTTATGTACTAAATCATAAGCTTCTTGTGCCTCAGTCGAAGTGGGCATTGTGCTAGATCTACAACACACACACACATCCTAGGAAGTATTTCAATGTTTTAGGATTTATTTATGCATAAAACAACTGGGGTATAGGCCAGAGTTGTGGGAGGTGAGAGGATTCACCAGAGACAGAGTGGGGAGCAGAACAGGCAGAGCAATTGTAATGTACTACTGAGGCGAACAGTGGGCAAGACAGGAGAGATCTGCTGCATCATGTGGGTCAGCTAACTGGCTGGGAATGGAACTCATGCCTCAGTGGCTGTGGATAGCTTGATAGCACTGAGAATTTAACCCCTGTGCCAACAGGAGACTAAATTATTTCTATTCTTACACTACTGCATATTACCCTTACAACAAGTGTATGAAAGAGGTGGGTCAAATACCATTTTTTCCCTTAGTAATAAGAAAAGTGAGATTCATAAAATTGATTTGCTCTATCAGAGAAATATAATGTGGGCTTAGCTTTCTTGCTCCAGTGACGTAGTATATGAGATGTACGTTATACCACATTACATCTCAAAATGTACATCTTATGACATACTACATAAATTTCAGATTAATAGAGGATTCCTATAGTAAACAGTAGATAGGACATTACATTTCTATTGAGCAATTTATTAAGTTATCCCCTAATAAGGTATAATTATATATTTAGTCAGTAATTATATCCATTTTAAAAAAAAAAAGACACTAAGCTGATCTATCAGTTAGAAACTAAAATCAGAAACAGTCTTATAAACCTTCTATTCTCTGATGATTGCCTCTTTTGCATTTTGATCCTGAGATGGATAAAAATGTCCTAATTTCTATTTTGGTAAGTAAGCATTCAGCAGGGTTCCCCCAAGGCCTAGCAAGCTCAGAGAGATACAGGAGAAGTTGCATTCAGAAAAGTGTTAGACACTGAGGAATTAATCTAAATTTCTTTTTCACAAGCATTCTTCAGTTTATTCAACAGTTTTTCGAGACCTAATCTATTAATACAATGTTATTCTTCATTTTTATTTATTCTGACTGCTTCTTTCAAAACCAGAAACAAGTGAGATCAGAAATAATTCTTTAGGATTTATGATCAAGATTCCATTTGATAGCACTTGCTTAATTCAAATCTAAAGTTTCAGACTTTTGTTTTCAGAAAAATACAACTGTTGTGATCACATCAATAAACTACATGGGGCCTAGACCCACAGGACTTAATTTTAGGAACTGATAACAGTTCATAAAAGGGGAGGAAGAAAATCTTTTCTTTCTATTAGAAAATTTGGACTTCAACATGAAAACATCCCTGGTGGGCAGAGTCATTAACTGAAACCTTTAATATGATGTACCCATTAAGTTTCTTTTGTTCCCATCAAGAACATTCCTCTTTCAGAATCTGAAAAATATATGAACAAAACAATAAAGAATTGGATCACCTCATAAAATTGGAACAGAAGAGGTAGTGTGAGCTATAAAATCATGTTATTAGTGTATAGCAGAATCATTAAGGACTCTGATTCTTTCTACATTTTAATTATTCCATCTTTGGGAGGCTTCTTCCTTAGTCCCTACAGCAAGGTGGCTACAGCGCTTGTTGAATTATATACAGAGGACAATATCCACATGAATGAGGATGGATTCTTTCTGGAGCTCACTCATGGGAGTGGAGAGATCTTCACTAAATCAACCCCACTCCAGTAAGTTTTCTGATGGTTCATGAGTTGTGAGTATATCACACAAATATCCTCTCACATAGGTTAGCTGCTGGTACAAAGCTAATGGGAATGGGGAATATTGTTAATCACAGTATCAATCATATGCCATATTGCACAAGAGGAGGGCAACATTGTACTCATAGCAAAATAGAAAGATTTTAAAGATTTAAAGTGCTGTTAAAGCACAGTACTGCAAGCGAGCTGCAGCTGCCTCAGTGGGAGTTCGATCCCCATCCCTAGAGATGATCCACATGGCGCCTCAGACTTCTCCTGACCTGCCCGCTTCCCACCTCAGCAGTGTACTTCATCAGTCTGCCTGTTCTGCTCCCAACTCTGACTCTGGTGAATCCTCTCACTGCCCCTGCACCTCTGGCCTGCACCCCTGGCCTGCACCCCAGTTCTGTTTGCATAAATAAACAAAATTAAAAACAATAAGTAGAGAAAAAACGGCTCAGTCTAGGAATGAAGACAGTAAATAAAGTCGAGTATCTAAGTATATGTCCATTGATATTAATACTAGACTCACAATAAGGTTGTGGTATCTTTTAAATGTAGGTAGAATCTAGGTAGGTGAAACAATAATCTATCTGGTCCAAGGTCATTATCTTCTGGAAGAGAACATTCTTTTATTAGTATTAATTTAAGGATGTTCTGATATCCCAGAATGTGAGGTACTGTAGGCCTTCCCTGGGGCACAATGGGCTAGGACACAGCACTATAAGCTGGCCGCAGCCGTTTTAGTGCGAGTTAGATATGGGGCCCTGGAGGTGACACACATGGCGCAGCAGACCTCTCCTGACCCGCTCGCTGCTCCCCTCAGCAGTGTACTTCATCGATCTGCCTGTCCTGCTTCCTACTCGGTCTCCAGTGAAGCCTCTCACTGCCCCTGTACCTCTGGCTTGTATCCTAGTTCTGTGTGCATCAATAAATAAATCTTAAAAAAGAATGCGAGGTATTGTAAATCCTTTATTTTCTTCTGGGGCAGAGGTATACATCTTGCAACCATTGGATCTACAGTAATGAGGAGCAGAATACATTTAGTAAAATGTTTCTTTTCTTTGATTCTCATCAACTGTGCTTTTTTTCTTTATGTAAAGAGGCAGCCTTTATTTTTTAAGTACTCTTGTTTATTTGATTCCCAGTATAGGGTTTCTCCCCTCAAACATGGTCTTTTAAGAAAACAAAGTGTCCTTAGTTTTTAGTTCAAATATAAAACCAGAAGGGTCTTCCTTTCATCAGAATAATATAGACATAAGCTGCTTTGAGCTAAATAGGCAGGGCAACTTAGTAGTCTCCCAATTGAACCTACCACAGAGACATGGTGCACAAAAAGACTGAAGCCACCCACACTCTGTATTCAACCATAGATCAAACTGGAAACCATGGGATGAAGAATGATAGTGATTGGTGGGTACAGATGTAGAGGGAAATATAATCCAGGCAAATAATGTCTGAATTAGGAGGGCTGAAAAAAAAAAGAAAAACAAAAACAAAAAAACTAACTCGATTCTAATAAATGCTGGCCTCATAAATAAAGAAAATATATTCATAAGCTATCTGGATGCCCACATAACATCACCAAATCATGCTGAACTAATTTATATAATGACAAGTTTTTT
>NW_004567116.1:24310936-24313531 GCF_000260355.1 Condylura cristata
TTACTGTGCTTCCCACTATCTTCTCAGGCTAAATCCTATTTTCCTCAGAAAACACTCAAACCTAGTTTGAGTAATTCTTAATGAGAATTCTAGTAATTCTTACTGAGAATTCTTTTCTTTTTCCTAATGAATGATTGACCTTTAGATTAGACCTGGATCATGCTGCAAAGTTAATTTACAAACCATATTGTCAATTATTTCTAAAGTTAATGTTATCCCTCGTAGAGGTATTTATGCATTAAAAAGAACAGATTAAAAGTCATTACTCATATATCATATCCATATATGTATGTTCATTTCTTATCTCCATGTGCTTTAT
This sequence comes from Condylura cristata, assembly GCF_000260355.1. Taxonomy (NCBI): domain Eukaryota; kingdom Metazoa; phylum Chordata; class Mammalia; order Eulipotyphla; family Talpidae; genus Condylura; species Condylura cristata. The sequence goes on from NW_004567116.1 coordinate 24,311,256, forward strand.
AATTCTCCACTCTTCTGCACTAATTAAAATGTCCTAATAAGGTTGGAGTTCATTGAATAAAATCTCCAGACTATAAATTCTTTTTGAACCACAAAACTAAGCCTCCAACATGAGAAGAGGCAATGACATTAAAGATGAGATTGTGTAGAAATCCAGCTGTCCATGTTTTGTATCATACATAAGTATAATGCTGTCTAGAATTATGTAAAAATACAAATAATTTATTTTAAATAGATTTTTAATTTGAATTTAAAGTAATGGAAGCATACATACTGTACATAAGACATCAGAAAAGACATATCAGTGGTCTGCAGGATCAAATCTATATTTTTTAGAGCTTTTCAACAATAAAACCCAAAATATATGTAATTAGACATCTGAAATAAACTGTAATCTACATTAAAAATGCAAAGGCATGCACAAAAAAAGATTTTGCTTTATGTGTGAATAAAAATAATTTCCAAAGTTGACTAAATACCACATTTTTGTTCTGTGTGCATGAATAAAATATCCAGTCTGATAAAGACAAGGATACTCTTACCTTTGAATACCAGTGGGTAGTGAGGTAGTCCTTGTTGCTGAATTTCTGTGCATATATTCTTATCAAAGTGTTTACTTGAGAGAAAACCTAGCTAAAGAGTACTGTTTAAGAAATTAAAAAGTAAATAGTTCATCACTTTAACAAAGTTAGCCAACCTTTTCTCTCTCCACTAAGCCCTCTTGTGCTATTCTCTCATTTAAAATACATGAAAATCACTTTCTCAGCAGCTTAGTTTAGAAGAAAAAGACACTTTTGTTAATAATAAATCTAGGGTCAATTCTTGGACTTCAAGTGCATAAAGTCTATGACCCAAAGTATTTAACCTCTCTATCTCTTGCAAAGTATGAGTAAAATATTTACAATATTTATAAATTACACCCCACTAAAATCCCTGAAATTGGTGATATACTACTACTACTACTATTACTATGTTTTTGAGTTTATAGAAACTCAAGGATATTTTCTAAAATTACCTGGAGAATCAGTACTTTATTTTGGTTGTTGTTTGCTTTCTTTTCCAAGCTCCCAGTTTCTACACAGCATTAGTTTGTACTGGCCTTTGAATGGATGTGCAATATATGGTGTTGACCTATTGCAATGTTTGTGAGTTTTCAGTTAGAGTAAATTTACTCCTTCATAATGCATGTGGCAAGGTCAATGACCACATTACAAACTCCCCATGTGAAAGCTATTGAACTATAATATCCATCACTAAGTGCAGCAGGAAATGAATTGACCTTTCCTTGAATAGTAGTGACTTCATCGTATTGTTTTTTGGCTTGGAATTAATTACAGATCTCAGATGTCCATTTAAACTGCTGCCTCCTAAATTCATATCAGTGCTTCATGCTGCTGTTGCCACTATTGGTAACCCTAAGGAGCAGCACACAGTATGTGCAAAAGCAGCATATGGTAATGGGATGATATGATAGATTATGCAAATTTAAATCTTGACTTTTTCCTCTCTTGCTATTTAGAGGATATCTATCAGTTTCCTATACATCCTAACTTTACATATTGATGTAAAGTTAAATGAAGTATTATATTTTAAAAATGCTGCTCAGTTTCAATTCCAATATATAGAGCACTTAGATATCATCATGTCAAGTCTTTGCAATAAGTAAAAGTGGGTAAGCTGAAAATAAATTGTTTTTCTTGGATCCGTAGAGGACATTGAGATTACAGACAAACATTCACCCCAAAATCTGGAGCGATAGGCACATCTAGAGACACAAGTGAATTCTTACTGTGATTATAAACTATTAGGATCACTGACATTGTAATAGTGATGGAATTGCTTGAGGTGAAGTGTGGTTTAACCTGAGATTGAGAATTCCCTATCAACTTCAAATTTAGGGAATCCCCCATGTTTCCATGGGGTTTTCCTCCACAAGGAAAAAATATAAATATAAATAAAATATAAATATAAATATCCAAGTGGCTCTGTCAATGCAAAACACATCCAGAAACATCTCCAAGGCAAAAATCTACTTCTGGCAGAAAGGACTTTGCCAGAATCGTTCCTTCACTGGGAGAAGGAACTTCGCTGCTAGTATTCCTGTTTTAGCTAAGATGGGGAAAAAACTGTGCCTTCAAAAAGGTTTAGAAATTCATAATAATCAATTGGTAATGATCAGGGAAGAGGATGAGGAAGAGTGATAAATCTGTATCTCTTTAGGAACTTTTGTGAAAGTCACAATACCAAGATAAAGCCCCATCAAAATAATGAGATTGA
>NW_004567116.1:24314496-24324621 GCF_000260355.1 Condylura cristata
TTTTTATCACTTTTCTGTAAATATAAACATATGCTAATTTATGTTTATTAAAAAAAAGCCCTGCGTTTTCAAATGTAGTAGTTGTTAGAGAAATATTAGTTCATGTTTACTATTTTGACCATAGCATACATGAATTAAACTCAATACACTTATTGAATGAAATGATTATAAGAGGAAATTTACTATTGAATTAAATATAAGGTTTAATATATTATAAGCGTGTAGTATGATGAAACAACAGATTAAAAGTCTACTAGTAGACAGCTTGGTGAATTTCTGTTGAGCATAACTTAATTTTTGATGATTCAAATGGCACTTGGGAATCTTTGAAATCCTCTAAATCATCATTATGATCATCAATTATTTCTATGACAAGCAGAATTTTGCTAATAGAGACCTCTTATTATGAGAATGCCGATTTTAATTTGTTTAGGAATATGGATTCATCAAGATACACATAAAATCAATCAACATTAACAAAATAAAGGTCACCACTTGAATATTTAGGTGGGAAGCTATCTGTGTTAATATCTCTCTTTATTAGTTGCTGGCTTAAAAAAGCTAAGCAAAGAATTAAGAAATAGAGACAGAAATAAAGTTTTCTTGTCATTTGGATGAAGGTTGCATACCTTGGGCTTGAAGATTTTGCTCCTGTTTGTATTGAAGTATACTAAGTCATGAGAATATTTTTTTCACTGCAGCTAACATAACAGGATTCCTTTGAATAGCTCAGTGGGTGGGGTGAGAAAGCTCTTTGAAGTTTAGTGCCATCAGATCTTGGTTCACTGTGTCTAAAAACCTAAGAAGCATTTATCCTTGTTATAATATAGGAACTCATAGTCCAAAGAGGATTTTTTTTTTCTTTTTGAATGTTATAAGAACACACACACAATTCTGTAGGTAGGACATGAAATAAACTGGAAAGTAAGATGAACTGGAAGAGGATTACATCTGCTATCATCTTTGAGACCTCCAAAATTCAAGCTTTCTTTGTGTATTGGAAGCAAAATTTCAGTTGAGAGAAAAACTGTCAGAGAATTCTTCATGTCTAGGTATGAGTAAATATGAATTCAAAAAATGAAATTTGTAGTATGTGTGTTTGTGCTGATTTAATAGGAACTTTGTCTATTGTAAAGAACCTTAGTCCAGTTTACTAAATGTAGTGCATTTGACTAATACCCTGCTCCTCCTGCCTGTATGAAAGAATGCTAGGTTTCTCTTGTCTACACTAAAACATTAGCAAAGGCAGGGATTCAATTAAATGGAAAAAGATTATCTCCTGTCTCCAGGCCAAATATTTTTAGTTCTTTAAGACGACCACTTAATTGTGGAGGAATCAGAGGTAATCAGGGATTGAGTTTATCTTAAAAACCACAGATGTAGAAGAACAGCTGCATTTCTTTCAATAAAAAAATATAAATAAAAGCTAAAAAATCATCACATTCACCCAAACAGAAAATCGGTAATAGCTAATTTTCCTCTTAGCTCTAGATCATACTCAGACTTATTCTTAGCTTTCAGGAGTAAGACAATACCTTGCAGACTCTAACAAGAGATCATTCCTCCATAAAATCTATTGAGACACACAATTAAAAATATAAAGTCTTTTTAGCTCAAAGGCAGATAAACTACCGGCCATAAAGCCAAAGCCCACAGACACAAAAAATAATTATATCCTAGTCACTAAGCTAATATTTAAAACGATTAATAGATCTTTCTGCAACTCCTTTGCCATTGTAGATAAAATGTGTATCTTCATCTAGCTTGAGCTGCAAAAGCTAGCTAAATCAACAAATTACCAAGACCCTTTCCTTACTACTCTCACTTAGAGTTTGACAATTTGTATTTTAAGCCTATTGAATTGATGCAAAAAAAAAATCTTACTGTAAGTGCACAATCCATTATTGCTTATCTTTTTTGCAGTTTTCTTAGATATCACCTTTAGAAGTACTTAAAATTCAACATTGGTAGATATATTTGGTAGATATTTTTCCTGAATACTATATAATCGGTCACCTTATCTTAATTTGTTTTAGGGCTTCTTCATTATGGAATATCTATGCTAAGAGAAAGAATATGTGTTAGTGAAAATAGCACAAAATTTCAACTACGGTGAATTTGGGTTTAAATTCTGGCATGGTTTTTTCTTAGACTTTGGAAGGATCCAACTATAGTTTCCTCATCTGTAAAATAGAATATCTTCATTCATTCCGCGGGTGAATATGAAGATGAACTGAGTTCATATTTGCTTTATATTAGCACATTTACTGACATATGTGCTTAGCATATGCCAGTCATTAATTGCAGTTGGCTAGGGTAATATTCAAAATATTTAGAATCAATGTGACATAAGCACATCCAATCAGTATCAATGCCAGATTTAAATAGCTGAGACTATTCTATTAGGTTGCATCTAATTCATATTTTTTGCCTAGACATGGAATTACATTTTTTACCATCTTGTATTTGATGCTAAGAAAACATACTCCACCTCTGGTTTTGTTCTTGGGATTTCATGTAATACAGAATCTATTTTCTCAATTTCCAAGACCTTTGTTATCATCATTAGCTACTCTACTCCTTGGCTAAAACCCTGGATTTTCATCTAGGTTTTCTTAGTTCATCACTATCAAAGATCAATAGTTACTTTATGATTTCAAACCTGAGCTGGAGGCCAACACATTCAATACGTTGAAAATGATCCCTTTAGGCCAGGACACAACCTGCTGGAATTAAGGTAGATGACACCATCTTTTTTTTTTTTTTATCAGCCCTTTCTAATTTTGTCCCCTGCCTACTCTAGTGATTGCTCTATTGAAATCTTAACATTGACAAGGCTGTCTGCAGTGATGAGAAGGAAGGACACTAGCAGTGCTTGTGGTAGCAGCTGAGATAGTTAAGGTGTGAATATATGTACTCCAAAGGCTCACAAACATGCAAACATGCAGATTGTTATGTAGACAGAGTGCGCCACAAAGCCCACCCAAGTGGCCTACTTCCACCCAGCTACTATATCCAGCGGGTCAGTTAAATTCAGAAGCTATCACTATAGAAAAGATCAGCACTGGCCACTCAACCATAGAATCATGAACTGTAGTCACAGGGGCAGAGAAGAAACCACTCTGGCCATGACATGCAGCTGACAAAGCATAGCGGCCAGGTTGGCACACATTTACCTCTGTGCTCTTCTACCACTTGTTGATCCTCAATATGTAAAATACACAGCATGCAGTATTTGTAACAGTTTAGTTACAAGAAATAACTCAGTGTTTCCTATTATCTGTTGTAATGTGCATGGTTTCCATTGACATGTATTCATGTTCATTGGTCCTTTATTCTGTAGTGTTTAATTTGACAAAAGCTCATGTATTGGATTATTTTTTATTACATTAATTCTATTTTTCAGTTCTGGAATTGCTAATCAGTTCTTTTTAACATTTTCACCTCACAAGATTTTTTTCATTTCTTCTATATGAGGGTCTTTCAGCGAAATGCATGTAATGGGTACTTAATGTCTTTATTAACTCCAAGTGCTGTGTTATTGTATCTCTTCCTGTTGACTATTCTCCTGGTTATGGAAAACACTGTCCTAGCATAATTAGTAATTTTAAATTTCATAAGGGATATAATGAGTACTATATAATGAAAAGAAAGGCATTTATTTTCTTCCTTTAGAGAATTTGAGTTTTGCTCTGACAGCCTATTCATTTAATGGAGGATTATCTTTACATTCTTGAGGCCTGGTCTGACTCTGTTAGGATTGATCTAGAATAGTCCTTCTTCTAATGCTAGTATAGTAGTAGTACTAGTGTAGTATTTGTAGAGTTGAATAAAACCAGGAATATTGAATTTTGTCTCTCCACTCTAATTGATTCCAGCACTGTGTCACTTCCACAATCTTTGTTCAGTTCATAGCCTCCTCGTAGCTGACCCCTGGCAGGTCAGAGTCTCACTCTATATATACACAGCTTCATATTTGTTCAGAGCATCAAAACCCTGCTATGCACATTTATAGAACTTATTTTATATGTAGTTTGTGGACCCCAAAAATATGATCTCTGCTCTCACAATTTAATAAGACTACCTCTTTAAGATCACTGTTACTTGGGCTCTACTTGGGCTCCACTGCCCTGTTCAGGAATTTGGAAAGTATATCTATGTTTGCTCTTCCCAAGAATTCCTGTGCTGTTGTCCAATAGTTTAAAGTTGTTTTTACATATATATTTTTGTAGGATAGTATATGTTTAGAGACATTCTTTCTGCATCTTCAGTAGTTTAGCTAATTGTTTCAGGAGTTCTAACTGATATTCTACATCCTTCTTGCTTATTCTAGCTGATGTAATATGACCTTCTTGCTTATGACTTATGGGTTTAATAGGGATTTATATTTCACACTAAAAATTTAAATAAATTATTTTATAGTTAAGATGTTAGTTGTCCAACAAATTCATATCTGCAAAAGGAAGATGTTATTTTAGGATCCAAATATCAAAATGGTGATAAAATATCTATTTTTCACAAATATAATAAAAATATGATTCTGGAGAGAATATAAATTAATGTCCCTCCCTGTTACTGGGCAAAGGTTAGGCAGGATTTCTATAATGTAGATGCAACCCAACCAGATCGAACCATTTTGAAGAGAGATCAATACTCTCCTGTATTTTTCTTTTGACATCAGATATATAAAAACAACTTTCAAGTTTCAGTGAACATACATTGACCTGATTTTCATTGCTCTGGTTGTGACCCCAAGATTCTCAGGAGTTCCCTACTTCTAATTTTCATATTATTGTGCCCATCACCTTTATTTGCAATTATTTGTATACAGCTTGCCTCTTTGGATTACAAGATGCCAATAAACATTACTTGAGCAGAAATGAGCTTTCATGGCTTGAAGGATTTTAGTGCAGTTTAAGACTGTCATGTAACTCTAAAACCATTGCCAAGATACTGACCAGGAAACACAGTTTACCAAGTCTTTAGCAAAAGTGTTCTAAGAATGTAGATATGCCAATAAAATGTTATGCTTTTAAACAAGATTTTCCCCTCTCCTTTACAAAGTACTTATAGAGTACTAATGCAGTCATTAAGAAAACACAGTACTTCCTCTAAATAACACTATTTTTGTGATGCAGATTTTGTAAAAGGCAACCCCAGCTTTTGAAAGTGATGTGTGTAATTTAGGCAATCAGCAGGACAGACACTTCCTGAAAGTGAAGAATGGCCCTGCTTATTGCAATTCTAGTAGCAATTCTGCAGAGCCTCACCACGGAAAAAATGATCATCCCAATCATTGTGATTCTTGCTCTTCTATGTTTATACTAGGAGCAGAGTTTGATATGATCTTACTCACAAGATGAAATATATTCTTGATACAGTGTTAGTAAGAATAATTCAGAAATGAAAGAATCATGTAGATGAATAAAGCCTTTCTTATTTTTTCCTTCCCTCCTTTAGTTTTCTCTTCTATTTGTAACATGGAACATTGAATTATCCATATAACTTTCTGTCCCATATAACTAATTGCAGTTAGACAAAATATAAGTTATTGGGTGTTTTTTATTTTAATTCTGTTTTTTTAATGGATTTTTGAAATGATAAGAATGAAATTCAAAGCAGTGTTATGAAATCATTGACTACTGAGGCTAACCCATCTAAATGTCATTCTTGAAGAATTAAATAAAAATAATTGCTGTAGAGTAAGTCATCCTAACTTTAAATTTATTATTTTTTATTGCTTTATAATTGTGTATCAGTCAGGGGTTCACCGGATGCAAAGAATCAATAAGAAGTATGCATTAAATATATCTTGTAAAATGTTGGCTTACAGAATTGTGGGATTAATCAGGCAAGTCTAAAATAAACAGAGTAGGCTGATAGGGAAGGCAAGTTGAAACTCTGGGAAGAGCTGAAGGTGCTATACATGGAAGGAATTTCTTGAGCAGGAAACCCCAATTCTTCTCTCGAGGCCCTGTCACTGATTTAATTAGGACCAGCTGGGTTATCTAAGATACTTTTCACTATGTAAATTCAACTTACTTTTTAATTATATCAACAATGTGTCTAATAGTTGGGGATTGTTGCCTAGCTAAATTGACATAAATTTACCCATAATCATTTGTGTTACACCATGCCTTATTTTCCTACATTTATTAATAGAGTTATATTACTAAGTTACTTTCTTAGTAAAATAAAAAGATAAAAAAATAAGTTGGTTTCAAAAATAGTTTTTTGAAAATTTTACTGGTCCATGAAAGTAAAAAATCTACAAAACACTATTGGCTTACAATATTCTTTCTCACATCGCCATTTCTCAGGTGGGAAATACAGAGACCCAGAGGGATATTATACTAATAAATCAAGGGCAATATATATTCATTGCTTCATGAAATTTAATTTCCTATCTTATTGGCTTACCTTTTTACCTTTTCGATTAAGTCAGAGAACATCATTTCTCTGCCGCTGCGTACTGAATGATGGCAAATCTTTTTTTATCTCATAGCTTTTGTGGGTCATGAGTCCAACCAGAGTTTTTACTCAGGGTCTCATTAGAATGACTGGGGTTGTCTGGAGAGATATCTTAACATAACTTAGTTCCTAGAGGTCTATGAAATTTGGGCACTGTTCACCATTCCCTGAAATGTGACTTTTCCCACAACAAAGAAGATTGTTGTAAAGATCAGGAAGAGATTGTCCTTGATGAATCTGATTGTATTTATGACTTATTCAATCTCTAACTTATACTTTAGTGGGCTCACCTCACTCAGGCCTAACCAGTAAGCCTCTTTAGATTTTTAAACATTAATTAGGTTAGGGGCCTTACGGCATCTACAAAGCCATTTCAACTCCCCCCCATCCCACCCCATAACATAGCCTGAGAAGGGAAGTGATATTCTGTTGTATTCACAGGCCTTGTCTCCTTTCAAGAATAGTGAAATATGTAGGTACAAAGGGTGCAGGGACCCTGGAGACAGTTTTGAATTCTATCACCTACAGAGAATCATTTTTTTTTCCCCCAATACCATCTTGTTCTTTAATTTGGGCCAAGGTAAAAATAAGAAGAAAAAAATTAATTCATTTCATTCAGTACATTTGGAAAGGCACTGAACTGAATAAAATAGGTTAAAATTGGGTTTATAAAAGCAATAATCACCAAGCATTATTATATAATGGATTTTAGTCAACTAAATCAACGTGTAATGGAACCTAGAGAGGATTAAACCTGGAAAAGTACAGAGACTTTTATAAACTCTAGAGATAATCACAGGAAAATGGGATATAGATCATGGACCGACATTTTTACATCATTACAGGTTATGGATTTGGGTAGATAGATTTGCTGAAGGATATGGTCTTTTCTCATTTGAATGCTATCCAAACACACAAGTACTTACATTAATATCTTTATAATACTATGAAGCTGAATCATGATGAGGAGAGAGCATCATTTCATCAAAATATGGCTAAGCTATACTTTTCTAAAAGTTCAAAGGTCAGCGATCCATGACTTTCATGTTTGCCCTAACTTTTCTCTCAGAAATGAATTTACTGTAATAACCAAAGAAGTTTAAATATTAGTAGCTTTTAATCATTTTTTAAAATGTAACCAATTGATTCTGACACAGAAATCAATAAATATGTGGAGAGAAGGAGAATCGATCTTAGAAGTAGAATTCAGGGGTGTATCACCTGGTTGACAATCATTTGTACTTTTTTTTAAATAAATAGGTCATATAACATACAAAAATATGAAGAAACTGAGTCCTGATGATTTAATAAAAAGTAGTTAAATGGATCATAAAAGTTTTGTCACTAATCAGAAAATATTTCTGATTTAAAGTCAAATTAGAGACTTTTTTTTAAGGTTTACCCACCCCAGAGTCCATGTTATCAATTAAACCCTTTCTTCCAGATTCATTTGCATGTTAGTTTCTAATTTTAAGCTTAGGATTTCTGATATAAACAAGGCCAACAAATTCTGTACAATCTAAAGTCCTGTAAGGTGATTACACATGGAGAGAATGACCCTTTCCCTCTGCTTACTACTCACTACTCACTAGTATCTCTAACCTTCTAATTATTACCCAATATTAATTCAGCATCAGATTAATTTCTGGTAAGGCAATGTGTAATTAAAATGTAAGTCAATAAAATTAAATTGTGATTGGCTATATTAACACATTTAAAGGCAGTTTAATAGCAAGTAAATGATGAGCTTATTTTTAGTATTTAAATTGAACATAACTGGGAAGATTTTCTCCCAGAAAAGTTATAAAAGTGTATACATTGAATTGAACTATTTGATGAAAGACTCATGAAATAATTGCATTCTAAAATAATTGCCTACTAAAAATACTCCATAAAATAGTTTTTCTTTTCTTTAATTGAGGTAACATTAGTATCCTCCCCACATTGCAACCTGTGACTTGAAAATATATTAGGGTCTTTTCTAAGGCTGTTTCTTGAAGAGTCACCTTTTCTCTTTCCTTGGCATATGGATTCCCTTGTGATCTAGGTCAAGGCAACTCAAGTAACTACTACTTTAACTCTTCCTCTCCTGTATCCTATGTGCTGTATCAGAACTACAGCGATGTCCTGGAAATAAAAATCAGTTCATATTAGCACCATGTTTAAAAAGTTTCCAATGATACACTTCAATATAGACTACTTTTAAATTAGCAGAGCAATGCCTATGGTATTGTTTCTGTTTGCTTAGCATGGATTTGTCCATCCTTTTGGTTCTTGATCTTTCTCAATGTTTTTTAGGTTTCTCTTATATTCAGATTATAGTTGTTTTTTTCTTTGCCAAAATGAACATAACTTGCCTTTTAATAGATGGCTGAAACCTATCCACTTTTATTGCTGTGACTAACATAGTAAGTCCTATTTGAATAGGTTAAGACCTAAATGATAATATGACTAAAAGGCTTATGAAGTTTATCTTCTAAATCAACCTAGAAACTCAATCAGGTGCTTTTCTGGACTCTCCAGAATTTGAATCATAATGATGAAACACCCTATAGCTTAGAAAAGTGTGTTTTGTATGCACGCATGCGCGCGCGCGCGCGCGCGCGCGCGCGCACGCGCGCGCGCACACACACACACACACACACACACACGGCTTTTCGTGTGCATCTCTGGAGCAATCCACCACTCCCCTCTTCTTTCCAACAGTACTGGCGAACACATGCGCTTATATGCGCACTCTCCTCCCCACCATTCCTCATCCTTCCACTACACTGGTACAAACATCTCTAGATTACGAGGTACATGGTAGGTATTCATTAAATACTCGCTGAATTAATTAATACATGAGTAACTTAGAATAAGGGGCCTCGTGAAAGTTAATTATATGTATTAGCTTATGAAAATTCATAGTTGCATTTGCCTGTGGAGTAAAGTTATAGACATATACAAGCCATATATGTTTCTGGTTTGAGCAGAAAAAGCCTAACAGTTCTAGTGCCTCCTGTCTTTATGTAGTGTTTTCTGACTCTAGCAGTTTCCAAGGTCATGTAACTGTTGCCCTGGATTCTCAATGTATACATTCCTATCCCGGTAAGGCATATGATTTAGATCCCAGACTCAACTACTATTTTGACTAACATAATTGCACCGTTCAGTGAACCCCAGGAATGTAAAATTGCGTTGATTTATTGGCTCCTTAGAAAGGCACTGATACTTCCAGCGTGATAGTGAGATCTCCCCGGAATGCTTTCTGTTAGCTCTTCTTGCTCTGATTTTGTTTCAGAAAATAGTATAGAGGTTTTAACTTTTATTTTGGATCATTAATTTCACTAAGTCATTTGGACAGAAGAATATTTAAAGCTTCCTCAGCAATTTGAATGAAAGAAGACTTTGTAAGAGCTTCAGTTGAATGCTTCTTATTCGAAGCTGAAGGCATTCATTAGAAATAGACTATACTGTCCATGGAAGATTTATAAGTATATGATTGAACTAGGAATGACAGATATGTTATTATGTGAAGCTTTTATAAATGCATAGGTAAGAAGGACAGTCATTTTCAAACAGCCATGAATGAATTGGGAATTTAATTAAAATGAAAACAAGCTTTTGGGGCTAGCTATGGCATTTGAGAAGATTATTTTACCAACAGGGGAG
>NW_004567116.1:24324916-24373240 GCF_000260355.1 Condylura cristata
ATCAGAAGAGGTCTGCGGCGCCATGTGAATCATCTCCCTGGCCAGGGATCGAACTCATGCTGCAGTGGCTTCTGAGAGCTTCATAATGCCGTGCTTCACCCTGCTGCGCCACTAGGGAGAGTTCCCCTTTTGAGCTTTTAAATGAATAGTGGTCTGCAAAGCATGTCTTCTTCACAAGCCTCCATCTGTATCTTCACTAAAGCTGACATTGTTCATTTTTTGACTGTGTAGTAGCAATACGTTTTCCTCCTGTATTTGAGGAATTTCTTATCTTTTCAAGTTTGGGTGAGAAATTATGCTTGTTTCTGATTATTAGTCTTAGCCACTTTCTCAGATCATCTGGCAGGGTGTCTGTAGGGAAGAGCTTGGATTAGCTAATCAGGTGCACCACTCAATGAAGTTCATCTGAAGATAAAGACGAAAGAGATCATTCTGGCAACCAGAATGGAGGGAACACACCCACTAGGTTTCCACAAATTATAATTGTGACAGATTTTCAGTTTTGATCATTCTAGTAAATGTGAAGCATTTCTTTATTGTGGTATCGGTTTGGTTTTCCCTAATTCCCAGTGATGCTGGACAGATTTTCACATGTTCATGTTGGGGCCATTTGACTATATTCTTTGGAAGATACGTCTTCTTCTTTCTAAGAAATGTCTATTCAAGTTTTTGCTTGTTTTCACTTGTTTTTTTTTGCCATTTATTATTGAGGGATGGTAATTTTTCTTACATTCTAGATAAAAGTGCCTTATGACATATGTCTTACCAATATTACTTCCCATTTTGTCAGTATTCTTTGAGGCGCACAATTTATGATTTTGCTAAAATACAGTTTATTATTATTTTTTTCTTTTGCTGCTAGTGTTTTGGTTTAATACCTGATAATCCGTTGCCAGATCCCTGATAATAAAGATTTTCTTTTAAGGTTTTTCTAAGAGTTTTATTTTTATTCTTAGGTCTTGGTACATTTCAAGTTAATTCTTTGTATGGTAGAAAGTGAGTCTAAATTATTTATTTTGCATATGTACCTTTAATTGATTTAGCAGCATTTGTTTTAAAAAATACTCTGTTCCCACTTAATTATCTTAAACTCTATCAACATACCATCAGTGTGAGGGTGCACTATTAGGTGTGCAATTCTGTGCTGTTAATCTGTGTAGCTGTGCTCATACCAGACGTAGTGTTCTTAGATCATTGCATAAGCTTTCAAAATCAGGATGTGTGTGACTTTGAAACTGATTTACTTTTTTCAAAATTGCTTTGACTGTTCTTGGTCCCTTACCTTTCAAATCATATTTATTTTAGGATCAGGTTATTAATCTCTGCGAAAAAAAAAACAGGATTTTTATAATGATTGTGTTGTCTGTAGATTAATTTGAGGAATGTTGCTCTCTTCATGATATATCGTTCAATCAAGGAGCATGAACATTTTTATATTTGTAAAATTTGACTATATTATTTTTTAAAGATTGATTTATTTATTCATACAAAACTGGGGTACAGGCCACAGGTTCAGGGGCAGTGAGAGGATTCGCCAGAGACAGAGTGGGGAGCAGAACAGGCCAACTGATGAAGTACACTGCTGAAGGGAGCAGAGGGCGGGTTAGGAGAGGTCTGCTGTGCCAAGTGGATCAACTCTGGGGCTGATGGGGAGGGGAATCGAACTCATGCAGAAGTGGCTTTAGCTTCTTAGTGCTGTGCTTTAACCCGCTGTGCCACCAGAGTGGGCCTGGCTATATTATTTTTAAGCAGGATTTTTGTTGTTTCCAAGATACAGGTTTTATTGGTTGTTAAATTATTCCTCAAGATTCTTTTGGATGGTATTATACATGGAGCAGTTTCAGTTTGCCAGTGTATACATAAAAGGTTGATTTTTGTTTGTCATCTTTTAGGCAGCGAGCTTGTTTTGTTCAACTATTCGAATAGTATTTTTCATGGACTCCTTTGGAAAAAATATTTTAAAAGATTTATTTTATTTATGGATGTAAGATCTAGGTTATAAGCCATAGGTGTGGGATGTGAGACTTCACCAGAGACAGAGTGGGCCACCAGAGACAGAGTGGGCCATAGAACAGGCAGACTGACTGAAATACACTGCTGAGGGGAGCAAGGGGTGAATAGGGAGAGGTCTGCTGTGCCATGTAAGTCAGCTCCCTGGCTGGGGATGGAACTCATGCTGCAGTGGCTGCTGACAGCTTCACGATGCCTCACAATGCCAACATGTAACCCCTTGCACCACCAGGGAGGCTTCACCTTTGAAATTTTTATAGCCTCTCATCTGAAAAGCAGATTAGTTTTGCTTTTTTTTTTTTATTCTAAACTAAATGAATTTAGTTCTAACTCTTGTTTATCTTGTCTGGAACTTCCTTTACAATGTTGAAAAGCAATTGCAAAAGTGAGCATCCTTTTTTTTTTTGAAAGATAACTCAGTAATTAATTACTTTTCAGATTAAAATAAATAAAAAACAAATCTGCAGAGCTAGGATAATTCTGCTTGATCTTGGTGGGTGTGTGTATAATTATTTATTTATTATCTATGTGTGAAATATTGTTTGGTTTGCTGTTTCTTTGAGGAATTTCCATCAATACTTCTAAGGAATATTGGCATGTAGTCTTGTGATGTGTTTATCTGGTTTGGGCTGTGCTTTATGCTCTTATTTTCCCTATGGAATAATTTAATAGAATTGTTGTTAATTCTTCTTTAGATATTTGGTGAAATAGTTAATTCATGTGGGCCTGAGATTTTCTTTTTGGGAAGTTTTTTTAAATCAAGATTTTTTTTATTTACGCACACAAGAACTGGGCTACAGGACAAGGTGCAGAGGAGGGGGAGAGGGTTCACCAGAGACAGAGTGGGAAGCAGAACAGGCAGATCTACTGAAATACACTGATGGGAGTGGCTGGCTAGACAAGAAAGGTCTGCTGCTCTACGTGGGTTAGCTCCCTGCCAGGGCTGGAATTCATGCTTCAGTGGCTGTGGGTAGCTTCACAGTGCTGTGCTTTAATCCATTGTGCCACCAGGGGGCGCCCTCTTTGGAGTTTCTAAGTACTAATTTAATCTCTCCATTTTTATCACTCCACTTATATTTTCTATATGAATTTGAATACTTTTCAGTTTTACTTGTTTAAAGAATTTGTCCACTGAATTTATCTGTTGGTTATGATCTATTGTCCCTTTTATTTCTGAAAATATAAATACTGATGTGTCCTGTTTGATCCCTATTAGCAATTTGGGTCTTTTTTTTTTTTTTCTTCTCAGTCAGTCTAGTTTGAGTTTTGTTAATTTTGCTCTTATTTTTTTTTAAATGGCTTTGAATTTGTTCATTTTCTCTCCTCTACTTCCTTAATTTACACTCAAGTCTTTATCATTTCTTTCAATTTGCCTGCTCTAGTTTTAATTTGCTCATTTCTTCAGTGTCTTAACACAGCATATGGACAGTTTGAGATTTTGTCTTGGGGTCATATTTTTCATTCAATTTATCCTATTACAGCTATGCATTTCCTCCTATGCATGACTGCTTTCAATGCATCCCATTAGTTGTGATGTACTGTGCCTTGTGATTTCTTATTGGAAACACTGGGTATTTAGGAGTATGTTGCTTAATTTATTCATGTTTCTAACATTTTCCTTTCATTTTTTCAATTTCACTCCATTGTGGTTGGGGAAAATACTTCGTATATTATCAATCTTTTTAATTTCTCCTTAAGTATGTTTTATGGTCTAACACACAGTATATTCTAGACAATGCTCCATAAACTCTTGAGAACAATATTCTGGTTTTTTTTTAATTTTTTATTTTTTGGACAATACATATGTGCCTCTTGGGTCTAGATGGGTTTTAAAATAATTTTTATTGATTATATTTGTTTTGCTGCGGGGACATTTTATACAACTATTCTCTCTGCCATGCTGGAAGCTGTCACCTGTGTCCATTTAATAAACAGCTATTTCCTTTTAATAGACACCTCTTCTGATTAAATTAGCTAGAGTTGTTTTCTATTGAAAGCAACAAACAACTTGAAATCACACACACAGAGAGAGAAAGAGGCTGAGCAAGAAGGCTTTCAAACAGAAGCTCATTCAGTGTCATCAATGTTAAATATAAACCTTAGAATTTCTACTTGCATTTAGAGTGATCCATGAACTTTTTGGCATTTTCTGCCAAATTCTGGATATGAGCTTCAGTAAATTTAGTACATTATAGAGAGGGAGAATGCTCATGGTGTTCATAACTCTAAAAATTATAATGAAATTCAAGCATATAAAAATCTAATATATAGTGATCTTTAAATAATTGAATAGCATTTCCTTTTATTGACATGTAGCGATTTATTTAACCTATTTGTTATATAGGAAATAGCTTGATTTCATGTTTTAGTCTTACAAAAAATATTGTCTTGGAACACTTCCTCCTTAAAATTTCCATTTTAAATTTCCTGTAAAAAGCCTTCAGTCACTTGAAAGATTGTTGATATATATATTGCCAAAGTACTTTCTAGACTGTTTGCATCAGTTTTTTGACTGAAAATTTTACAACTTACCTGATTTGATAGATCAAATATCATTTCTGGTGTTTGTAACTACAAGTAGTGAAAACTGACAATCTCAGGTAGACTTATAGACTTATGTTCCTCTTCCACTATAATCATGAGGCATAAACTTCAATTGCACTTCACTGTCTTCAATGCTGTTAATATGTTCAGCTTCACATACAAAGGCAAGTCAGCCACATATGAGGGAAGTCAGCCACATTTATTCCAAAGCTTACCTTCTATGGAACCATACAGAGTGAAGTCTGAACTCATCAGCCTTAGAATCTCCCATGTTGGACTCCTTGAAGTAGTTCTCTCTTAGCTGTACTGCAGAAAACATGCACTTACAGCGCTGGCAGGCAGCGCTTGGCTTTAGCCTAATGCCAGAATACAAACACTTGTGTACCATCTCAGATTCTCTGCTGTGATAAAAATGTTGTCAGATAAGTCAAAGACTAAATTGGCATATGGTTGCCTGCGTTTGTGATATGTTGCTATCAATGGGAGGAATTTATAAATCTCTAAAATTATCTTTTATCCAAGATGTGTCTTTTCTAACATAATACTTATTTTGAAGTAGAATTTTAGGAAACCAAGTATAGGACCTATTGTTATTCTTATTTTTGAAACATTGAAAACATTCTGAACAGATTTGAAACTCAGATTTTGCCAGGAGACAACTACTATAAATAGTTACCTGTGTGTCTCTCTGGGTTTTAGTTTCCTGATATAACAAACCCGGTTAAATAATACCAACCCTATGCAATATTATAAGGATTAAATACCACCATCATTTAAAAATGCTAAGTGCTTAATATGATCCCTGACACATAGATGGCTCTCCATAAGTGAAAACTAACATTCTGGTGCACATTAGCTACCGAATGAATACTAGTTTAATAATAGAATAGAATATTTTTTTCCTATGAAACCAAAACTGAAATTACATTTCAAATGTGCCTTTCTCACATATACAGAATGTATGAAAAATATCAAGGGGATATCTCAGTTGCTTGGTACTTTCACATTGCTACAGTAATGCATTGACCATTCAATCTCCAGGAAGATTTTCAGTGACAGTTTTGCTAGTCTTTGGTTAGTCTCATATAGTATATGGTATGAGGAACCCTGCAGGAACAATATCTGAAGCCAACTATTTGCCTGAGTGTTGCTTCCTCAAGTTTTAATTGATTTTTTTACACCTATATCTAGTATATCCAAATGAAATATTAAAATTTACATTTGCATGTCTTTAGATTTTCAAAAATTCTTCACTCAGCATTGATTCATGTAATCCTCATGAGGCATGTGTAAAATCTCCCATTCACAGATGAAGACATTGTGATTTTAAGAAGTGGCACAAGGTTGAATGTCTTTGGACATTAGTAGAGACTATGTTTCCTAACTCTTAGTTCACTGCCCTCTTTCTTCTAAGTTAGCTACAAAATTCCTTACTGTCATCCTTGAATATGACTTCTCAGGGTCTTTCTCTGTCCAAGGGTCAAATGTCCAAGCCCAGTCATTGCATTTTAAATAGACACTATAATTTAAAGGCAGGTAATTCTGGGAGAAGTAATGTTAACATGAATGAAGAATAAGAGAATGGATTTACAGATAAATCCATTTGGCAAGCTTAAAAGTCAGTCACTGTCTCCATCACAAGTTGGCTTAGAATTTTCTTTCTTTCCTCAGGCATGCTTCCAGAAACCTACTTAAAGAAAAGGGAAAAACCCAATACGTAACAACTAATTTGATGCTTTCCAATTTTCTGCCCCTAACTCTATGAGCACCCCTTTTCTCCACTCATTTGATTTTCATGTCTTATTTGAGAGGTGGTACTATCTTTTCCCACAATTTGAATAAGATAGTTAAGGGACAAAGATGTTAAATAACTTGAACAAAATCATCTTTCTATTAAGTATTTGAGTCAGGATTAGAACTAGAATGGTTTAAATGTGAAGTACATGATTAGTCTAACAATATTATATTATTATTATGTTCTTGCTGTTTTTTTCAGAATCTGAAAAAAATATAAGAATTTGTTCACTGTGGGACCTACTTATCATAAACCTTGGAAGTATTAACTAAAATTAAATCAAACTTTGGATTATTTTTTCCTCTGCTCTACATTTAATAAATAATGCCCTTCCTTTGCCCATAATATATCCAGAAAGGCAGGGCAAACTACTCACAGTCTCACTCTGCTATCATTCTTTGCAGATAATAATTTAACTGTGATTTTCTAACCAAACTTCAAAGCATAGAGCTTGGCATTAAAATACAAAAGAAAGATTTACATACCCAGAGGAAATTTGAAGTAACAAATTCTTCAGATGATAGTCCATTATACCGTATAACCACATAAAAACCAAGATTTTCTAGCAAAATAAAATAAAATACCTAGACACGAACATTTTCCAAGATGCTTTATAACCTTCAAAGACTCCTTATTCCTAAGAGGCAAGATTCCTGGTTCTTCATCTCACCTAAGTTACCTTTCTTAACTAATTTTCTATTTCTTCTACTCCACCATTTTCTTGGTATTTTCACCCCTCATTACCACCTTTATATTCTTTCTTTCTCTCTACAGTGACCCTTATACTGACAGAAACAACTCCTGTTCTTTATGAGAACTCTATTATAGTTTAAGTATTAGGATTGAGAATGAGAACATCTGTGCTCAGTAAGACTTAACCATTCATTCTAGGAATTTTTTAAACCAATAAATAACATTTCTCTTTACTTCAGGTTATTCCTGCTTATCAGTTTATCTTAACAGTTGGCTCATCTGAGCAAATATTTTCATAGATTAATGTATTGATAAACTGAGCAAACAGCTTACTTGTCAGTTTACTTATCAAGACTTACTTTTACAAATGTTCACCATTTGTGTCCACCAATCTTACATAATTATGTCATATTTTTATCCCAATCCCAATCATCTGGCTAACTCAAAAGACCTGATTTAAATCACTGAATTCTAATGCTAAAACTTACATATATAGTTTTTATTTCTCTGTGTGAAAGGAAACTATAATGCTACTTCAAGGTGAAATCTATTATTTCAACAGGCTTCACAAACTTAGATTTGCTTCCTTTAGTCTATTAATACATGTTTTTTTAAAGTGCTTCCTTTAGTCTATTAATACATTTTTTTTTTAAAGTGCAGAGTCAATGATACCACATGTTTTTCATGGGCAACAAATAGACACTCCAATTCAAATTCATTTAGAACCCCATAATGAAGTACTTTGGTTTTTATAACAGAAGGTCCACAGAAAGGAGAGCAAGGATTTAATGGAAGGGTTTAACCAATGTCACTAGAACTCAATTCTGCTCTCAGATTTTACCCCCATATGGCTTCTTCCCATGTTAGCTTTTTCTATTATAGAATGTGTTTTTTGTGTTTGCCTCCATGTTTACATTCTCTATAAGTGAGGTTTTGCTAGAAACAGAAGCTAAATAAACAATTCAAGTCCAAGTAATAGAAATGGTGCAGGATATGTACTCCAGTGAGGAAGAAGGGCAGGAGAGGCAGAACAACCAAAGTGAAGTAGCCACCAAAAAGCATAGTATAAGTCAACTGCTACAGTAGGCAACTAAGCTGAATCTTGAAGGGAATTTTGGGAAAAATGTATAGCATGCATCTTAAAGTGTCATCGCCTAATGGACAAGGAATATAAAACACTTGTATACTAACTACTACTGGTCATCATTTATAGGAACATGTCCAGATTGATGTACCTCAAATTAGAGCAGACTTAACAGGACAATAAACTAAGTCCTTAGGCTGCAAGTATATGCAAATATCCAGAACTGGATGTTGAAGGTATCTAATGAAATCACAAGGTTCTAGGGATATGAGTAGTGCATCTACAATGACAATAGCACTGAGAGCCCAACCCCTCATCATGAACAAAAGTAAATTCTCTCTTTCTTTAGAGCCAGATGAAATCACATGCCTAGACAGAATCCAGTAGATTTAGTGGATTTAATGATGTCTGCTATACATGGCAGAGTAAGAACTTGAAAAATTCTGTCATTTGTTCAAGTAATTAGAAGCTTTGCAGAAATGGACACAATTCACTTTTGCCAGGAATTCCCAGAATGTAAGACAACACCATAATCTTTTCCTTGCAACCACTCTCTTCCACGGATTTTAGATTCTTCTCAACAGCAGGGAAGGAATGGACTTCCAATCCAAGGATGCAACTTTTCAATTTTCTTTATCGCTTCAAGACTACATCATAAAAAACATCTACAAAGCTTTGTTTTTCAGGTATCCTCTCGCAACACCATTTCCGTCCTTTATAATTATTTACCCTGTCAGAGATCCCACCAGATGTCAGAGTCCAGCTCTGACAAATAGCCAGTCGGAGTCTTCCCGAAGGATGAGATGGCATCGGCAAAATGAGCAATTGAGGCAGACACTGACATGCTAGCTGGTGCAAATATCTCTTACTGAGCATCTCAGCGGGGTCTTTATTTATATGTTAAAGCTCGCAGTGAGATTACTTCAACAAAAGCATTGAAGCAAAGTAAAAATACTCATTACATATTTTTTCATAGTCACTTGGAGACCCCTGTGGCCTTGTACTTGAAAGAAACTTGTTTTATAATCTTAAGAAAAACATGACATAAGAAACAATTAAGTCTTCTAAATATACCTAATTTCCAAGCGAAAGCAATCACCTGGGACATTTGGTAATGTTTAGCCACCTTACTAACTCCCTAACCATAGATTCCTATCCCTACATCCTGTTGTTCTAAAAATCACTTGTTCCTAAGAATATTACAACTATATTTTCTTCCTTGAAGTTTTACTTTTACAACTTATCATTCTTATCTAACTCCTATAATCATTGTCTAACTTAGTATGGTCTTAGCTAAGGGTATCTAACCTCCATGTAACCTGCAAAGTGTTGACCTTTAAAGCACACCAGAAAATCTACTTATGCTACAAGCACACCTCCCAGGTGAGATTCCAGTCACCCGCCACAGTTAGCTTAACATAGTTGTTTCCCATTGCCTTCAGAGCCACAATCTGTTCTTCCTAGCCTCTTGCAATGCTAATTTCTGTTATGTATTATGCCAACTTATACTTTAACCCAAGTTAAAATTTAGGCAGGCCAAACATATAACCAGTTTTAGACTATTATTCACCAAGAACAAATGAGGAAGTTTCAGCAGGCTTTGCTGTGGAGACACCCATGGTTTCATCTTTGGAGGTTTAGAAAACCCCTTGTCTTCTCAGCAGTCTCCTCAATACGCGGATCATGTCATAGACAGCATTGGTTGTGTGGCCTATGTCATTACCCAAATTTCAAAGTTAGGAGTTATTTAAATTCTGAAAGAAAGCTATAAAGCTCAAAATTCCATTAACACTCTGAAAACATGTTTTTATCAAAACTGAGTGAAATGGCTTAGGGACAAGTGTAAGGATCAACCTTTTTTGAGCGATCTAGTTTTAAGTATATGAAAATAGAGTTTATTACTGAAAGGACATCAGATGACACGAAGGACCATTTTTTAAACATAATACAGTACAGTGAAATGACCAATTACCTTCAGATTCATTTTGTAGGTGCCTGGTATGGTTAAAATGGAACACAACCATGACTTATAGTAGTAACTTGGGAGTTATATAGTTAAGTAATTAAAGCTATCATCTATGGTAATAATTTTCTTCATTTTCCATTGATTGACATTGTCCTTGTCTAGAGAGTGAGATTTTTTATCTCAAAAGAAGAAAACAATGCAAACACAAATCTACTATTCGAAATGGCTGTGAATTGTTTTTTCTCTTTTTAAGCAAATGTGGTTTAAAATGTAGCAATTTATCAAAGAATGAGCCAAATTTGCTTCCTGAAAGCAATTTTCATTGAGCTGTTGAAACCTTAACATCCTGAGATTTTATCTCTTGGGTAGATACTGGGGAGACATGGTGTGTACGGTAAAGGATGAAGGCAAAGATACTGGTGTCAGAGAATAAATAGAAGTGTGCTTGGGTATTTTCTCCTTAGTTTGGACTCACTGGCACAAAAAAATGCTTACACCCAATCACTAACAGTCAAAGATTGATTATAGAAACAAAACTTGACATAGAGCAAAAAAATTGATGGATACTTCAAGGTTACTGATAACTGAACCATTGCCATAATGTTTCTGAGCATGATGTTTCTGAGCATGAATGCTTGTTTAGTTTTTAGTCTGGGGTAATAAATTGGAAAGGGAATTTTTGAGAGCATTAGGAAAGAGACTGACTTTACACATTCATGCACACACACATATCATTATATATATATATATATATATATATATATATATATATCTTATACTAAGGAAATTGCCCACAAATCTGATGGTAACTAGGTATGATTTGACTTATGCTTCAAATCAAATCAAATACATTGCAGAAAAGTACTACCTGAAAATTTCCTGATTGTTCAACTAAACAATATGATTATGGCTGCTGCTCACTTAACAGGAAAATAGTGACTACTGTTATTCAGTGTTTTTATATTTTAAGAAAAAGTATATTCTACTCTAAAGTACATAAGGAAGCCAAGATGCTATAAAAAACACAAAAATTGTTATGATCTTCCTATAGAATTTCAGGATATGAATCTAGACCCTTCAGAATATGGAAGATTAAGCTCACTGTGTTTAGAGAACTGAGTGTAAACATCTCATGCGCTTAACCTTTAAAGGTAGCCTATTTCTTCAGTCAATTTGATCTTTCACATTACCCTGCTTTAAATCATGGCTCCTTGCCCTGTTCAAGAATACTGCCTCCCATTTCTGTCTCAATGACTGTTTTCACTTTACCAGAAAATACTTAATCTTTAAGATACAGCTGAAATGTTGTCTTCCCCATAAAATTTTTTCTGGATTCATATTCATTTATCCTTTTAAAAATTAATTTCTACATTCTTCATTTTCTGTTACACTTCATTAAACACTTGTATTTTTACTGTATGCAATTAAATTATCTCAGTGTAACTTAAACCATCCAAAACTCAGCTCAGCAATTTCAACTGTATTGAAATCTGCTGGCAGATAAATATTTTCTTTGAATAGAATTGGAACTTTCACTTTTATATCATTTTATTAAGAATTTAATAGTTTGTATTGTTTGCATTTTAGAGATATATCCCCTCACTGTCTGGTGTCATTAACATAGTTCTGCCCAAAGCAGCACACAAAATAATATTACTTAGTGGTCAAAAAGATAAGCTCATGCTATTTGCAGCAACATGGATAGAGCTGGAAGGGATCATGTTAAGCATAATAAGTCATAAGGAGAAAGATAAATACTGGATGATGTCACTTATATTTGGAATACAGATAAACTAAGCCAAGAGTCAGGTAAAGCCAAACTACCCCTTAAAAATTGACTATAGAACTGAAGCAACCATGAAAAGGCTCTCAACATGAACAATCATTAGGGAAATATTAATTAAAATGATAATGATATATCAATTTAGTGTGGTCATCATCAAAAAGATAGAGTACAAGTATTGGTAAGGATGTGGAGAAACAGAATCTTTGTCCATTGTTGGTGGGAATGTAAACTGATTCAGCTACTATGTATGAAGGTTCATCAAAAAATTCAAAAATTACCATACAATTCAAAAATTCTACTTCTGTGTGTTTGTGTGTATGTGTGTGTGTGTATGTGGATCTATATACAAAGAGAGAATAATGTCACGATCTCAAAGAGATATCAGCATCTAAATTCAATTTAAGATTATTTAGCCCCCACCCCCATATTTATTACAAGATCAATAGCCAACACATGGAAATGATGTAAGTGTCATCAACTGATGACGAGGTAAAGAAAATATGTATATATTTATAAATTCAGTGGATAGGTTTATTAAGCCACAAAAAGGAAGAAATCCTGATATTTTCAATAATATGCATAAGCCTAAGAGCATTAAAGTAAGCAAAATAAATCAGAAAGACAAACACTATACTCATCAAGGAAAAGAATAGATTGGTCATTACTAGAGGTAATGATGGGGGGCATGTGGTGATGGGTGAAAATACAGTGTTACAAACTTCTTGTCATAAGAAGTTTGTTCCCTTCTTCTTTGATGTAGTTGATTGGATGTAATGTACAGCTTGGGGACTATAGTTAACACTACTTTGATGTATGTTTGAAGGCTGCTAAGAGTAGATATTAAAATCTCTCAAGAAAAAAATCTGCAACAATGTGAGGAGATATGTTTTCCTACTGTACTGATAATTTTGCAATTTATGCCTATGTCAAATCATTATGTATCTAATACTCTAATATTTGCTAATTATTTTTCAGAAAGCTTAGAAAAAATAATGTAAAGACAGTCCATATTTTATTTATCTCATTTTAATCAAGTTCAAATGCTATGGTACTAGCATCTGATGGAGCACATAATTTATCCATTTAGATGTTTCCAATTAACTGCATCAAAGAAGAAGGGAACAAAAGATTTAAGGCAGTGGGAACATACGGGGGCCTCAGAGGGCAAAAATAAATAAATTCAATGAGTTGAATTTATGTGAATTTGGTAAATTATGACTCTGAAATAGAGACAGTAGGTAACACAGAAGATAGTGATATTTGGAATTGTCATTATAAAAGCAAGCCGTGATTCAAGGTTTCAAGGTCAAAAACAAGTAGGTTCTTTAAACAAACAGTCCAGGACTAAGGCAGTGACCTATATGCAAAAATATGTAAGAGGAGAAGGAGAATGAGAATGTGAGTTTATAAATGTGAACTATTGAAGG
The DNA here is from genome assembly GCF_000260355.1 of Condylura cristata. Taxonomy (NCBI): domain Eukaryota; kingdom Metazoa; phylum Chordata; class Mammalia; order Eulipotyphla; family Talpidae; genus Condylura; species Condylura cristata. The sequence goes on from NW_004567116.1 coordinate 24,338,222, forward strand.
AATAGTGTGTCTAGTCACCAGAAGGTCAGGGTTCTTCACTGGGAATTTGAGTCCATCAATAAACAGAACCACAAAACCCTCCTGTGTGAGACAGATGAGATATTAACTTTCGCCAACTTCCATTACATAACCTTGGGAAAGTCTGTCCACCTCCCTAATCCTCCATTTTCTTACTCTGAGTTGAGTAGATTAGTATCCAGGTATAGATTGGCTAAAAACAATACAGACAACACATAGGAAAAATTTACTATACTGCTTCACCTTTAGTAAGGACATGGAAAACATCGGCTATTATCATTATGATTATCTCCCTAACCAAATTATACTCTTCCAGCAAAGTCATCTTTTCGATCACCTCGATTTCTCTCTATGCAAGTAGCAAAGTGTAGGTCTTACAACTGTTTGTTAAACTGAATTTGTATGACTCACTCACTTTCTATTTCAATCAGCACTTTTTGTTTTTTTACAAAATGACAGTATATGAGAAATTTAAGATATAGCTTAGCTCCTAAGGCAGTCATCAGTTCTCAGCTGTAGGCTAAGAAATGCTTGGTTAGTTGCCTGAAAACACTAATCTCTGCCTTACTTTGTAGTTTCTGTAAAACAAGGATAATAATACAGTACATGTTTACAAATGGATTTTGAGTCTGTAGATGAATACTGCTGTAGAATTAAATTGTAGCCAAATTTAAACTAGATTCTGCTTAATGCAACATGTTGTTTTTCTACTTAAGCCCAAAGAAAATCTAGTTTTAACCCTGGAATTGGTATTTTAGCCAAAGGATTTTATATTTGGACTCAGAATTATCTTTTATTCTATTATTTTTAACTTGTCAATGATTTGTCATAATTATAACGTAGAATGCAAATATGACATGAAAATGAAAAAAAAAAGTACCTTTACTTTCAAATGAATCAAGTGTCTTGCAATAATTCACTGTTTTCTTTGATTTCTCTAATAGTTTTTGAAATGTAAAATACACTTTGGCCAATAGTTCAGTCTTCTTTTGCTAACAAGAGGTCTCTCTAAGGTTTGGAAAGTGGGATAGCAGAGAAGAAAATAAGTTAATAATTATTATAGTGGTATGTATTTACTGAGTATGTGCTCTATGCTTTTCATAACTTACTTTTTAACACAATTTTTAAATCTCTTAATAAATAAGAGATGCAATTATTGACTCAGCTATATAGTTAGAAACTGAAATAGGGTCCTCTCTGGTGACGCAGCAGGTTAAAGCACAGCACTGTGAAGCTGGCTGCAGCCTCCTCAGTGCCAGCTCAATCCCTAGCCCTGGAGGTGACCCGCATGGCACAGCAGATATCTCCTGTATCACCTGCAGCTCCCCTCAGCAGTGTACTTTATCGATCTGTCTGTTCTGCTCCCCACTCTGACGATGGTGAATCCTCTGCACCTCTGACCTGTACCCTGTCTGCATACATAAATAAATCACACACACACACACACACACACACACACACACATATAAAGCGGAAATAGATGATTTTATATCACCTGTGCAGAGTCGCACAGCAAGCAAGTGGCATGGTCAAGATTTATTCCGAAGAGGAATGATTAGAGTGGTCATATTGTCTACTGAGATCTGAATGCTTTGACAGTACTCACTGCTGCCTTTATTATATCGAAATGACCTTCAACTTGTTTCTAGGTGACAGTGAATTCATTTCAGTTGAATGTGTACTTAGTTTCAGAAGGCCTTGAACTAAAACTTTATTTTTGTAACTGCTTTATTTTAGATCTGAGACATCTGCATTATACTTAGTATAATATTGTCTTTTGTTTAAATAGGAAAGGGATTCATCAGAAATTACATATTTGCTAATGACTAAAGAGGTGGTTAATGATTGCTTTGTAGAGTGGTTATTGGATGATCAGAGCTAACAGCTTCCTGGGATAATTCCTTAAGAGTGGTTGTGATGGAATTCCATTGAGCATGGGCATCATTTTGTCTTATAAAGATATGTTTTGATATTTGTCTATATGAAGTAAGCAATCGGAGGGAAGAATTCTACATACCCAAAATGAACAATTGTTTCAATGTGACCTAAAGATTTAAATAACCCAATTCTAACCTGAAAGGATTCCCTATTTCATTAATTGACTTGTACATCAAAAATGTTTAAAGATAATAAAAATATTTTCATAAAACCAGAGAAATTATACGATAACTGGATTCAATGGAATGAACGCAGAATTAGAAGTCCCAAAGCAGTCCTTGAGATTTGTGTTTTGTCTGTAAATAGCTAAACATAAAGGATTGAATTGGATATTCCACTGTATTTTCTAATACTTTTCCAATTTCTATTCAGTATTTACTTTTTATGGTTATCCAGTGTACAGTGACCTCTTTCTCTCTCTCATTTCATGTCTGTACACCTTTGAAAAGCAAATGAGAATGTCAGTTTCCAGATGGTCTCCTTTAATGGTTTTGGAGGAATGTACAACTGAAAATTAGGATTTAGTATTAATAAGTGAACCAAATAATAATCTAACCACCATATGGAGACCATCATTTATCATAATTATTTAATACATCATCCATAAGGTACCATACATTTTATATTCATAATATGATTGAAGTAAATATTCGATGATTGACCCATGTCAAATATGCACCAATATTTGAAATACAATTAGGATCTTTTGAAATGATTCCTGCTTTTGAAATATATTTTGTTATGCTGTGACAAACCCATAATCCATTAGGAAACATTTAAACCTTAACAACAATGCTTTTACTCCTCAGCTCCTCCCCACCCTATAAGGACAAAGTAAGAAGTCACCAATTACCAACCAGTAAGATAAATATGTAAGATAACCACACCAAAAGATAACAATGCTGGTACCTTAATCTTGGACTTCACAGCCTCCAGAATTGTGAGCAATAAAGTCAGTGATATTTGTCTATATCAGCCTAAAAGAAACAAAACACTATGACATTTATATAAAAATTTATTTAATAATCAAAAAACAAGCTTTTAAAAATTTTAGAGATGCTGCTAAAGTTTATGCTTTTAACTTTATTTTTCAAATTTTTTTTTCATAACTTCTTCTCATGTCAAGGTTAGAATAAGAACTATGAGCTAAACAGCCGAGGCTTACAATTGTCTTGGAAAAGATTTTTCCAAGGTGTTTTCTAAATGACCCAAGTTTTTCAATCCACAATTCATTCCTAGTAAAGTGTCAGTGAAACTAAAATATATGTGAGACTTATTTCTGAGTGCTAAGGCTGACTGAACAATGTAAGTAGACAGTTAACGATTACCTGTCTAAACTGATTGACACTAATTTTAATAAGTTAGGACCTTTCTCCCTTATTTCAGCCAGTTGCTCATGAGTTCAAGTCTTTATTCCTCCATTAAAAGTAATAGAATGACTTGCTGGCTTTTTCTAAAGGCTCTCCATGGTCCAAGAACAAGTGATTATGAAGATCTGAAAGCTAAATTGCAATTGTATAAAAAAGCTTTTGGCCTGTTAATGTTTGATTTGTTTGACTGCTTTCTAAAGAATTAAAATGTTCTATTTCCAAGACCCTAAAGTGAACCAAAGGACCTCAGAATATTTCACCTTAAGTGATGTGATCATTGTTATGAGATTGTATTTATCGGTTTTAGGTAATAATAGCTGGTAAGTGAACAAATGAACTCAAAACAACTCTCAGGGCTGTAGGGATGAATGCAGCTTGCACTTGGGACACCAACTTCATAAGAAACAATACATAGAACAAAAGCATGTATTGTAAAGTCATACATTTTCCCTCTGCCCAATAACTTTTGGAAATATCTCTGACAGCTAAAAATAGGATGATAAATGGGAAGTCCAAAGCAGGTAGTGGTCAAATCAGTTAGTTTAATGACTTTCCATCTTCCTACCATCACCTCTGTTCCATATTTTAATTACTGGATCATGAACCTAAAGTTGCAATGAGAGTTCCTATTATGAAAGGTAGCATCAAAAATTAATATCAATTAGCTTGATCTTGAGGGGGGAAATCTCTGTAATAAAAGAATAAAGAATTAGAAATGTGCTGAGTTGGTTTCATTCTCTCTTCTGGGATTCTCACATTAAAATGAGAAGATTATGTTCTAATTTAATCTGCTACAAATGCAACTAATTTGATAGTATTTTTCTGCTTACTTCTGATAGGGGACTATGATAACTAATGTATTTCTTCATATTTGATTAGCGATGAATATGTCCATTTTCATTTCATATTTGTAAAACATACCTTCCGAATGCTCACACCTGCAACTATGTGTTCTAACTCTTCATTTTCTTTTCTAATTACTTCTTGATTGTGGGGTAAATTCTCTAAGTTGTAAGGGAAACAAAATCATTGTTCTTTTACCACCTCCCTGAGGAGTTCATTCCACTTGTTTACTGATGTGTATGGCTGACTGAATAAAGTGATGCCTAATTAGAATATATGAACTAATCATTGGTCTATTTGGAACATAATTAATGCATTAGAAAAACTGACTGAATGTCAAGAAGTTAGGTATTTGCATAAATGAACTTATTTTGTCTGCTTTGAAACACTGAGGATACTTTTTAAGTACAGTGTTTACTAAAACAGAGCAATAATAATATGGCAATTTACTAAAAGCATTAGTGCACATTACTGGAAATTTATGTTGTTGCCTTTCAACTCTCTTCTTCATAATGCACCACAGTAAAAGAAAAGAAAATGCTGTATTGACATTTTCTTTGTACGTGTAACTGAAGCCTTAAAAAAAGGAAAAATGTATTTTTTTTCTGTTGTGATCCTTTAATGATTGATATGATCTTTATTTAGAATTTTCTTGGATTTGAGGATACAAAGGGAATTTTATCTATGTTTGGAAAAGTGAATAAAAAATCTTATTACTTTAAACACATGTTTCTGGGTAGCAGATTGTAGAGGTTTACATTTAAGGATACAAAAGAGTCGACACACACACACACACACACACACACACACACACACATATATATATATATATATATATACATAAAATATGTGTAAATATATATATGTTTGTGTGTGATTCAGGAAAAATATCCAAAATGGGACTGCTTTGGCTTGGAAAATTCACCATTTTACCAGGATGGCCTTCAGACTTGCTACCTTAACACACAATTTTGCTAACATATTGAGAGCACATCTGCCTTCTGGGAATGAATTCCCACAGATCAAGATCAGGATGAGTGATGTGAAAAGCAAAGGCTTTGTTATTGATTTAATGTGAGAAATATCACTGTCATAAAATTGGGCGCATTTGCATCAATATGACCAGTACAATACACCACTAAGCAAATTGTCATAGGAAGTCAAGGTACAATTTGCATTTGCTTGGGGTCAGTTGAACAAGTGCTACACATTTATTTTTTTTGCGTGTGTTCAGTAACATCAGGCATAATCCCTGATGTCCTAATAAAACCATCTGTGCAACAGAGACCAGTTGCTGCAGGGAGTGGGGCATTAGGAATATTAGCGTGCATCTCAGAACAGCCCTTCACAATGAATGAGGGCATGTGAGTACTGAAATCTTTGCTTCCCTGTCCTTCCTTGTAGATGAGTTGCTTCTACAAGCAACTCTATCGAAAAGTTAATTCTTTGGGGCAAATGTTGACTTAAGAAGACATTATTAAACCAACTTCAGCCTAACGTGGGTGTTCAGCAAGGTCCTTCCTGTTTCTGCCCTCAGAATCCAGTTTCCTCTTCTTATACAGAGAATGTCTGTGAGTGTTGACCCCCAATGCAGATCCTGATGGTTTTAAGTATGTTTGTCATTACAAGAAAACTACCAAATTTGAGAAATAGAGAGGTGGAGAAGGAATTACAGGGTTGGGTATGAGAAAGGAATGTGAAACAGGAGAATGATTTGAGTATTGAAAACAACGTGTTCTCTTTCCTTTTGGTACATGGGACAAGATTTCATGCTAATGGGCAGTTATTTTCATCTGTCCTTCATGGGAAGGGAACTGATACTTTCTCTCATCAAAATGAGATGCTAGAAATAGTACATATAAGGCAGAAGAGTAGAAGGCCATCTGTGAAGATCACAGGTAGTTACCACGTGAGAGCACTTAATTATCAGGTAAGAATTTTCTTGGTGAACTCTATACACAGAATCAAAATTTTTCTTTCTTTTTTTTTTATTTTAAAGATTTATTTATTTATGCCCACAGAACTGGGGTACAAGCAAGAAGTGTGGTGGGTGAGAGGATTCACCAGAGACAGAGTGGGGCACAGAATACGAAGATTGACAAAGTACACTGCTGAGGGGAGCAGTGGGCGGGCCAGCAGAGGTCTGCTGCGCCATGTGGGTCAGTTCCTTGCCGGGGTCCAAACTCATGCTGCAGTAGCTTCGGTGAGCTTCATAATGCAATGCTTTAATCTGTTGTGCCACCAGGGAGAGCCCTTTTTCTCTATTTTTTAAAGAGAAATTTACCCATGGGTTTGCACCAAACTCTAAGGCTTGCTTTCATAGATAAGTGGAAGGGAAGCTAGATCTTCTTTCCCAGCCATCCTATGCAGTATTTCTCATCACTCTAAGACATGACACTCTTGTGAGGTGCTGGTTGTTCCTTCACCCTGGTCCTCAATTTATCACAAGTTCAGTTCAATCTGGGCATATTCTTATGCTGCTGCTGAGGTAATGGTCTCTGTGTCCAGTTTTCCACAGATTCCCACACAGTCCCTCGAGGATTACCAAAGAAGTGGAACTTGTGTATCAATTCACTCTTTAGAATTGAGAACCAACCTCCAGGATTAAAACACTATTCCTTTCTGTTCTAAGTACCCATTTTGTTCTGTTTTGATCCCTCCCTTTCTTCGAAATATCTAGAGTGAGGGGAGAAGAGAAGAAGTTGCTTCTTGTTTGTTTAAGTATTCTACATTGACAAGAACAACCAAAGCATCTACTTAGTATGACTGAAAATGTGAATTATTATTGCTCTACTTTACAGCAGAAGAAACAGGTTTGCTCTAATTCTGGTGAATCTCTTAGTTGTATCGTTCTCTGGTTCATCTAACTCCAAGTTAGTCTTCAATTACACTTGCAGTTCTCATGCAGCTACCAGCCACCTCTTAATTGTCTATCACTATAATTCTATTTTTAACAAGTTAAGGTTTAAATATAATTATTTTCTTTCAAACAAAAGGAAGTCAGTGTCCTTGAGCTTCACTGAACTCTAGTCATACAGCCGGACAAATTCCCTTAGGCAAAATGTCGGTGCCACTCTCTGCATTTGACACAGGGTTGTGGCTTCTCTCACAAAGCCAGGCTCCTGGTATGGAAACTACCCTGTGAACAAAAAGAGAAAGGTTGGTCCTTCTATGCATGGAGCAAAGCTTCCCCAACCAAGGGGCCTGAGTGAAGGAAGGAAGCCTCTAGCCTCTGGCTACAGTGGCCTGGTATTTTCTTAAGCCTCTGCAATCCACAGCTAGGGGTTTGCAATGTACTGGTGGTCTTTCTTCCCCAGGAGAAACAACACTGATCTGGCAGGAGAGAGCCTAATATTCTTAGTTCAATCTACTCAAAATAGAATGTCCATCTTGCTGAGCTGATGGGGAACAGGGGGAAGAAGGAGGGAGAATCTGGTCATGGTTCAAATGACATAAACTGACTATTTTCACTCTGAGTTTAGCATGTTTACTGGCAATTTTTTTTTCATGTTCTATATGCTTTGGGGACTATTACAGAAATGTAATTAAACTCCTTTTTACTGTTTATCATCATTTCCCTGGGTCTCCATGGAGTACCTCATGCAACCATTCTTGAAGTCAGCTCTAAGAGTAATTGATATTTGCTAGGAATTATCCTTCCATGCAGATTAAGATCTTTTCACATATTATTTCTTTTCATATTCCCAGTAATCCTAGAAAGTAGCTGGGATAGTATCTTCATTGTTCAAGGGGGAGGCCCAAACCCACAGCTTTAAGTACCAGACCTCTGGCTTGATCCTGAATTAAGAAATTCCAATATCCATGCTTTTGGTGCATTTTCTCTGCTGTCTCCAATGCCTGACTACTCTGCACTAAGAATGAAAAAAAAAAGTATGTAACTAATGGACATATTCAGTGCTAGGGTTTTTCCATGAATGGTTTGCTCACAGTTGATATCCATGAAACTTGCCTGTACAGCAAGAACTTAATGGAGTGACTTCTGGGGAAGCCAAACCAGCTGTTGGGAAATTGTGCCCTTGTTTAGAGAATCAGGTCCCTTTTTATTCCTGCCAGCAGTCTTTGGAATTTCTATATTCTGATTTGATTCTGCATTCAACGTATAATTGCAGTACAAGATTGAAAATGCTGTTTACAATGTAATTCTATAGTAGTTTATACTCTTGCATAATTGAAATGGTTTGCTTGGAACAGCTCACTGCACCCAAATATGCCTACTTAGCTAAGCCGGAGAACTTCCAAGTCCATTCTTTACAAAACATTACTACAACTAGGTGATGTATATTCTGTTGCTGGCGGAGATTTTCCTAAACATGTGTATTTATGCTAAAGTTTTTCAATGATCATTCCTTCACTTTCACTAACTAAATATTACAGGAAAGTGCAGTCATGATTCTATTAATGAAAAGTATTCCTTGATTGACAATGGTTGTGAAGACATACCCAAATTTTAAAGGGTTTTCTGATGCAATTTTAATTATCATTATTCCAAAAATGACACTCATAATTGGTTTTATAAACATGATAATTATGAGTTTTTCTAGGATGAGTTCTACATCTTTTTTTCAAGACATGCATTGTGGAAACAGATGCTCTGAGATATAGTCTTTAATTTGCTTACTTTTCAAGATTACTTTCTTTGAAGTTTCAGCCTGCAAAGTTCACTCAACAAATACTTGTTGTTCAGCTACTCTTTAGAGAAACCATGCTAAGCACTACAAAAATATTGAAAAAGTATGAAATGGTCTTTACTTTTAAGTCAGTAATGTATAGTATTTGGGGAGATGGCATGGTATATTTGAAAGCAGAGTAAGTTCAATTACCATTTCTAGTACTTAAATTCGATAGGGCTTTCAACAAGTTATATAGACTTTCCAAGTCTCAGTTTCTTCATGAATGAACCTCATTAATATTTATTTAAAAATCTTTATTAACCTTAATGAGAAAATTATGCAAAAGCCAACACTATATCAGACACAGTGTAGAGTTTATAGATGCTAATGATGCTGCTGATGCTTAATGTATATATATTCATATGTGTGTATATTTATATATATGCAAATATATGTATATTTGCACTATCTGTATATATATAAATATGTTTGCTATATATTTTCAGTGACAATATCAAATTAAAAACAAATTTAAAGTCTGTAGTATTTAAGTGTATTTAAGTATAAAAATAGTAATGGTTATCTAAAGTATATGTAACTTGCCAGATAAATAAGGCAATTTTTAAGTGAAAATTCTGGTGTGTATAAAATAATTCATTCACCTTTAATCTAGCAAGTTCACCAGGTATTCATCTGATTACATACGTGAGAATGTGTTCAATGACTTAAAAAAAAAAGTGGAATAGAGCTCTTGATAATCATCAGGAAGAAAGAAAAAACATAGTAAAAAATAAAAATTGATCATAGAATAGAGGTTTGGTTTTATTGAGAACCTAGGACTTGAATTCAGACCCTAATATCTAGCTATGTGATTTAGACAAATAGGAAATCTCCTTACTCAGATTTTCCATCTTATAAAATGATCTATCTAAAATGATTAGTATAGAACTTGGAGGCAAGTAATTGCTCATAAAGTAAAAATGATTTTTCTTTTTGCAATTTTAAAAGTTAATTGAAATTTGGTTTGTAGTTCTGACCATGAAACATCAGTCAAAATAAAATCCCTGGCTCTCATATGTTCAAGAGCTCAAGTCAGTGGGAGATGGATACAGAAAATTAGATTATTTGCTAGAAAGGATGTCCTCATAAAACATCCAGTGACCATGATACCATGCCAGATTACTGAGGTACAGAAACTGAGATAATAATTTTGTGTGATTTCAAGCCACAAAGTTAGTGCTAATTGGTTATGCAGCAATAGAAAATTAATACAACGCTCAAGACAAATATGTACAGATGTGCTATCTTGAATTTCACTTTTAAAGATCTGAATAGGTGCAAATGTACCATAGCCAGGCTTTATATGCTCACTGTACACTTTTAATTAGAACAGCTAATAAGCCAAGGCTTCAGAAATGTCCACATGTGTGAAACTCCTTGACTTACACCCTCCGAGGACCTAACAAATGAGTAGGTAGGATAGACATGTTGCAAATTTAAAAAATACAAGAAATAAACAGTAAAAAGGACCAAACAGGTATTGAGTTTGGTCTCCCAAGTGAGACACAATCTCCACAGTGTAGACAAGAGATCTTAAACTCAGACTTCAGGCACATAAGGACTTCTCTTGTGGGTTTTACTTTGATTTCAGTAGAAACCACTTAACACCTTTCAATTTGCGAACAACCAAGCACACCTTTGTTTCAAATTTTTGGATTTTAGCCAACTAATTTATTACTGGTCTGAAATGTCAAGAGTCAATGATTGCCTCACTGACCCTTTTTTACTTAAATCAAAAGCCCAAATGCAACAGATTTGATGTCATAAAGAATTATGCAGATTATTCTGAAAAAGCAATGCCCATAGAAAAATAAAATAAACAGTTCCGTGCAAAGGCATTTTTTATTCCTTTCATTTTCAGTGGAATCTAATTATAATGCCCCTCAATGGTAGGGATTCACACAAAAGTAGAAATGGTAGAAATGGCAATAAAAATCACCACTGCAGTAGTGGGTGTGGCCCACGTTTCACCCCTCCCACAGCTAATTTCCAAATCCTGGTATTGCAGTAACTTGTGGTTATTATTGTACAATTTAGTGCTGTTTCCCCTTGTTGTCACAAAATGCTTACTCCTTCTAACCTCACTTACCAGGGAGAGCATACTGAGAGGGCCAACAAACCATCCTGCTTCAGCATGCGTTTAATAAGAATAAGTCGCCAACCTTATTGGGTTTCCATTTACATTATGAGCTGAAATATTTATGCTAGGGGGAAAAAGTTACAATCGTTTAGAAATTCTCATGTCTAACTAGGTTAAGATTTGGAAGAGGCAACAATTATTTTTTAACTATGGGAAAAGAAAATATTTAGTTTATTCACTCTTATTTCCAACCATGTATACATACAATCTCTGCTGAGGACCCACTCTGCTGAACATTGAGGATAAATATGGCTAAGACATGTTTCCTGCATTCTGTCCTCACTTAAGAGGACAGAATTAGGTGCAACTCACTTGGGACCAAAATGACAGGAACTATATGGGATTTGAAGGCACTGAGACATATACTTGGTTCAGGCTGGGAATAGAAGGGAGAACTGTTGGAGGTAGAAAGTACTCAATGGAAACTTTCTCTGCCTGCCTACCATGACCATAAAATATCACTAGAATGACTTTCAGGGCACTTGATGATAGATATTTTGCAGCCATAGAAGCTTAATGTGACATCTGTATGAAACAGTAACTAGAAAGTACTGGACTGGTGATTGTCTTTATGACTGAGGATCAAACAAGCAAGCTATGGGGGCTATTCTTAAATATCCATGTGACATTTAGGATGGAAAAGAAACTCACCCCAAGTGAAGAAAATACACCCATCTTTGGGTACTTGTCCTCTACAGAGGACATTACCTGATTTAACCCTGGAATAACTAGAGTAATTACAGTTTGAGTTGACTTGAGTAAAATAGCAAAGGAAGGGGAATATTCAAGTTTAAATACAAAAAGAATGGGGAGAGTATGGTTGGTTTGTAGAAATTACAGGACCCTCAAGTCACTAATTAAACATACACTCTAAGCAAAATACAATGTTTCTACCTATATAGTTTTAAATGACACTCTTATTTTTACTGTATATACTCTCTCTATATATTTTTTTCAAATAAGAAGTAACAACTTCCCATTTTTCAATCTGTAGTGTCTTAAATCCAGATTAAACTTAAGTTAGTGCCAGACTTAGAAAGCCATGGGTTCTTCAGTAAGGCCAATGAGAAAGAAATGCTCAAAATAACCCCAACCCCAAGATCTAGTTGTCTATTATTACTTAGAATCTATGCATATTATCCCAGTTGTAGGTTATAGGGAAGAATAAATATAAAATGAACTTGTGTTAACCAATGAGTATACCTAATTCAGGAAGAAAGGGCATGAAAACATGAATTCTAAAAAAACTCTTTGGTGACCAGATAAGACTCATTCAAATCAGATTGCAAACAAGGGGTATATCTTAGGTTATGTTTTCTAGAATACAGTTTGAGTTAGACATTCTGATGCAAATGATTCTCTTGTGCAAGAGAGAATTTTTGGAGAAAACGTTAAATAAATCAAAGTCAAAGATGATCAACATTGGAATTGAACTTGAGCTTCAAGGAATCCCTTTCAGGAAAAACTGGAATATGATAGTGCTGCAAACGTGTCCCACAATGAGGTAAGGGAATGAGGGGCGTACATGAGCCTTTTTACCCCGTTGCCAATTGTTCATTGACTAAATACTATTTCCATGGGATAGCTTAATCACTAGCTATTTCTAAGTGAGGCAGTTCCAGTTGGTCTCCAATGCAATCAAGTTGTTACCAGTTGAAGGTTGGGTGGTTGGGTGCATTTTTTTTAAAGATTTATTTATTTATTCGTACAGAACTGGGGTACAGGTCAGAGATGGGAGGGTGAGAGGATTCACCAGAGACAGAGTGGGTACAGAACAGGCAGATCGACGAAGTACACTGCTGAGGGGAGCAGCGGGCGGGTCAGGAGAGGTCTGCCGCGCCATGTGGATCTCCTCCAGGGCAGGCAGGATGGAACTCATGAGGAAGTGGCTTAAGCTTCTTTGTGCCGCTCTTTAACCGGCTGCGCCACCAGGGAGGGCCCAAAGCTGTGATTTCAGTGATGATGTCATTTACAAGGAGATTCTGAATCAGTGTCCATTGCAATAATTAAAAGAATGGATTACAATTGAAAAACAATTGTCAAGTCATTCTCCAAGATTTCAAACATTGTAGCATTTTTTTATAAATTGATGTGCTTATTTGGGCATTTCTCTACTAGTCTCTAAAGCAGGAGTCTTAACTACTCATCTTTTCAATGGAATAGTTTATATAACTTAAAGTTAAAAAAATCCTTTAAATATTTTGCCTCCTGTATCTTTGGTACTGAGGACAGTTTTAACTTAATATTCAAGTGATCTTACCCTAAGAAACATAGAATCTTTGATTTTAATGCTACTATTGAGTACCAGCAGAACAATAGAGGGGCGGTATTAGACACAGAAGTATATTACCCTTTACTATGGTTGCTGGGAAGCACTAAGGTAAATGTAAAAAAAAAAAAAAAAAACAGCCAGATTAAAGAATACTGAGTTCACTGTGCATAATTTAAAAAAAATAATGAAAGTGATTAACTATATTTTGTATTAATCACTTCATATCTGATGGAGGCAGGGTGTAAATACTGAAGTAACTATAAACTCTAAATACATACATATATATATATATGTTGCATAGTTTGACATGTGTATTATATAAATATATACACATAAAACTGTTTTTATATAATATTTGCATGTATTTATAATTATATGAAAAGTGCATATGTGTTTTAAGGTAAATTTCAGATTGTACTCTGAAACAAAAGTTAGCTTAAATATAGAAGAATGCTTAGAACCTCATCCCAAGACTATAATCAAGAGTTTTCATCAAATAAGTATTCATCAAATAACTAAAAAACATTATGTACCCTTATTTTTATTAATATGCAAAACATAATTAAATGATCCAGCATGGTTTACCTGGTAACTGCATAAACTGATGAATTGATGGAAGACATGATGAAAAAAGTTGTTGTTTTATTCATTTAGTAGTGGATATGCCAAATAATGAATGTTCATGGCTAGACTCAGAGAAATTAGAAATAAGTAAGTCTCTGCCTTGCCTTTGAGGAGGTACTAGCCATAATACACACAGAATGAGGCAAGATGTAATTACCTATATCAAACGCAGAATGGTCAATGTGCAGTGGGGTACAGTGGAGGAAGTCCTTGTTAACAATTCATCCTTGATTAGATGTAGTGTTAATTGTTATAAACGGTTAGACATTTTACTCTGAATCAGGGCTGAATGTTGTACTTGAATTAATCTCAAATAATCTGTGTGATGAGTTAAGGAAATTAGCAACTGAAATTACAATAAATTCAGCTAAATTAAGTAATTTTCTTACTAACTGCTTATAAGTGTTGGAACCAACATTCATTATAAAAATAACTGTTTTCTGCAATTATGAAAGTCTCTTTGGAGAGAAGATACTTGATACAGGTTTTGAACTATAAATAGCAACTTTCTTCAAATTAAATTGGATTCAAATGAAGATTGGATGAAAATTTAGTGTGAATTTAATGTAAAGTTAGCTAAAGCCCTAATATTGATATATTTAAATTTGCACTCATCTCAGATCAGTTTTGGTAATGTGTGTTTTTCTTAAAAACAAACAAACAAACAAACAAACAAACAAACAAACAAACAAAAAACGTATCTTAATTATACATAGAAGACCTGGTACACCCCAGGTGTCAGGCCAGAGATGTGTATGTGTGGTGGAGGAGATGGGGGATGGGTAAAAGGATTCACCAGAACAGAGTTAGAAGCAGAACAGGTGATCCACTGAAACACACTGCTGAGGGGAGCAGCAGGTGAGACAGGAGAGGCCTGCTGTGCCATGTGGGTCAGCTCCCTGGCCCAGATTGAACTCATGTTGCAGTAGGTGGTGATAGCTTCACAGTGTGCATTTTTTTAAAGAAATAACCACAATAGCAGCTGTGAATTAAACTCTATAGATGTTTTTTCCAAAGGTTAAGGAAGATCTCAACTACCTGTGAAATTACATAACTTTCTAATCCTAACACTGTTAATTTACACACTGTTTTTGATCAGTTTTGCCAATTTCATTAGTATTTTTTGTAATGAAGTACCATTTTAGTGTATCGATTGCAACATCTTCTAAAAGTTCTTTGCTTTTTTTTTTTTTTTGCTGTTGCTGTTCAATCCTGCTCTTGTGTTTTGTATTTCCTTCCCCTACCTTTTAACATTTTAAAGTTTAGCAACTTTTCTGTTTTCTAATCTATATTTAGGTTTCTAGGTTTTCCATGAATATATTGGATATTGCTTTGGTTCCTTCCCAGAGTTTCACATATAGCATATTCATTGTTTTATTTTAAAAATAATTTCCACTATATTTAGAGGATTATGAATTATTTAGAAGTATATGTGACATTTGTCTTTTCACTTTTAACATGAGGTTTTTTGCCTCTCTTTTTAAAGTTTACTTAAAATGCATTTTTGTCAAGTTCCTAACTAATATAATTTAATGGCATTTCTTAAATCTTGATTTTAGATTAACCTTTTGGTTTTACTGTGAAGAAATGTTTCTTAGATACTTATAAAATATAACTATAACACTTAATATCCATGAGGGCAAAGATTTTTGTTTATGTTTTCCAAACAACACTAACAGTACCTCACATACAGAAAGTATTTAAAACATACATAAATCTAATAAAATTCTTTGTTTTATATATAAATTCTCCAGGTTATATTTTAAGAGTGTAAAGTTCATCAAAATTTTTGCCGCCTGCCCAGAAATTACAAGCACCTAAGGCTTTACTTGTAATCTTCCGTCTTTCACTTTATGGTTCCCTTGTATTTTAGTTTAATTTTACTTTACCTTATATTTTTATTTATATGTATATTTAATTTTCACTCCTCTGTTGAAGCCCAAGGCTCCAATTTTTATTTCTTGCCTATTTGTTTCTCATCACCAAATTGTACACAAATGCATACCAGTGTATAACTACTGGGTGAGATTTATTTTGTTTTTACTATATAGTTAGTAGATTTATTTCATGACTGTATATTAAAAAATCAAGTTTATAAGATGAGTTTCATCTTATACATTTTAAATCAAATTTTATTATTCTTAAAGTAATACTTATAGATGGTTTAAAAGTTAAATAATACAGAAAAGCTGCTAACAAATGGAGCTGTTCCCATCACTCCACTTCTCTGCCTTTGAAAATGCTGCTTCCAGTTATGTCTTTTCTTATTTACTCTTTAACACAGCACTCAGCTCTTGAATTGTCAAGTGCATTCCTTGGAACAGTATTATATAAAAGATAAACACATTTTACCTTCACATAAACTTTTTGCTTCTCATTTGCCGCCATTAAATATAATTTTATAGAGGCCCTCCTGGTGGCTCAACAGGTTAGGCTCAGCACTACCAGCAAGCAGCAGAGGCTTCAGTGAGAGTTCGATCCCCACCCCGGAGGTGACCCACATGGCACAACCTCTCCAGCCTGCTGCTCTCCTCAGCAGTGTACCTCATCAGTCCACCTGATCTGCTCCCTACTCTGTCTCTGGTGAAGCCTCTCACTGCCCTTGCACCTCTGGCCTGCACCCAGTACTGTATACATAAATAAATCCTTAAAAAGTAACAAATTATATGAGTATATAGTTATTAAGTCAATATTCAATGTTCTGAGAATTATATCTGCAGTTATTTTACTGATGAACCAATATTTCTGTATGAAAATCTTTTGATTATTTTCTGAAGTTAATTATTTTTAATTTTCTTATACCTCTTGCCTAATATCTTTATACTTTCCAATAATTCTGTAAAAAAATAATTCAATGTAGCATTTAGTAGAGTTAAATCTGTCAGATAAGATAGTCATCAGGAATTCATCAGCGATAAACTCTTCAACCATTCCTCTGTTCTGCTGAAAGATAACTTTTTTTTTACATTCATGCTTGATGGATGTCTTGGTTGGGTTTTTGTATATCAGTTTGAAAAAGTATTTTCTATCCAAAATTTTAATATGCAACTGTCTCAATTTTCCTTTATTCCTGTTAAGATGTCAGAAATCATTCTAATTGATTTGGAGTTCTATGAAATAAATAAATAAAAAACATTTTTCTACTGGTACAAAATCACTCACCCATAAACCTCTCTTCACTGTAACTTACAACATGGAGAAGCATACCAAAATAGAGTGATTAGTAGCAGCTAACGCTAAAAGAAAAAAGAGGGGAAGAGGTCATATATGCTTCTGCTGTATATACTTTGAGACTTTACTCTTTTTTCCAAGAGATGGTTAAATGAGAAGGCAGAGAAAAACCTGGTAGTTGTAGCAGATATTGGCCTTCCACATGTGAATCATTTTCCTGGGGTTGCTGCAGCAAATTATCACCAAGTTGGCTTGATATAGCAGAAATTTACTATTGCACAACTCTGAAGGTCAAATGTCTAGAGGCTAGAGGGTTGGTCTGCTTTTGCAGATGTTGGCAAGCAATGGGCTCAGGTTTGCCTGGGGCAAAAATCAGAGACTAGTCACTTAGAAACAGAGCCAGAGGGCCCAGAAGTGTTTATTTCTTAGGTCCAATAATAATACATTTGGAACATAAGTAAAAGGAACATATCTTTGTAAAAGGAAAACGTTGAAATTTTGCCTTTGAGTTATCTATGTACTGCCTATCTGCTAATAAAACTTATGCTAACAAAAGCAATTTGTAGATTTTCTATCATAATTGTGGGCAACAGTAAAGGAAGTTGTTATTGACCTTCTTGGTGATTATTGTGATAACAAAACAAATCCATAACATCACCTGTATGAATGTGTATGATCTGCCATCCGCCATTTTCATATCGGCTACTCTGCCCTTCACTTTCTTTGATGCATTAACATTGTTGTTCCGTAAGGCAGGAGGTTATTTCTCCTGCCTAAGAGTATTACAACTTCTCTCTATTACCTTCATCTAGCCAACTCCTATTTCTCTAAGATCAAACTTTCTCTGTCAATTCCCAGAGACAATGTTATCCAAGCTTCTGATGAATGGAAGCTCACCAGACTTGCCCCTAATTTGTATTCTCATTGCAACATGAAATTACCCTTAATTTTTCATAACTCCACTGTGTTTCCTCACCTCTGAATCATTAATGCCAAGTTATAGTGCCAAACGCACAGAAGGTGTTAACATTTTTTTGATGTTGGAAAGTTCCAGCTAGTCTTGGGATCAACGTTTACTTCATTTCCTACTGTTACTGAATTTATTGTTGTCTGTTGATGATACTATTTGACTGCCTAATAGGTACTAAAAAGATTTGGTCTATAGATATATAATATAGGTTTCAAAGGACATCTTCATGGGAAGGATCCCAAACTTAACCTCATCACATTCAAATATTTCAGTTTTATCTGCTGCTTGCTTTTATTCAGAACAATTCATTCATTCAGTTGCTTAAAATTATTTATGTAGCACTTAATAACTGCAAAACACGTTGCCAACCACTAAATTAAATTTCCCATACTTTATAGATAGAATATCTCTGATTCTTTGCTTTTACAGAGAGATTCCACCACTGCCCTTTTTATATTTACCATAAGGCCTGAATTAAGAGGGTACATTAAGTGCTCCTTCCTGCTTGCTCCACAGAGTCCCAGGTAAATGTTTGGAATGGCAATGGTATAATTATCTTTGATTAGTGACTGAGCTTACTAAATCCCCCTTCTTTTATGTTCCACAACAACAACAATAGCAAAAAGAGGAAGTAGATGTTGATTATGAAGCACTAATGTAGAGCATTCATGCATGGCTATAATTCCACTCATGAATATGCATAGTTATGCATCAGTTGTTATTCTCAACACTATGGAAGGTACCTCAACCAGTGTTACACTCATTTAGGATTAGAAAACAGATGGGGTTTCAGAAAACAATTCTGGGGAAAATATTGGGCAGAAGCCAAGCACTCTTACTTGTGCTCCATATGGAAATGGTCTTTAGACCTTTCATCATAGAAAATGTGGCTGCTGATTTAAGATTCCAGCAGAGGAGCTAAGAAATCTTTAGTAGCAGCTTGGAATAATGCTGATGTTATGGGTATAGAGCAATGATATTTCGAATCAACAAAGTAGAGTGGAAACAGTTTGGTTTTAGGCAGCCTTGACTTCAAATTCTGCTTCTTTTGCTTTATAGCTGTTTTACCTTAGATATATAATTAACCTCGATGAGCATCAAATGTAATATACTAAGGATGATGTCACCTTTCAGCTTGTTTGATCAAATTAAGTGTGTGTGTGTGTGTGTTACATAAACTTTTGAAATGCTATATACATAGGCACATAGGCACTCAGGTAATGTTCATTTCTGGAGTGAGTTCTGAACCAAACATACTGGTGATATTTCCTTTCAATCTATCTTGTAAAAATTTAAACAAACAAACAAACAAACAAACAAAACAACTCTATATCTATTACAAATTAGATAACTATTTGACACTTAAAACACTTACTTATTTGAAACTGCTTTGTTCTCTCTTAGTCAACTGACAAATCTTTACCTATTACCTAAAAGATAATTTCTGACTTCTCATCCCCCTCCCCTATAAGAGC
Organism: Condylura cristata; assembly: GCF_000260355.1. Classification (NCBI taxonomy): domain Eukaryota; kingdom Metazoa; phylum Chordata; class Mammalia; order Eulipotyphla; family Talpidae; genus Condylura; species Condylura cristata. Next base: position 24,357,734 of record NW_004567116.1, read on the forward strand.
CAAAGTGCTTTTTCTCACTTGCTCTGTCCTAGCTGCTCTAGATTACTTCCTTCATGTAGTAAGCTCACATCTCCCTTCTGAGACTTTTCTATCATCCAATTAACTAGCTGAAGTACAAGCCCATCCTTTGCTCCATTTACCCTGTCTGCAAGTCTGACAGCTGAATGGATCCATAGGGAGTTCTTGATATAGGATTATCAGATAGAATATAAGATACTAAATTAAATTTGCATTTTCGATACACAATATATAACCTTTTAAGTATATATATGTATATATGTATATATGTGTGTATATATGTGTGTGTGTGTGTGTGTGTGTGTGTATTTCTGAATGTGGTATGGCACATACTTATTTGCTAATCTGACAAGCCCAACCTTACACAAAATGGGACAGATTCCACCCCCTTGGAATTTGCATTGAGATATAATAGCCCATACTATGAGTTAGTATTTATAGATTACATAGATCAGCTTTATACAATTCTAATTTTGAAAACCTGGTGTATAGAAACAAATGGGAAAATTACACAAGTTTCAAAATTCAGAGATGAAAGATCACATTGCCACAAAAAGATGGAAAGAGTTGCTCTGGTTTGTAGTTTACTATTTCTTTGATTCAGTGCATTCTTACCCAGATTATATACTTTCTGCTATTGCATTCTATGAAATGCCTCTGTAGCCATTTTTTTTTTTTTTTTGCTTAAATTACTTTGAAGGAGGCTTTGGCTTCTGCAAGAAACATTTCTGCCATGAAAGGATCAATTTTCATTCAGCGACTGCACTGCTACTCAGAGAGTCAGAATCAGTAATTGTTTATGATCTGGCATGAAAGATTGCCAACCAGCAAATGTGGGCTCTTACTTACCTGTATAGCAAACAGAGTGGAAATTATTATTACTGAGAATTAGTAAAATCTTAAGAAAGCAAATTAAGATTATCTTGAAATAATTTAGAGCTTGAGAGAAAAGGGGGAAAGATGTTCCTTGGGGAGAAGCTGACATCTGATTTCTTTAACAAGCATTTAGATATCAGAATATGATGTATGTTCCATCATCTGGTGAATGTATTTAATGCTAGTGAGAAACTCAGCAGAGATACTTTGGTTCAGTTCCTAGTTCTTTCACTCTGCACATCTTTATAATTGTTGTTCTGCCTTCTGTTCAGTCTTTTTAGAGAATGATGTTTGAATCTGAAAACTTTAGCTGGTAATAGCTTCAGGAGTAATTGATGTCCAGCTCCTTCTGTTTCTTTTTCTGCCCTACCTTGTGTGGCATTTTTCTCTGGTTCTTGATCACCCACAAGAAATTGAGATGATCAGTATAAAGAGTGTTGTTAGGATAAGAACATTCTACTAATATTTTAATACATTTTTAAATCTTGAATTTTGAATACAAATAAAAGCATGGGTTAAGTGTAGATAGATTAGATAACAAAGATGATACAGAAAAATAAAATAATGATAATGATATATTGTATTAATTTATGCCCTTGCTATAATCTATTTATCCTTGATTATCTATTGTTTTCCTGAAATCTCTCTCTCTCTCTCTCTCTCTCTCTCTCTCTCTTTTACACACACACACAGACAAACCCTACCAGACTAGAATAGTAAGATAAATTGGCAAAGACAAACTGTTAAAAGGAAATGGTAAATTTATTATCAGATGTGGTAAATTGAAAAACCTTGGAATATCCAGGAAAAAAATATACACCAAATGTATTTGTAATCAAGTGTCTAGAACTGAGAGAGGACTCCTTGTAGAAATGAAGATTGGCCATAACTAGCATATCCCTACAAACACACACACACACACACACACACACAAGGGATATGTGTGTGTGTGTGTGTGTGTGTGTGTAGGGTACTACCCAGATATGCTAGTTATGGCCAATATAAGGGAGATATATATATATATATATATATATATGGGATATATGTGTGTGTGTGTGTAGGGCACACACACACCATATATTCTTAGAGAAGTATTTCTTTTTCAAAAAATATTTATTTATTTATATATACAAGAACTTGGATACAGGCTAGAGGTACGTGGGGTGGGTGAGAGGATTCTCTAGAGACAGAGTGGGAAACAGCACAGCCATATTGACGAAGTGCACTGCTGGGGGAGCAGCAGGTGGGTCAGGAATGTTCTGCAGTGCCATGTGGGTCACCTCTCTGGTCAGGGATCAAACTTGTGCTGCAGTAACTGTGATAGCTACATAGTGTTGCACTTCAACCCATCGTACCACCAGGGAGAGCCCTACAAATCATTTTTTTAGTAAGGAAGCTATATATAACTTGAGTTATAGTCATATGCTTTGAAATTTTAGAAAAGGCATTTTATATTTAGAATGTAATATATTTTAAACAATGCATAATCAGTTTATCATTAATAAAACCTGATTATCATGGCTTCCTCTTTCCTTTCTCCCTTATGGCTCATCTATGTTTTCTTCTTTGTCATTTCAGTATTTTCCTCCACATATTTCTTCTCCCCTTCCTGTCTTTTTACCTTTTCCCTTCTGCGGACTCCATTCACTACTAAATACTACAGTCACCACTGTTGAAAACTAACTGCTTTTGATAATTTGGGAGAAAGAATAGCACGAGCTTGTAAACTCAAAGGTATCAGGGATCCTTGTGGGAAACTCTTGGATGTGTTAATGAGATCTTTCATTTTTCATTAAGAAGGTAGCACCTACTTCAGTGTAGAGCAGAGAAAAGAAGAGAGTCCAGAAAAGAGAGAGAAAAGCTCTCTGGGCTTACTGAAAATGGATCTTTCCTTTTTCCTGTATACATGTCCTCAAATAATAACTTTTCATTATAAAACTGATGAGGAAAACCAAAAGCTATCCCCCATGGGAGCCCCATCTGTAATGTTTGCATGTATCTCCTTAACTTTTCTTCTGCTTCCTCCTGCATTCCAAAGATATGTGTGTTTGATTACCTGGTGTGTCAATTGTCCTAGTCTCAGTGTTGATGGGTAGTAACACAGGGTAGGAAGTTAGTTCTGTTTCTCAGTTAGCCTATGGTAAAACTGAATTCATTATACATCTTCAGGTTAAAGTTACAATTTCCAAAAACCTATATGTAATTAAGTGAAGACTTACCATATCTCTCTGGACAGATGCAGCCATAGCCTTCTAAGCCCAGAGGCTAGATAAGAGACAAAGAAATCACATACCTGGCATCCTGTACACATACCAACTTGCCTTTTTGGAAAAGACTTATTTATTTATGCCTACAAGAACTGGGGTGTAGGTCAGAGGTGCATGGTGGTAAGTGTATTCACCAGTGACAGAGTGGGGAGCACAACAGGCTGATCTGCTGATACTCACTGCTGAAGGGAGCAGCAGGCAAGACAGGGGAAGTCTGCTGTGCCATGAGGATCAGCTCCCTGGCCGGGTATTGAACTCATGCCACAGTTGCTAGTGATAGCTTGATAACGCTGCCTTTAACCCCTACACCACCAGGGTGGCCCAAAACTCATATTTTAAAGTTAGATGTTCAAAGCAATAAAAAGCTTCTCATGCTCTAGGTTGTACTACAATAAACACAGGGGTGCAGGTGTCCTTTTGAATTAATGTTTTTGTGTCCTATGGGTAGATTTCTAGCAGTAGAATTGCTGGATCATCTGGAAGCTCCATCTTTAGTAGTTTGAGGAACCTCCACACAGCTTTCCATAAAGGTTAGATCAAAGCAATCCAGATGTGCAAATATGGACTAATAGATCAAAAAGTTGTGGTATGTTTACACAATGGGATACTACTTAGCAATAAAAAAGATAACTGCATGCCCCTTGCAGCAACATGGGTGGAGTTGGAAAGAATTATGCTCAGTGAAATAAGCCAGAAAGAAAAAGAAAAAATAACAAGTGGTCTCACTTACATGAGGAATTATAGAGGAGCCAAATAAGGAATCAAGGTGAAAAAAAGTAACTATAATAAAGTAAAAATCAGAATCATCAGGTAACTAGAGATAAGAAACATTCTATAGGAGAGGAGGAGGGAGAAGGATCAGGATAGGAGTGGGAAGAGCATAGTGGACTATGGTGATGGTGCAGGGTGCATTAGTGGTGGGAATTTCATGGGGAAACCATACACTGTACAAAATGAAGGACGGTGTAATGAATATATTAAAAAAAAAAAAAAAGAAAAGCTCATTTTGGATGAGTAGATCATAGAAACTTGAACTCAATTTTCCTGCCCTCCTCTCTGTTCAAGGCCCTAAGCTATTGTAGAAAGACCAGATCACATTAAAAACTCTCTTTTATCTCTAAAAACAGTACCCCCAGAATACCTGCTACTTTTGGAGTGTTTCTTTAGGCTGTCTCTAGGGCTTTGTAAAATCAAAGATAACTTTTAACTTGTAAGTGAACAAACAAGACTTTGATATTCATCTGCTGCTTTCTTGTGGGTTGGTTTGGGGCAATTCACAGTTTTCCTGCCCATGCAATAGTTAGTTCAGGCCCTGAATGACTTCTGTATCTGAGTAGAGAAGATAAGGAAAGAAAAGGCTGGTGAAAAGGACAGACGTACAGTCAACACCTCTACAGGACAGGAATGCTTAGACTTTTGATTTTACTGATGTGTTCTCAGGAAATCTTATGCACACATGACCAGGTAGCTTTCACTAGCTCTGGTTTGACCTGGAGAATGCTGATGCCTCTGAGGTCACATATCTTTCTCCTGTCAGATCAGAAGGCTACCTCTGAGTGCCTTTGAAATATTCTGCTTCCCCGTGTTTCTGTGCTGCTCAACAGCTGATAAAAAGCTCTACCTAAGGAAAATAAATTCTCAAGTAGGTGTATCTGTGAGAGAGGTCCTTGGTAAGCCCATTTGAAACCATTACTAAAAATCTGAGGAAAATATAATTAAAAAAGGAGGCTTCAGCTGGCTCTAGTTTTGTGAGATTATTTTTGTGGCAGACCAAAGACAATTTGTTAACAATGGAGCAAGGCCTTTGTGTTCACCACAATTATCAACTGCCTTTTATTTATCAGGTGACTTTGTTGTTGGGGGTCATAAAATATTTTATAATTATTAATCATTTTTATTGAGGAGCTTTGTCTTTTTTCTGTATCCAACCAGTTAAATACTTTATATTCATCTGGAGAGATAATAATTTTGATGAACTGTTATAATCATTTATGATGGTAAATACTTAACAATGGGTTCTATCAGTGTGTGAGAGGGTGGAGCTCTACAATTTATAGCATGTTGTCATCATCATGTGATTGTTAAGTCACCCAATTTTTTGAAACAATAAAACCAGAGGGGGATTTATATGAAACCAAACTCAATAGTTCTGATATACATTCTGGATTTACATGAGTAAAGTGGTCTTTTAATAGATTATTGTTTTGATTGAACTGATATACTACACATATCATCGAGGATTTAAACAAATAAAAGCCCTGGAATTGTGTAATCTTGATCTAGCAGTACCATTAGCAGGTTGTTAAGGTGAGGAGGCAAGATCTTTTTTGAATAAACCAGTGATTTCATAATCCCAGATATATCAGTGTAATCTTCTTTAATTATTGTTTAAGATCAGAGAGAAAATTTTTCAATAACAGGAATTCCTTCTTTTATGTTATAGTCTTGCCTGTAATGCTTTCTTTTTTTTTCATACAGAACTGGGGTACAGGCCAGAGATGCGGAGGGTGATAGGATTCACCAGAGAGAGCAGGGAGCAGAACAGGCAGATTAACGAAGTACACTGCTGAGGGGAGCGGCGGGGAGGGTCAGAGAGGTCTGCTGTGCCATGTGGTCACCTCCGGCACAGGCGGGGATCAAACTCATGCTAAAGTGGCTTTAGTTTCTTAGTGCTGTGCTTTAACCAGCTGCACCACCAGGGAGGGTCCATGCTTTCTTTTCTATATGCTCTGTCATTGACACAATTGAGACACTTTGAATATTGACATGGTGTTCCTAAAATGAAATCATCCTTTGAAGATTATTAATTTAGCTGCTTGATACCATTTTCTTTTGAACAAACTCAATGCCTTTAAACTTTCCATGGAACTCTTATTTACATGTTTCCCTCTATGCAAACATTTTACTCTCTTTGCAACTAATTATGTGGTGGAGATTTACCACCATTACCACCTGTCATCACCCACCTACCCATATCCAAGTGTTTTGCTAATTGCAGTGGCATTTCACTTTTGGGATTCCATGAATGGCAGCAAACTGCTGCCACCAAGGATTGAGTCATCCCCTGAACTATTTTATAGCTATGTCTACTCTTTGCGGCCTTTGAATTCTAAACAGGAAATTTAGGTCCCTGGCGCAGGGATGTATATGTCAGGACATTAGTGAGAAGTGGAGGTGACTGGAAATAAAGTATAAAAGGGAAGGCTCTCCCTGGTGGCATAATGGGTTAAAGCACCACATTATGAAGCTCTCTGAAGTCACTGCAGCATGAATTCGATACCACATGGCTTGGCAGACCTCTCCTGACCCACCCACTGCCCCTTCAGCAGTGTATTTCAATAGATCTGCCTGTTCTGCTCCCCACTCTGCTTCTGGTGAGTCTTCTCACCCACCACACCTTTGGCCTGTACCCAAGTTCTGTAAGCATAAATAAATAAATCTTTATAAATAAGTAAATAAATCTTTAAAAAAAAGTATAAAAGGGATCTTCAGATTTTCTTACAATAATAGTGGTGGCAATCACCTATGAAATGTTCTATTCCTACTGTTATTATTAGCAGTGATGCTGTCTAATAAGACAAATAACAAACAGAAGTTAGTCACTTATTAGCAGAGGTAGAGCAAGCGCTAATAGAGAGCAGGAGACTTGGTTTAATATTGACTGATGACTTGGACAATTTAATTCCATAAGTATCATTGACTGTCTTGACTGATGACTTGGACAATTTAATTCCATAAGTATCATTGTGCAGCTAAAATATGTAGAACAATTTGTGTGGCATTAACAATAAAGAAAAAATGTATTCTACCTTCAAAGTACTCACAAAATGGGGCAAATCAATTAATTTCCTTTCCAAGATTTGTAAAATGGGAGTTTCATATTACATTAAATGTTCTTTGAGCTTTACATTGCTAGTATTCAAACTACATGACTTTGAATATTGGTTATCATTTAGTAGATTCTTATTTACAAAATAATACAGAAATATGCAAATCATTTCACAACAATACTTCAACTGATAAACTATTGTGACTTTACAAAACTTTTCTGACATCTCCATATGTCTCTCATCAACAAAGTCAGAATATAAATAGTTACTTCTCAAAGATTAAAAGACCAAAAGAAGTAATTTAGACAAGTCCTGGCACATAGGTAATATTTAGTAAATTATAGCTATTACTGTATTATTTTTAAATGGATAAATTTTTAGATGAATAAAATAATTTAGATAAATTAGTACTAATAAGTAGAAAACTTGCAAATATGGGAGCTAATATTATTGCATTATTGTTGCTCTTACTATTTAAAACCGTATCCTCTCATTTGCATTTATTAAATTTATTACAGACTAATGAAGTAAATGTTTAGTATATATTAAGGATTAGACTCATGTGTAATAGCTACTCGTTTAAGATCACACAGAATTCCCCCCCCCAACATACTAAAATATAAGCAGAGAAAAGGAAAATGCTGCCTTTAGAAAGAACAAGACACCCCCACAATTGTTTAAATGCAAAATTAACTTGTCTAATTACCTTGCTCTCTGGAAAAGCAGAGTTCTATGTATAGTGATAAGTAACAAAGGCACTTGAGTATTATTTTCTTCACTCTCTTAACAGATATCTGAAGAGTGCTGTTAGTCAGGCACTCTCCTAAACATAGTAAAACAAAGTATAATTCCTGACTTTGTAAAGCTAAAAGTGTAGCAGAGTAAAGGTAGGTATATTTGCAAGAGCCTCAAGGTTTTGGTTAACCGGTGAGAAAATGTTCCCATAAGCCAGTGATGATTGAGTAACCAATTCTGAAGACTAGACAGGGGTTGTTTAGGCAAAGGAAAGTGCAGAGGTGGACATTCTAAGCCAAAAGAAGCACTCAGTAGAAGGGAACCATTGTTTGCTTCAGCCACAGGAAATCATGACCGGAGTAAAAAATGCAAAGGACAGATCAATATGAAAAGAAAGTGACAAAATAAAGGTCACAAAGCAAGGGCAGAACAATTTTTGTCTCTGTCAGATATTTGATCTTTATCATAAAACCCAAAATCTCAACTTGCTGGGAACAGCATCAGATTTATATTTTATAAAATTCAAATAGGAAATAGGAAAGACAGATTGTTATATAGAATTTTATCAATTACAAGCATAGTTCCAACTAAAGCAATATTTGACCTGGTAAATTGTAATATTGCAATACTCAGATGAAAATATTATCAAAATCATTTTTTTCTACTATCATTTTTGTCTCTTAGATATGTGATAATATAGAGACAATTTCATTATAGTTCTTCAGTGCTTTTATTAACCTTATGTCTGGCAGCATATACATAAGTTTGTTTAAAAAAAGATTCCAATGCCATAACATCTTCACCTATAGCTCTGTAAATATCAATCTTTATTTTTTCAGCAGATACACACACACACACAGAGGAACTCTGTGAGTATAAAGTTATCGGTGATGAGAATTCATCGGTAAATAAGAGACAAAAACCTTTTCCTTCTGTGAACTTACTACTTCATGAAAGCAATGGGACAATAAACAAAGAATATAAATGTCAGATTATAAATCTGTCAGATAATGATAGTTCTGTGAAGAAAAATCAAAGAGTGCCAGAGAAAAAATATGCCATGAGAGAAAATGTCACTTAAAAAAACCAGTGGTGGGTCACGGTGATTTGGTGATGGGAAACCCGCGGGGATTACAATCGAGATGGAAAAAAAAGTGTACAAAATGATGTAAAAATAAACTTTTGTAATAAAAAAAAACAGCGGTGGGTATTTTGGGGGGAAATGTATTTAATGTGAAGAAACAGCATTTGGAAATACTCTGGGTTAAACGGACAGCAAGAGCCTAGTGTGTCTGGGTCAGGGTGAAGGGGAAATAAAATGAACAAGTTAAGACTAGGAACTGAGAGGTTAGGAAACCAGATTGTGCAGGACATTAGGATTTCAAATTATATAAATAGACCCAAAACCATGAAAAATGTTCTAGTAAAAGTATAATATCAAAATAAGAAATTAATATTACTATAAAACAGTTTAATGTTATAAATTAATGTTACTCTGGCTGATGGGTAGAGGAGAAATGGAAGTTAGGTGCAGAGTAGAAGAAGCCAATTAGACAGAATGTGACTGACATAATTCACCATGAGAAAATGGTTACTTGAATCCAAGTGGGAACAATGGAAGTAATAAGAAGCATCCTATGTTGAATTTACTTGGTAGGCAGAACCAAAAAATATTTGCTGATAGATTACATAGAGTAGGTGAGATAAAGAAAACTGACTCAGATATCTTCAACTGGAAGAATTAGAAAATGGAGTTTTCATAAGGAATAGAGAAGACTATGGAACAGTAAGTTCTAGAGAAAAGAACTGGAGTTGAATTTTGAACTTAAGCCTACATTGTCTACTAATAACAAAATAGTTATTTTAAACATATAGTTGAACACGAGTCTACAGTTCAGAAAAGAAGCCCGTCTCAGAGATAACACTTGGGAATCAATTTTGTAATGAAGATCACTGAAGGAGTGAATTGAATCTAAGGAGAGGTCTTTAGTCTGGCCACTAAATTCAGTGTCTTATATTTAGGGTGATGAACAAGAGTTAAGTAAAGAAAACTAACCAGAGTGTTTCACCTTGAATCTAGAACTTGCATCCAGAAAGAAAGAGCAATAACTGTTACATAGGTTAGGTCAAGGCAGAGAATTGACCAACCACATGCAGTTGTGAATAGTAGGATTTAAAAATGTTTTCAAATCCCTTAGAGGATTTGTCATTGAGAAATCCTCTGAACCTTTCAGCTTTGAGGCAAAAATTCAGAAAGTTTCATGGTGAGGCTGCAGATGGGCAAGGATTGTCCCCTGGAGCTTGCTGGATATTGGATGAGACCTGATATTTTCACAAAGGAATAAATTGTAGAAATATGAGCGTAAGAGCAATTCCAGGCTATTCTGCTAGAGAAGCTCTGAGGTTAGGTGGAGAGATGTCAGTATGGGGTCAGAAGTATTGGCTAAGCTGTTTTGCCTGCTTTTTGTTTAGTCTACACGTGAGAAATAACCACAGGTTCTCTACTCCATGATCCACCTGTCACCATGGAAAGTACACCTGGGTTTCTTGCCTTTCATTAATTGTAATAAAATTTACTCAAAACCCATGTCAGTGCTTCTTTTTGATGGAGCAAGTTCTATTTCTTGGGACTATAAATTCCAGAAAGAAAAAATAAAAACAGAAACCCAAGCAGCCCAGTGGTACAGGGCTTACCAAGACTGGTATAACCAAGTGTGGTAATGAATCAATGGAATATACTGCTGCTACTGATAGAAACTGCTCAAGTGAGACTAATTTTATAGTCAAGAAAAACATAGCTCCAACTAAAAGGTAAAATAAGGCTTCAGCAGGTGAGAAACCAATGGGATTTTTGGTATGAGTATATCACCTCAGAGAAAGTACTGTCTTTCCTCATTGCAATCTGAAAATCTTTTTGTTGTATTAAATATTCTTTATTTTCAATATACATATAAACATATATCTTGCTAAAAATTTAAGCTAGCATCATTAAGTGTTTCTTAAACAAATTGCTATGTAGATATGAGAATATAATAGTGATTTTATGTTCATATAGATTCTTTAAATTAATTCAAGCACATTATGTATGTGTGTGTGTGTTTTAATTCTTTTAAGTCCGTAATATACTTTAACACAAGGAAGTCAAGTTTTTTCACCATTCTATACCAGAATTGCAGAGAGGTCATCAAAGTTGATCTAATAGGACCCATTTCTTATTGAATCTTTCAAAAGAGGCTGCAATAGACGTGATTGGCAATAGATGTGATTGGTAATAGATGTGATTGTTATTAGTAATAGGATTTATTTTCCTTCCTCAGATAACTACTCTTATTAAATTCAAACAATTATGGCATATTCTCTAACGGTCCTAATAAGTGTGTGTGTGTGTGTGTGTGTGTGTGTGTTAAAAGGGAAAAAAAATTGTGTTTTAAAAGTAGAACAGAAAAATGTTATCTTTTTATTACCTATGTGTGCTATCTTCATGAAAGTCTCATAAGTCACATCCAGTAATGAGAAAATAAGAACATTAACCTAGCTAGATACTTTATCTGCAAAGATAAGGGAACTAGTTTATTTGCAGTAATGGTGGTGTCTGTTGGATAAGCTTCTTGTCAAGGTTGAAATGTTGTTCATTTAAAAAAAATTTACATTCCTGTAATATAAGGAAATAAATAATTTTAAAGTGAGGTTATAGATAAGGGATTTAACATTGGAAAAGATACAGGTCTAGCAAAACTGCTAGCACATAATTAAATGTAATTTTCAATTTATAATTGTGCAGTTAAAGTCTGCAAAGGTTAAATTCAGCACAGAGTGGGAGAAAAGTGAGAAGTCCGTAGGTCAGAGACTCATCAAGCAGCACAAGAACACTTAGCACAATCTCAGACACTGCTGGTGTATATTATCCATAGCTGTTTTCTTTCCTTGCTGTAAATTCTCCTACTTTCCCCACGTTATTCTGGACACCAAATTTTAGCTTAATAAACAACTCTCCTTTACAGAATTCCTTTGGCCCTATCATCATCTTGAAGGAAAGTTCAAAGAATATAAAAGAACTCCAAATAATTTTGTGAACAACATAGTGATTGCTATATAATGTGAGGATTTGATAGCATATCTGTCCAAGATTTTCACAAAGATGTATAAACCGTATGTGTTATTGATTTCCCAAATCCTAGGCCAATTTGACCCTGTCAGTAAAAAAGAGGATGGGATTTAGGTACTACTCAGTGGCTTTGTGTTTTTAATATCACATTGTCACACACTCTATCTTCACAATAATCATTTATCAATGAATTATCTTGTGCCTGAAGTTGTAATGAACATTTTCATAACATCTGTAATTTAATACTCTCTAGTAGCTTATGTGCTTGTGCTATTTTTCCCACCTAGTAGTCATGCAAGCTGAGACCTTGCCATGCCATGTTTACACACTACTAAGAGCCAAGACTTGGATATGACCGAGGCAGTTTTACCACAGTCCACGGCTGCAGATTATAAATACTCTAAGATGTATTGGGTTATTTTGTGTTCCACGCACAGTTCTGAGCACTTTACATATATTAACTCGTTTAATTTTTTCCCCAAATATGGTAAGATAAATCTAATGATATTACCATTTTACAGACTAGGAAATGGAAGCATAGGAAGGAAAATTACTTCTACAAAACTCCCAGTTAGAAAGTTAAGGAGCAAGATTTATATTCAGGCTGTCTATTAACTAAGCCCATGTATCAGTTCTGAATATTAACTATCATTCAACAGGTCATAGTTTTAGATACACTGTAGGTTTTATGTCAAGTGCATTAGATTTCAGACTCATCGGCATGAAAATCTCATCTAAGGAGAGCCATTAGTGATGCAAGGTTCAGATCCCAGTGTCGATGAAGATCACTATTCCAGCAGATCTCAGCTGCCTCTGCAGAGGAATATCATAGTCAAGTATGCAGTTTGAAAACTAGCATGTTTCCTTAGCATAACTTGGGGCAGGGCCCAAAATCATTTCTTGAGGGTGAAGATAAGTGTACTGAGAACCATGTTGGCATTGACAGTACAGATTCCTAGAAAACCAGCTTCAAGCAGTATTGTATCTGTTACCACTCCAGTCTCCAATTCCTATTCATCTAGAAAAGTGGGGTTTAATACATATAGGTAAGGATATAGTCATGACTCTTTTAAAAAACATTTTGTATGCTGTGTTCTGGACACCATGGGAACTCACCCCTCTTACGCTGTCTGCTTCTTGCATTAGAACCTTTCCTATGGTTGTTAGCCTCTTTCTATTAATCTCTGGAATGGCTTTGCTGTTAGAACATTGTTGTTTCACCTTGAGTAATTTAAACTCATGTCTTTAGTCTCTCTGTATTGATCCTATATCCTCTGGACTGAACCTCAGTCACCTTTACCCTTTTGCTCTCTCTGTCTCTCTCTCTCTCATGCACACACACACACACACACACACACACACACATTCTTCAAGTCTTGCTGAAAACCCATTGCATATTGGACAGAAACATGGGAACATCGACGCACAATAAGTGCACATACAACTCCATTTACTGGTCCCCAGGCAGTAGTAACTCTGGAGTAATTGCTTAATCACTGCACGCCTAGTGTTATGTGAGTTTAGCAAGTCTGAGCAGAAATCACTACTACATTGCTGAGGTCAGGATGTGACCTGTGCATCTTGCAGTTATTTTCCCCCAGTGCTAGATGCTAATATTCTAATTGTGCCTCAGTTATAGAAAGGAATTGTGATTCATCTACAACATGGTCAAAATGAAATTTTAAAACTCACATCAAGCAAAAGACATAATGAGCAGAAGATATTATCTGGGATTCCTGATGCCTTTGCCTTTTTGATTTTCATTTGCTTTGGTAATTGGAAGGTGTAACAGATGGTAACAATCTCATTAAATATGGTATGTCCATTATGATGGTCATTCTGCCACGCCATTCTTCACGATGCACGAGAAGGGGCTGTGGTTTTCAACATCCATTGATGAGTGTTGTGGGATGGACGATTATGTGGGGGGAAGAGTGGGCGGTTTATGGCTCTCGATAAAACAGCTTTGGGAAGCTCGTGACACCTGTTGCAATTCACTGAGGAGGCACATGGAGACATAAAGGTGGACAGCAAGTCTTGATGGATTATTCACACAACTTCAGCTTAGAAGAGCTCCCAGACAGTCCCTAGCGAGACTCTTGTCTCTCAAAACAGCCTTCTATTTCTGTGCCTGCCTGATAATCAAGACTATCCACTCCAAACTATGTAGATACCTCATATGTTGAAAGGCCAGGAGGAAAAAGTTCAACTGCAAGTGACATCTGAACAAAATACAAATGGAGGTGATTTCTCATTGTGGTTTTGATTTGCTTTTCCCTGATTATAAGTGATGTTGAGCATTTAAAAAATAATATAATAGTTTACTTCTGCATAATTTTGTGCCTGTTCCCATCTCAGTTGTAATCTCCATGGGCATCACCAAATCACCAAATCACCCGTGTGCCATCACCATAGTCCAGTGCACTTCCCTCCCCCCACTGATTTTGATCCCATTTCCCATTTGTCTCAGGTATATAGTTGTTCATTATTATTATTTTCTCCCCTGGTCCTTTATATCCCTACTATGAGTGAAACCAACCAGTATTTTCCCCTTTCTCTCTGTCTTATTTCCCTAAGCATGATCTTTTCCAGCTTCATCCATGTTGCTGCAAAAGGCATGTGTTTATTTTTTTTTTGATTGCTGAGTAATATTCCATTGTATATATGTACCACATCTTTCTAATCCAGTCATCTAATTTTGGGCTTTGGGGTTTTTTCCATGTCTTTCCAATTGTAAATAAAGCAGCAATAAACATGAGAATGGAGGTGTCTTTTTGAATTAGTGTTTTTGTGTCTTTTGGTTTGATACCTAGGAGTGGGATTCCTGGGTCATATGGAAGCTCCATGTTTAGCAGTTTGAGGAACCTCCAAACAGCTTATCATAGTGGTTGTACTAGTTTGCATTCCCACCAGCAGTTCAGGACAGTTCCTTTTTCTCTACATCCTCACCAACATTTGTTGTTTCTAGTTGTTTTAAGATGTGCCATTCTCACTGGGGTGAAGTGGTATCTTATTGTGGTTTTAATTTACATCTTCCTTATTACAAGTAATGTTGAGCATTTTTGAATGTGTTTGTTGGCCATCTGCATTTCCTCTTTGGAGAAGTACCTTTTTAACTCTTATGCCCATAGATTTATGGGGACAACACCTGAGAGGAGAAATCAAACATTGTTCCAAAAAGAACTACAAAGTAAAAATATATAAGTAAGTAAATAAAAATACAAATGGAAGTGACTAATTGAATCACTTCTGCATCAGGCAACAAATTTTTTGAAATAATCGAGTTTTCAGCATTTAATGTCTTACTGCAAGAATCCTCTTCCACTATTTTAGCAAATACATTTGCTTAAAATAAATTTGGTGGTGGGCCCTCCCTGGTGGTGCAGCAGGTTAAAGCTCAGCACTAAGAAGCTAAAGCCACTTCAGCATGAGTTCAGTTCCTGCCTCTAGGTGACCCACATAGCACAGCAGACCTCTCCTGGCCCGCTGGTTGCTCCCCTCAGCAGTGTTCTTTGTCAGTTCTGCCTGGTCTGTCTCTGGTGAATCCTCTCACCGTCCCTGCACCTCTGGTCTGTACTCCAGTTCTGTATGCATAAATAAATAATTTTTTTTAAAGATTTATTTATTTATATAGAACCGGGGTACAGGCCAGAGATGCGGAGGGTGAGAGGATTCA
>NW_004567116.1:24375225-24376810 GCF_000260355.1 Condylura cristata
AAAAAAAAATTGGTCTTACTCATAAAATGTCACAGCTGGATGGAAATCAAGGTGCTTATAGATACATTGGCTCTGTACATTTTTCAGTTTACTGGAAGTCTTATAGAGGCTTAATAAAGCAGCCTTGTGTTCTACTTGATAATAAGGCATTTGCTACCTATCCCATGCTTGAATTTTCAAGACAAGCAATTATGAGATAGGTTATTTCCTTTTGGGTGTGTAAAAGAAACACTATTTTCTCTTACCAAAGGATATAGTCTACCCTTAAAACAAAAACAAACAAAACCAAAAGCCTTCTGTTCTCCATCTCCTTTATATACCTGCTTGAAACTTATTTGTATTGCTGATTTGTTTCCATTAAATGTGAGCTGGGAATCTCAGCTGCTTTCCCTACTTATCTCTTCTTAATGGAATCACATCTTTATTTTTCCCCTGTTGTATGGCTAAGCTTACTGAAAGTCCCTTTTTAAATGAAATCAGAACAAGACCTAGTGTTTATATTATAAAAATCCTGCATACTTATTAAAGAAAAGAGACACCATGAAGAAAGAAAACTCAGAAAAGGAAGAATTTGTGGAAATGTCTATGTTAAAATGCTGATATATTTTTATTTGACACATAGACTAAAAATATCAAGAATACTTATCAAGATATAATTGGGAGGCCTCCCGGTTGGCACAGGGGTTAAAGCATCAGTGCTATGAAGCTATCAGCTACTGCAGTCTGAGTTCCATCTGGTTCAGAGAGATGACCCTCATGGCACAGCAGATTTTTCCTGTCTCACCCGCTGCTCACCTCAGCAGAGTATTTCAGTAGATCTGCCTGTTCTGCTCCCCACTGTGTCCCTGGTAAGTTCTTTTACCCCCCTGCACCTCTGGCCTTATATGCATAAATAAGTAAAATAAATCTTAAAAAAAAAAGATATAATTGGTATGTGTTATTATTTTTCATGGATACATTGTTTTAAAATTTGACTGTTGAATAATATTGGTTAGATGTTATCAATTTTCAGGAAGCTTCTTTGTATTTTTGAATATTTGAAGCATTTCTAAATGGGTTTACATTACAAGTAATACTCTGATAAAGACCTTTCTATATAAACATTTTTATATTGTAATTATTTATTTAGAAAAAGATTTCAAGTTTGGACTATAAGGGTCACGCCATTTTATACTTCATTAGCTGTGTATGAAAGTTATTGTGGATATTATAAGGATTTTTGAATGCTTACTAATTTGATAAGTGAAAATGGCATCTCATTTCAGTTGGCTTTTGATTACTAATGAAGTTGAGTATTTTTCCATTTGTTTTTAATATAATTGTATTTCCTGTTTTGTGAAGTATCCATGATTTTAGTATTTATTTACTTATTAGAGGTTTTCCAGTTCTCTCCCTTGAAAGAATGTTTTCTGTAGTAGAAATATACTGTGACTCTTGATGTATTTTAGTTTCCTAACTTGATGCCTTCTTTTTAATTTTATTTCTACAGAGAAATGTTGTAACTTACATGTAGATAAATGCTATTTCATTTAATGTACTTATTATATAATTTTTAAACTTAAAAAATCTTCTACTGACAATATTC
>NW_004567116.1:24376928-24380859 GCF_000260355.1 Condylura cristata
GTAAGCTGTGGAAACTAAAATGGTTAATGGTTTAATTCGTCCTCAAGCAAGAGTTAGTCAACTAACAGTCCTGACACAGTTGCTGAGTAATTTTTTCCCCTGTCACTGATTGGGAATACCACTTCATAGATACCACTTATACACACACACACACACACACACACAAGAAGATAATCAATGTCTGTTCCTTCAACAGAGTGAGATTTGCAAAATATAGGATTACTCCTTATGTTCATTTGAGCATTACCAGGACTGAGATTCTTGTCACAGGACTCTGTGCTGAGCCAGCCCTGCTCAGTGTCACCTAAGTGAATTTTATCAGGAATCATATACCCTTGGGCCCTGCACGTCATCTATCAAATTCACTTAGATCAATTCCTCAATTCTAGCCAGTCCCTTTAATTTTCAAGTATATTTGACTCTGAAGTGACAACATGCTTTCTAAATGAAATTGCCCCAATCAACACAGTGATTTAAACACCCTGTATAGACTGCCTCCCACCCCTGGCCTGAAAGAAATTTATTTATCCTTAATAACTTACCTTCCTTATTAAATTAGTGTCTATTTTCCATTCCCTTAGAGCAAGTCAATCTATCAAACTGAACTTTTTCAAGACTGACACGAGATAAGTTATCAGAGGTCCCTGTACTCTGCATATTAGTTTCCTGCTGCTACTGTTAAAAATGTCTACAAACCACAAAGCAAGTAATCAATTTTTTTTTAAATTTCTGGAATTTAGAAATCTGTACTTGGTTGCAATGGGCAAAAATCAAACCATGACAAACTCAAACTTCTAATATAAGAATCCATTTCCTTTCCTTTTTTTAAAATAAGGTTTATTTATTTATGCGTACAGAACTGGGTACAGGCCAGAGGTACAGGGTTGGTGAGAGGATTCACCAGACACAGAGTGGGGAGCAGAATATGCAGATCGACAAAGTACACTGCTGGAGGGGAGCAGCAGGCAGGTCAAGAGAGGTCAGCTGAGACATGTGGATCACCTCTGGGGTGGAGATCAAACTCATGCTGAAGTGGATTTAGCTTCTTAGTGCATTGTTTTAACCCTCTGCTGACTACTTTCCCTTTTAAGCTTCCTGAAACTACCTGCAATGCTTGGCTCATGGTTCCCCATACAATTTTTAAAGCCAGCTGCCTGTAATCTTCTTGTTTACTGACTCCTTGTTCCTTTATCTTAAAAAGATCCTTCTGATTACATTGGAACTACCTCAACCATCCAGGATAATCTCCCCATCCCAAAAATATCCACATCAGCAAAATTCCTTCTGCCATGAAAAGTAACACATTTACAAGTTCTGGGTATTAGAATGTGGACATATTTAGATTACTATACTGTCTATCCCTATGAAGTTGGTCTAATGCATGACACAATGATTCCATAGAGGTGAATACTTGGCTTCCATTTTTTTTTTACCAGTATAATAATAATTAATGCATATGTATGCATTGGGTTGCCAATTTTTGCTCAAATTATTCTTTTTTTAATTGTGACATATTGAAGTAACCTTGGTATTGTGTCGGCAACACCACTGAAATAAAAGAAACTGGAGGAGTGGAACAGGCTGTGGAATCAGGATGTGGCTCCCTGCAGAATCCTGGCCTTTTTATTGACAGAGAAGGGTCAATAAAGGGACACTGGATTTGGGGCTTTGGGGCCTGCGAAGCCAATGGCTCCAATCTTATTAACAAGGCATCCCACTAATCAGTCTCTGGGGGCACAAAGCACATCAGACTGGGACCTGGAGGGGGGATGTTCCCAGTCTAACCTCAGGGTGTGTACTTATTGCCCCAAGATGATCAAGCGCATTGCTCTCATCTAACGGGAAAGGAGTCTTGTTCATTTCACCCACACCTTGGTCTTAATCCTATCCATAATTTAGAGGTCTAGATTCTTGCCTGTTCAGATATTTGTTACCACACTACATCTTCCACGCGAGCACCTCTACCAATTATTATTTCTTTTATTGTTGAATTTTCATTTGTTTGTATTTGTTTTATATTAATGCCTTGCCAAACACATACTGTGCAAGTTTCTTCAGCTGTGCAAAAACTTTTTTAGTTTGTTGTAGTTCCCTTAGTTTTTCAGTTAAGCACACTTGAAACTGCAATGTTACTTCATTTAACAAAAAGAAAAAGAATGTTTAACATCTAAAGCTTTTCCTACCCTGGAAGTAGATTTGATCTATTGATGTTTTCATAAGACTGTCCTTTTCTTCTGGATACCCAGAATGCCAGCAAGGCATGGGGCGATGTTCTCTATGGATCTGACAGATGGATAAAGGAGATTCCTGAGCCCTCAGTGGCTTTTTCAGGCTTTTAATGATCTTTCCACCCCATCTGTAGGGAGGCAGTTGGGTGCAGCGCAGGTAGGGATACAGGTGGCCAGGAGGCTGGCAGGCTTCCTAGCCCTGGATGAATCTACTGTCTGCACTCTCTGGTATTGCTTCATGGTCTTGCCTCTCATAGCTGTTCTCCACTGCTCTCTACTGCACTCCCCCTCATGGTTCTCCACTGCTCTCTACTGCACTCCCCCTCATGGTCCTCTCCTGCCCCTATATGCCCAGTCTCCTTACTGAATGTGCCCACCGATGCATGCCCACACCCTACTCCAGGTATCCACCATCAGGCATGACTATAAGACACAGGTGTCGATAATGCCAATGGTGGGAGGGTGGCGAACACCTGATCACTTCCACTTACCCTACAATACCCACCATTGTTTTGCTTACAAAGTATTGCTTTGGATACTTCTGTATCCATCTATTTTACTTTTGAAATACTGATTATGACTTGAAGTAGCAGTTGACGTTTCTACTGGAGCTGAATTCTTGAGTGTTTCTATTCTTTCCTAATCCTCTGTGCTACTTAATGACAGAAACCATGCTCTAGTTTTCCTATGCCTTCAGTGTCTCACTTTGATACTCACTCATTAATTGTAAGTTCTGAAATGTTTATTTAGCACCTACAGTATGCTAAGAATTGGGAACATAACATTGAAAACACAGTCTTGGTTCCTCTACATATGAATACTAAATTCTCAGAAAAGACAATCCTTAATAAGATAATTATGATAAAGTGCAGTAAATATTATCTAAGAGAAAACTATAGAGAGATTTATAGAAGAATAAAAACATAGAATTAAATGTTCTACAATGCTTATTCATTGTTATTGTTTTGCTTACAAAGTATTGCTTTGGATACTTCTGTATCCATCTATTTTACTTTTGAAATACTGATTATGACTTGAAGTAGCAGTTGAAGTTTCTACTGGAGCTGAATTTATGTGTGTGTTTCCTTATTTTTTTTCTCTTTTTGACAGTGAACAACCATGCATTTGTCAGTAGCAGTCAGCTGGTCTAGAGACAAGAGCACTACAAATGACACAATCATGGCATTACTGTGGAGTCCATTCACACGTAAGCATCAGAAACAAGGTCTTATTAGGTGGGGACAAGGGGCAAAAGTAATAAACATGGAAATTAATTGAAGAAGCCAGCACCCTTCAAGAGATTAAGTCTGTTTATTTCCTACAGGGTTAGCCCAGGTCCCGTCAGTCACCAAAGTTAATAGGGAGCAGGAGCAAAGTAAAAATTCTTCAATTATTCATGGACACACATCAGTAAAGAGCAATTATTTCTTTTGGTTACCAGGATGCATTGGCATTGAACATGGATCCAGATGTCTTAACAGGAATCTATACAACCGTCAGAAGAAAACACCAATATCTAATTACCAGCCATTGCATGCAATCTGCATTTCCTAACAGCATAACTGCACTTCTCAATTTGAGATGTATAGTAGACTCACTTGTGACTTTTTTTTTTAATCATGGATTCTCATCCTGAATTAATTGCCCTGGAGGTATGGGGGAAGAAGGCAGAGTGCCTCAAGTTTCCATTTTTTTTTTTTTTT
>NW_004567116.1:24380959-24412970 GCF_000260355.1 Condylura cristata
CCCTGGAGGTATGGGGGAAGAAGGCAGAGTGCCTTGTGTTTTTGTTTTTTTTGTTTTTTTTTTTTTTTTTTTTTTTTACTTCTTTCAGTGAATCCTCTGAAATGCAGCCAGGATTGAGAATACCTGGGAAAGACACCGTGACCACCTTTATAGTGAAATACGTCCTTCCTTGCTTTGCTCCCCAGGCCAACAGAAATAACTAGAAAGGACCAATGAGCAAAATCTACAGCACAGGGGTGAGACTGAAGTATGCCATAGTGGGGTAAATGACATTGAGTAGGCTTTTACAACCCTGGACCCTGTGGCTATCACCTGACCCTGATTGTGCTAGCGCAGGAGGCTGCTGGGAGCATGGGCTTGGGGCTCACCTGCTGACAATGGACTCCAGGAGTACGGTGTGGGCGTGCATAAGTGGGTGCACCTGGGCCGAGGCTGCGGCTCTCAGGGCTGCATCGCTCAGAAACAGCTACTGAGGAATGGCTACCAGAGGGTGAACCACGTGAGGAGAGACCAGGAGTCAAAGCCCAGAGAAAAGAGGGGGTTCGCAGGGGTCCCACGTTACTGCCCCTTGCTAGCTTGTTTCCACTGTGACCACTGAAACCTGTGAAAATGATGCCATGGGATCCAGAATTCTCCTTCAAATCTCTAGAACCTGTGGTGAACCTGCCCAGCCTGGGGTGTTTGCAAAATGTCCCCCTGCACCTCAGAGACCAACACAGACTGCAATAGAAAGGTAAGAGAAACAACCACTTGCCCCTCCCCAGGAAAAAACCACAGGGGGATCCCCTGAGATCTTCCATTTCCTCCAGTGGGAAAAGCCTTCACCTTAGATAAAAACAATGAATAGATGATGCTGTTGTTTATTTAATCTGTCATTTGTGTTACAATGATAGTGGCCCAAAGCTCCGTGGGGAGTCACAGCTGGGATATGTGTCCTTACTCGAGGGCATCCTTTGGCCCATCCAGGAATGACTTTATAACAGCGATGTATTGTATTTATTATATCATTTTGTCTTTATATATTAGTTTCATAGGTTATTTGGTCGGTTATTTGAGGGGTATGAGGACACTCAAGCATGTTTTTATATAAATTAATGGTAATTACTTTTTGTTTATACCATTTTGACTTAAAAGGTTTCACAGAAATGCTTAGCTTTTTGTGTCTTTTTCTACTGCTGTTATTTACATGAAATTGGGCAAGTTGCTTAACTTCTTTCTGCCTTAGGGCCTGTGGAAAATATAGCTTTCTCAGTTTCTCAGGCTGATTTTTGCTGTGATTGTGGAGCAAAGGTGGCCTAGTAGGTAACATGTAGCTTTGAAATGTGTCTGCAGGTGGGGAAAGCAGTAAATATTTAATAACCTGTAATGTGCATCAAACATATTTGTTTTAACTAGGCCTAAATTTGGCCCTGTGACAGCTTTTTATATAAACTTTGTATATTAATCATCTAAAAGCTGATGGGGTTTTGGGGTAGTGGGAAGGGGGCTTGGGGGTCAGGTGGGCAGTTACTCACTGGGTCACAACTGTGGCTGGAGCCCAGAAAGGTTGTTCCTGCTGGACACAGCCACTGCTGATGCCTCTATGCCTCCTGCTGTCTCATGATAAAGACGTGTTCCTGCCCCCACATACAGGCTTCATGGCCTGTTTCCTCTGCCACCTTAGAACCAAGCAAGCTCTGAGGCCCCACATGGCCTTAATTTCCATTTCTATAATATTGAAACAGTTTTACTGCTTCAATGTTGTTATGAAGGTTAAATGAGTTAATCTGAAAATTCTTCAGCAGTGTCTGGTTGCTGGTGGTGTAGTGTGGTGTAATTTATAAGCAGAAGCCCTAACTTCTAGTGTATCTTGGCTATGATAGTGTATTTGTTCTCCCCCAGGGGGTGGCAAAGGTGAACCAGTTAATATAGGCAAAGCACTCAAAATACTGGAAAATAGCAATATTTGCTTACTAATTGAGCTTAATAACCCAATAAATGCCACATATTATAGCATTATTAAGTACAGGGCACAGCAGGTAAAGTAAATATTAGAAATGATACTAAAGTTCACATTCTATCTGAAAGAGAAAGTTAATACTAAACTTCAGTAGATTTTTGCCATGAAAGAACTTTTGCACTTTTCCAGGTAAAGCTTTTTATCCAAACTCTTTGGATTTATCATATTGCCCACTAACTTTAATCACGGCAAACCCGTTCGGTGTCATCAGCTGGCAGCTGCTGAACTGATGTTGTTTTGGAGACTCTCTTAGCTGGAGGAACACTTGACTACACTTCTCAAACCCTCCCCAATAGTCCTACCAATCACCCCAGCTATACCCCAACTGTATAGTTTTACTGTGGTTCTCAAAGTGTGGCTCTAGACTATCAGCATCAATATTAAGAACATGTTGGAGAAGACAACCCCAGGGTTCTGCTCCAGACCTACTGAATCAGAAATTCTCAGAGTAGTACCCAGTAATATATGTTTTCACAAGCCCTCCTGGAGATTCTGATACTTTCTCAATCACTAATCATTTTTTTCTTAATTTTTAAAAAAGATTTATTTATTTATTTATTTATTTATTTATACAGAACTGGGGTACAGGCCAGAGATGCGGAGGGTGAGAGGATTCACCAGAGACAGAGCGGGGAGCAGAAAAGGCAGATGGACGAAGTACACTGCTGAGGGAAGCAGAGGGCTGGTCAGGAGAGGTCTGCCACGCCATGTGGACACAGAGAACACAGAGAGGACTCGATCCCCGGGGCAGGCGGGGATCGAACTCATGTGGAAGTGGCTTAAGCTTCTTTGTGCTGTGCTTTAACCCACTGTGCCACCAGTGAGGGCCACTAATCATTTTTGTAACAAAGAGAATATGAAAGGGACTCAAATCCCATACACAATGTCTATGCAGTCTGGTCAAGTTGATTGAGGTTTCTGAAGCTGTGATCTAGTACAGAGTTGTAAGGAAAAGAAAATAATTACCCATTTCCGTTTGGCTCATCTTTCTGTTTTATAAGAAAAGTCACACTCTTTCTGCCTGTTATTTCCTTACTCTTAGGATAATATTTATGCCAATTAAACCATTCAACTGTTAGCATTTAAGGTTGCAATTCAATTGCAGTCTATAATAAAAAAAGAACATCTTAAAAAAAATCTTTACCCTTTGATTTCTCTTGGGAAGCTTTGAAGACTCCAGAGCAATTACATCCAAGTGTCTTGGCTTTTCTCTTTCCAGGCTCTGGTTTACAGTGAATTTCCTTCTGTGTTTATTTCATGAAGCACTTTCCCCTTTATCTTTTCTCACTTTGGGGGAACACCCTATCTTCTTTCTTTTATTTTGTCGTAAAACACAAAAGTAACAAAAATGGTGAGCTTATTTAACTAGTAATTTAGAACTTTATATTGGCTCACAAAGAGACACAGATAACTCGCTGCAATTCTGGGTCACACACTTGACACAAGAAAATGGGAGAAAATACACAAACATTCCCTTTCAGCTCTGATCACTCTCAGAGTTCTACTTTGGGGTCCGGAGACACAATGAATGAACAGAGAACACAGAGAGGACTCAAAACATAGACAGTCAGGATACCTAAAAACTGCATAAGCATCAGTCTGACTTTATTTTTTCCCCAAATAAGATGCTATGAGATTATACTTAATTGAAAAGAAGATATTAAAAAAAAAAAAAGATTCCTGGGCAAAACTCCAAATCTACTGAATTGTAGATTGTCAAAGTAGAACTTCAGAATTCAAATTTCATTTTCAAGCTCTGATATGTTGGCCTGGTATTTGGAAATCCTAACAAACTTTTTTTGAAATTCATATAATGTGTGTGTCTCACTAAGCAGTTTTCCAATCTCTGTTTGAATAGTCTCAGCAGAAACTCATTTCTAATCTAGTATTATATATATGAATGTAGGTTCTGAGCCAAACTGTCTCTCTCCAAATGATTGCTGTCCCTGCCACTACAGCTGCATGACTTTGTACAAGCTACTAATCTTGTGTCCTTAGGTACTTTTGGTGCAAAATGGGACTATTGCCTTTTCCAGTATCTGCGTAAGTTTCTTATGACTGCCAAAACAATTTGCCACAAACTCAATGGCTTAACATAACAGATATGCTATCTTTGGCAGTTCTAGAGGTCAAATGTCTGAAATCAAGCCCAAGGCAGGGCTACATTCCCTCTGGTTGGGAGACCCTCAGGGAGACTCCTTCCTGGCCTCTTCCCACATCTGTTGTCATCAGCTTGTCACATCATCCAACCTCTGCCTCCATTTTCACAGAGCCACCTCCATGCCCAGCTTCTGATGAGGACAGTTGTCATTAGATTCAGGGCTCTGGTAACCAGGAGTGTCAACTCAAGGTCTCTAAGAGACTTTTGAAATAAGTGGTACTTTTAAGAGTCTTGGGATTAGTACATGTAGTTTGGTTTTAGGTATCCATTTTTTTTTTAATTTTATAACAGTTTATTTTTACATCATTTTGTACAATATTTTTTTCTATCTCAATTGTAGTCCCCGCGGGTTTCCCATCACCATGTCACCCGTGTGCCATCACCATAATCCCGTGCACTTCCCTCCCTACCTCCCCCCCTTCGTTTTTGATCCCATTCCCCACTCCACCCCCGCAAAATGTCTCTGGTATATGGTTGTTCATTAATTTTGTTATTTTCTCGCCTGGTCCATTATACTTCTGCTATGAATGAAACCATCTGGTATTTTTCTTTCCCTTTCTGGCTTATCTCACTAAGCATGATCTTTTCCAGCTCCATCCAAGTTGCTGCAAAAGACATGTGTTTCTCTTTTTTGGTATCCATCTTTTAACCTACTACAGTGTCTAGTGAGCTAAGACAGATTGAAAGTGCTTGGCACCTGCCTAGAACTTAGTAAGCGATCTGTATAAATAGTATTTCCAGTTCCTGATGCAGGCTTCCACATTTGGGAAGCTTTTGACTCTTGAAACTTCTGCTTTATCGTGAATTAAAATAACACATTTCCTTATCAGCCATGGTCCTACTCTGTGGGGTCAATTAGAGTAGTCCAATTGTGTCATTCACATGAAAGCCGGTAAATAATTGGAAAACACAGTTCATGTTTTCAAAGAACTGATGATAAGCACAGTCCACCTTAATTTGCTTCTTTTTCATCTCCCCTGGGGAAGGACTCTAAATCCTGCTCCTTGTAACTTTATTCTCTATCTGCTTCCAATAGTAGCAAATACTAGATGAGTTTAATATAATAAATTTAAAAAACTTTCAAATTGTAAATTCCAAATACTTTTACAAGATATTTTGTGTCCCTGAAGTGTTCAGTTCTAGAGATAAGACTACATTCAGGGCTAAGTGTATATGATAATTGGGCTATAATAAATTGAACTTCTGGAACTAAAAAAAAAAAGTAAATTTACTGGCCTAGAAAAGACTAGATAAGAATATGGTATTATCTAAGTCAAAAATATTAATAAGTCTTGTCTTGAAAGATAACAATTTTGACAAAAAGTAACTTTTGGATACTAGACTGGACACATAAAGAACTGAATATAAATGTATAATCAATAGTAAGAAGCAAACATTGCTTTTAATTCTTGAAAATTTGATTGGACACTTATGCTGGAACCAAATGGCAGATCAGATCCCTGCCCTGTTAGCAATGGCAGGCTTTAAAACTCTAAAGATACTGTCCTTCCTCTAATAAGTGTTTTCTCTTGACTGGACTGGAAGGGGATATTGGGGTTAGAGATAAGAGACAAAAAAAAAGAGGAAAGGAGAGCATGAGGAGACAGGAATATAAATGGGGTAGGGGTGTAGGAAGACAGATTCAAAGGAAACCAAAGAGGGAAGCTGTGAGGAGAGATGGGGAGGTACTGAGAGACTGATAATCAAATAGCTTTCTCACTCCTGTCGCTTTAATTAGAGTTTCTATTGGACACAGGATGCTTGGAGTTCCCTTTATTCTCCTACAATCAATTAAGAGGTAGTCACTGGAGTCAAGCAGACTCCAGTGAAAAATGTCGACTTGGTACCTGCGACTAAAGTTAAGTAACAAATCCGACTTTCATCTGCATCCAACCCAGACTTGAACTTTCCCCTCAGGCCACAGACAGGGCTGAAAACTCCCTCCTCCTAGGACATAATCTGTCCTTCATTTTATTCACAACACTGCAGAGTGGCAGAGAACTCAGGCTCTGTCAAGCTAATTTCAACAAAG
Source organism: Condylura cristata (assembly GCF_000260355.1). Classification (NCBI taxonomy): domain Eukaryota; kingdom Metazoa; phylum Chordata; class Mammalia; order Eulipotyphla; family Talpidae; genus Condylura; species Condylura cristata. The sequence continues at coordinate 24,387,152 of NW_004567116.1, forward strand.
CAGCTCAAAAGAGGCTCTTCCTTTCCACAGACCACTGCGTCCTCCAGGGGGAACTCTGGGGTGAGGCTGGCACAGGTATGAGCACAGGGTTGGATGAACTTAGTGAGCCTCTATTGAAATCACCTGTTGTCCTCTCAGGACTCTGTTGTGTTCAGCATTCTTAAACCCAATATCTAGCATTAGTTCTGGCATATGGGAGTACTCAGTAAGTGCTTGCTGAATGAGTAAGTGACCCCACCCTGTAAAAGCGAGAAAGGGAAAGAATAAAATGCAAACAGGTAATGGTTTAATGGAAGTAATTCAGAATTTGAAATTGAACCAATCTAGGGTAAAATCTTAGTTCTAGAACTAGAACTAGAACAGACTGTGTGGTCACAGAAATTACTGAATTTTTTTTAACTTAATAAAATGTAGCTAAAAGCAATTTGACAAAAATTAGTCATCTGTACAGGAAATTTAATTCTCTTTTGCTCATTTTTCATTTTTAAACAGTTGTTATTTTTTAAATATTTATTTATGCATACAAGAACTGGGGTACAGGCCAGAGGTATGGGGGGGTGAGAGGGTTCACTAGAGACAGAGTGGGCAGAACAGGCAGATTCACTGAAATACACTGCTAAGGAGAGCAGCGGTGAGACAGGAGAGCTCTGCTGGGCCACGTGATTCATATCCCTGACTGGGAATTGATGTCATGCTGCAGTGCCTGCAGATAGCTTTGTAGTGCTGTTCTTTTGCCCCATCAGGGAGGGCCTTCATTTTTTTTTTTTCTTTTCTTTGAGGGAACTTGTAATAATACAGCCACCCTTTGTCTTCAGGCTAAATCCCCATGAAGGTGGAATAAGGACTTCTTCCTGTTGTGGAAGTTGGTAGAAGATCTGGTGGTCTTGGTGATGTGGTATTCTGGTGGTCCACACCCTGGAACTCCAGGGAGAGCATTGAGCCTACCCCTGAGTAATCAGTCAGAGGCCCTGCCTGAGACTGACAATGAGCCAAGATGTAGAGATAGGTAAGAGATTGTTCATGATGGCAATGAGACTCCCCACCAGCACCCGCATTGGTATAACCACAAGATCAGGTTCACTCTAGTAGTGAGAGCTTATAGTGAACTTTAACCTCCCCTTTGTGACACAACTTTTGCTGGGATTCTCAGCTATTCTGTGCTTTATTTCCCAGTCTCATTCTGTAGCTTTCACCTATGTTATTTGTGTTTCCTTGGTTTCTTTTGATTAAGCAACTTTCAGTTAAATCTGGCTAGAATTATGAAGTATGTCATTTAAAAATAGTAAATACAATTGCTGTTCACAAAGAGCAAAAGGATACCTGATCTAGTTCCTTCTGTTATGATTCAGAAAGAATTAATAAATAACAAGCATTACATCAGCAACAGTCATCCTGCTAGCAATTTGCATCTGTGGGGAGTTTTCAGAAACTAAAATTCTAACAGGGAAAAGATATTGAGTTAAAGTAGCTTTCTACATCCTGCTTGCCAGTTTCATGAAACTTCATTCTGCAGGCAGATTGAGTGAAATGCACTGCTGAGGGGAGCAATGGGCGGGACGGGAGAGGTCTGCTGTGCCATGTGGGTCAGCTCCCTGGCTGGGAATTGAAATGGTACTAAAATGTCTTTGGAGCGCTTCATAGTGCTGTGCTCTAACCCACTGTGCCACCAAGGAGGGCCCAGTGAAGTCTATGCTACAACACGTAAGAAGTTACAGCCAGAGTTTCCTTCTACTACTAAGTCAGGGACAAAATAAATTCACACAATGCTGAAACTCCTCAATATACAGCACTTCAATAAGCTACACATGCACATATAAGGCATGATGGTACAAGTAAAAGAAAATGGAGGAAAGGAATGTGTTCAGTTTTCTTAAAATTAAGTCACCTACATGGGGCTCTTCCTGTTGGCACAACGGGTTAAAGCAGCACATTCTGAAGCTCTCCACACCACTATAGCATGAGCTCCATATCCAGCCAGGGAGCTGACCCACTTGGCGCGGCAGACCTCTCCTGACCTGCCTGCTGCTCCCCTCAGCAGTGCACTTCAGTACATCTGCCTGTTCTGTTCCCCACTCTGTCTCTGGTGAAGCCTCTCACTCACTATACCTCTGGTTTGTACCCCAGTTCTGTAAGCATAAATAAATCTTTCGAAAATTAAGTCACCTATATTCTAGGACAACAGTGTGCATGAAGGAGATTTAGTATTTGTAATCAGAGAACAAATTCATTAAAATGCATTCATGTAGGTAGGGTCAAGAGATAATATTTGTTCCCTAAAGGAATAAATGGCATCATAAAACCGTCTTTCACGCAGTCCCTAATTTGTCTCTGATAGTCAGTGAAAATTACCACATTTATTACATTGTAGTTAATTCCCTTAGTAAATTCAAGGTTATTGCTTAGGTTATGGGAATATTTATCCCTTTACTGACAATACAGCACAGAATAAGAGCTTCACTAGAAACTGTGTGAACTCTAGAAAATGCTCCACTTTGACATCAGGACTGGGGTGCTGAGCCTCATTAAAATAGTCAGGAATTGTTCCGGCATCTCAGGATAACTGTGAGATTTGAAGCACCATGAGGATGAACCCTGCTGTGCTAACAGCAAGCGAGACTGACTCAACTCTTCCAAGAAAGCCAGTTGTAAAACTCAAAGTACAAGGAAAAAGCAATCTGGCCTCTTAGAGCACAAGTTCAATAGGGTCTGAAGTCAAAGAAAGACACTCATTATAAAAATCTACACCCTTGGGTGATGCTTTTGTATACATTCATCTGGTACATCCAATGCTTAATTAAATGTGTTCTCCCACCTCTAGCTATTTTTCATACTGAATTAAAACTTTAGTCAGTAAGTATATATAAATTAAAAAACAAAAACAAAACCCCTGTAGTCAGACCGTAAGAATAGTAGAATTAATTTTGGACCCCTGCTCCAGGAACTGTGTCTGTATAAAGTCAAGAACTAGTACAAAATTCTGTCTAGAAAGCCTTGCTTGTCGTACAGGGAATTTGTAGTCATTTCAAGCTCCAGGAAGAGGAGGCAGGTTGGCTTAGAGAGGCTAAGATCTAGACTTTGATAAAGAAATCTACCTCCAAGATAAGGAGGGGTCTTGCGTATACCTACAGCTTCACATTATGCCAGTACCCCTATCCTTTAGTGGAGATGACAAATCAAAGTCTTTACTCCCGGGACAGTTTTCCTGCCCATCCTGGATTAAGTAATATGCTCTTGCTATGTGTCAAATTAGCAAGATGCAATTCCCTATAAATAAAAAGTTCTGGGCCTCCCTGTTGGCCTAGGGATTAAGTCTCAGTGCTATTAACCCCTGGCAGCTTGAGTTTGATCCTTGGCCAGGGAGCTGACCCACACAATGCAGCAGACTTCTCTTGTCTTGCCAGCTGCTCCCCTCAGCAGTGTGTTTCAGTAAATCTGCCTGTATGAACAAATAAATAAATCTTTAAAAAAATTAGTGATTTCTTAAAAGGTTAAACATGCATATACCACATGATGTGGACATTTCTCTTTGAGGTATTTACCTATAAATAATGGAAATACACGTAAATACCCAGAGCAGCTCTACTTGTAAACTGGACAATTTAAATGTCTACTAACAGGTAAACAGGGGAACATATTTTGATAAATCACCCAATAGATTATTACTCAATGATGGAAATAAATGTATTATTAATATATGCAACATAGATAGATCTAAAAATAATTGTGCTTTGTGAAAAATCGTTGCAAAAATAATGTGTAATATATCATTTATATGAAACTCTAGGAAATGCAAAGTAATCTAAGTGATAGATCAGTGTTTGGGTTGGAGAAGGAAGGGGAGTCAAAGGGATGGGTTTAAAAAAGCATGAGACAGTTTTGGGAATTGATTTATATATTTATGATTTTGCCTGTTGCTTGTGTAGGCACTATGTGTCTGTGTCATAACTTAACAAATCATACACATTAAATATATGCAGTTTATTTTATGCCAGTTATCCCTCAATGAAGCTGTTATAAAATAGATGTAACAGAAAATATTTTTTGAAAAGCTATTTCAACTAATAAGTCTGTGATGTACACTGTTTAGTGATACAACCTCAGGACCATCATTTACTGACATTCGAAAACCTGGACTTGTTCAACTTGCATACTGCTTTGATTGTGGGGTTTGTATTGCCTCACTGAATATTAGCAATTATGTCAACTGCTATATTCACCTATTGTTTTTATAACTTCTTATTACTAAAAGTGGTGGATCTGTATTTAAAGCCTGCACACACTTTTTCATTACTTTTGAGTGTATATATAAAATTATCCTTGGTTATGGTCAAGAAAGTTCTTTACAATGTGTTCTAGGGAAATGCCATCACATTCAATAAGCTAATAAGAATTTATTAAGAGTTGTAAAATATATTCTAACAGGGGTATAGCCTCATCTGTATACAGTAGTTAAGAATAGTCTGTAAAAGATTCCTCATCAAATAACATTTAAATATTATCTCTTCTGCATCTTTAAAAAATAATAGATGAATTCTAATAGATTCTGATGAATAGAAACATTATTGCAGCTCACCAAATTTTGTGCTGGAAAATGTGCTGAGATAAAATTGCAAAGGCAAGAATTCTTAAAGCAGGACAGAGATGTAAATCTCAACCCAGATTTACACCGTCCAGGGCAACTTCATCAGTCTCCCCACTATTGTGTTTTCAACAAAGCAACAGCTTGATTGTCCTGGAGGGTAGGTTTATTTTGTGCTCACTGATATGTAGACCTTCTCTTGATACTGGGTTTTGTCCTATGTACCTATACTAAAGAGAAAATATGCAAATGTTCTTAATCACATTCCTATAGGCAAGAGAATAAATTATGCCAAGAGAAACAAAAAGGTGATGGGATCAGATTATTAGATTATATATACAACTACAAGAAGTGAACTGGAAGGCACAGTGAGGACCACTGAAGGTGGAGTGGTGAAGGTGCAAGATTTAAAGATTGCTGCCTGGATTAGAATCCTGATCTCAGCACATTCTCCTAAGAGAGGCTAAGGAAACCAAATTAACCTATTACACTTTTGTTTTTTCAGCTAGTTTAGTATTTTATTTGAAAACATTAGAGGATATTTATTATGTAGTAGATGATGTTCTTTGTCCTTTACAGAATCATTTAATCTGCTTTTGAAATAATTTCAGAAGGCGAAAATTAGATGCTCAACATATAGCATCATTTTTGTTTTCTGATTCTGATTACACAGGCTCATTTAAGAAAATCTGTAAAGGATAAAAGCTGCTCCCTTAAATTCAGAAGAAACCATTGAAAATATTGTATCATACATCTCTTAATTGTTAAAAGTAAAGCACATTCTCATTGTAAATATTGTAGCTTACTTCAAGTTTCACAGTTTGTCTTTTTCTTTGATTAAGGTAGCTTTTGTTTACAATGTTTGGTGTTTCAGTTGCAGGTGTTGTTACTTCACTACATCCACCACCACCAAAGCAACCACAGACAGCCCACATAATCCATTATGCCCCTCCCCACTTTGTTCTCATTCTTTCTTCCCCTCCTGGTAGCTTCCGTTCTGCAGTCAATTTCTAGGGTTGCTAGTTTGACTTTACCTGACCCTTTGTTTGGTTTCTCTATACCCCACATAAAAGTGACACCATCCAGTTTTTGCCTTTCTCCTTCATATAATTCTCTCCAGTTCCATCCACGTTGTAGCAAATGGCACAAGTTTATCCTTTTTAATATCTGAGTAATATTTCATTTGTATATCTCCCACATCTTCCTGATCCTCTCTTCTGTTTCAAGGCACTGGATTTGTTTCCATAGTTTGGTTACTTTACATAGTGCTGCAATAAACACAGGAGTAACTTACTCCTTTGAATTAGTGTTTTGTGTTCTCAGAAAGAGGATCTGTTGATCTGTTGAGTCACGTGGTAGAATCATTTTTGATATTTGGGTGAAAATTTTGATACTGTTTTCATAGAGATAGACCTGTCTACATGGGCACCAACATTATTTTTCTCTATATCCTTGCCAACATTTGTGATTTCTGTTGTTGTTACTGTTGTTTGATATGGTCCGTCCTCACAGTGTGAAGTAGTATCTCCTGGTTTGATTTGCATTTCACATTTTTCGGTTTTAAGATTTATGAAAACCTTTTGAGTATTTCTTCCATTGTGTATATGTATACATGATTCTTCATACAGAATGAAAATAATAGCTGACATTTTCAAGATTCTTAAAATTTTATTTTTAAAAAGGAATACTCTGACTCTGTGATTCTCATTTTGTTATATCAACCACTTTATACTATTAAAAATGGTTGACTTTGGAGAGCTTTTGTTTGAGTTGTAACTTGCCACATACTGTATAAGAAACTAAAGCTGATATGCCTTCCAAATATTTATTAAACTATGCAAAAATAGGGCCCTCCCTGGTGGCACAGTGGGTTAAAGCACAGCACTAAGAAGCTAAAGTCACTTCAGCATGAGCTTGATCCCCGGACACGGAGATGACCCACATGGCGGGGCAGACCTCTCCTGACCCACCCACTGCTCCCCTCAGCAGTGTTCTTCGTCAGTTGGTCTGTTCTGCTCCCCACTCTGTCTCTGGTGAATCCTCTCACAGTCCCCCAGTTCTGTATGCATAAATAAATATTTTTTAAAAATTATGCAAAAATGTTATATTTTAAAATATACACGATAACAATTGATATATGATAATGATATAGTCATAATATATACATATTTTTTAAATATTGGAAAGAGTGTATTGCTTTACAGTTTTGTGAATTCCTTTAATATATAACTATAGAAAGCAGTTATTATACTCTGCCTCTGTTCTGCACTAATTCAACTATGATATTTGCTTTGTTTCAAGTTTGTGGATATTATCTGGTCTCACAAAGACATGTAGTTGGAAAAAGGTACAGTCTTTTTACAAACCTTTGATACTATGGATACCATAGCTTATATATATATATATATATATATATATATATATACACACACACACCATAGTTTATATATATATTATATATCATAGTTTATATATATATGTTTATATATACCATAGTTTATATATATGTGTGTGTATATATATGGGTGTGTGTGTGTGTATATATGTATATATACATCAAAACTCTGAACCCAGTTTCCTGGATATTAATTGCAGTGTGGAATCTTTGTACTCCTTTATGTTAATATCTACTAATCTTGTATTTTGGATGGATTCTTTACTCACATATGATTTTGGGATATGGTACATTACACAATGGAAAACATTATTTCACTGAGTTATAAAGGTCTTTTAATTTTTGGTGTATCCATTATACTGTATCAAAACAATCACATTCTTTGTTATTAAACTGTCTCGGAAGAAAAGTCTTTGAGCATTTGAACATAAATATTGTCAAGTTTGTGTGATAGATTCATATTTTCAAAATTCCAAATTTTTGCCTAATAGCTTATATGTTTCATTGGAAGGAAAAATAATGTGGTTGATAGTTTTGTTTGGTAACAACAGGCTCATTTTGTTTATTTTGTTTGTCACTTGCTCTTTCAAAGTAAAAATGGTACTCCATGAAAAAATTCAACTAGTTCAGCTCCCACTTCAATCACAGATGTAATTTTCTACAAAATAACCACTATACTTCCATTTGAAGCATATTTCTCATCTACTTAAAACTAGATATTTAAAATCTCATTTGAAGATCAACACATAATACAATTAATGCTTTTTTTTTTTTTCCTGTTTCAACAGGACATCTAGGGTGAAACTGACTTTTTGTACTGATTATACCTTGGAGTGAGGAAGACAGTGGCTACTAAGACATTCGAGTTCATTAACCTGAGTTAGGCTAAAGTAACCACCGCATTGCTTCCTGTCCCGTCTGCAGTATCCGTGCTGATACCAACACAGTGAAAAAGATGATGAACATGCTTCATCATTAAAATTTTCTATTTCAATCTCATGCATTTCTTGGAGTATCAGGTTTCCATGGGCCATGATTTGAAAATTGCTCCTTTATTGAAAATTTTCTGTATAATTTTTTAGACTTATTTATTTATGCATACAGACCTAGGGTACAGGCCAGAGGTGCAGGGGCAGTGAGAGGATTCACCAGAGACAAAGTGGGGAATGGAACAGACCAACTGACAAAGTACACTGCTGAGGGGAGCAGTGGGTGGGTCAGGAGAGGTCTGCTGTGCCATGTGGATCAACTCATGCTGCAGTGGCTGTGGTAACTTCATAGAGCTGTGCCTTACCCAGTTGCGCCACTAGGGAGGACCCTCCTGTATAATTTTTTTTAAGAAAACTGTTCTTTTTTTCTGGAGTAACCACATTTTCAAAGTTTCTCAAGTGGTTTTTACAAATTTCAAATGTAATTAGTTATCCATAGTTATGCATATTTTACATAGATGTGTGGATGTTGATGTGTATACACATAATATGAAATATTTTTAAGTGCTACCTATTTGTTTGTTCATTATTGTTTCACCTGGATTACAGTTAGCTTTTAAAATTCACTAGTAGCAAGAATTCCATTATAACTTTATAAAATTTAAAAAATGGGTTTATGAAGTTAAACACCCAAGAGAAATTGAAAGTATTTCGTAGCCATAAAACAAAGCAAAATAATTTTAATTACAGTGTGGTGAACTGTCCTTTGTATAAGAACATATACTTAATCCACAGTTTATCCAGAAAGTTTCTTTTGACAAGTGTAAACAAGAATTAAAAGCAACTTGAAAATATTTTTAAAATTTTATAATACTCCATTTTTCCTGGGATTATTGAACCCCTGTGTAGACATCTATCTTTATACTTTTTAATTAGCATTTATTGTTTCAACATGTAGTTCCTCTATATTCATATTATTATAATTATTTACATTTCTATCCTATTGTTAGGTTCATTTTTATCATTTCATTTTACTATTACTGGTGTCAGTAGTTTTATTTTTAGAAGTATATTTAATTTCAGTCCTGGTATTTATCAATCTTATAATTTTTTGCACTCATTTTATTTAGCTTATAAACAATTAAATCTACTTCAAGTAATGATGATTCTCTTTGCTTTAGAAATGTAAGAAAAATAATAATGTTATTGCTTTCACTGCTTTATGTCTCATTTCCTTAAAGAAATAACCTCAAAGATATTAAGTAAAATGGTTATTCTTTGTGATTTTAATGGGAGTCCTTTTGCGTCTCATCATTTGCCAAGAGATTGATAGTTTGAGGGGAGAAAATTAAGCACGGAAGTATCTTCAGTCTGAAAATGGAGATGTATATTGTGTGTAAAAAAAGATAACATTTCTAGATACAGTCTGTTTGAATTATTATACATGGAAGGTAAAGAACCCATCAACATCCTTGAAAAATACTAATTTACTATTAGGTGGACTCAATTTTTCTTTTTTAACATCTTCATGCAACCCCAAGTTTCACTTCTATATCTTACTAAACACTGTGTTTATGCAATTAGCAATGTATCAAATATTTTTAAAACAACTTCTTTTCCATTTTTTACTTAAATGTTGAACTTTATGAAATAAGTCTATATGTCCAGCAGTACTTGGTTAAAACTCCAGAGAGCTTCTTTGAACTGTCAACTCTTCATGTTTCTGGAATTTTTCCCTGTTAACATCTATCTGCCTTATAGCGACTTATAGTGGACTAGAAGCTGAATTTATTTCTAGCATAGGAGTTTGCTAAAATCTTCTGCTAAATCAGATCAAAAAGGGAAATTTAGTCAATTATTAATATGAGAGCCAGCAGCTGCAGGAGTAGAATGGTGCTAACAATTTTCAATGGGGCCTATTCTGTTCAATGTGCCTATGCAAATGATTCCTGTATACTTCCTAGTGGTACCAGAAGCAAAACTAAGATGTTCTCCCAAACAACTGGCATCCCAGTGCTGTGATTCAGTGCAAACAAGATCAAATTCAAGAGAAAGACCAACTTTTAGCAGCATCACAGTTCAACATGAGCCATTACACCTCTTTGTTTAGGGACGTGATTGGAGTGTTGCTATAGGACTCTTTACCTCTGCTTCTTAGACACACCTCTAAAAGAAGACCTCCCTCTCCTGAGGTGTGTGTGGGTGGGGGGTGAGGGTGGGGAATGTAGAGCCTTAAGTCAGCGTTTTGTAGTTTTCTTCTGTGTGGATACTGATACAACATTTAACAACTGTTAGTGAATGATCTCATTTTTTCCCAGCAGACTTTGTGTACTGTCTCTTAAATATATGCACTATGGTTTCTAATTCATTAGAAATAAAGAATAAATAGAGTTAGTTCTATTCTGACTCATTAGAAATGAAGTTGGGAAGGGGGCAGTAGAAAAAAAGTATGTTGTCTAGAGCTTCATATTTGTTTATTTGAAAACTTTACACATTTCTCGTGTTATTTTAAAACCTCCTTATGACTTATTTCCAAGGATGTTAAAATTTCCTTTTACATACTCACTATATAATGAATACACCAGCTTTCATTTAAGAATTCATCACAATTGGAGGCTTAGGTGAAGGAAAAGCATTATAGTGATGAATGTATATGAAAATAACTTCTAAAAAAGTGACCATGAAATTGTTTGTTTTTGTTTTTGTTTTTTGTATCTTTGTTTATGTTTGCTTATTATTATGGATTCATGCCTGAAATTGTAGGCCTTGCAAGGTTAGGGTTCCTGATAGCCAAAAGGGGTCTTAATTCTGCAGTCATATTTCAAGGATTTATTGTGGTTTAGTTTTGTCTGTTTCTTTGTTTGGTTTCTCTGTATTCCACATGTAAGTGAAATCATTTGATACTTGTCTTTCTCCTTGGACTTATTCCACTTAGCATAAATCCTCTTCTCTTCCATCCATGTTGTCACAAGTGGCAAGAGTTCTCTTTTTTAATTGCATTAGCCAGTTTGTATATATGAACACCACATCTTCTTACTCCACTCATCTGTTGTCAGGCACTGGTTTCCATAACTTGTTTATTATAAATCATGCAGCAGTGAACATAAGAATGCATTCATCTCAATTAGGACCATTTCATCTTCTCTTAAAGGTTAAAAATAATTAATTTTTTGCAGTGGAGGAAGCACTGTTCATTTCCTAGACACATAATTGGATTGACATAGTTACAATAATACTATGTGTATTATAATAAAAAATCACCATACTACTTGAGTAGTATTTCTGATTTTCCCTAGTTAAATTCTAATGTGGCAAAAATCAATTTGTTACTTTTCTAATAATTAGTAAGTCATTTCCAAACCTAGGGCAAGGATCCAATTATTCAGTGTTCTATTTTCCTCTTAATATTAATGATTGATATTCAAGCATATTCATACCTATAGAATATTTCTTTTTCTGTATTGATAAGACAAATATTTTATTCAAACTATTCATATGGTCTGTTGGGTAAGAATCATGAGTTTTAACACTTTGTAATTTTCTATAAAAATATCTTGCTTTTGAGCAGAGGACTTAGCATCAACTAACTCCATAATAACTCCAAATTAGATAAAGTGGAATGGAGAAAAGATCTTCACCATCAATAGATGATAATAGAGTAGGATTTTCAGTTAAGGGTTAATCTTTTGTGTTGTCCCTATTTTATGCCGTGAATCATGTCTAGAAAGGAAAGAGAACTGGACTTAAGTGAGATTATTTATTGAGTTAATAAATATAGCATTTATGTCCCTTTGGATTATGTTGTTTAGAGTTTAGGTTTCCTCATCGGATACATGAGCATGATAAAACTAGTCTCACTGTGATTGTCACAAGCCCATGACATTTTTTTTCTCTTAATAAGTCGTTCCACATTCACTGGGAAAGAGGAGAGGAAGAGAGAAAGTAAAATCTAGAGCAAGAGAGAGAGAGAGAGAGAGAGAAAAGGGAGGAAGGAAGATCCATTCTGCATCCATGTTCAAACACTGGAGTCTAACACCTTGGTCTGGTCACTGTTTTCAACAATTACTGTTCTTAAAGTAACATACTTGAACTTTCACTTTTCTAGAAGGTACTCTCTCTCTCTAATAATGTCTCTGGCTGACAATTTTTAGATAATTTGTGTCCCTGCTCAAATTATGTCTTTGCATAAAGACTCTTCATGACAGTTAAATCTGTAATAGTACACCCCTGTCATTCTCTCTTTACCTTGTCTGTTTTACTTTAACCTCATGCATTCTTAGCAGTAGACATTGTATTATATAATACTTGTTTATTTCTCATTTCTGATTCTAGTCATTAAGTACCATTAGACTTGAGTTGTTGGGTTTTTTCCCCTTGTTACTAATAGTTTTATTTTGGAAGCTGCCATGAAATGGTGGTTATTTATGTTCTCTCTGTGTGTATCATGCTTTTTTTTTCTTTATTTTTCCCTTGAACTAACACTGCATTATAATATTACATAAGTTCGTTACTGAGAATCAACTGGTATGTGTACTATATTAAACTCACCAAATCTATTATTTACCATGCCATTGTCATTTTCCCTATTTGCCTACTCCTTTCTGCTTTCCCTTCTAGTAACCACTAATTGTTCTCATAGTATAAAAACTTAGTTTTGTTGTATTTAGTTCATGGGTTTTTTTGTTTGTTTGTTTGTTTTTGGGTAAATGCTTGGATTTTATTAATAAGCTTAATGGATTTTCAATTTTATAAATTTTCAATTGCATATTGTATTTTCATAGATTCTAGGATGTGAACTACTGGTAATATCTTTATTCACCACTTTACTTATTTGCTAACAAATACATCCATTACATTACATTTAAGAGTTGTTACACAAATGTCATTCATGCTATAGAACCTTTTCTCCTATTATCTTTAGAATTTTGTCTTAGCTTATTTACAAATACAACTTAATTATCTACTGCCCCATTTATTCCCTGATTTGCTAAATGAATGAATTCATGATAATAGAGATTATTGTTGTCTCTTAGGTAACTAAAAAACTTGCTTTAATTTGCTTCTTTGCCCAATGACTCCCAGTTTTATTACAGAGCAAAACACTTGTGAAATTCAAAAATAAATAAAACCTCAATACCCCATACACTAATGAACTCAGAATGTCTGAGGGTGATTTTGGTATTTTCTCATCCCAAGACATGCTAAAGTGTAGCAAACATTGGGAACCACTTCCTTCACTTGAATGAATGAAAGTTTCTTACATCAGAAAGAAATTATTTCTGTCTCTGTGTTTTCTCTTAGAAAGGTCAACATTTCACTGTATTTGTGGTTCACTGAAGAGTCACTGTTCCTCTTCTCCTGGGAAAGCACAGCATACCCAACATGTGCTTTCTATCTGACTAAAACAAGAACTCAGGGGCATCTTCTGTAGGCTTCTGTCTTGGGACTCAATTTTCACTGATCTCTCTGAATGGGGATCCATCTTGCAATGACCAGCTTTTTTTTTAAAGATGCAGAAGGTGAGAGGATTCACCAGAGACAGAGTGGGGAGCAGAACAGGCAGATCGACGAAGTACACTGGTGAGGAGAGCAGCAGGTGGGTCAGTAGAGGTCTGCTGCACCATGTGGATCTCCTCCGGGACAGGCAGGGATCGAACTTATGCGGAAGTGGCGTAAGCTTCTTAGTGCTGTGCTTTAACCTGCTGGACCACCTAGGAGGGCCACAATGACCAGCTTTTGGTGCCTGTCTTTAAAGTCTTATTCAAGTGGTACCTCCTATTTGATCTGTATTTTTTCTATGACAATTTATCTTACCAGAGTTGTACCTCCCAATCAATCTTTCTCTTGCCCCTTGTTTGTCATAGTTTGTCACCAGTTTGGATAAGTCACCTTGTTTGCAGATGATTAAATCTGCAAGATTAAACCTTGCAAGATTTATCTTGCAAGGTTTAATCATCTGCTAATAGAGGATGTTGGGATTTGCACTTGTAAAACCGTCAACTCACTTCTGTCTCTGAATTGCTATTAATTCTTTTATTCTTCACACTCTCCTAAGAAAATATATTTTGTCATTACCATGTTTTTAAGTGTTACCATATACCACTTTTCAGTGGATAATTATGTTTTGGTTTCTGAACTGTGAGGAATAGAACAATTCTAAACATAAGAATTCTGTTTCTAATAGTTGTGATGATTTCTAATGTATATGTGTGCTGCTTTTTGTATACACACGCATGCATCTATGTACCCTGTATATATCATATGTATATATATATATATAAATATATATATATATATATATGCTTTGCTAAGTGATATAAGTATATAAACAATACATAAACTCATCAGCATATAAGTATGCTGTATATATATAAATATTATGTAAAAACCTATAGATAGCATTTATATACTAATAGGCAATACCTATGGTCTATTTACTTATTTTTTTTATCATTTTACTCATCTTAATATATATGATAGGTAGCGAGGTCAGTATTCTACCATCTTACAAATAAATCAAGACTAAAAATTTCAAGTGATTTGCCCAGGGCTTATTCTGTAAGAGATATTTCCTGTCCCTTCATTCAGATTTCTTTCCAATCCACAGAGCTATTTCTTTATGTGAACTAAAACAGTAGGTTGAAAGAGGCATCTCCATGTTGTGGTCTACTGTTACCCATAGAGTCTGTGGTTTTTGCTCAAACTTGGGAACTTTAAATACAAGAAAATATCAAGGTTGTGAAGCTCTGTTATATGTGACTAGACAGAGGAAACTAAAGTTATGTGCTATCTGTGTGACCTCCTTTCGGTGATGAATATCTGAGTCAGGGGAAAGTGTCCTTCAGTTTTCTCTGACAAATCAAGCATAACTGACACTAACTATTCTTCTCTGTCAGGCATTTCACAGACTTGTGCCTCGGAAATCCAAATTCTTGTCATCACTCAACAATCTCCCAGCAGGAGTACTTTTTTTTTTTTTTTTTGTTAGTGGTGATAGAGGTTCTTCCTAAAAGGCGCATGGGTAGTCACGACTAGGTGAAGGTGCAGTGTATGTATAAGAGGAAGAGATGACCCTTTGTTATACTAGCACTAGAGTTTAACCTTTATAACAGGATCATATATCCATTTTCCACATTAAATGAAGGTGCAAACTGAGGACTCAGAGGTTAAATGCACAATCATAAGATTAGAAATTGTAGAGTTAGGATACTTATCCTTGTTTCTGGTAGCTAATTCACTTGAGGAAAGAATGATGAATTGCACAATCTACTCCATTCTAGTGGTATAGAAATGCTGTACTTGCTTTTACTCTGCTCTTTTCTGGAATTAGAACTAAGTCTTTCCAAGTAGAGACTTGGAGTACTCTAAATCCAAAAATGTGCCTGGATGAAGAAACTTCAGCGCTAGCCAGGGCTTTTGAATAATCACACTGCAAAGATTAAAAACACTGAAATTAAGAGATGCACATTATGTGATGAATATGTTTAAAAATGAAGGGCTACAATGAAGTTGTACCACCCATTTTAAATGAATCGTATAGGTAGCAAGAAAACTGAGAATATGATCAAGTTAACATTACCAGTCACACTGCAACAGTATCTTATGGCCTTTGAAATAAACTGAAATAACTACATCACTTCACTAGTATTTTTGCCTCAATCCAACCTAAACATTGTGTAACTTCAATTATCAAGAGAAAACATCAGATAAATCAAACTTAGGACATTCTGCAAAATAATTGATAGTGCTCTTCAAAACAGTAAGGTCCTAAAAGAAAAAAAAGGAAAAAAAAAGAAAAAAATTGACAGGCTCACACATTGGAGAAGACTCAGAACACATAAGAACTATGTGCAATTTGGACTCCTGGGTTAGATGAAAGAAATTAAAGTAGACATTATCCTCAAGTGAATTAGCTACCAGAACACAAAGATAATTATACTAACTCTACAATTTATTATCTTATGATTGTGCCTATAACCTCTGAGTCCTCAGTTTCCTCTTCTATTAAATATGGGAAACAGATATATGATCACTTTATAAAGCAAATCAAATTTGAATAAGGTCTATAGGTTTGTTAATCACTGTGTGCTAACATTAGATTTCTAGTTTTAATAATTGTTCTGGTTATATGTAAGATCTTAACATCAGCGGAGGATGGGTAAAGAGCATATAAGAACTTTGATGCATTTGCAACTTTAAATCTAAACAGTATAACATTTAGGGGAAAATCTTTTAAAATGTTTTAAATAGTCAAATAGGAATATTAGAACTGAAGTGTGGTTTCCATGAAATTAAAAAAGCAATGAACCCTAAATTATTGTCTATTCCACTTAAGATATGTGCATTCATTATGTATAAATTTTATCTCAGTAAAAATTGCAAAACTTTTAAATCTTGAACTTTATGATTTTCAGGACGAACTACTTAGGGGAATGTATATTCCCTATCATAGTATCATATACAAAAAAAAAAATGTGATTAGATGGCTAGAGGGATGGAAATGTTACAGTGTTGAGAAAAAAGTTCAGGGCTGGATATGTGTTGTGAGCGTTTACAGTAGAATTTTTTCTACTAGTGGAATACTGAGAATTTGTGTATTTTTGGGGAGACGTTAAATAATAGTTTGAGTAAGAAGTTAGTTTATAAGTTCAAGTAAGGGGCCCTCTCTGGTGGTGCAGTGGATTAAAACACAGCACTAAGAAGCTAATGCCACTTCAGCATGAGTTCCATCTCCAGCTCTGGAGGTGACCCACATGGTGCAGCAGACCTCTCCTGACCTGCCCGATGCTCCCCTCAGCAGTGTACTTCGTTATTCTGCCTGTTCTGCTCCCCACTCTGTCTCTGGTGAAGCCTCTTACCTCCCTGCACCTCTGGCCTGTACTCCAGTTTTGTATGCATAAATAAATCTTAAAAAAAAAAGGTCAAGATTTAATAAGGGAAAAAGGGGTTACACAGGAAATGACATACCTGAACAGATAAATATATGAAAATTGTGAAAGATCAGTGAAAGGTATGGAGGTACAGTAAATCTATTGCACATCTAGTTGAAACTCTGACAGAAGAGAGAGTTAAGGATAATCAGTATCGAAGAACAAATGTGTAAGTATCTTCCAGAACCAATAATGAAAACCAATTCAGATTCTACCCTAAGTAGTATGAAGACCAGTAAATCCCTAGTAGAAAAAACAAAAACAAAAAGAAAGAAAGGAAAGGAAAACCACTGAATGTTTTTGTGAAGGTTTGAAACCCTTCACAAAAATGACTCTTAAACAGTCTGATTTTTTTTTTTTTTAAGAATGACTTGAATAAAATGAAATAGATCACCTTCAAAGAGCTGACAGAGACTGAAAGCTATTTTCTTAAGAGTAAGAATAGATGCCAGGAAATATTTTTAATGAGTTGAAAAAAAGTCCCAATTTTCCCCCAAAGTATAATTTTTCCCCTCACTCTAATTTTCCTTATTTGAAGAGAAACAACAAATAAAAATTCTTCAGTTAAATCAACTATGAGACAAACTGCTTCGTAATAAATTTTCCCTAACTAGTTACCACCTCATACAGTGACTTGAATCAATACCCAGCTATTTGATTATATCACGTAGTTCTTGAAGGTTAGGTATAGGTTGGGACTTGAGTGATTCTCTTGTTCTACATGACGTCCTGTGAGGACACGGGGGGGGGGGCATTTACGTTGGACTGGGCAGTTCTGAAGAGACAGGATGACCTCTGTCTCATTCCAGGTGCTACAGGGACATATGCAGTGCAGGCAGCCTGGAAAACTAAACTCAACCTGACCTCACTACTCTCCGTGTGTTAGATATTCAGTCATCTCCTGTGGTTTCTCTGGCAGTGCAGGGACACTTCATGTCAGCTTAGGGCTCCAGTTCTTATAAACCCACCAAATTGGCATAGTAACACTGTTCCACTATAAGGAACACAGCACTGACCAGCTCAAATTCAGGAGAAGAAAACGATTTCTATTTATGTGTAGGAGGAGTATAAAAGAATTCATAACCATCTTTATTCCTCCACAGTCTTCAGGCAGAAGCAATTTGATTCCAGATGGAGAGAGTATTGTAAAGAGGAATCATGAACAAAGAAATTGAGCATATTAGGGCAAATCTAAATGAACACACTAGCTGAATGGCCACAATATGAAACAATAATAGTGGTTTCTTGCCTGTTAAAAAAAAAAAAAAGAGGGAGGAAACTGAAATATACAAATAATATATAAGCAAGCATGGGCTAAAAATTTAAATATTCAGGAGGTCTTTGTCTTGCTCAAATGAAAAGTAAGGACATTGATTAATTGTAGACTCTCATAAATGTATATATTTAAAACTGAAGGTAATGACAAAAATACTGGAGATAGGTTGTGTAGCTCTCAGTCACTAGAGGGAAAGAATATAGTTGAGAAGAAATTTATGTAAAGGAAAGAAAAGTAGAAAATAGTAAAGATGGGACAAGTAGAAAGATGGAAAACTGAATCCAAATTATCTCAGTAATAATAGAAAATGTGCATAGATTTTTTATTTTCAAAATTCATCTTCACATTGTTTTAAGAAACAATTATATACAAGTCATCTAAATTCTCTGCAATGGTAACATGGAGAAAGTGTAATTTATTTTTAAAAGGTGCATCTTAAGTTAATCATAAAGTTTTTAGAATGAACTTCATATAAGATGTACAAAATATTTAAAGATAGACATTATACAATTTTTAAGAGTTTTTAAAAGACCTAAATAATCAAAATCCTAATTAAAAATTCCAAAACATTTGTTCTTGTTTGTTTTTAACTTCCCAGGCAATGTTAAAATTTTAGTGAAAAAATCAGAGGTCCCAGGACTCCTGAGAAGAAAGGAAAAAGTTATAGTTTAGAAAGTTAACTGTTACAAATATTGCAACTTATAAAACTTTAGATAGTGATTATGACCATATGGAAATAGCACAAACATAAGTAAGACTACTTAGAGCAATCACATATGGAAACTTGGTTTGTACTGGCAGGAACTGAAAGAAACCAGAGACTTCCTGAGAGATTTGGATATTCAGATTTCAAATAATTCCCAGCACTTCTTCTGCGTGGTCCTACTTGAAAGCTTTGACCATGCTGTCTGTGTTGCCTACTGTTGCCCTTGCCCACTGTCAGTGTGTTAGCACATGAGTAGAGTCTTCTAGAGAGTAAGTGGAGACATCATTTACTCTCCAGTCAGTAATAGGGTCACACTCTTCACGTTTTTCCACAATAAAGGGCCATATCATGTACTTTGGCCTTTACAACCATACTGGACACAATATGGGAAACTTCTAGATGAATGGCCTCTCAGGAGCTGGCCCTTCTTTGGCTTCTCTTTCTTGCTCTCATTGTCTTGGAGTCCAGCAGCTTCATTCCTCTCTGCCACCCTGGTCCCAAAGTGTCATGGAGGGTAGTTCCCAGCTGACTTGCAGAGTGTATACGACAAGCAAGAATTATACCTTCATGATTTGAAGCTCATGAGAATATATGGTTATTTCTGAAATCCAGCATGCCTGGTTGATGTTGATTGCCTGAGATAGTGATCTCTTGATTACTGATTGACAATGGTAACCTATCAAAATGTAATTCAGATCATGCCATACTTTAAGGCTTCCTGTCTTATAAACTTGGCCCCCTGTTTCTTCCCTGAATGTACTTCTAACTCCTGTTCTCTCACACCCCTGGATGCATTCCTATTCTGACCACACCCAGTATACTTCTGCCTTGAGAGTTTTGTACTTGCTTTTCCCTTTACATAAGATGTTACGCACACACACCATGTAGTCACATGTCTTATTCCTTGGCTTTCTTCAAATCTTTGCCGTAATGTTAGCTTTTTAGTAAAGATGTGTTTGTGTTTTGAAAGAATGTGTCCACAGCTCCACATTCCTTATTCTCTTTATTATCTTTATAACACTGATTGCCATCAAAAAAGTACATTTTGCTTCTGCATGTATACTTTGTTATCAGCTATTGTGTTTTTATCCCACAATTAAAATGAAAATTGTAGCAGAGTATGAATTTCAGGTCTATTTGTTTTCTCTGGCTTTCTAGCCTCCTTGATGAACCTAAAAACAAATTAACTATTCAATAAATATGAGCTGAATGAGTGACTGTCATAGGTGGCAGTAAGTATAAGGAAAGAAAAAATGTGCTTTTAATAATGAGTACTAGGACAACTGATTGTGTACATTAAACAAACAAACAAAAAAACTGGACCCAATTTTCATTGCATATACAAAATTAATTCTAAGCAATTTTTAGAAAGTAAAATGGAAAGGCAAAAACATTCAATTTTAGACATCTATAATAAAGGTGTCCTAAGGGTCAGGGAGAGTTCATAATCAGTGAAGAAAATGAGAAAAGGTAAAGAAATTTTTGAAAAAATTACCTATAATAAAATTAGAAACTTCTGTTCATCAAATATCAGAGAGAATGAAAAGATGAGTGAGAAAATAAGAGGGAATAGTTTCTTCATATCTAATGACAAAATAAGAAAAATGGTTCAGCAGAAAAATAGTAACAGGTACTCACCTATGAGTGAGTTCATCTAGTATTTGTCTCTCTGCTGACTTATTTCACTTAACATGATCTGCTCTGGTTCGAGCTAAGCTGTCCTACGTGGCAAGAGCTGGTCCTTTCTTATTAGCTGAGTCATATTCCATTGTGTCTGTGTACCATATCTTTATCCACTCAGCTGTCTTTGGGCACTTAGTTTGTTTTCATAACTTGGTTATTGTAAACTGTATAGCAATGGACAGTCCTTTGACTTAGTACTTCGCTTTAAGCCCCAAATTAAGTAAAGTGGTTACTGCTGATGGAGATAGATCAGGATGGAATCTGGGAGGAGCAGGCAGAAATTTCAAAGAAAATTTTCATTCCTTAAAATAGTTGGTTGGGATGTAGGTTTTCCTTTGTTACTTATTTTAATTCACATATATATTTTATAAATTCTTCCATATCCAGTTTATAATCAAACCACTTTAAAATGTCTTTACACTTAAGTGTTCATTTGAAAATGAAGCTCTTAGAGATCCCATATTTACTATGATAACAAACAGAAAGCCTTTTGATTATCCAATTGCTTCATATCTCTTTGGGCAGCTTGAAACTGTGCCACTCAGCATTATAAACTGCAAGTAAAGGCCTTTTGAGAAAGGCAACAAATCAGAATGCAAAATGCCATCACTGATTAATTTATGAAAACAAAGTTTTCAGACTACAAGAACCAGGGGCAAAACAAAACAATAACTCACTAGGGGCCGTGAGCCCTGAAGTGTGGCGCTTGGCCATGTGTGACTGTTTATCACTCCAGGTCTCAAATCTGAATGATATCAATCATGCTGCTTCCCAGGATGCCTGCTGAATATAAATTGACCTTTCTGGGCATCAGCAGGCCTTCTTCTGCCAAGTGATTTAATAGTTCTTTTATTTTAAAATACTTAGGATGGATTATAGAATGAAAGCTCACACTTTGGAGCTGTTTAGAAAAATCAATTCGAGCCACACTTAAGGACAAAGAAAAATCCTTCTGTTCTTTTGGGGACATATCTTACTCCATAGAAGAGTCCCACAGAGATGCGAATACTTGTCCTAGGTAAATATTGACAATGAGCTCATTAGCAAATGTATCAAGATGAGACAATATCTGCACAAGGTGAACCTGGCCTTTTTCTGGTGACCCTAAGAGTCCTCAAAGCCTTGAATGAATTTTTTACAGTTTTGGGGGGTGGGGGCAGGGCTTCCTTTGGCTTTTAGTAAATGCTGAAGAGCCTATTGGAATCAAAGTTCAGAGAGTTTTCAGGGGCAGGGTATTCTGATTTGGCTCATGCACAAGAGACAGCTCTGTGGAGAAATGTGTGCTTCTGTGGAGAAATTGATGGTTCATAAAATGTTACTGATACCAACTCCTTCTGCAGGGTAGTAGCTGAGTCTGAACTTCAGGTTCAGGTCTCCTTGAGAAGCCTGCCATTGCCTCTAACTCTGCAACAACTGACAAGTTACTTAACTTTCCAAACCTCAAGTAACCTGCAGGTCCCTAACTTTGGGGTGTCCATGACTATTTTGAAAGATTTTTAGGACAATTAAAAATCCATATGACTTCTAATACATAACAGTGGTCAATAACTAGCAAATGAAAGTAAAATAAAAGCAGTAATACATCTATTCCTAAGATCTTGAATTTAGGCTGTTTTGGAATGTTAGTTAAATACTGAGATTTGAAGCCTTACTCACCTGAATTCAAATCATAGATTTAAATTACTTAGATCATTTAACATCAGGAAAACTCTGCAAAATGAAGTTATAATGTTATTTGTTAATTTAATGTGCTAGTCACAGCACTGTTTAGTATGAAATGTAACTGGTAGTAAATTCAAGTAAAGTAAAAATTTTGAAAATTGAAAGCTATGTATAAATGAGAAAACTGGCAAAGCAGAATGGCTTGGAAAGCCTGGGCTTGGACATATGGAGGGTTGTCCTCTACCTTCCCTAGTCCACGGAGAAGTGAGGACATAGTCTGGATTCAGATGGGATAGAATCTACTCTGCTTGGACTCAGCCAAGATGCTTCAACTCCCTTGCAGCTCCAATTGTTAGCATGAGAGAGTTGCATGATATTAAGTAAAAAAAAAAAAAAAAAAAAAACTACATTGTAAATAGTCTAGACAACTGGTATAATGTCAGAACACATATAAATCTTGGCTAGTCATATATCAGGGAAATAAATACAAAATTCAGAATACCACCTGTCCCTGGTGAGACATCATGAAGACAGTTCCAGTCAAACAGTGACCCTTTTCATGTGTATGATTTTTATTTTCTTTTTGCCATATTGTGAGTATAAGCTCATTATAGTTTTTTTTTTGTTTGTTTTTTTTTTTTAACGATTTATTTATTTGGGCCCTCCCTGGTGGCGCAGCGGGTTAAAGCACAGCACTGAGAATCTAAAGCCGCTTCCGCATGAGTTGAATTCCCGCCTGCCCCGGAGGTGACCACATGGCGTTGGCAGACCTCTCCTGACCCGCCGGCTGCTCCCCTCAGCAGTGTACTTCGTCGATCTGCCTGTTCTGTTCCCCACTCTGTCTCTGGTGAAGCCTCTCACCGCCCCTGAGCCTCTGGCCTGTACCCCAGTTCTGTATGCACAAATAAATCTTTAAAAAAGAAAAGATTTATTTATTTATTCATACAGAACTGGGCTACAGGCCAGAGATGCGGAGGGTGAGAGAATTCACCAGGGACAGAGTGGGGAGCAGAACAGGCAGATCGACGAAGTACACTGCTGAGGGGAGCAGCGGACGGGTCAGGAGAGGTCTGCCACGCCATGTGGTCACCTCTGGGGAAGGCGGGGATCAAACTCATGAGGAAGCGGCCTAAGTTTTTTAGTGCAGTGCTTTAACCCGCTGAGCCACCAGGGAGGGCCTCATTATAGTTTTAGATGTCTAAAATACTTCATTATAAAATAACAGTGCACAATCTGTCCTTGTTTTCTTAGTGATTAGGTCTTAAGTATGTATATTTTTAGGAATACATTATAAATAAAATATTTCAGTGTAAATTTTATATTCCTAATCTTTTATCAGTGTTAAGATATAAACTAAGAAAATGATGTTTTATCACTTGGGTTGTTTACTTTTTGATCTATTTATGTGATTTAGATTCTAACATAATAAATCCATATAACAATTCAGTGGTGAATCCTGCTTTTTGGCATATTATTCTCTTGATACTCTCTTGGATTTGATCCATTTCATTTTGAATAGTCAAGTCTCTTTGATCCACCATTTCTTTATTTTTTTAAGATTTATTTATTTATGCATACAGAACTGAGGCACAGGCCAGAGGTGCAGGGGCAGTGAGAGGCTTCACCAGAGACAGAGTGGGGAGCAGAACAAGCAGATCAAGGAAGTACACTGCTGAGGGGAGCAGCGGACGGGTCAGGAGAGGTTTGCCGCGCCATGTGGGTCACCCCGGTACAGGTGGGAAGCAAACTCATGCTGAAGTGGCCCTCAGCCCCTTAGTGCTGTGCTTTAACCCACTGTGCCACCAGTGAGGGCCTGATCCACAGTTCCTTTTTATGTGTCATCTTTGTAATGTTTTGCTATCAGTTTGATTTGCTTCATGAAGTGAATTGAGTGGTCACCTCTCTCCTGTAGACTTACATAGCACAGGAATGGTCTATTGCACCTTTGACTTTACATCTGACCTCAAAGTCTTAGAAGTGACCCTTAGATAACATTTATTTTTTTTTCATAAGTTTATATATATACTTTCTCAACTTCACCTCCGTTTGTTTATGCATGTTAATAGATTCACAAAAAGCCCTACATTTTGTTGAAATGTTCACAAGTGTGCACAGTATATAGTTTTATATCCTTTTGCATCCGTTATCTCACTTAGTGATTTATCTTGCTGATTTCTGCTTTCCTTCCTTATAATATTTGCCAGAAGCATATATATTTTAACATATATTTCCAAAGATCCAAATCTTAAATATAATTAACAGTTGAGTTATGTTAGTAGTTTCCTTTCTTAGTGTTTTCTACTTTTGTCTCTACTATTCCCTTCCTCATGGGATGCTGGCGTCTAGACCAAAACCATGTACATAATGGGCCCGAGCAAGCTTGGATTGAATCAGTCCATCAAAGAAAAGTATTCAGCTCCTAGGTACTGTGTCTAATTGCTTAATGGATATGTCAGCCCTGACTTCATTGTTTTGTGCAATTGATCGAACTTCATTCCAATCAGTCTTCCCCAGCCCCCACACATGTGTGTATATTCACTACTGAATAGCAATGAAAATAGTTCAGACTTACCAATCATCTTCTCTGATTGGCTATTTCCTTTTTCATAAATACCTCATCAATATAAGAATTTATACCCTTTCTTCTTCCTGACTTCCTGACACAAGTCCTCAGAAATTTTGTAGGGTTTTTTTTTTCCTTCAACTTACTGAGAAGTGATTAAAAAATATTATTGTATATATTTAGAGTAGAATATACATGGGGATAATTTGATATACATATGCCTGGTGAAATTATTACTAAGATCAAGATAATTACCGTAACCATTAACTCACCTTACACAGTTGACTTTCTTTTTAATGGTGAGACTGCTTAAAATCTCTGGGAAATTTTCACATGAAAATGCTTTTTTTTTTTTACAATCAAAAAATGGTTATCTATCTCATATAGATTTTATTTATTCACATAGAAAACCTAGGGTTCAGGATAGAAGTGAGAGTATGTGCTGAGGGAGTTCACCTGAGTAGGAAGCAGAAGCAGGCAGATCTACTGATACACCCTGATACACTACTGAGGGGGGCAGCTGACAGTCTCCTGTGAGATCATGTAAGTGAGTCTCTGGGAACCTCATTGTATACTTTTGTGAGAATGGGAATCAACAAGGCAAATGACATCTGGGTATTATGGAAATAATGTAGAAGGCACACACACCCTGAGATAAATTGGGGCACCCAGAATTCATCAACATAGGTTTGGACTGTGGCAGGTTTCCAAGGATCTTTGCAGGACACTAGCTTCTGTTCTGGCATCAAGCCTGCCTAGAGTCAGTTTTGGATAAATTAATTCTGTAGAGAAAAAAAGGATAGCCATTATGGATGTATGGCTTCACAGTGTCAAATATCTCTGAAGAATATAAGTAGAGATAGGAGCAAGGAAGACAAAGATTTGAGACCTTCAAAAAAATGATTCATTCAAAAATCTATATAATTAATAACCTCCATCTAATTATTAATATAATTTTTCAGAATTGGTGACTGTCCTGGGATCCCAGTCATTTAATGTTATAATGAGACTGAGAACTTTAATTTATTAATTTAGTAAGCAGATACTAAAATTCAGGAGTTTCTCTGAGATCAATCCTTATTCTTTTATTTTTTTT
>NW_004567116.1:24413395-24495090 GCF_000260355.1 Condylura cristata
GCAGAACAGGCAGATCTACGAAGTACACTGCTGAGGGGAGCAGTGGGCGGGTCAGGAGAGGTCTGCTGCACCATGTGGATCTCCTTGGGGGCAGGTGGGAATCAAACTCATGCGGAAGTGGTGTGCTTTAACCCGCTGCGCCACCAGGGAGGGCCTCCGATCCTTATTCTTAAATAAAACCAGGGTAACTTAAAATGCCAATGTAAGTCTTCTACGGCAGCACATAATGGAGAGAGGCGTTTTGGAGTCGGAGTGCATGTTTATGAAGTCATCAGGAGGTTTCTCCACTTCGTAGGGCCCCAGTTTTCTCATATGTAAAGTGTGTATAGTAACAGAAGCTTAGGACCCAGTGAGCACATAGGGAAAATGCACTGAACATGCTGGAAAAGTTTATTTTTTTCTTAAACCTCAAATTTTCATAATACCATGCCTGAAAATTCCAATTTTGTTTCTAGATTAAATCTTTGTCTCTGAAAGGATAACAATAAGAAATACCAGGATAGCAAAAATAGAACTATATAAGGGGATTCAGAGGAAAGAAAGGAAAAAAAAACCTCTCTTCTTCATTCAAATGAGTGAATTAGATTTTATTTACAAAATAAGAATCTCTTATGAATGGTCATGGGAAGGATGCTACATGCCTAGTTTATGGGGCAGACCATACATTGTGAACTCCCCTACATCCTTATGTGTCAGACAAATCCTAGGCTCACTCTCTGATATATAGGTCAAACATAGTTCACACATTTTACTTATAATCATTTTACATACAGGTGGTGGGAATAGCTTGAAAAGTTTACCGGAACAGATAACAGGGAAAGAAGGAAATAAGTGTTCTAGAACACATACTTTCTGTCAGGCACTTAAAATGAAAGGTAACCAACAAATTTCATTAAG
Organism: Condylura cristata; assembly: GCF_000260355.1. NCBI lineage: Eukaryota > Metazoa > Chordata > Mammalia > Eulipotyphla > Talpidae > Condylura > Condylura cristata. Next base: position 24,414,293 of record NW_004567116.1, read on the forward strand.
AATTCTGCAAGGTAGGTTTTATTCTCATTTTACAGATGTGCAGGTGAAGCTCAGAGATGTTAAGCAAGGCCCATTGTCTGCCTATTTGGATCAAGTTATTCCACTTATACGTACACCTCCTTTCTTTACTTCTGGGCATGATAGATACTTGCAAGTCAATGAAGGGTAGTAATGAAGAAATGAGAAATTTGACTGATCTATTGACCTTAAGGGATAAAAACAGAAGCATTTAAAATTCAACTGCTGAGAAAGATTTCTGCTAAATATTGGTAAGAATTATTGCACAAGATTTATTTATGCATACAGAACTGGGGTACAAGCCAGAGTTGCAGGAGTGGTGGGAGGATTCCCCAGAGACAAAGTGGGGCGCAGAACAGGCTGACTGACAAGGTACACTGCTGAGGGGAGCAGTGGGCAGATCAGGAGTGGTCTGCCATGCCATGTGGGTCACCTCCAGGGCTGGGGATCGAACTCATACTGAAGTGGTTATAGCTTCTTAGTGCTGTGCTTTAACCCACTGCGCCAACCAGCAAGGGCCCTGCAATCATGTTTTTAATAGAGCACGGGGTTATCCTGGTGATAGAGATGGGCTAGTGTCTAGTTTAACAGAAGCAGAAGACAAGAAGTGAACAAATTGCCAGACAGAACATCTAGATTTGAATCCTGGAGTTTATGTGTATTAATACTGGGAAATTTATTCAATATTTTATCTGTAATTATCTATCAATTACCTATAAAATGGAAGCAATAATAGAACACAATGTATGATTTTAATATAAGGTTCATATTAAGTATTTAAAACAAGCTCATATGTATATTTAGAACTTAATAAATGGTCAGGACATCCTTTAAACCATCTGCATTATGCATGATTATCTTGAACCCCAGTGAGCTAGGGGACAGACACCATAGAAGTTCAGTAGCAGCCTCAAGGACTATCTAGAATGGACCTGTTAAACAAGCAAATTCAATTCCATCATTAGAAGTCTATGGGGGCTGAGACCTTGAAAGAGGAATGACATCCCTCAAATTTCCACAAATTTGTCATAAAGCTGAAGTAAAATCTACCATTTCTGACCTTTGAGATGCTCCATTTATTAATATTTACATTCTGGGTTCTAACCAGTTTTCAGCCAAAATAACCTACCTAATCTTAGTATAATCACTTACAAATTGAGACATATCACAATCAGCTAAGTAATCTTCATAGAAATGACTGACTGTCCTGATGTGACAGATAGTTTATAATACTGAAGGAGAAGATGTGTTTTTGTGTGAGCTGTCTCTTGGTAGGAATTCCAGTTTTGCCACATAAGAGCTGCATGACCATCAGGCAAGTAATTGGGGTTACTAAGTCTTTATTTTCTCAGCTGTCAATTGTCAATATAGTGGCTCATGTACTTCCTCAGAGGAAATAAGTTAACATACATAAATATTTAGCATAATGACTAGGTGAAAATATTGTTTGGTTTGTGGGTACTGCTACTTTTAATCTACCCCTACTTGTGTCTATTCTTTCTTTCTTTCTTTCTTTCTTTTCTTTTTTTTTTTCATGATTCACCTATTACCATTCCAATCTTACCTTTAAACTCAAAGCTTACTTTGGTTTCTGCTTTCAACTTACAAACTTTGGGGTGGGGCTATTTCAGTTCTACTGCTGTCTTCATTCTGATTCACCTCCTAACTTCCCTGACATGAACCACTCATAGTGAGAACTCTCCCAGACACTTGTAGAAAAATGACATCATCGAGAAAGTAAGTCGCTAACATATTTTTCCCTCCACTAAATCTATGAAAATAGAGATAATTGTAAAATTGGGAGGTCTTCAACCTTGTATGTTATCAATAAACATCCTCACAATGACCTCGCTTTCATAGCCATCTTGTAAAATTGAATTTTACTCTTTTTCTCCAATCGGTGATCGTACAAATGGTCTATTTCATTCCATTTATTCTTTTTTTTTGTTTTTTTTCAGGGAGACTCTGGTATATCTCAGCTGTGTCCCATGCATTAAGAGCACCTTTTACTTTCTCATATTTCTTCTGAATAAATGCACTGATCTTGATCATGAGTCCCTGGGCCTCTATGCCCTTTTATCTGTATTCCACTAAAGGAATTATAAACTTGGTTGCTCAGGGATTCCTTTCTTTGCTATGATTACTGGACCTGGAAAGGGTGTGCTGGAGCAGGAGCTTAACTTTTAAACCTCATTCAAAAACAAAACTCAAAGCAATTTGACTTCAGGACCACTCTCTGTTCCATTCCTGACTAGGTGAACTCATACAGAAAACTTCAAAGATCAGTTGGGATTTTAAAAAGTATCAATCAACTCCTTTATTTTGCAAGGTCAGGTCACTGACAAAGTAACTGAGATATACCTTCTAGAAAGAAAAGAAAAAACATTAATGAGTAAGCTGGAAGCCTACATGCAGCTGATTGAGGTGTTTCTTGCTGTATCCAGCTTAATTGCACACCTGGCTGGCTGCTGGACCCCCACAACACTCTACAGTTGAAATAAAAATGATATTTTAGTATAATTGTAAATAACTAAATATGCAAATAACTGAGGAAGGATCCTTGTTAACTATGGATGTGAAAATCACTGGAGAAGGAAGAAATGCTGAATAATAAGAGTTTTAAGAGAATTAAACTTGCATTGAAATTTAAAATTTAGTGGAGTACACAACTGACTTATTTTACTAGATAGAGAAAACCCACAAATGAGAAAGAAATAATCAGCCCAAACATTAAGACAAGCTTAAGGGCATTTTATATTTGAGGATGTTCAGTACAAAGCCAGTATAGGTATCTACCACTTTTTGCAAGTTTTACAAAAGACCTACATTATTACTGTCTGTTTTCACTAGTGGAAAGCCAGCCTAAGAGGATTTTGCTTTTACCAGGTGAAAGCAAAATAACATTCACCCTTTGTTTTTGCAGTGACCTTAACTGAGGCAGCACACACCCTGATTAACACAAGCGTGGCACCTGCACGCTCCTTCCTGGGACTCCACTCAGCATCCGCCTCCATTGCCCTGAGCTGTGTCTTCGAACATCAGTATTTTCTCTGGATTTATTATCCACCTTCAGTAGCAAGAGGTGTCCTGAGGTAGCAGATGAGCCTAGAAGAGCTCATGAGGGTGCTATGCTTACCATAAAACTGGACGTGATTAAGAATTCCAGTTATGTCAAAAACTAAGATATTGGGCATGCAAGCTTTGAACTGGTTGATGTCCACTCTTTCTACTATTTACACCAGAGACAATCTTGAAAGCTGCCAAAAGTGAGGTCTTCCTAGGATGGAATGTGAGGGTGAGATTTTCACTACGATTTATAGCATTGCACTGATTATAGAAATAAGCTTAGGACAAGTTTGCAGGCTGTTTTGACTGTCTAAAGGAACTGCGTGATAGAAAGTGCGTTCTGGGGGAAATATCTATATGTCTTGGAGTAAGCATCTGTTCTTCCTGGCTTACACTGGCATCATGTGATATACTGGAATATGTAAGAAATTGAAGTAAATGCGAGTCAGGTCATGTACAGTTGAAGACCATTGTCTGGAGTTTGGTTGTTGCTTTAAGTGAAATTGGGAACAATTGAAGAGTGTTTAGTAGAAAAGTGACTTAGATGTTAACACACATCCTGTTAGAATGCGTACTAGCTGGAATTGAATGTTATAAACCAGACTACAAGCAGGGAGACCCATTAGGAGGCTGGTGCAATAATTTTGGTTGCTACAGTGAGGATGAGAGATACTGTCAGATGCTGGATACTTCTCTCAGGTGAAGCTAAGAGGATTTCCAGGTGGAATGAATATACAGAATGAGAGCATAGTCAAGGAGTAATCTGCATACTGTGGTCTCAGCAGCTGAAACATGGGCTTGTCATTAATAAGACTGTGGGAAAAACAATGGTAAGAAAAGGGGACTCTCAGAAATTATTATGGACATGTTAATGTTTAAAATTTTACAGTGATATGCATAGGATGTGTATAGTGGGTGCAAAGTAGAACTATTTATTTCTGAGTGAGAAAAAGTGAACTTAACGAAACAATTATCTTAATGAAAGTCACCCTCAACAGAATCACTTTGTTTTAGCTTCCATCAGATGCCCTCTTGTTTTAATCTTCCTGTGATTTCAGGTCTTTTGCATAAAGCCTCCTAGAGCTCTCTCCTGAATTTCTTCTGAGCCACCTTTCCTTTGACCCTTTTATTGTAGGACCCACAATGCAGAACTTAATGTGAACCTTCTTCACATTCTCTTGGACTCTTTCCTAGTGTTTGATTTTTTTCTTTCGTTGCACCCTGTACAAGAGTGTGTATCCAGCATCTATTTTATCTTCTCCAGCTCCCTTACCATCTTCTTGTCACTGGTTTTGCTTTACCCCAGACTTGTAGCTTGTGTCAGTTATAGAATAAGAGTCAAATAATAGCAAGGTGTTCCCAGATCCTCTCTGGATCTGGCTGCTGTTGTGCCGCAGGAATGGGACTGCACAAGCCTTGCTGTCCAGCCACCCAAAGGCAACCAGCCACAGAGAGCTTGCTGTTGCCCCTATCCCTGGAGGGTGTGGGACTGGCTGCCACTTAATGGGTAATACAAACCTGAAATGCAGGGAAAATAACACTGTGCATGCAAAATTTAGACAAGGAGATGGTCAAAATTCCTTCTTCCTTCTCCTAAGGGGCAATTTTGAGTCACGGGGTCTGAACATAGAGCCCCAGAAAACTTTTCGAATAAGCTGATTGAAGTTCCAAGGAACTTCAACCCTGTGACAATGGGACCAGCTGATTTCCTTAGAACATGTGCCAATAACTACAGGCTCTGAGGAATCCCGCTCGTACAAAAACCTACTTAACCTCACGCAACCCAGAATTTTCCACATTGTAGGTCCACATTAATTGTTGCACCACATCGTACACCATCCTGGAGAATCACTAGGGACTTTGTGCTTTAAACTCCTCTCAAGAGTGACAGTCTACCTTTATGAGAGGAACAGCTGGGAGCCCCCAGCATACTTGCTGGTGTTTAACATTAACTCTCCGTGCTCTGGTCTGCCCAACAGTAGCGCACAGCAGAATGAGACATAAGTAGCAGCAGTTTGGGCAGCTTCTGCCCTTGGTGATCATGAATCTTGCAAAGTCCCCAGTGAAGTGCTGTGAGGCAACATTGTCTGGGAGAACAGCATGAATTTTCAGATCTGATTTACATGCTTCTGACAGATAGTTTCTGGGTTTATGGGCGTCATTCAGAAAATGGTTGTAAAATTTCTGGAAAGGAGCAGGAATTTGTTCTATTTATTGGAAGAAGTCTGTACCTTTTCTCCAATTGCTCTGAACAAATGGATGAGGAAAGGTGTGTCCCTAGGAGCTCTGGTAGAAGAATTTGTTAGCCACATTGACCTTTTCCTTTTTAACATACAGGATGGATCATTTTTCATATCACTACATGCTCTGGTTGACAACTGGCAGCTCCTAGCTGCAAAACTGAAATATAAATACAGGGAACTTTCAGTCATAAAGAACATAGAAAGCTCCTTTCTACTAGACCATGCATTCACCCTGCCTCCATCAATTTTTCCACAAGGGCCAGGATTTGTGGAAGAATAAGTCATCTTTGGGGAAACACTTCTAATCATTTCTTTTTCTTAGTCCATTTTTCTCATATTCATGTAAATGGTTGCTGATTAAAAGTAGATATGTAATTGATGTGCCCCTGGGTTAGGATAAAACATTAAATCTACTTCCTCATGTCTCTATTAGGCATAGATATTAAAGTGTAAATAGCTTTTAAGGACAGTTTAAGTCAGATGCACACCAAGATGAAATGTGCATGATTTATAGCAGAGTACAGAGAGAATATTATAACAGATTCCACTGTAGAATTTTTCCAAATCAATAAAGCCTTAATTGATGAAAACCAAACATTCTTAAGGGCCTGATCACCAGAAATACAAATCTGTGCATATCATTCTTTATGTTAAATCCCACTCCTAAATTGTTAGCATGGTCACAGAAGCAGTAGTGATAGCTTCAGCTCGAACTCCACTCTGTGCCAGGCACCAACCTAAAAGCTAGTGAAGCATGTTCCAACTTATTTTCTAAAGCCCACTAAGCAACACTTGTTAGGAGCTTGTCTATTGCATTGTCATGAGTACTGTACACAGATGAACTCGCTCAATCACCCCCATAAATCTCTCTCGAGATACCATAATTATCGTTATTTTGTGGATTAGGACATTAAGCCACTGAGGTTAATGCCACAGTGGGTAGTTGCAGAATCAGGATTCAAACCCAGTGAGTTCACCTGAGCTCCTGCCCTTACCACTGTGCCAAATGGCTGCCTGCAATGCTCTCAGAGTGCCTTTTACAAATATAGAGCTCTTGATATCCAGCAGTCCAGACAATTTCTGAAGACAGTCAAGGACAACAGGCTCCCCACTTTACCTAGGAAAAAAAAAAAAAAAAAAAAAAAAACTATGGTTCAGTGTAACTAAATGACCAGTCCAAACTGCCTAAGTAATAAGAGATTCACAATCTGGTCTTGTGTGAATTCCACTCACTCCCTACACAATAGCATCCTGCCTTTTTCCCCCTCTACCCTTCAATTTCTTTACCTTGACCCACAATTTGAAAATAAATCAGTATTCTCAGTATTATCATAGATAGCTATACCATCAAGCCCTTTTCCAGAGCCACGGAAATTCTTTAACAGACAATGAGGAAAACGATAGGAGACTGTCCCAACCTGGAGAAAAATTATAAGGGTCGAGACCATAGTGAACACATTCCTAGAGTGAAATAGCAAAATCTGGTCCCAGTCTAGATTGGACTCTAGAATGGACTCCAAACTACTGTCTAACCAAATGATGAAAGGCAGCAAGGAAAAACAAAACAAAACAAAACAAACAACAACAACAACAACAAAACCATACCAGACAAATTTTTAAAAGAGGAAGTCCTTGTGGGCAGACATGACCAAAGATGTGTTCAGATGGGAGACACAGAGTGAGAGGAGGAGCTCACACTGGGTAATGAGAGCCCGTAGAAAGGAGAAACATTCCTCCAAGAGCTGATGTGTTTGTCCTGCCAGGTTTTTAGGCTGAGATGTCTTGTCCATGTCTTCTCCCACAATTCCATTAGACTATTCACTATGATCCGTGCTACGCTCAGACTCCTTGGAAGTCAGGAGTTGGGGCAACTCTAAATTCAGCTCTAAACAGAACAACTGCAGATGGAAGATACCAACTTTTTTTTTTTTTTTTAAATCAGCCAAAGGCTGCCAATCTGGGTCAGGGACCATAGCCTCCTGACAGTACAGTAATTAGCCTCTCTGTGTTTCACTTCAATTGGCCCTTTCCCTTTGCATGTTAAGCATTATTTCATATTCTATTATGAGTGTCTGTTTGCATTTGGTGCAGTTGTTTCATTATTAATGTAAAGGAGCAATTCAGAATCTCATGATTAATTTTAATGTAGACCTTCCTTCTGTAAATAATTGATGAGGGAGATGATCACAGCAATACCAGAGCAGGAACTGATATTCTTTCTGTCAACTCTTATCTTCTCAGCTGCACTCATTTTCAGATCCCCCCTGAGAATCTTCATTTGGTTGCAGATGTTTTGTATTCCCCAACTTCTTGTCATTTAGTTCTTTGGCTATATGGCTGAGGATCCTGTGATAGCTTCATAAAGAAAATAAAACACTATTTTCCTCATTTTTCTTCAACTATTTATAGGAAGAAAACCTGAGGCAGCAGAAATAAAGTTATTTCTATCCTCCTGGGGTGCTGAGACCAGTGGCAAATGAGTTAGGAGAAATCCAAGAAAGGAAAAACAACTTACATCAATATAGCACATTACCCAGTACTTCTAAAATTAAAAACCAAGGTGCCAGGGCTCATAGCTCAGGAAATCATGAGATATCTCTTTCATTCTTCCTTTCTCCCAGAGCCATCCTCCCTTCCCTGTTGAATGTGAAATCACTGGCTTGTGCCTTTGCCTAGAATGTCTGGTATAAACTCTAGACATAGCACAGAGAAAAATGAGAGATTGTTAACCTCTCAAAGCTCCTCATTACAACATCCTTCAATTGCATACTGCTGTTTTGCTGATGGTAGACAGAAGTGGGTTAGAATTCAGGGGCCATATGGCTTAGAGCCACTGGTAGGAATGATCTTAGAGGTGTATGAAAACCAACCTCAGTATCCCCATCTGGACTTCCCAGGACTCCTGTTTGTTCCATTGGCCATAGGAACTTTCTTTCTGCTCTCAGCATACATGGGGCTGCCTGGTTCTCATTCCTGGATATTAGCTCTACTTGGCTTATCCATCTCTCCTTGTCTACGTGATAGTGAAGTAGTATAAAAGGAAAAAAAATATTTATAGGACTTATACTTGGAAATTGGTGTTGAACAGGGGAAATGAGTTACAGAGCAGGAGTTGGGCCTCCTTTGTTTCTGGCTTTGGGTGTGTTTACACCAATTAATTATCTTGCATCCTTGTCTCATCATTCATCAGGACCTACTCATACTGTTTGTGATGTCTTCAGCTCCAGGCTGTCATGTGATGTCCAACCTTCAGGCTCTGTCTGGCTGTTCTCCTGGGGGAAGCTGCCCTCTTCACCCCAGACTTGGAACAGGGTTGGTCAATGCATCACAGCTTTCTAGGGGAAGTTGCAGTTAAGGATGCAGCTCTCCACCCCTCAACCCCCAGCCCACAGCCTATGAATGTAGAGAATGTCTCATCCCTAACTCAGCTGCCTTCATCTGTTAGGGGCCTCAGCTGAAGTGCTTCTTGGAAGCCTCAGCCAGACCCCCCTTTCAGAGGTGTTCACTAAAGCAATTTTCTTCTCACTCAGTGCTCTACCACTCCTAACCTTTCACTCTGTCCTCTTGTTCTTCAAAAAGGCCTTTTGTTCAGTGCTGCTCTGCAGAGCTAATGCGCCTCCACCTCCCCCCAATCTGTGCTGTGGACCAGCTGGAGCCTTTCTGTGGAGAAAGTAAAGCTGAACCTCTAGTGCCTTTTTCTCAGTCTCTCGTCCACATTGTTATATAAATAAACAAAAGTTGTATCATTACCTTTGGTTGGTTCCCTGTCCTAACCAACCGGCTCCATACCTTGTCAGGCTAGTGCAGTGAGCAGCACGGTAGGTGAACATGATGATACTTTGGAAAAGCAAAGAGGCTGAGGGCTCCTGGGAGCCCTTTTCCTGTAGGTCTTGGGCTGTGTTAGCAGGTGGTGTATAGCACTTTGCACTTCAAAAAAAGACATCTGGGCCAACTGTCTCCTGCAGGAGGGTGGAACTCCTCAATGGGTCAGAGCCAACAAAGGGGCCCTCCAAGGAAACTAAGGAAGTGTCCCAAACCCCTGCTCCTGTCCTCTGACAGCAAGACCAGGAATTCTTGCTGTCCTAATCAATTGTCGACTAGAACTATTGTTGACTCTTAGCCATTCCCTGATGATGATAACCACCTACAGAAAATAATGTTGAGCCTCCTGCCTTCAGTGGGAAATGCTTCAGCATCTCAGCATTGCAGATCAGTAGCACAAAGTTTTAGAAGTGCAGTCAGTTTGTCTACGTGATGATGGAGGTAACTTGGCACCTTAGGCAGTGTGGCACTGTGAATGGTATGAGCACAGATGCCCTCCTTCGGTGTCCTGATTGCAGCCCACCAAGACAGCTGGACTCCATGTTGTCCAGGAATTGGACAGTCCCAAACCCTCTGGTGCCAAGGAGAGGACTCCTTGTGAGACTCTGAAAATCTGTGGTCTCTGGTGATCAGCCGAGTGTGGCACCTGGGTCCCCTTTCCAAAACCTTTGTCTCCTGCTCTTGCCTGTGTAGTTATTATAAGTGTATCATGGCTTGACTGTTACTTTCAGCCTGACTTGCCCTCAGGTACCTTCTTCTTACACGATTGCCCAACAATCTGTTCCTGTCTGAAAGCGCCCCTCAATGAAGATGAAATTGTAATTTATTTGAAAAGATGGACATGGGCCCTCCCTGGTGGTGTACAGCACTATGAAGCTGTCACTGCCACTACAGCATGAGTTCGATCCCTGGCCAGGGAGGTGACCCACATGGTGTGGCACACCTCTCCTGACGTGCCTGCTGCTCTCCTCAGCAGTGTATTTCAGTGCATGTGCCTGTTCTCCCCTACACTCTGTCTCTGGTGAATCCCCCCAACCCCCACCCCACATACACAACTCTGGTCTGTACCCCAGTTCTGTATGCACAAATAAATCTTAAAAAAAGATGGATATAAGTTATTTTTTTAGTCAACATGCATTTATTGAGAAACTATTAGGTTTGAGACACTGAGAAATTCTGGGGATTTATCAGTGATAAATTGAACATTAACACACTGGTATGGACAAGGAATAGATATAGATATATACCATAGAGCAAGGACCTCTGCAATGGGATACATACATGAACTTGAAAGATAAAGGTGTTCTCAAGATAAGGTAATATCAGGCTAGAGTGGATTGGTGAGAAGGAGGGTAGGAAAGGTGTTCTGGGAAGACAGGAAAGTATGTGTGAAAATTGAGACATGAAAGAGAATATGACATTTATAGAACTAAAATATATGTTTTGTATATATGTTGACATGTTTTACAAAATGTCATGTTCCCTTCTCATATACACACACATAGCTGGAATAAAGAGTGCAAAGGAGAAAGTAGTAAGAGGTGAATGTGGAGAGATAGGTGAGTCTAGAAACAGTATTCTGTCATCAAGATTTCAGGGTGACATTTCTATCTATACTGTCACAAAAAGCCTCAAAATTATATATATTAAATATATTAAAATATTTTGTCTCATTTGATTCTCACAACCACTCTTTAAAGATCTAATGATCCACATAACACATTCTTACAGAAAGGAAAGTTAGATATTCAGGAAAATGTATGAGCTGCATCACTGGCCACAGTCGCATGGCTGGTGAGCATCAAGTTGGCACTCAGCCCAAAGCTCCATATTTCAAAGCCAGCTTCTACCCAATGTCGCATATCAGCTCTCTCTAAATCTGATGCTGATTTGGGGAAATTTGCCTGACTTCTGGAAAAGGCAGTGGAAAAAGGCAGGTTTTAAATTCAAAAAATGTCCCTAATTTCCAGGAGGCTATGCAACCTGATATTTAAAATTAGGGACTCTTTTTTTAAATATTTATTTATGCGTACAAGAACTGGGGCACAGGCTAGAGATGATCCACCAGAGACAGAGTAGGGAGCAGAACAGGCAAATCTATTGAAATACCCTGTTTAGAGGAGCAGCGGGAGAGACAGGAGGGGTCTATTGAGCCATGTGGGTCACCTCCTGGCTTGGGATTAAATTAGAGCTGCAGCAGCTGCAGAGAGCTTCACAGTGCTGCGCTCCAACCCATTGAACCATCTGGGAGGGCTCAGCTAGGGGCTGTGTTTTAAGGAGGTTAAGGAAGGAAGACTTAAGCTCATTAGCTCTGTGCTTGTCTGATGTATACTTTGCCAATATCTCCTCCCATGTGGTAGACTCTTTGTTCTAACGATTGTTTCTTTAGCTGTGCAGAAGCAGTTCTTTTTCATATATTGCCTCTTCTCTTGCTGTTGATTACAAATCCACCAAGACATCACTAAGGGTGATGTCAAATAGCTTATTACCTGTGTTGTCATTCATGCATTTTATGGTTTCAGGGCTTTTCACCCATTTTGAATTCATTTTAGCATATGGCATAAAATAATGGTCTAGTTTCATTCCCTTACATTTGCCTGTCCAGTTTTCCCAGTGCTATGTATTGACGAGATCTTCATTTCTGAAGAACTTTTACATAAGCCATGATTGCTTTTAGTAGAAACCATGGAGGATTGTGGTTCATCATGAATTTTATATAAAACACTGCTGTGTCATTTTCCTAAAGAAACTGGTAGAACTATCTTATTGTACTAGATGGCAAATTCCAAAGAAGATAACATCCAAAGTTATTGTTTCTTTTTAGAAGCTGTCAATTTCTAAACAGAGTAATGGAGCTTGTGAAAATTAGACCACTGACAAAATTTCATCAAAATAATACCAATATCTCACCATTTATAAAGAAAACCACTGGAATAATTTATGTCCAAAAAAAAGGAATTAGTTAACTAATGGGATGTGTGATGTTCCTGGTATGATAAGATATTCAGTAGAAATTCATTGAGTAATTGAATAAAGACTGGTCAGGTACTCCTAATGTTTGAATTATTAAAGGAAAATAGAATTTGCTTAAATTGGAATTTATTAGATCATATATTACATAATCTCTATATTTTATGATTATATAATATCTATATATACCTCTAAACACATATGTGTGTGTGTATACACGTGTGTGTGTGTATGTGTGTATGTGTAGTCTGGGTGAGTACATCATGCATTTTCTATATCTTTCTTTTTGCAACCTTCAAACTTCCAGATTTTCTGCAGTGAACATTTATATTTGTTTTAAATAAAAAAGATATTGCAAAAGTATATCTGTAACCCCTTCCCCCCAATTCACCAAATGTTCTTCCAGTTTTATTGGCCTATCTAGTATTTTAGAAAGCATTAAAAATGGTTAGCTTCACATTATAAAACATATTTATGGACTTTCATTTTGTTTAAAGTATATGTAATGGCAATCTTTTCACCTTCCATATCATTTTTCACTGCCTTAAACCAACCACGTGTCCTTCCTTTATTTTACTTGTTTGACCCTGTTTGTCCTCAATAATTACTCTGAGAGCTAAGAAAAATTATGCTACCAATGTCGTGTAGTATTTATCTAATATCATGCAGTATTTACCTGCAGGCCTGTGAAAGGAGCTTATTATTTTAGTTTACATAAATATTGTTCTGCTCAAATCACCAAGCACTCAGGGATGCCTACTATGAGCTGGGAAATGAACCAGAGGGTGTTGTCACATGGTGAATAAATGGGGGATGTCTGCCTTTGAGAGGCAATTATTCATGAAAGAAATACAAAGACATATATAATTTCAATTTAGTGATAAGTAAATATAGTCAGGTTGCTATGCTATGAAACCACTGATGAAAACCAAAGTAGGAACTCAGAACAGGCTTGGAGGAAAGGATGCTAGAGTTGAATCTTGAATGATAGTACACAAATAAAAATAAATGGAAGAACAGAGGTATCAAGTTTTATTTCTGAACATGTAAAACTACCCCAAAGCAAAGGTGTATTTAAAAAAATAAACTGTTTAAAATTCTTTACCCACAAAAGTTTTATTCCAGTTGACAATGAAATAAGCAGGATCAGCCACAGGAGCTCAGGAGAATTTATAGACAATACAATTCCTCTGATTTGGCTGTGTGAGAAGAGGGATTTTATAACACTTATAACTTTTAGGTGTGCATCATTAGAAATTAACACATATATAGACTATCTTAAGTTCACTACTAAGTTCTGTCCTTCACTGTTCCTGATTTACCCACTTCCCCTTTCCTCTGGTAACCATTAACTTGTCTTAGAGTCCAAAGATTATTTTTCTGTTGTACTTAATCCAGCCTTTGGCTTGGTTTCTTTGTATACTTGTTGTGATGGAAAATATAGGGTGTTTGCCTTTTTTAGTCAGCTTATTCCACTAAACATAATGGTCATTGGGTCCAGCCATGTTGTTGCCAATGGCAGGATTTCATTCTCTTGTAATAACTGAGCAGGATTGCACTGTGTATGTTATATACACATATTCTTTATCCACCATCTCAATGGGCACTTGAGTGGTTTTCAGTTCTTGACTTATGTAACTGAACACAAGAGAACATGTATCTCCTTATATTGTATTTTGGGTTTCTCCAGGCAAATGCACATAAGAGGTGTACCTGAATTATACGGAATTTGTGTTCTTAGTTTTTAGAAATATGTTCATATGTGATCAGTGGTATGTTCATTCATAAGTGATATGTTCATATCACTTTCTGTAATGGCTGAACCGACTTACATCCCCACTCATAGCATGTAAAGTTGCTTTGTCTCCACATGCTCTGCAACACTTGTTCCTTGTCTTTTGGTTTATAGACATTTTCACGTCTGAGGTGATATCTCATTGCTTTGATTTCCATTTTCCTGATAATAAGAAATGAACATCTTTGCATGCCCCTGTTTGTCCTCTGTGAATCCTACTTTGAGAAGTGGTTGCTGGTAGCCATGGTGGGGTGTCAGGGGTGGTACCTGCATCCACCACCAAATGATTTCTGTCCATTTTTTTTAAAGATTTATTTATTTGTGCATACAGAACTGGGGTACAGGCCAGAGGCTCAGGGGCGGCGAGAGGCCTCACCAGAGACAGAGTGGGGAGCAGAACAGGCAGATCGACGAAGTACACTGCTGAGGGGAGCAGCGGGAGGTCAGGAGAGGTCTGCCCCGTCATGTGGTCACCTCCGGGGCAGGCGGGAATCGAACTCACGCGGAAGTGGCTTTAGCTTCTCAGTGCTATGTTTTAACCCGCTGTGCCACCAGGGAGGGCCTTTCTGTCCATTTTCAATCAGGTTTTTATTGTTGAGTTGTATGAGTTGTTTATATATTTTGCATATTTATTCCTTATTGGATATAAAGTGTGCCAATTATCTTCTCCCATTTGGTAGGATGGGTTTAAGGACCAGAAAAAAAATGCAGATTTCAGGACCCTCATCTATAGAACTCAACTAATTATCTGATAGAGTTCAGTGCTAGATTAGTGTTTCTCACGTGTAGCTATATATTTAACTAAGGATTTTGTTGAAGTGTAGATTCTAATGAATCTCCTTAGAGACCTGAAATTCCTATGTATAATATGCTCCTCAGAGATACCAATGATGTTATGCTCAAGAAGTCTGTTTTCTGGACAGCCTAAGAGGATGAGAACTGAGAAGCTCTCTCGAGATTTTGACCTGCCTGAGATAAATTAGACCAATGTTGGTGCCATTCACTGTTGGAAAATCCTGATGGAGGAATTGATGTAAGAGAAAATAGATTTTTTACTTTAAATATATTGTGTTTGAAGATTAGCTAATCCAGGGAGAATTCCTGGAGGTGGGTAGTTAGAACAGAAATTCAGGTAAGCATTCTGGAGTAAATGGCATTGAGACAATATTCAACCAACGGGCTATTCTATAAATAGAATGCAGGTCAGGAAGAGGTTTGAAAAATAGGGCTCTGACTTTTC
The DNA here is from genome assembly GCF_000260355.1 of Condylura cristata. NCBI lineage: Eukaryota > Metazoa > Chordata > Mammalia > Eulipotyphla > Talpidae > Condylura > Condylura cristata. The sequence continues at coordinate 24,429,447 of NW_004567116.1, forward strand.
TAAGATGAGGAGATGGTAGCAATGACAAATAAAACAGACAAATGAAATAGAAGAAATCAGGATATCGAGGACTTCTGAAATCTCACAGGTGAAAGCATTTCACATGGGGAGTGATCAGCTGTCTCAAATGCTGCTGAAGGAAACATTGCAGTCCACAAAATTGAAGGTGTTGCTAATTTTATCAACTATCCATTGTTATATAACAGATTATTATAAAATCTAGTAATTTTAAATTATTTTTATTTTCACACTGTTTCTGGGAGCTGGAAATTAGAGAGCAGTTCTGTTGTATGATTCTCTCTTAGGGTTTGTCATGAGGTGGCAATTTAGATATTAGTTGGACTCTAATGTTTTCCTGTCAAAAAGCACTTTTCATACATACAGTATCATTCAGTCATACAAATGTATGTTGTCCCCCAAACTAGTCATCTGAGGGTTCTCCCAGGGGGAGCTGTTGTCACGCGTACTCACACGGCCATAGGAAGGCCTTAGCTCCTTGCTCCCCATTGGCCTGAATGCTTAATTCCTTGCCGTGTGAGCAGCTTCCCAAACAGGCTGTCTGCATGATCTCACAGTGTGGTAGCTGGTTTCTCCCTGAGTGAGTGATCAAAAGAGAGAGAACACACATACCCACCTTGCAAGCTGCTGACTTTATAACCCAACCACAGAAGTGGCATTCCCATTCCATTACCTCCACTACATCATCAGTCACACAGACCAACCTTGGCACACGTAGAAGGGGACAGAGACTCTACATGATTATCAGATGTAAGGATCTTGGGGAGACGTTCTGGAGACTGTCTACCACAGTGACTTTTCCAGACCTGTTTGGTACAATTTGGGGGACTAAAGTCCAACTAATTTACAATGAATGGAGAATGAGAGATAAGGAAGTAGTGACAAATAATATGGATAACTGTTTTATGATGCTCCAAAGGAATGGGAAGAGGATGACGGGGCAAGAATTGAAGAAACATAGAGAATCTAAAAACCTGTTTTGTTTTGTTTTCCATATTTTCACTGGGATGTAATCCAGCAGAGCTCCTTTTAGAAGTTTAAAGTTAGAGATGAAATAAATATTTCAGAGACAACTGGATTAATTATCAGCAGGGGCAGGTTTTTGTTCCTTATCACTAGCTAAGTAACCTTAGGCAAATCACTCCCTTCTTGGAACTCAAATAATTAATAAAATGTAAATGTTAATGTACCTACTTAAACATACTTTTGTATGATTCAAATGATACTATATATATGAAAGTGCTTTTTAATGGGAAAGCATTGTCTTAATATGATAGAATCTCACAGTTATTCATCCATTCATTTCTACCAGTATTTTCCTAAAAGAAATCTGGCTTTGTGTAAGGGTGTTCCCTCTGCATAGAACTGTATATTGATCATCCAGTTTTAGACAAAATTGTTTTCAGCACATGGCTCCTTAATCCTTATGCAGCAGTGGTTAAATGTGCCCCTGGTACTTTTAATGTAGTAGCAATTCAGACTCACCAGTGCTCCGTTTCCAAATGTAGCTAAAACGATGGAGCACTGAGCAGAGGCTTTGCAGTTCATTCTTTTCAAACACATTAGACTGATCTGATGTGTGTGTGTGGGGGGGTGGGCAAACTTTTGTGGGATTCACCTGCAGAGCTCATGATTTAATTTATCTAGGATAGCACATGCTCATCATAACATTTACAATGTGTAGTCAAGGCAAGACCTACTGGTTTCAATTATGTATTACCTACCTCTGTTCTGAGCTGGAGCCTCAGAATCTTGTTCCTTTGCTACATCCTATCTGAATTTCAAGTTCTGTCTGGCAAACTATAAGGGACCTAATGTGTTTATACTTGAAATGATTGTTGTTGATCTACATTGAGAAGCATTGTGTGAAACAGTTCTTTGATACTTTCTATTTAGAATGAAGACTTTGGTTTTTATATTATCCTTGAATTAAAAAAAAAAGAGAAAATGTATTCTTTGAGGGTAAGTAAAAGTTGTTTTTCTAGTGTCAATGGTCATTTCTCACCTTTTAGCTACTCTGAACCATGAAGACAGTAGTGTTTCTCTATGTCCTTTGGCTGCTAGAAAATGCAGCTCTCCACCTTAGGCAAGTTAAAGCATTACTGTGTTAAACTCGGTTTTGACCCCACCCTAATTTTCTACCCTCTGTGTCATTTATTTTTCTTCTCTACTTAAAATGTCTGCACTTACTAAGAAATCTGCATTATTTTAACTATGTTAAGTTCTTTTGAGACTTAAGTGAACTGTGTTAAAAACATTTAATAAACAAGATGATAATCCAAAGAGAGTGTTCCGTTATTTGGGCTAGGAACATAAAGTATGTGATCTGACACTCTTCATTTAAATAAGAGAACTGATGTTGAATTTCTGAAAGACAGTTGAGAGGTATAAGTGTCCTTAAATTTTTGATTCTGTAGTCATTTTGAAAACACTAGATACTGGCTTTGTAGAACAAAGAGAAAACGTGACTAGTTGTGAGAAACTATGAAATTCTTTTCTATGAAAAGAATTTCTTTCCTCTTCGTCTTTTCTATGAAAGTTTTTTCTTTTGAATGTATGGTTGAATGTATATGTTGAATAGGAAAGAATAATACAAACAAGAAATAAGCATAACAGAGATATAGATCTCTCCTCTTCTGTGAAAAGTTACTAAGTCTGCTGGGTTTCTGTTGTTGTTGCTTGTTTTGTTTTTAACTCAGAGGCATTTTCTCCCTGAATTGAATTTTTAAATCCAATCCTAAATCAATTCAGTCCGAATATCTGGAAAGGAGACCTTGGCTTAATTCTGTTTCATATTTATGTGAAGAAATAATTGGTTCATCATCACATCATAAAGCCAAGTAGCCAACATGGAGAATATTGTGTGACTTACAGATAATTTACTCATAAAGTCTAGTTTGTGTTTCTGTGTGCATGTGGAGGTAGGGAGAGTACTTGGTGAAGGGTTATACTAGCATATATGTGTGTTCAATATTTTACCAACATTTTAGCACGTCTTACTGAAAAGGTAGGCACTCCCAATGTAAACAAAATGGCATTGTAATCCAGGAAGTTTTGACATCTGTGTTTACATAACATGTCTCTCTGGTATGCTGAGTTGAATCCTAGCAGTGGTGGGAAAGCAAACTACAGCCTATGTCCTAGAAATCTTCCAGAAACGAGAAAAAAGACATGTTCCTCCTGAATTCCAGTCTGGCTTTTTGGCAGAATTTAAGACTGAGGAGCTGAGCTTGCATTGAGTGAGCGGGGAATCTCATCATGCAGCATCTCACCCGTGCTTGCCAAGGAAGCTCAGCTTTTCTCATTGCCAACCCTCTCTTGGATGCCTTTGCTTTTTGTTGGTCCCAACTTTTCCTGGCTGTGAAGTGCAGGATTCCAAGGGCTCTTACCACTATAATTCCTGGTGTGCAATGAACATTTTTAAGGGTTGGTGGATACTTCTAGGGGTGCTAGTGGCTTCCAGATGGTGTCAGGAGTGTCTGCAAGGAGCTGCTCTAATTTAAAATTTCATCTTCTGTCTTGTTAATACTAACCCAGGAGTGGATTTTTTTTTTTAATATTAGCATTGAGACAACATCTTTTTTGAAGAAGGGTGATTACATCCTGTTAGGAAGAGTGGTGATTAATGGAGTTTTTTGGTAACCATTTTGAAGGTTCCTTTCTGCTTTGTCCCACTCATGATTTTTTTTTTTAAAGATTTATTTATTCATACAGAACTGGGATACAGGCCAGAGATGCAGAGGGTGAGAGGATTCACCAGAGACAGAGTGGGGAGCAGAACAGGCAGATCAACGAAGTACACTGCTGAGGGGAGCAGCGGGCGGGTCAGGAGAGGTCTGCCACACCATGTGGTCACCTCCGGGGCAGGCGGGGATCGAACTCATGGGGAAGTGGCTTTGACTTCTTAGTGCTGTGCTTTAACCCGCTGCGCCACCAAGGAGGGCCCCACTCATGATTTTTACATACATTGTTATGTTATTTATTCAAATATTTCTCTTTTTTTTTTTGAAATTGCATAATTCTTACCAAATTCTAACCAGTGCTAATCTTATATATGTATATGTCCAACAAGCATTCCTCGTGGGAAAAATTCTACTTTGGAAGAATGGCAGGGTAAGAATCAATAAACATATTAAGTTGATAAAGATCTGTTAGGGATTGTTAACTTCATGATGCTCTTTATTGGTACCTTACACCTTTCCAAAAATATGTTTCTATTTGAAAAATCAGTTAAAAGAAAATTTATCTGAAGTAACTGAGTTTCAGTTATTTAAAAAAATGATAAATAATTGGGCATCCCTCTGACTATGGTCCAATTGAAAAAAGATGAGTATTTTTCTGTTTTTTTTTTTTTTTCAGTTAATTTGAGTGATATTCAGAAGTCAAAGTGCTGGCCACCTTTCCCAGATAGGCATAGTGGTTGGCTCATCAGGGAAGAACCTCCAATAAAGTGACCTTAGAGCTATGCCCTGAATATGGAAGGACACCAGTCACATAAAGACACTGGCAAAGAACATTCCACTTGAGTAAATTGCTATGTTTTAGGCTGTTAGGTGGGGCAGAATTTCCTCTGGAAAGGTCAGCAGGAAGTCTGGAGTTTTGTAAGCAATGAGTAGCTTTGTAGGAAGCAATGTTTCTGAGGGACCAGCCACTGTGGAGATGTAAATGTCATCAGATGAAGTTTGGAGTGTATCCCAAGAGCCAAAGAAAGACATAGGCAGGTCAAATCTTCTACCCAGGAGCCAAAAGCAGGTATCATCAGTAGGCAGAAATATTCAGTAGAAATACTATCACGGCCTAGTGTAGATGTCAGTTTGATTAATTGGGATGATGTTGCATGCCATGAATTACTAACTTCCTACTTCCCTTTGGCAAGGTGCTCAATTCTGCACTCAAACTCAAGGACATTTCCAATGCAGTCCACAATTTAGTTTAGATGATCTACTTTTGTACCAAATTTTATAGCTGTGAGAAACTAATGGAGGGACTTGTAGAGCTGACACTGAAAACTAGAGGGACTTGCAGGCCTTCAATCCAGACCTCTGAGGATGGTAGCCCGGACAGCTTCTGTGGCTATCTTTGAATGTAGGATTAAGCTGCTTCTGTGGGTTGTAATTGATTCTATAGTGCATGAAAAAAGCATGGAGGAGAGACAATCACAAGAACAAGAAAAGAGAAAGGAACTCCACAGGGAACAAACAAGGAGCAAGTCTATTCTACCTCTAGTAAAAATGTGATTTGCAAAAGTGCCACTAGTATAAGCTAAGCATAGAGGATGCTGAAAGACACAGACTTATTAACTGCCCCAGTAACAACACAGGACAAATCCTTGATGCAGATGTGAGAGATCCACTGTGATCGGTGCTTCATTTCCTAAGCTAAGCACTGAGATATCTCACCCACTTTATTGACTATCTACCCTCCTTTTAAAACTTCCCCAGAGGGCCCTCCCTGGTTGTGCAGTGGGTTGGAGCACTGCACTGCAAAGCTAAGCCAAGCCACTTCAGTGTGAGTTCGATCCCCACCCTAAAGGTGACCCACATGGTGCAGCAGACCTCTCCTGTCTCTCCCGCTGCTCCCCTCAGCAGTGTACTCTGTAGATCTGCCTGTTATGCTCCCCACTATCTTTCTGGTGAATCCTCGCACCACTCCTGCACCTCTGGCCTGTACCCATTTCTATATGCATAAATAAATAAAATCTTAAAAAAAGAAAAAAAGAACAACTTCCCCAGGATGTCCAGTTCCTGGAATTCTAAAGGATGTGTCTACCCACTGCTAAGCTTTCTTCCAGTGCTATGAACCAGGTCATCCGGGTTTAGAAGGTTGGCTGGTGACAGTCCTAAAAATTGCCCTCAGTCCCCAAAGGGCTTTTTTCTTCCTCTAACACTTCACCTCCCCCACAATCTTGGCTTTATTAGATTAGAACTGTCACACTGACTGCTAATCAGAAGACACTACACTTAGCCTCAGGTGGTCTTTTAGGTAATTAGCTCAAGTACTAACACCTGACTCCTATTTATCTTTGGAGAAGATTTGATAATGCATTTATTTTAGGGTTTCAGGAGGCCTAGAGGCTATTGGAAATTTTAAGTTATGACCAAAGCTAATTTTCATGCTCATGGTGCAGATATTCTGATTAGTACAACCTGCTCTGTCTTTGGGCTACATTCAGAACCACTAAACATGGATATAGCCACAGGGATCCTTGCTATTCTGAGCCCAGGTTGACTTTGTCTTGGATCCAGAGGCTTAAGAAACTTCTCAGAAGTTCCCAGGCTGGGGTTTATACTGCACATGACAATATCCAGTCCAAAAGGCTGGGTTCTCGATGTGCAACTTTTTAGGAGGTTGGCAGTAAAAGAGGAAGAAAGGAGACACCCAACCCTTATTCTTTTTTTTTTTTTTTTTAAGATTTATTTATTCATACAGAATTGGGGTATAGGCCAGAGATGCAGAGGGTGAGAGGATTCACCAGAGACAGAGTAGGGAGCAGAACAGGTAGATCGATGAAGTATACTGTTGAGGGGAGCAGTGGACGGGCCAGGAGAGGTCTGCCACACCATGTGGATCTCCTCCAGGGCAGGCGGGAATCGAACTCATGCGGAAGTGACTTTAGCTTCTTAGTGCTGTGCTTTAACCCGCTGCGCTACCAGGGAGGGCCCCAACCCTTATTCTTTATCAAAATATAAAACATTTTTTTGAAGGGGAAGGAAGTTCTGAGGTAAGGCTAAGGCAATGTGTTCTGTAAGAAAAGCATTAATTACATTATCCTTAAATGGTTCAGAATGCAAGAGAGGAGCCAGGAAATAATGCCATACTCGTTCCCACATTGTGTCACCTACCCTGCATGGTCTGAAGAGTAGTCAGAAGGCCTCACATACATGTGGCTACTTGGTAGTAGGTCCTATTTTTGCTTCAGACCTTGCCACTCTATAGGGGAAAAACAGCCCAGCAAAAAGCGTTGGGCTCTATATGATGACCCAGTATCTCATGTCTTTCCCCTTTCTACACTTTTTAACCACAAAATAATATTTCAGTGGCAATGACTTTCTTCTGAGTTCTTTAAAGCTGAGATGCTGATAAATTGTTAATTTGAAGGAGGAATAATTGCATTCTTGAATGCTGGCAGGATCTGTGGTTAGGGAGACACCCAGACCAACAGTGTTACTTGCAAAGAAGAATTCGTTGCAGTAAGCTTTTCATGCTGCTCACAGGTAAAGTCTGTATTCGATTTGCAAGCCTCCTTTCAGCTCTGTGCTGATAAGGGTGCCTGTGATTTAATCTAACAGGGTAAGCAAAAGGTCTTCACGCCATAGATTAGAAATACACCTTCCTTAAAGGAGTAAGGGACTCAAGAGATAACCACCCTGAAATCTTTCTCTGCACAAGGTGCTGAGTCTGAGCGTGGAGACAGAGGCATGCCTTCAGAGGATTAGTCGAGGGCGCTCTGCCCAGAGCTCCCATTAGAATTGGGAGGGGCATACAGACGGAGACAGAGATAGAAGAGTAGGAGGACATAACAGGCTTAACTTTTCAGAGCTTTCAAATAGAAACCATTAAAAATGAGGTGACCTAGTAATAAGGCTTCATCTTGGTTGCAGATTATATTTTGCACATATTTTTCATGTATATTATTCAAAACCTCCATAGATACTAGAGATGATTGAAGTTAGAGGCTAAACTCTAGAATAACCCAAACCAGACTCAAAGGAATCAAAGGAAGAGTGTGTGTGTGGGGGGGGTAGGGGTGGAGGGGGGAGATTAGGGTTAATGGTTGAGGGTGGTGTAACTGGGAAAGCTCAGGTCCATAAATCTATGTTGTGTGAATGCCCTTTTATCTATGTTTCAAGATGGGTGCACACATGTGTGTGTGTGTGTGTGCGTGTGTGTGTATAATGGGGAAAAAAATCTTGGGAGGTAGACACACAAGAACATATTAGCTTATGAGATTTATAAAAAAATGTAATTCACAGGTTATGACTACAGCAGAGATTAAGTGGCAAAGCTAGATTATTATCCAGAACCCCTGGCCCATCTTTGGTCCTTTTTGAAGGTCAGGACCATTTATCATATCAAAGACATCATTACACTGACAGTAACAAGACACCAAGAGCTCATAGGGGAAAATATTATTAAATGTACCTACACAGGTTGCTTGGTTGTTGGGTCCATGAAAGCCTTTAGAAAACTGGTTACATGTGACAATGTAGAACTGGAACTAAGTCCTTGAAATTGACAACCATATCCCTAGCAGCGATGATGGCATCAGAGGATTTGGCATCAGATGTGCCTGAGCTTGGTCCCAGCTCCTGTACTGTGTGCTCATATTGTTAGTGGGGAAATGGCGTCCTGAGTGAACTCTGCAGATACAGGTTTTGTGGACTCCACCCACTACTCCAGTCACTGAAACTACAACACCCAGCAATACCAAAGGGAGGATTGTGAGGACTCAGTAGTGATAATGGTGCTGTGCAACCGTTTTTGGGACTTTGGAGATAGATATGAGGGAGCCATTTTCAGCTGAGATTCTCTCCCTTGGCCTTGTGCTGGTGACTGGTTGTTTGGCTCATAATAAACTTTCAGTGTGCTGTTGGTGTTCCACGTCAGCAGAGCTGGTAGGACACTCTAGTTAACTTGTATCTCTCTCTCTCTTTGCCTGGGTTGCCCCTTTCCTTTCCCCTTTGTAAATAAACCCATTATTGACACTTTTTGCATGTGTCTGCAGTACAATTGAATCTTAAGCATGTGGGTGAGGACCCACAGCCAGCCAACCCAGTTCACAATGGTTTGCCCTGTAACAGTATTACAACCCAGGGCAAATTGTTTCACCAGTTCACACTTTCTTTTCTTTGTCTGTAAAATGGGGAAATGGAGCTGTGTTGCATTGTTTATGCATTTGGCTAAAACTATATTTTTCCCAAGGTCCCCTTCATCATGTAGTTCCAGGTTAGAGCTGGGCAAAAGTTGAGTTTGCTTAGGATGAGAAAGGCAAAGGGAAACAGGCATTGCTTTCACAAGACTGCTTCCCTCAGACACGGTGATGGACAAATGTGAATACTCCTGGCACTTAGAGCTGGTTCTCTCACCTTCCATTCCACACCTAACTTGGTTTACTAGTTGCTAGACTGATGCCCAGCAGTGGGAGCGTGCTTGCAATGAGGTGAGTGGCTATGGTCTCACAAAGGCAGTAGTTCCACAGAGGAAGCGATTCCATGTAGCAATACCTTTTTGCTAACCAGAGGCTGTTTCTCACACCCTACTTTAGGGGCCATGTGCACTTAGCTCCTTGCCTTTCTCTGTCAGCTCTGACTTGTCCATCTGTACCGGCTGACAGGTAAGTGATTCTTCTCTGGTCCCCTGTGGCCCTCCCCTTCTAGTTTTTCCTTTCCCACTTGAGTAATTTTAGTCATACAACAAATGCATCAATACTTAATGCTTACAGTGATTGTTTTCCCCTGAGCCTTTAACAAAATGTCTCTGTTTATAATTCTGTAATAATTGAAAAGGTAAAATATTTTTGCCATAAGTAATGGTGTTGTGGATGATGCCTATGATTATCATCCAAAGCTAGGAACGACTCATGGAGTTCTTTTTGCGCTTCTGTTCTGTTGGGTTCTCTCTGCCAGCTCTCTTCTTTGTAGCCTCAGGCTGCTCATGGTCCTTAGTGGAGCAAAATCAACTGCAGGAAAAATCCTGTTCCCACAAGCAAATTATATTTTGATCTCTGAATGTAGCCAGCTGCAAATTCCTAGGAGAGTCCTCTAACCCATCACATGATTAAACTCTATGGACTAGACTCGTGGATTTACCTGCCTATGTATAGTCCTCTGAACTAGTAGTATTTGGCTGTAGTCCACTTTAATACTAAGTCCAGTATATAATACTGTTTGTGGTCTTAGACAGCAGACGGGCACTATAAAGTAACTATCCTTCAGGAGATTCTATGCAAAAGAGTCCAAAATGAGATGGAAAATGGAAAGTGCCATTTGTAGAGGAAATTGTCTGTAAAACTGATATATTCTTATTGTATCATTTTTAGGGTGTATTTTACAATCAGTGATATGTACAAAACGTCAGAATATGGTTTAAAGACATTTGACAATGACACATATTCAGCTAGGTATGTGGGAATCACATAGTCCCTTATAGGGACTGATGGTTCAACAACCCCCAGTTCTACAAACCAGCTGTTCTATCAAGTGTGGTTTAAAAGCAGTAAGTGGGAGTTTTTATAATGAAAGAATAATCTACAATTGATACCAATCAGGACATTTTGTTGATGAGAATCAGTTTGTCTTCATAGCACACTAAAATCTAGCTCTTACCAAATATCAAACAATGCCTTCATACCAGAAATATCCTCTTTTCCTTCCTGTATTCTAATTCTCCACACTTAATTCCAAATATTCAACTTGTATCCTTTTTTTTTTCCCATTTACATCAGTTTTACTATTTACTTCACATTACTGGGGTAACATAGCAAAGTAGCTTTTGTGTCTGAGTTATTTTGCTCAGTGTAAGGGTCATGCTGGTTCATTCTGTTTCATGCAACAGTAGTGCATTTCTTTTTTTGTTCCTTTAGCATTCAATTTTTATTAACAAATAATTTTTTTTTCCTACATCTTGTTGCTTGACATTTGGGTTCTTTCCAGTTTTTGCCTATTATGAGTAAAACTGCTGCTAATATTCTTATGCAACTTGTATTGTTGATATGTTTTTTCCCTTGGGAGCATAGGTATAAGATAAACTACAGGGTCATAGAATAGGTATATGCTTATTGTTATGAAAACTCCCAGAATGACTACTGAAGTAGTTGGATAATTTTACATTCCTGCCAGCAAGGTGTGAAAGTTCCCTCTTCGTCAGTATCAGTTGTTGTATGTCTTTTCTATTTCTATCATTCTGCTTTTGTTATAATGATATTTCACTGTGGTTTTAATTTTCATTTCTCTGATGACTAACAATGCAGAGCACTTGTTAATTTTCTCAATGGACATTTGTATATTTTCCTTTGTATAATAACCATTTATAACCCTGCCCATTTTTATTGAGCTATTTGTCTTTTTATTATCAAATCGAGGAAGATTATATCATTTAAATAATGCCATTTGTCAAGAGTGTATTTTGAATATTTTCTCCCACTTTGAAGTTCACTTATTCTTTATCTTAATGTCTTAATATTTTTTTTTATTTTGGTAAAATGAATTTTATAAACTTTATCTCTTATGAAAATCCCTAGTTATACTGATTCCCAGCAAAATCTGTGCCTACTTCAAAATCACAGTGATTTTATCCTGTTTTCTTCATAAATCTTCATATTTTTAACTTTTATGTTTGTCTATAAACTTATGTTTGTCTATAAACTTTTGTTTTATTTGGGGTGATATGTGAGACAGTTTCCTTTTTTGGAAACAACTAATTGTTCCAGTACCATTTTGTGAAAAACCTTCCTTTTGCTGCTGAAGTTATTTGTGGCCTTGTCAACGATCAACTTACCATATAAGTGTAAGTCTGCTTTTATGGGCTACATGGCCTTTTTTATTCCATCTCATTGTCTTTTGTCAATCTTTGTGGAATTATCGCATTTTCATTATCAAATATCTATATGAAGTATAGAATACTGTAGGTCCTTTAACTTTAGTCTAAGACCCGGCAAGGTCCACTGCAAGCAGGATGGAGGTTTTGCATGCTTGTTCCCTGACAGAGATATGAGACGCCTCTCATCCATTTGTTACATTATTGCTGAATCACACAAAGGTATTTTTATGCATAGATGAATGTCAAATTGTTGAGGTAGGATTATATGAGGGGAGTCTTATTCAACCATGTTCCTGCCATCCCCAAAGTAGATATTTTTTAATTTTATTTTTAAGTGAGGTAATATTGGGATACCTCCATCAGATATTATCATCATAATGCACCCACCAACGACTCACCCATATTCCATAGACCATTGTGCTTCCTACCCTCTTTGTTCTTTCCTCTATACTCTCAGTGCTTCAGTTTTTTAGTCACTGTCAAGGATTAGTTTTTTGGCTTGTTTGTAACTGATTATTAATGTAGTTATTTTATGTATCATCTTTCTCCATCTGACTTAGCTTATAAGTCAGAAGTCTCATTTAGCATATAAATGATCAAGAGTTATTTCTTTAAAATGATGAACAAAATCAATTTCTAAGTAGGGAAACAAAAGAGAAACTGTTAATAAACAATTTGAAATGAAAGAGATTACCACAGATAGTATAGAAATATAAAAGATGATAGAGGCTACTATTGAACCCTTACATGTTGATGAATTTGATAATGCAAAAATTTCTAGAATATAGTTTATGTAGACTAAACCAGGAAAAGAGTAAAAGCCAATCATAGTTCTGGAAATTGAAATAGAAATAAAGTTTCTTCTAACTAATAAATAAATAAATAAATAACCCTCCTGCTGTATGATTTCAAACTGACCAACCATCAAAACACGTCTGTGTTGGCACAAATGGATTGTGTAGTTCAACATAACACAAAATCACCCATCTTACAAATAGAATCAATAACAAATGTATGCAGACTCAGAGCACCTCCAAGAGGAAGAGAGAAACTATTATTCTCACATTTTTTAAAGAGATTGATTTATTTTATTCATATAGAACTGGGGTACAAGCCGGAGGTGCAGGGGCAGTGAGAGGACTCACCAGAGACAGAGTGGGGAGCAGAACAGGCCAACTGATGAAGTACACTGCTGAGGGGAGCAGCGGGCAGGTCAGGAGAGGTCTGTCACTCCATGTGGATCACCTCCAGGGTGGGGATTGAACTCTCACTGAAGAGACTGCGGCCAGCTTGCAGTACTGCATCCTAACCCCTTGCGCCACCAGGGAGGGCCCCTATTCTCACGTATTTATGTAGAGGTGATATGTCTAAGGAAGCTCCCTGGACAGAGTGGCAATTGTAGGAGAGGAAGTGGTGAGGGGATAGCCATAATTAAAGAACAGACCCTTACAAATCTAAATTTTGCTGTAAATCAAGATATGACTCATCCAAGAATCATTTTAAAGGCACATTCCTGTATTTTGATATCCTTTCTATTATTTTGCTAAGTATAATTATCCTTTGTCAAGAAATACATATCCAGAAAATAGGATATAGTTTGTTATGGAAATGAGAAATTGATTAGAGTTCTAGAGTATTTCTTTACTGCTATGAGATTAAAAAACAATCATGCATTATTCTAAAATGACTGTAGCAGATAAGAATTGAGGAAATATACCTAAATGACTGTGGAAAATAAACAGGAAGGATTGTTAACTTTTTAATGTGGAGTTTTCAGCTTGAGCTCAAGTTATAAATATTAGCAAATGTTCTGCCGTGCTTCATTGCATTCCTCTAGTGCAATTCGTTTAGTGATTTGAGATATGAGACAGCCATATATTTTACTCACACTGCAAGTAGCCAATTTGCAAGAAAGCAAGTAATATAAAAATAGCTATTTACTCTGTTTCAAGTGGTACAGTCCGTTATCACTCTCCACTGATGTCGTTACAAGGATAGCAAATCAATAATCAGTTCTCATTCCCTTACTCAGTAAACCATCTGCTTCCATTGTTGTAAACCATGTTCAGTTTGGATGCGACCTTTTCAGCTGTGCTACAAGCTGATTCATTCAATGACTTCAAACATCACCAGAGGAAAAATATCCCTTAATTACCTTTCTCTAAAGTGTAAATGGCTAATGGCTAGAGAATTTTTTCACAAAAAGAAAAATACTAATTACAAGATGTTGTAAATATATCAGCAAGAGAAAGACTTTGTCTCAGTTGCCCAATGACAGCATTCATCTTGCATAACTGTTTTACCAGTAAGATTGTGCAAGTAAACATGGGCTCTATGAGGGAAGCCTCATTTAAGATGCTTCATCTCTGCCTGTAGGTAGGACACTGTTTCTGGAGTAGCTGTTAAGATCAAATACACAATCCCAGAAACTGAGATAAGTCCTGTTACTACACTGCAACTAAAGAATTGTAATGGCCGAAGTTCAAGTATACAACCAATTCCATTATTTTATATAATTCAGTGAAATGGTGATTCTAAGCCTTCATTCCGTCTCATTACCAAAATGTCAACTAGTAACTTTCAGTAAATGCATGATAATTCTTTTCTCTATGTCAGTTGACATTTTAAATTCTGTTTCTTCTTCTCCCCAAACCCAATCTTTCCCTTCCTGTTACTGGGGGGTCTGATACTAACTTCAGAAGAAGTAATGAGTAAAGATGGAGGCACAGTTTGCAGAGGCCCAGTGAGAGGCCAACCTTTATGATCTCTTGTGTTGTTCCAAAGTTCTATTTCAGCTTGTTCTTCTGGTCTGCACTTTCACACTTCAGCTAATGTCTTTTCCCTACCCAAAGATTGGGGAAAAATCAGTTGCTTTCTGTATCGCTCGGACTCCAGAGCAAAGCAAATATTCACACTGCCCCACACATCCATCCAGCCAGCTTTGCCTGCTCTCACATTTGTGTGACCCAAGGAACATTGCTGAAGCTTCTGACTCCAGAGATCAGACTGGAAAGACTAGTCTTCTGTGCACTACTCAGGAGCTATCTTTGGAACACTATAGCAGACAAATCACTAGCCTTTCTGGTTTCTTAAACAACTGCTTCTCTATTCCCAGTGTATGGAGCTTTCTCTGGTTAGGATGAAACAAAAGGGGGAAAAATCTGAGTCTTTATGATCATGTGTCCTTTCTAATATTTCCTGATTTATTACTGCTCAGGCTTTAAATTGTGTCAATTTCCAGTATGCTGTTTCTCTCACTGGCAAAATTTATGCAACAGCTGCCATTCTACCTAATTGCATAAAAGAATAAGCAAGGTACCTGGTAGAGAGGAAGTGTGAGAAAGAACAAACTAGAAAATACTTAGACTCCTGCCACAGAGAGTTACATTTTAATTGGTCACTTCCATGTGACATCTCAGAACTGAAGGTTGCCCTCTCTTAAATAGCCTTTATTATGCTCATATAGGGCCAAGTAATTGTTCTAACTACTGTGTACACTTCTTATCAATATCTGGCCATTTCAAGGACATGGTTATATCTTTTCCTTTATTTTTTTTGAGGCTTAAAAAGCCTTTATTTTAAATAAAGCATATTTTCAAAAGGGTCATATGCTTAGAGTTAATACCTATAAAATCACAACCAGTCACAGCTAGAGAGATGCAAGCATAACACATGCCCTGAGGTCTCCTTCCTGGTTACAGACACCTTCACACCAGTCATGTTATGTTGGTTTTTTAAAAGATTATTTAATCAAATGCTTATGTGTGTTGTACATGCATGCCATAATTGTAGTCATGTATATCTTTCTGTAGATGAAATCAGTCTGTAAATTTTGTCTTCCTCCTTAGGTACACATTTGTACAAAATTTGTTCTTGAGAAGAACTGTTCTGTGAAGGTGCAGGTATTCATTTTCTTGAATACCACATAGTTTTATCCACACCAGACTGTATAGATCTTCAGTGTATTTCTAATGTGAGGATATTTTGAGCAATATTTTTATAGAAATGCTTTATCCAAATATCACGATCTATATAAACAGAAGTTTCTCCACGGTAAATATCTAGCATTGAAATCCCCATGTTGTAGAATACAGAGATTGTCAACACCAGAAGGTAATACCAAACATGTTTGCACAAACTCATAAAAAAATTAGACTCCCCATAGTATGATTGTTCATGTAACTCTAAACATTCTTTGGTAATTAGATTTAAATTTTTTGCAAATGTAGTAGAAATACAGTGATTACTTTTGAGCCTTCAATTTCCAACTTCCCTATTACTATTGAGGCTGATGACCCCTTTACGCATTATCTTACTTAACTTTAATCATCAGTGAAATTCCCATTCAGGTTTACTGCTAATATTTTGTTGAGGGTTATGCCATTTTTTTCTTTTTGTTTTGTTGTTATCTATCTCATCGATCCAGCCCTTGAGGTAAATAGTAGGGAGATTTTCCAGAATATTAAAAATATCTCTAACTTATGATCCAGCAACTCCTCTCTTAGGTTTCTACCAGAAGAATGCAGTGTGAAGGGATAGTCATAACCCCATGTTCATTGAAATGAACTACAGAAAATTGCCAAACTATGAAACAACCTAAGTATCCCCAAACAAATGAGTGAATAAAGAAAATGAGGCATGTTTACAAGATGGGATTCTAGTAAGCTTGCCATTTGTACAACATGGATAGATGTGGAGGGGATGATGCTAAACAAGATAAGACAGAAGGACAAAAACAAGTGAAGGGTGTTTCACTTATGTGTGGTATCTAGAGAAACAAAACATAAGGGTCAGATAAAACCAAACCAACATCAACCCTTAAAAATCTGCCTGTAGAATTGACACCACCATAGAGAGAGGGGAGAGCAAAATGGGACGATGGTAGAGGACTTTGGGGGTGCTGCTGGTAGTATGGTGTGGTAACATTCACCTGGAAAATGTGATCCCATATCTATAAATCAATAAGTCAGTGTTTCCTCAGTTAAAAATTAAAACCAAACCATAAAGATAAGTCATTAAGATGACTTCCTGAGTCCTTCCATCACTGCCCCATCCCAAAATAGTCTTCATCTCTCATCCCTTTACTCTGTTATTGTCCTGAAAGCATTTATTTCTGCCCAGTGTCTATTATATGTCAATTTGCTTGCTTATTCATCTCCCTAAATGTAATATGAACACCTTGAGGCAAATACTTTTCCTACCTTGTTTACTGTGCTATCCCCAAACACTTGAAAAGCATCATTTACTAAGAGCTAAAAATGTCTTGTATGATCAAATGCATATATTAGAAACACTACTGAACAGAGAACTCAGCAAATATATACAAAAGTCTTTCCCCACTTTTCCTTGAATACTTGGCAACAACTATGTAGGCAATAGGTAGTCTTAAAGCCCATCTGATGGAGCAAAATGAAAGAGGAAGAAGATCACATCATAGAATCTGTCCAAAGCGGAAGCTTAATAAATATAGTATGAATTAAATAAAATTGAGGAAAAAGAATGAAAGGGGAAAACATCAAGCTGTAAATTGATCAAAGGATCACCTTGATAGGAAATATATATGTCAACTTCTTGTTTTTAGTGGATGAATCTGGCTAATTCTCATTTACTAAGTACTTCACAAGAGAGAAAACACATTGCTAGTATGATTAGTCAGTTAAGGAAGGAAGCTGAGTGCATACAAACTTGACGCCTTTCCTTCTTGAGTTTGGCACTGGTCTCTCTGTCTTTAGTGTGCATTGTACCCTTGCTTCTCCAAGTATTAAATTTCACAGGACTAAATGCTATATGTGTGGGGAATCGGTTACTCTTCCAATGGTAGATGGATAAATCTGTTAATTCTGGATTTTTTTTTTTATGAGGCCCACTTCTGTTATGAACCAAAGTTACATACTCCAAACAATTCTGTGATCATCTGGCATCAAAAAGTAAACCCCTAGCTACTTAGTTTCTTTGATTCTGTTCACTTGCTATTAATTCAGGCAGAGAACAGGTACGTTATTAAGATTTATAGTTTATTTTCAGTGTTTCCATTATCAGTACTAAAGTCTTTTAAGCAAGATCTCACAATGATAACAACTATGAATTTCGATAAAGGACATAAAAACTGACTGAGAAAGCTGGGAGAAAGAAAAAGAAGTTCCTATTTTAGAAATTCAAGCAATTTACGATGTAAGCTTTTTTATTCAATTATTTATGTCAAATGTCTTCAAGCTGTCTATATGTGCAAAATGAAACATAGATACATAAAAATTACTCAGCAAGTTTAGATTTAAAGGGAAAAAGATGTCACACTAAGGATATAACAGGGATTTACTGGAAGAAATTACTGTTCTTTGAATTCTAGTTTATTTTAAGAAATAGCCTATATCCTTGTAAGTGTGTATCCTTCATAGGGATTTTGACAAACTGGATTGGAAAAGACGTTCATAAACTGAGTCACTCAATGCATGCTAATCTATAACAGTGTGGCTAAATACAACAAGAAAGGAAAAATCCTGAAAGTAAAAAGTGAACAAATAGCAGCTATGCAATGCTAATAAAGAAGTTTGTTAAGACAGCTACTCTATGCAGATTTTTTGAATCAGGACTTTTAGTGACAGCAAAAACACCAATTCCAATCAAAACTAAAATAGTCAAATACATAATTTTGGGGGAAGTAGTGAGAAGGGGTCTTTCATCTAGTCTTGTCTCAGATGTCCTGGAGTCATTCATTTACTGCATAAAAATTTCAAGGAGGTGCTTTAAGTGAATTCTCAATATCTAATAGCACATGCCACTAACTCACACCATATATGTGTGTGTGTGTATACATGCCAATATGAAATCAGTTGCCATTTTCTTTCAATATGCAGTTCTGCAGTGAAAACTGATGCTCTATAGGAACCTACTTTGGAAATGTGTGTGTGTTTGTAGGGGATACATAAAGGCATTGAACGTGAAGCTTAACTTTTATATATGTCATTAACTCCAAAACAGGGACCATTTCCTTATCTCGAACTTACATTACTGCCATATGTCCCTGGGAGCTGTCCAAAGCAGAGGTGATCCCGTTTGAATGATTTCACATTTGTACCCCATGTCACCACCATATCTTCAGAAATAAAGCTTAATTTTTACCCATGATGGGCAGACCATGTCTTTATATTGATAGAGAAAATGGGCTTCTGAGGAAAATTGCCCAACCAATCATTCAAGGTACATTCCTTTCACTGTAAATTTGTTCAGTTTGCCCCCTATTTTAGTACAGTTTCACACTTCTTTTCCCTCTGATGCTTAAGTACAATGGACTAAAAGAAGCAACCAGTAGAGGATTAGAAGATAGGAAAACAGTCAGATGGAGCAAGACAAACTGTATGATTTCATTCATATGTGATTTATAGAAAAGCCAAACTAATGGATGAATAAAATAAAACAAAAATAAACATTAGGCTATAGGACTAGTTAGTGCTTACCAGAGGGAAGAGGGGGGAAGGTCACTGAGGTAAAAAATCTGTTGTATGGTGAAAGATAGAACTGGACTGTTAGGGGTGAACCTAATGTAGAAAATAGAGATCATGGTTTCTTAATGATGCACACCTGACCTTTATATAATGTAACAATGTGATGTCACTTCAATAATAAGCAAACAAGCAAAGACAGTAGGAAGACCAGTCAGAATATTTCTCTTATCTCTGCCTTGAGTCAAGCCCTCCATTGTGGCTGTTTTCCCTGGGACCTGACTTTCTCCAGGCAGACTGCTCTGTCTGGTGCTGTCCCAAGTGTGTGGTTCTGTCCTGTTGCTCTGGTTCTAAGCTGTGGTCACATTGATTCCTGATGGTCTCCTTGCAGTCTCCTGCTGCAGTCTCCAAACTGGCTTCCATTGTTAAACTTCATAGCTCTTTTAACACACTTAACTAAAGCCCTGTATTCCCTTTGAAATCTAAAGCAGTTCCTGTTTTCCCCTTCTGAACCCCAACTGAAGTATTTAGTGATCAGAGGAAAAAAGCACATAATGAGATTGGGTAAAACTGTGGAAAAGTAATCTGGGTGAGCAGAAGAAACATGATTTTAGAATAATTTTCTAGTTTGGGAAGAGTGGAAAACATAACCAGCACAGTTATTCAGTTAGGCTTTAACTCCTCTATTGGACTGAAATTCCAGAAATGCCTATTAGGAACTCTGAAACCTTAGAAAATTTTCTTAACCTCTCTCTGATTCAGTTTTCAGATTAGTAAAATGGTGTTAAAAATAGTACCATTTCTGTATACTTAGTGTGAACATTAAGGAAATTAGGAGCAATTAGTAAGTTGTTAATAAGAGTTATAATAAATCCTGTTTTGTGTCTTGATAATAGGGAATTTCTTGATAAATTTCTCATATATTTAAGTTATAAATAGCTATTAAAACCATCTTCCTAGGTAAGGACATAGAATGGTACATGCATAGAAACAAGCATAAAATAATACATGAACAAATGAGCCTAAAAATGACACATTAAAGATAACACAAGTGAATGCATTCCCTAGTTAGAGACAATCATCGGTGTACAATTTTTGAAGGTCACTCTTTTATATCTTCTGAAGAAGGTTTGGAGTTGCACAATTTATTCAGGCCTTCCTGATTATTTACATTTTTGCTCCACTTTTCTCTATATGTTCCACTTACTAAAAAAAAAAAAAAAAGACACTTTCTAACCTCACAGACAACATTTGTTTAATATTTTTTAAAGTACCTTTATCCTTTTTATCATATTCTTTTTTACTTTTTTATTTTTATTTTTTTATATTTTTTAAAGATTTATTTATTCATATAGAACTGGGGTACAGGCCAGAGATGCGGAGGGTGAAAGAATTCACCAGAGACAGAGTGGGGAGCAGAACAGGCAGATCAACGAAGTACACTGCTGAGGGGAGCAGCGGTCAGGTCAAGAGAGGTCTGCCACGCCATGTGGATCTCCTCCGGGGCAGGCAGGGATCAAACTCATGCAGAAGTGGCTTAAGCTTCTTAGTGCTGTGCTTTAACCTGCTGCGCCACCAGGGAGGGCCCTGTTTAATATTTTAATGCTCTAATACTTAGAAACCCGAAGTATCAAGAATATGGGATAGAGGTCAGGTTAGGAAGGATGTATTATGAAGAATTGTAAACAAAGTGTGATTTTCCTGTGTTGTATTTCTATTGGGATAACACTGGTTTACAACAATACAGCATCATCACCACCCAAAGTTTATCAGTATAACTTGAATCCCTTATCTGTTTGACCCAATCCCAAACTCCCTCATAACCACCGGTATGCGGTCTCTAAGTTTGCATTTGAAGTCATCCAGTATTTGTATTTCTTTCTGACTTCTTTTGGTTAGTGTAATAACCTAAGTTCCTAAGTTCCACTCCAGTTGTTTAGTGGGGGTGTATGCGTGTATTTACATCTTCTTTATCCATCTGTAGGTGAGCATTTGGGTTGTTTCAATGTCTTAGTTGTTGGGAACAGTTCTGCACTGAGCATAGGGATCATACATTTTTTCTGTATTAGCATTTCATATTCCTAGAAGTGGATTTGCTGCACCATATGGCATTTCTATTTTAAATTTTTGAGCAATGTTCAGACATTTTTTATATAGGCTGAACCAATTTACAGTCCTACTAACAGTGCACAAGAGTTCATTCCTCTATATCCTTACTAATAGTTTCTGGTCCTGATGATATCAACCATATTCAAAGATGTGAGTTTGACTTGCATTTCTCTAATAAGTGTTTCTTATTAGAAACACTTTTTTTTTTTTTTCATGTGCTGTTGACCATCAGTTTGTCTTCTTTGGTGAATTGTCTCTTCAGTATTTCTGCCCATTTCTTGAATGGGTTATTCATTTTCTTGTTGTTGAGTTGTTTGAATATTAACCTGATAAATGATGAACAAATAGGTTAGTTAAAAGTTGCTTTATAAAATTCACTTACATAGTGAATATTTCTTCATTAATTTAATCGATTTTTTGATTAATATTTCCTCACTTATTTAATCATTAATATATTTTCCATCTCTGTCTCATTGCCATTTTTCCTGATAGCCTATTTACATGACTATGGCTGACATTGCCTTTTTTAGGGTACTTTTTCTTGTAGGATTGTTTTACAATCTTTCCTTTGGTCCTGTGTTTCTACTTGGAATTCAGATGGGTCTCTTAGGGAGAGCAGAATATTGAATTTTGTTTTCTGATCAAAGCAGACATTCCATGACCTTTGAATAGTGATTTCTATTTATTTATATGAAAGTTGGTCATTGATATGTGGGGGTTTGCTACTGCCTTGTTGCTTTAAGATTCTGATTCTTTTCCTTCAGTTTTGTGTGGACTTTCTTTTCTTTGAGATAGGAAAAATACTGTCAATATTTCCTGTAGGGGAGATTGAATATTGGCAAATTCTTTCAATGTGTTTTTTATTTTGGTTGGTCTCAGGAGGCATTTATATCCCCCCATATCTTTTTTTTAATATAATAGTTTATTTTTACATCATTTTGTGCATTTCTCCATCTCAGTTGTAATCCCCTTGGGCTTCCCATCACCAAATCACCCATGTGCCATCACCAAAGTCCAGTGCATTTCCCTCCCCCCACTGTTTTTGATTCCATCCACCCCCACAAATTGTCTCTGGTATATAACTCTTCATCATTATTATTATTATTTTCTCGCCTGGTCCGTTATACTCCTGCTATGAGTGAAACCATTTGGTGTTCTTTCTTTTCTTTCTGGCTTATTTCACTAAGCATGATATTTTCCAGCTCTATCCTTGTTGCTGCAAATGACATGTGTTTCTTTTTTTGGTTGCTGAGTAATATTCCATTGTGTATATGTACCCCATCTTTTTGATCTAGTGATCCACTTTTGGGCATTTGGGCTGTTTCCATGTCTTTCCAATTGTAAATAATGCAGCAATAAACACCCCCCCCATATCTTTTTACAAGATATCCTATAGAATATAGGCATACCTCCATTTTAATTTTTATAAGTTGCTTTCTCTATCTAAAAGCAATGTTATTATATGTATACTTTAATTATTGAGCAGAGTAATCACTTGATTTCTTTGGCATAAGGCAATGCATATTAGAATCTGGTGAGATAGGAAATGACTCAGTCGTTCCCATCACTCTTTGGGATTTCTTATATCAAGGGTTCATTCTGAACACGTGGACTTTGTTTTTGAGCTATCCTCATGCAGTAGATTTCAGTCTTGGGGATTCAGTAGACACTGGCTAAATTGACTGGATTGCATAATGTCAATGGTTTCATTAACATATAATGGAAGCAAGGCATAGTTTTATTGAAGCCACCCAAGAAGGAAAATTTGATTCAATCTACTTAGATTTTTCTCAGGTTTGCAAATCTCTTTTTATCCTTTATTATTTGAAAAGTGTCATCTGGTGTATTGTTTCTACTGGATTTTTCTCACTTCTGCAGAGGAAATGGGTACCCTGCTTGTCTCTTTCAAGGTAAACTGTTTCTTCCCTTTTCCCAGAGTAACAATGCCCAGCCTTTTCAGCAGTATAATATATACCAAATCAAGTGACATCAACTTAACTGTCTGTTATTGACCATTGTGATTTTGGTTTTGGCCAGGGGGTAATCATTCCCACACAATCAAGTTCCTCCTTTGGGGCATATATATTGAATATAAGTGCTCAGTTCAAGTGATGAGCACTTACAGGATTTAACTGACTTGTTAGCAGTTTGTTGTCAATTTAGAATTATTTTCTCCCTGAAAGCACCATCAGATGTTAAGCTACCCATTCATACTCTAGGAGGGATAAAAAAAAATGAAATAGATAAGCTTTATATTTGTGTTCTCACTCAGCAATATGGCAGGTGTTTTGATCTCTAAAGAAGAACATGACTCTATCCCTGTAGTTGCCTAAGAAAATGCGGAAAGAAGACAGAGCAACAGAAGATACCAATATGAGGAAAAGTATTTAAAAATATTCTAGTAACCACTATTCTTCATTAAGGATCTATGCACTTTATGAACTTTATAGTCTCTTGATCGCAAAAAGGCCACTAAAGTGTGTGGAGCTAACTCTCCTACCTCCCACTTTAAATAGACAACAATCCCATTAGTTAGGTGGATTACTAACCATCCACTGCAGACTGAACTAAGAAGTAATGGGACTGGGATTCAAAATGAGGGATCTTTGACTCTAAGACATGTGCTCTTTTTACTTTGAGTCCTCTGGTATAATCTCTTCCTCTTCTTCTTCCACTTGGCACATTGTTCTCCCAACTCCACAGACATATCAAATGTCTCCTGGTGGAATAAAGTCAGGTTCTGTAACCTCATTCACATGATCCAAACTCCTGTTAGGCACCTCCTCTGTAAAAATGATGTAGGCTACCTGGGCAGGTGTCACCATAGAGTCCAATCTCAGCTGCTGTCATTTAAATCTTACCATTTTGTTTTATTGTTGCTAAACCCCACCCCCCAACAACCCTGAGGATTGCCCTCTGACTATACTGTTGGATCTTCAGGATTGCTGTACTAGTCTGGCTCCAAGCACACACTGATACCACAAGCAGTCACTGCTTAGATCCAGATTCTTAAGTTGCTTCTAAATAGCTCAGTCTTGTCTTTAAACATTAGTACAATGGATGCTCAGCCTTAGAATTTGTTTATTCCAGCAACATTTTCTTTACAGTTAAAATTCTGTGTATTATGCCTTCATGTGAAGGTGATATATATTTTCCTCTGAATGCCTGCATACAACTTAACATATATTTTTGTATTTACTGCTCTTCATTTTCCCAAATAAGTTTGTCCAAAGTAGGTGTTGAATGAAATAACCATTCAGCATTAATGTGAATTCATCTCATAAATGATTGGAAATACGAGTATGAGCCATCTATGCTAGGCAGTTGGTCTCTCGGCATTGAAGACGGTTCTTTGAACCAAGATGTTTGTATGTGCAGGGGGAGGGTGGTCATTTTCAAAACACCCATTATAGTTCTATCGTCTTTTGGTTTTGAACTCCAAAGTGTGGACCAAGTCTCTGACTTTTTTTTTAAAGATTTTATTTATTTGTGCATACAGAACTGGGGTACAGGCCAGAGGCTCAGGGGTGGTAAGAGGCTTCACCAGAGATAGAGCGGGGAGCAGAACAGGCAGATCAACAAAGTACACTGCTGAGGGGAGCAGTGGGCGGAGAGGTCTGCCATGCCATGTGGTCACCTCCGGGGCAGGCGGGAATCGAACTCATGCGGAAGTGGCTTTAGCTTCTCAGTGCTGTGCTTTAACCCGCTGCGCCACCAGGGAAGGCCAAGTCTCTGACTTTTTATACTGGTCGGCTCACAGTGCATTTACATTGTGTGGGCTGTTCATAAAAGCCACTCAGTCCTTTTTTTCTTGGTCTGCACTTTTCACCCTATTTTTTTTTTCTTTTTCATAATTTATTATTTTTCCATACTCCAAACTGGGCATTTTTAGTAGCTTTGTCCATCGTGGAGTGAGAATTTTAGCTCATATATTGGAAGAATGCTATGTAAAGTGACTAGAAAGATAAATCTTCCCCACTGGCAAGCAGTGTGATTGGACCATCTAGATCCAGAGTGGAGAAATAGTAAACAGGCTCTTCCAGGAACTAGGCAGCTAGATACATTTCACAACTCACAGTGCAGTTCTGCTCATGAAAACAAGTGAGGAGTCTCAGTCTTGGGAAAGCAGCAGTGGGAATGGCTGCAGATAGCTGAATGTAATTTCTTCCCTCACCCAGAATGCAAAAGTGAAGATTAACAGCTGTTGGTCCTTGGGGTGATAGGGTCATTTAATCATGTATATGCCTGGCACGTAGTGTTTTATCAAATGCAGCAGAGAAGTCCTACTGAAAACTGCAGTAAAAATGGTGATCCTAGGAGAATCAGATGGACCTCAGGTCCTGTGTAATCGAGTTCAAGCCACTAAACCTGACATAAAATGTCTATGCTAATATTCACTTATGCTAACTTATTTTCAGTGTCTATGCACTTCAACCCAGTTCTTTCTTTTCTCTGTCCCTTTGGCAGTCTTCCTGTGAGAATACTTCGAGACAACTTCAAGGTTTCCTCCAGATCTTTCTCTGTGCTTTAGAATCATGGCACCTCTACTCACAGCCATGAGGTAAGGTTGTGTTATCTTTTCTTCACCAGTAATTTGTATATCATTAGCTACAACTATTAGGAGTGGTTTGAAGATGAAATGAGACATTTGTGTAATGCAAAATAGTTTCTGTCAAGTTGTGGTGGGTTAATTCTGTATTGATCCTCATTTCTCAGTTACAGATGAATCCTGGGAGAGTAATCCACTTAAACTACATTTGAAAATTAACTGAGACAAATACTCATACTCTAATTCCTGAACACAAAAAGTCCACATTTCTTCAAAACTATCTTTGAATGGAATGAAGGGACAGATTGCAAAAATATGGTAGTTAATGCACTCCATTGTACAACCAAGAGATGAAATTAACATGATATAATGCTATCAGGTAGACCAAGAAGATTTATTCTAGTCTTTGTTGACAAAAGGAGCAATTTGTAACACATGTTCATAAACAAGGCTTAAAAGAGCATTCCTTTCAAATTTTTCCTGGAACACTGTAATTGACTTTAGAGGAAAATTCATCAAGTGTTTAGTGTCTGCTTGAAATTCCAGAAAAATATCTTGCCTATTGTGTTGTTTGATTAGAGCTCTTTTTTTTTTAAAAGAGGAAAAAAGCATTGAGCCCTAATTTTCTACTTCTGAATTTTTGCAGTGTTGTTAATGGATTGTGAATGGGCACTAAGCACTATCCAATTACTGACTACAGTGTCTTTTATAAAGATAAAGCAGCAATGACTTTAATGTTCTTGCCTCCTTAACCCCATCCAAGGTTTTACTCCTTAAGGTCTTAAGTATAATATTCTATATATAATATTTTCTGGAATGTAAAAGTTCTAGTCTATGGTTCTTTGCACACACATCTTCTCTTTAAGGAGTGAAAATTACACGTGCATAGATGTACTGTATATTGGTTCTTACATTTGAAATAAAGAATCACATCTATTCAATACACAAAGGGGCTAAGATTTTTTTTTTTTAGCTTTCCTAATTGATCAAGTTATAGCAAGCTGAGTGATTGCCATCAAAATGTTACATCCATACTGTAGTTCTAGATCCTGTGAATGGAATGTTATTTGGAAAAAGGATATCTGAAAATATACCATTTCTGGAAATGAGAACATGTTGATGATAAAGTAAACCTTAATTTCAATGACAAATGCCCCCATAAGGGACACAGAAGCTAGAGGAGGGGATATTACCACAGCAACAGACTTAGTGATGAATCACAAACTGAGGACCAAATAGAAACCTGAACCTGGTAAAGGACAGATTTTCTTCTAGAACCTTAAAACAGTATAGTTTAGAGGCACAGGGTTTGTGACAAGTTATTACAGTAGCCACAGCAGGTCAGTAATACACAAGACTATTTCTAATTCTGATATCCTCTGACATCATACGGTGTTCTTTCATTCTCTTCAATTAAAAAGTCTTCAGATTGCTTTATATTTGGGGTATTTTCCTGTATCTGCTGAATAAGAAAATAATAAAAAACTTTCCTTCCTCAGATTTACCGCAGAGCAAAGATGCCACCCCATTGTTAATGGGGGGTATTCTGTTTCCCTTCATCTCTGCAGATAACCCTCCAAGTGACTGCCAGTAGGCAGGACCTGCTCTCTGTTGTCATCTGCCAGCTGCTTGTCTGTCCTCACGTCATATCTCTTGCTGGTCCCTTGCTCCAGTCACCTTTGGTGCCTCCACCTCTGTCTACAATGTTGCTCTTTGCACAGTCACTGTACCCTTTTTTGTCTATCTTTTTAGTTTTTTTTTTTAATTAAAGCAACATTGCATTATAACATTATGAGTTTCAGGTGTGCAATATTTTAATCAGACAGATGTTATTGAACATTAAGTGAACATTAAAAATAATAAGTTCACCACTGTAAGTCCAATTATGTCCTTCACCTTGCATAAATCTTTTATTTCTGAGTTGGTATTGCTACCACTCGGCAATATCTGAGGAAAGAAAATCATCTGCAAAATCTGAAAAATCATCTGAGGAAGGAATGATTCCTTCTCATACTCTGGACACCAGCTTGTTTACCATCCCCTTAGACAGAGTGAGGTGATCAAGGGAGGTTTTCTGATGTGGGCTTTGCCAGTTCTCATCCAATTTACCATCTTGAGTACTTTTCTCTTTCTTGCTACTGATATGGTCTGCAGTTATACTGCTCACTTAGCCACTTTCTAGATTGTTGTCCTTTCCATATGAGGATGCAAATTCCATGAAGACAGAGATCAGGTTTGCCTGTTCCCTTCTGTATTTGCAGAACCTATCACATTATCACTCAATTGGTGAATGAGTAAATGAGCGAATGGATAGTGACATTAGAAAACACACTTAATGCAGGCTGGCCTCTCATCGCAAGGTGGCATAGTATTTTCAGGAGTGTGTGTGTGTTTGCATGTACAGTCAAGCTAATCTTAAGGGTTACTGTGTTTAAAATTTTTCCATTTCCTTTCTTGTAAAGAATGAGGTTGGATGTTTGAGAAATGTCTTGTTGCTATGCTGGGCTTAGATTGGCTGTCTGGGTTTTTATTAATATTTATCAGTTCCTATTGTAATGCTTATATAAAGCAGGATCAAAACCAGGTGGGATATGAAACACAGATGATAATAGGTATTATATCTAATCTATGACTGTCTTTTAATGTCATCCATTTAGGAGTAATAAAAGTTTTCTTGAAGTTGAAATGTGGGAAAAGATTTGGGATCACTAGAAGGATGGCAGAAGAAAACGCTGTGTGGATTGGGTTACATACAGTTCAGGATCTATGACTATTTAATTATGAGCTCTAGGCAAGTCACCTACACACTCTGCTGATTTAAAGCTGTGCCCTATTGTAGTCTGAGTTGTGCTGATATGTGTATAGGAGTTTCAGTTCTTCTATTCTGATTCTAGCCAGAGAGAATCTACTTTTCTCTGATTATTTTATTGAAGCACAAAATAAAATTTCATTTTTTTGCTTCCACTAACCATGATAACTTCTGATATTACAAAAAAAAAATGGTATCAGTGTCTTAAATTATTAACTGAAAAGCTAATCTATGCAAGGCACTGCACTAGGTGCCAGAAGCTGAAGATTCTCCAGCCAGGACACTGTTGTAACCATAATATGAAAATAGAAAAGAAAAGGACATCAAAAGTTTCTAATAGTGACAGAAACAAGGAACTATAAAGTTTAGAGGAGGGGAAGCTCTGAGAATAAGTATGTCTTCACATGTGTATAAATACATGTGTGCGCATATGTATTTGTGTGCATATATTTGTGCAGGATATGAACATATACACTGTAGGCTGCCAATGTGTATTATGTCTATGCGCACACACACACACACACACATATACACACACATTATATATGTATATATAATGTGCAAACTAGAAAGAATAAGATGAAAATGTGTTCAGTCAATATGTCCAGCTCATAAATGGAACTTTCATCTTCTCACACTCTGCTTTTTTGCACTGATAGTTGAATGGTACCTACCTAATTGCTTATCTATTCTCCATCATTTCTTACCACTGTGTTTGTTAGCATCTTTATAGTTGTGGTAGTGCCGACACTGTTATGGTAGATAAGGAGAGAGGGATTTGTCATACACTACTTGTGCCTATTAATGGCCACCCATTTTCTACTGCAAATCACAGCAGGGATTGAAGCAAATTCCATGAGTAGATTTATGATGTTTAACAAAGCAGCTTCTAAAATTTCTGGATCAAGAAGGGATTTCAGCAGTTTATTATTAGAAGGCCCATTAATGCATCAAATATATTCCACACTCCCAAAGGTCCACAAAATAGTGACCTTTAAGGAGGGTTTTGTCTATCTTTTTTATTTACCAGTGAAGCACTTTATGTATAAAGTAATCAATAATTTTTTAATAGGAAAATCTCATCAGACATTTTATAGGAAGTAAAACCCTCATTGATAGGTACTGGTAGTCCTGGTACTAAATATCAACAATATTTTGTCACCAAGTAAGCAAAGTTTAAATGCATCCCACAGGTTAAAATGCATATATGAAATCTGAACTGTTTTTGTAAAATGCCAGTATTTTAGGATAAGCCATCAAGACTAATGGCCCTTCATTAAGAATGGACATAAATTCAAAGATAACTGTTGATTTTTAAAAAATTCCTGGAAATAAATGGAAACACATCCTACATGGCATGCCAGCATTCATCATCAATACCAGAAGCTGGCAGGGAGGTATGTTTGGCTTTGTGCACCAAGTTATCAGTACCTGTGTGTATCAGCACCAGGCATTGTTGTGCCCAGGGCAACAGTGAAATAGGCAGAAATGTGAACTTGATACAGGGACCATCTTTGCCAATCCCTGACCTATACAGATCTTGAAAGGAAATTTGCTTTTCCAAATAGCACTGAGAACATATTAAGAGACTGGGTTACCAGTTCTGACTTACTAAAAATCAACTAGATCTACACACAATGGTTGACTGAGACATACCCACTTCTGTGATACAGGAATAATAAAAACACATTTCCCTGTGCTATGATAATATACTAGTAGGTATGAGAGAATACCTTGTAAATCATGAAAGAAATTTTTCTCTTGCAGTGTCAGAAAATGCTTTGCTTCTCTTTGGCAAGAGAAAGTTCCTCTTAAAATAATTATTTAGTTAGGTTTGTGGTCTTTCCTCTCTTTAGCAAATAATATCCAGAGGCATCTGTGTTTGAACTAGAAATATGCAATTGGATTCTACACACATATTTTCATTGGGGTCTCACTACTAAGTATGCAGTAGGAAGGACAAGAATCACAACAGGCAACTTTATTTGTAGAACTTGATCCAAAAATCAAGAAAAAAAAATAAAAGGCGCTGAATCTCTTATGTTAGTACACAAAATAACGCAAAAAGTACATCAACGTTTACCATGAGGTCAGTTAAATGTTTGCAAATGATAAGGGAACATGAGATTTACAACACGGGGAACTTCTTTTAACAACCATAGACTTAAATGCACTGCACTGTAGGTTACCTAGACTAGGTTAGCAAGAATGAGCAAAGTGGCTTGTTCACAAGGCAACCTCCGAACATCTTCCTCAGGTGGAAACTTTGGTAATTGTCCGTGGTAGAAAATATCAATCCCCTTTCTTCATGTTGGATGGTCATTTTGTCCATTTTTTTCTCCCAAATGAGTCCATTGTAAATACTTCAGTTATTCTGAAGACACTCCAAATCCACCGAACAGCAGACACTTCCATTCTGCACATTAAGACACAAGTGTTAGCCCAATGGAGACATGAACTGTAAGCCAATTAGCAGGGTGCAATCATTACAATCAAAATGACCATATCCACATTTTGAATACTACAGAGAACTTGACAAGTCCTTCTCTAGTATTGTGAGACCCTCCAGGGGACCCACTTGCTGAGTTCTTCCAAGGAGTGCTATTTCATGTCTGAGTTCAAACCACATTTGGGACTTCTCTGAATCCCCAAGTTTTTACTCAGTATATTCACTGAGTAAACATATTCCAAATGGCATCTTTATAAATACCTGAAATACAAGATGCCATTAGTAAGGATAATCAAAAGTACAAGAACCTGAAAGCAAATCCAAGTGGTTTCCAGAAAGTTTGGCATTAATAGGGAAAAATGCTAGTTTCTTAGTGACTGTAAAGGGGCCAATCCATACTTAGATGCCTAAACAACTGGAAATTCATATTTTAGTATAAAATACTTTTATCATCCTACTAAATGTATCTCAAAGAAAGGTCTTCCACATCTCCTAGGAATTCTGTTTTACTGGGGCTGAAGGCTGACATGGGGCCAGGACTCCTGGTCTATATGAAGTTGGATATCATCCTTTTAATATTGGGGTTTCAGTGTAAAATGGTACTTTTCAGAAAAGAGTACAGTATTCAAATTTGTAACAGTCTAAAAAGACAAGTTGGGAACCCTGACTGTTTGATGGAAATAAACAGACTAGTAATTTTTAGTGTGCATAATCATGGGCATTTTAAGCAGATGTTTCTCGTCAGTTTTGAAGGAAGGAAGGAAGGGGGTCAGTCTTTACTTTTAAAAACATATGAGGAAGCATTGTGAGAACTCCTGGGGGGGGGGCAGACAGGAAAATGATTACAATTAATTAAATTCTGCAGCAAGAGCTTCAGGTCCTTGCATTAGGCACCATGAAAATTAGCAAAACAAACAACTTCATGGAACATTTGTTTTTCAAGCACTGTAAGCATATAAAATTATCCAGGATGAAAGGAAGGAGGGTTTTTTTTTTTTTTTTAAACATTTAAGTCAAAATGACTTAAGCCACAATGGAACCTAGTGTCAATTGGTAAAATGCTGTAGTTTAAAGGGAAGTGAGAGGACTATTTGACTCCATATTTACTTGGGATTTGTCTTTATACAAGGTACAGCTATGATCTATTCAGACATAGTAACCTCCTCCTTTCAAACCCTGCAAGAAGTAAGTGCCAGCCTGTGTCTTCCCAGGCCCCATGGAATGTGTGCATTTAGAGATGTCAGGAGTGGACCTACTGAATGTTCTCTGACAATTGCTCAGGGTCCGATTATCCTCAGGATATCCAATTACCTTGCATTTGCAGGTTGTGCAGGGAGAGCCAGCCATTGTCCACACTGAGCCACTAAGCCTTGAAACACCAGTGCTGTCCAGGCAAGTTTTTCTGATGTCATAGGCAATGTTATCAGCCAGGCAGGGGTCACTGACACAGCGGGGACAGCACTCCCCATCTGAGATGGCTGTGTACTCACAGCTCAAATTGGGGCAGGTGAGTGGCCAGCAGTCTACCTCTCCTTCCTGTGGAGAGAAAGCAAATGCCTCATTATTGCTCTTATGTGCAATTCTGTTCCCAAATCCCATAGGGGTAATGAGGATGCAATAATTCTCATCACTGTCCTTACTGAATGGTCCTATAATGCACTTCTTGCTTAAAGACCCACTGCAGGTTTCACCATCTCCAGGCTATTTCTGCTGTCTACTTAGACTGCAGCCCCATCACTCTGTGCAAGTACCAGCCAATCATTTCTTTACCATTATAGTTACCATCCTTAAAATTATTAGTATAACTCCACATTAGGTTTTGAGTTGTCAGGTTTTCGATTCATCTCTTAAGTTTAACATAATGCTGGTCAAGAAATGTTTATCAAATGAACATATAAACAAGTAGTAGGATACTGGCTAGTGTATAGAAATAGGAGTAGTTAATTTAAGGTCCAAGGAGAACTTGAAGCACAGTACAATTTTAACAATTTCATAAACCAACTTGTCATTGTAAAATTGAAGTTGAGACTGGACAATATAAAAACTATTTCAGAAGTAGGGGAACTAGAACTTTGCATATTATATTTCAACTGGGGCTCCAGGAATCTGAATATGGGCAGTGAAAGGGAGCCACAGTGAGCAAATTGTTTCCATTGCAACCTCTCCTTCTAAAATGACATTCATTTTAATTTATGTTAAATTATTCACTCAGCTTCACAAGACTATGGCCTTTGGTCAGTTTCACATGAGACCATGTCCATTTTGCTTAGAGCCATTATATTATCCAGAGTGTGGCATGTGCAGACATTTGATAAATATTTAATAAACATATTATTCTCAAGTAATTATTAAGTTACATGTTCAACAACTTAAGTTTTCCCAGGAAATATTAACTGTAGGCACTGGGGATGGGAGAGTAGATATTTTGGAAATTCTGTGAAAATTTTGGGTCCACAATACCTCTTCTTTCGAATGCCTGATAATTGGATTCTTGGGGAAAAAGAAAGAAAATTTTCCAGACTGATACAAAACCGAACTCTGTCTTGGACTCGTACCTTCATCAGCACCTTCACGTGCCTCCAAGTAGAAACTTGGGGGATTTGAAACCATGGTTATGATTTGAATTTCTGAGCGAATACTCCATCCTTAGAAGAGATTTAAAAGGATCTATTCTTATGATTATCAAGGACTTTCACTTGGACACTTTGGAAAATCTAATAGAAACTTAAAACAATTGCTTTGAATGCTGGTTCTCATACAGCATCCACTGATCGTCATTATTTCGGCAAATGTTAGACTGAAATTCAGAAAGTTGTTTGCAAGCTGACTTGAGACTCATTTCTAGTAGCTGGCTCTGTGAGGAAGTCATAGTCACTGTATGAATATGTATTGTAATAGTCTTTATAACCTTAGAAATCTTTGTGGTATAATTTGAAACAAAGAATCAGATCTTAATTAAGCTTTTCTTTTGGCCATTTTCAAATCCAATTATGCCATCATTATACATCTATTATGCTACAAAATAACCTCACTGTTTCTATGAAAATATTTAGCATCTGAAACAGGTTTTTCAATGTAGGAAATATTAGTAATTCTAGTTACCATGCCTTCACTGTATCTATCCATACATATATGCTTTAACCTTTATACCAGTTCTATGAAATAGGTAACCATCTATTTGAAGGGAAAATGATCAATGAAAAGCTAGGACTTGATAGTGCTTGAATGAAAAGATTTGACTCTAAGTGCCATTCAAGACCTTGAAAGCTTCCTATCAGGCAGAGATTTTTCTTGATCAGTATTTGCTAAAAAAAGTAGCAGTTATCAACTAATATAACGTTGGTCAAATCTGTCCCATTAATATGTGCTTTTTGCCTTTCCCCTTGTTTGAGAAAGAATCGGATGTCTTCAGGCAGAGCGTGCATACCCTAGTTAGTCACAGGGGCCACAGCTGCCTGGGATCACACAGCAGGGGATGAAAGCCCATCAGCATCTCGATTTGTAAGCTGCTCCAAAGTAATTGGACAGCACCCTGTAAAGTGGGCTGACATACCAGACACCGGCACTGCTGGCAGCTGTGAGTCCAATTGTCTCCATTTCGATAGAGCTTGTGTTCATTTTGATCTAAACATTGACTTGTGACCCTGGTGTCACACTCCGGGCAACAGAAAAGGTCAACACTTGGATTCTGGCAATCACAAGCAGTCCGTCGGCAGAATATCTTCCCATCCTGTTAAAAATGAGGTTAAGGAGGTTTCATCATTAGGGAAGCAAGATAGTCACACTAAGAAAACCAAAGCTTATAAATTGAGCACACAGGAAAGATTTCTCAGAGTGAGAGCACTCCCCTGCATCCCACTTTGTTCAAAACAGAAGGGTACTCAGATATACACAGCTTTTCTTCCCTGACCTTCACTGCGAGCAGGCAGAGTAAAAATGGATACATTTCTAAGGTGGGAAAAAAAGTAAATATGTCCTTTGAAAACACATTTTCACCCCAAAATGAATTTTAAAACTTGTATTTCTTTCCTTTTTTTGTTAAGCTTGATTTATTTATTTTTGCACTGAAGAACCAGGGTGCTAAGACAGCAGAGACAGAGTGGGGAGCAGAACAGGTAGGACTGAATTCACTGCTGCTGGGGGAGCAGCTGGCGAGACAGGAGAGGTCTGCTGCGCCACATGTGGGTGACCTCTCTGACCGAGGATCAAACTCAGGCCATAGGGGTGACAGCACTTAGACTTACCACTAGGCTTCCAGGGAGGACCCTAAAACCTCTGTCTAAGTAGCAATTATAACTAAACTCAGTGGCTAAAACCAGTGCATGTGACCAAGAATTCCTCTGAGTAGAAATTTGTGATCCTGTACTTCTTTCATTTCATAATGATCCCAACCTGACACATTCAAATGCATTCATCTCATTTCATCTGTCTCCACTTTGGAAGGATTTCTGACTATGTCAGATTTACAAAGAAAATTTATACAAGAACTCACTGAGGCCTAGAAAGGCTAAATGACATGTCACATCATCGAAGCAGCGGTTTTAAAGCATTTTTTTTTCCTTTATGAGACATCCTTTAGGTTGTATGTTATCAGTGACTACAATTAGGGGCCATCTTTCACACTGATACAGTTTCTCTAATGATAAGTACAGTACAATTTTTTGGGAGTATCAGCTTTGTTCACTCAATAATGAATACAAGTGCAATAGCACTCAGACCTTAAGACTGAACATTTTTCTGTATACTTTCACTTACATATCTTTGGCTTAGAGAAACTTCTCTTATCAGATGACAGCCATCTTGCTGAATACTGCCACAGCCGAGGAGCCTCAGGGTCATAAGAAAGGACACACAACCAAACCTGTACACATCTCGATTCTGGATCAATTCTAGGTACCTCGCTAGATCAACCAAAGTCACCAAGTCTGTGGTTAAAGCTCCCTAGTCTCTAACTCACCACTGGGAAGTATTCAAAGTATTCACCTCTGTACTTCTCTGAGTGGTAAAAATTGGACAACTTGTCACTACTCTCTATTGATTCCTTGGTAATCCTAGAAGTCCTTACTCCTGTCCCATTTCACCTCCTTCACTTTCAGAAGCCAGTGCTTGTTTCCACTGAATCATCTCATACGGATTAAATATCTGTACTGTTTTGAGTGATGCCCACAGGTTTGCATCCCTCATGGTTATAGCTGTCCTCTCTTTTGATGGTCTGGAATATTTTCAGCCATCTTCTACCATCAATGTAACTCTTACATTGTGTCATACATTGTCCAAGTATGTTATGCACATCGTCACATTTAATCCCGGGAATTTGATGGACTAGAAATTTACATTTTCAAATGAGGTCGCTGAGTTACAAAACTAAATACACTATCAAGACTGTCTAATGCAGAGTGAGTGACTCTGGGCTCAAGAGTCACCTTGTGTTGAGAATTGCACTTTCTTTATAGAACCTGATGTCAATATTTACTTTCTGGCTTACTTTGGTTCCATCCTAGTGTTGACTCAGATTGAGTTTTAAAGAGGACTCAAACCTCACTAGGTCCATTTGCATCTTGGAAAGGTAGATGTTAAGAACAGCAAGTGCAAAGTTGTTGTTTGTCCCTATTGTAGCTTCACCTTGTCATTCCATTTCACCTCTTGCCTGTGACATTTTCTAAATGTTTTTTAATGTCATCACCCACCTTCTGTGCATCTATACAGCTTAGTGACATCTGCAAATGTGACGGACCTGCTCTCAGGGTCTTCATCTACTATGTTGACAGCAATGTGGAAAAGGATAGAGCTTGCTGCAATCGGTTTACTGTCAGCTAAAGTGGAACTCGTTAAATGCATGATTCTTCATGGAGAATGGAAAGGAGACATGCAGACAATACACATTTAGATAATAACTCCACAGGCTGAAAAGTGCTTTCCTTCAAATCTATTGCTATAAGAAATGACAAAAACATCCAAAATCTCAAGGGATGAAATATTAGACATGTATGTATATATACCTCTGCATATAGGCACACACACATGAACATGTGGATGTGTAATTTTGTAGGGACTCGAGAGTTAAGTGGGTGACCTGAGTCAGAGAATTCAGCTATTCTGGAAAAAGTAGGAATCTACCAACTATAGTTCTTTGTCTTACAGCTCTATCCTGTTACTTTAACTTACTAATATATTTGCTTATATAACAATAGTTACAAAGTGCCCTGGGAATTTATTTTAACCAATGCAAGTTAAGAAAACTAATGATATTCAACACTCAGAAATCCACACAGCTATGTCCATGAATAGCATCAAATACAGGGACAGATTCTGTTATGAGGCTACTGTACAGTAGGCAATGAGACCCAATCAGAATGTCTCCCCAAGTGCTGATTAAAAGAATGAATAAGAGTAAGTGAATAGCCTTCAGGGTTAGTACAAAATAAAGCAATTTCACATCTCATCAATTATGTGAAAATGCCAAATAAGCCTCTCTTAGTTTCTAACATGTTTCAGAACAATGACTGTGTTCACTTTGCTTTTGAATTACAGGGTAACTGTCAAGAAAATAATTTTTAATAATGAAAATGTCACAGGTGGCTCCATTAATTCAATGAGAAGGCCATTATAAAACCCCAGCTCACAGAGCACAACCACACTAGTTTCCAAACGTGGTAACAAAATGGAGACCGCTGACTGAGAAATACTTTTTGTTATAAATCTCCAGGGTCATTCCCAGAACTTGATCTCTATACCCCAGCTTGGGTGTCCAGAACAATCCCAATTATTTGCCAAAATTTGTCTCCCCCCCTCTCCTGCTATGGAAACTAGATATTTTTATGAAATTTTATGATGAAAGTACAGTTAAATTTTAACTGTAAATGGTTAATAAGCATTGTAATATTTAAATTGCTTCTGAATCTTAAGAAGAAGGGTCATATGCTTCTGTAGCAAATAAAAAGTGAATTAGTATATTTATGCCATGGAAAGATATAGGTTTTATACTGTAA
The DNA here is from genome assembly GCF_000260355.1 of Condylura cristata. Taxonomy (NCBI): domain Eukaryota; kingdom Metazoa; phylum Chordata; class Mammalia; order Eulipotyphla; family Talpidae; genus Condylura; species Condylura cristata. Next base: position 24,467,347 of record NW_004567116.1, read on the forward strand.
ATTACACATTTTATTACTGAATAGTCAAAACAATGATGCACTTACTCCATATTGTATATAATACTTCTATTTTTCTTTCTGCCATAGTTTCAAACTTTTAAATCAAGAAGGTAGACTTGGGAAAGCCCACTGGTGTGAAGTGAATAATAATACAAACTAGGATTTGGTAAATTACTGTCTCCATTCTAAATTTGGCCAGTAGCCTATTTCTCTCATCATTCACACAGTTCCTATGGTTTCCTGCACACTTCAATGGCAGAATCAAGCAAGACAGAGAACTTACATCTTATAAAATCCTTCACAGAAAGTATTGTGATCCCAATAGAGATTATGAAATGAGGGGTGGTATTCTAGATCTGCTTATTCCAGGTTCTTACACAATCAGGATATGATACCTATCTTTTTACACAGTGTTTAATCTTGTCTTCAAGTTACAACTCCCAAACTGGTTATTCTTCTCTAATTATTGCCCAGGGTAGAAAATTGAAATAGTGAATTTTCAATTAAACCTTTTTCATTTTAATGAAGAAGAAATCAGACCTTAAGAAGGGAAATGGCTTTTTCACATAGCAAATAGAGGAACTAGACCCCAAGCTAGAATTTTATAATAAAGGTGTTCCCCTTGCTATTTCCTATAGCATGATGTTGGTAAGACAATAGGAAAAACAGACTTTAGACAGATGGAGATGAGGAATCTTGGGGTAGAGAGTCTCAAAATATAGTCCTCTGAGGAAAAGCTTAGAACTTGGGGGACATGCAAATTTTTTTAAAAAAATTTTATTTATGCTTACAGAAACAGGGGTGCAGACCAGAGATGTAGGGGCAGTGAGAGGATTCACCGGAGATACAGTTGGGAACAGAACAGGAATACTGAAGAAGTACACTGCTGAGGGGAGCAGCGATCAGTAGAGGTCTGCCGTGCCATGTGGGTCACCTTTGGGGCTGGGCTCAAACTCGCAGTGAAGTGGCTGAGGCCAGCTTGCAGTGTTGTGCTTTAACCCTCTGCGCCACCAGGGAGGCCTGGGAAATGCAAATTGTTGTGACCCAAAATAGACCTACTAAACAAGAAAGTTTGGGAGTGTAGGAAATGATCAAAGCTCTCCAAGCCTTCCAAGTGGTTGATTCTGATGCCGAGGGGAGTCTGAGACCACTAATGGAGAAACAAAGTAATGTAGTCACTTGGAAAATTAGTATGACATAACCCTCAAACCCCTGCAATGAAAAGGCAGGTTTGGAAAGTAACTGGAGATCTTGATCCATGACAGAATGGTGGAGAGTTTTAGGGCCAGACTAAATTAGTCAATATATTCATCTTTCAAAGGAAGTCCTAAAGAATCTGTAATCTCAAGTTGCAGAAGCCTGCCATCAAGAATACCCTAGACAGGAAGTATTGATAATGCTACTATTTACTTCACAACTTAAAGCAATTTTATGAGTAGGTAGCTGGGATCCAGAGAGGCAGTTTCTGCTCTGGTCCCAGGCACAGTCCCACTCCAGTGTGGTTTCTCTCTGAGTGTCATGCTGAAGACAGTAGGTAGGTTCACTGCCAGCTCCTTGCAGATTTGATTAGTCCATTCTTGCCTGAAGGAAACAAGGGCACTCTCTGTTTCCCTCCCCTGAACATCTTCCCCAGTCTGGGGAAGGTTATAAGAAGGTCAGGTCAAATGGCCACATCCCAGTTAATCTATAACAAGTGTCTTTTGCACTTGGCCTTTCCTTCTTCACTGCTACAATAAGTATGCCCTACCTTTATTATAATGTTGTGACCAGTTTTTGTTTTGTTTTGTTTTTTTGTTCTTTTTTTATGGTCTCCATTTCCCTACCCAGCTCTGTAATTTCTAGGAAGATGCCAAATTCTGTATTGCTTAGGTCTTGGATATTTAACTTTAGGAAGAATGCCATTTACTTTTTCAATAACTTTGAAAAAGCAATGTAGGAAGAATAGATATGAAACTTTATCTTCATTGCTTATATTTCTCCCACTGAATTTGCCAATTATGAATGACAGTGCTAGCAGTAAAGGGTGGAGATCTTGTGTTAATGTTGTAACATTTGCCCCGAGCATACAAACCTAACTGGTACCTGGTTTTCTTGTCAGTGGCACGTGAACTCTATTCTCCCCCCAAAAGGCAGCTAATTCTCCAACATGCTACTCTGGAGCTTCATTTGTGCCCACAGAGAGAAGATATAGATTCTGAACCAGACTAAGCATCTGACGTTATTATTTACCAGGACCTAGCATATCCTTATTGTGTTAGATCCCACATGATCATGTCTCTCCCTTCCTCTTTAAGGCTCTCATCTGTAGTCTCCTGGACCTTTACTTTTACCTGATTGGTTTCTCCCCACTTTGTTTTGGTCTCCTTCATCCTTCCATCATGCTGGCAATTAGACTTTGGACAATGCCAGTCTAGATTCAAAAATTTCTCAAGATCTCTTGTCCAGTGAATAAAGTCTCAGTTCCATGATCTGGCTCTGTTCCTAGGCTTTACCTCCTGGCTCATTATCAGCTACACCCTCCCCATCATATTCTTTCTCCTGATGGCCTAATCTGATCCCTATTTCCTGCTTCCCTGAAAATACTACGCATTTAGCGGTTCCACATCTGTTGCCTCTATTCTCTTTACTTGGATTCACTATCCCCATGTCTCTACTTGGTTGTATTTCTTACTACTTAAGTTTTATAAAGTAGTCATCTGTTTTTGTAAAGTCTTTCCTTATACTTTTCGAACCTCCCCAGAATAAAGCCTTCTTCTTCTGCATTTCCATAAGAAATTGGGCATAACTAGATTACATACTAAGAGGTTTTATGTCCATTTCTCTATCCATCTCTGTGATCACTGACATAAACACAACCACTCATAGATAAGTCTGAAAGCTCCTGTCTACCCAAACAGCACAGGTAGAAAATATGGGTACTTTCTTAAGGCCCTTGACTAATTTATGAATGAAAGAGCCACAGATGGATATCTATGAAAAGAAGTCAGGATGTTACTAAGATTTAGGGATCAATCCCAGAGAGAACCATTTTTCACTGTGGGTTTCTATGATCTGATACTAGAGGGACATGAGTTCTAATCAGTTCTTGATCAACTAACTGCTATAAAAGTGTATAAAATTATTGTCACTGCCCAGGAAGCATACAGTACCTAGTGAGAAGTCCAGATCTGTTTGCACTAGCATAGCTTTATCAGTGATGCTTTTTCCATTGTCAACATGTTTCAAGGACTCTTTCATTTGGCAGGAAATACTAGGAGCTAGCCTGGTGCATTAAGTTCTAAGGGGGAAAGTGGACTCTTAGAAGAACCCTGACTGAGTTTTCAACATTAAGATTTGACTCTTTGCTGCCTTATGTGATTCTGCCATTGCATGATTTGTTTTTATTTGAATATGAAACATCCATGAGGTGAAATTTTAAAGAGCCAGTATCTTAAATCTCAATCTTAACTTCTTAACCTTCGAGCTAACACCATTATAATTATAATAGTTTATTTTGAGGCTCAATTAATGGAGATAATCACCTATCCTACCAGACCAGAACACTTTCAACTACAAATAATGGACCAAACATAGAGATCATAAATACATTTTTTTAGGATAACCTACAGAATTTGATTCTAATTCTTACTTTCGCTCCTAAAACTAGGCCCTCCTTCTTCCCTATCCCAGCCCCTCCCCCCCCAAACACACACACACACCAGCCCTACAATATCTTGGAGGCTGTGCTATTATGGAATAATGTATGCACTAGGGGAAAAAAAAAAAACAACAGGTGTTTCCAGGTCTGTTGGAGGTGTAACATACTTGAAGGCAGGTGAACGAACTGGATTATTTTGTTAAGATTCATTTCCACTTTGTTTCTAGGGAACATCCTAGGAATGTATCAGGAGATTCAGTTCACTAAGAGGTTACTATGCAAGTAATTTCCCTTGGTTCCCATGCCTATAAAGCCCAAGATTAAACAGTTCCATCCCAGCCAACATAAAAATACAATGCAAGAGCTTCAGTAGAGTAATACCAAAGGAAAATGAATAGGCAAGATCAACAAAAGAGGAAATAAAGCACAAGGAAATCAAACACTTTAATAGGCCCATTTTGCAAAGCATAAAGCATCACAGGGTGATGGCAGATTTTCATTTTCATAAGCATTAAATTTACTCCCAAACAACTTAATGTAAAGAATAGCCCAGCACAGAGATAGACAAACACATCATTTAGCAGAGGTCTTATGCTATTACCATCGTTTATTCACAATGGATGTCCACCTGTCTAAGTATTGGAGGCAGGTCTGTAAGTCCTGCTGTTGTGGATGATGTCACCACAAAAGTGAGCAAGTTTCTGTGGTGGTGCTAATTTCAGGCAAAAAGTAGTTTTAGTTAGCATATTTGCTAAGTGTGGGTGCGGGCTCATCAAGTGCTCAACCAACCAGCCTTGAAGGCACTGCAGGCTGTCAGTGGGAGAACTTACAGTGGCTTCTCTGGCCTGCTTCCCTCTGCTCTGCAGGGGCTCCTTAGCCCCATACCTCACATTTTGCTAAGAGCAAGATCAATTCAAAGCAGGTTCTTCAGTCACTCAGCATCATCATTAACTGTAGTGTAGGTGAGAACAGGAAAAGCCTCTATAGGAACTACAGGAACTGCATGAGTCAACAACTTGGGGAAAGGTTCAGGCAGGGAGAGATAAAGCAGCTATAATTTCTCTTGCTCCCACTTAGCCTTACCTTGCAGGAGCAGACAGAACACCTGTCTTCTTTCAGGGTCCACACCTGCCCATTGTGCTTCAGTCCTCCTTCATGGGGACAGTCACCAGAACAAGAGGGCCCAGAGGGACAGAGGCAGTCAAAGCCTCCCGCCAGGTTGATGCAGGCAGAATCATTCCAACAGGTATGCGTTCTTAAGGCACATTCATCAATATCTGCAATAAAGAAAGCACAGAACTTTAGAATCTTGCCAAGATTATTGCTAGAAAATAATAATTTACATCCATATTAGCCTTTACCTTGAGCCTGATACTGTCCCAAGCTGGCCACAGGCATTTACTCTGCAAAACAACCCTGTGTAGCAGGATCTATTATTATGTCTATTTTGTAAATAATGGAGCTGAGGCTAATAGAAGCTAGAGTTAAAGAAAAAAAAGCAGGTTTGACAGCTGTCAGACTCCAAATGTTAAATTACCCAGTAGCAACTCTGAACTAGTTTGAGCATATTAGCCAAATCTGTAATGGCCAGAGGCCACGACCACATTAATTTCTTAACAGTATAGCTACACCTCATGGAGATCTGGGTTTTTTAGAAAAGGTGTGACTAGAGTAGCCACTGAGTAGTCACAGGTGGGCAACGCTGGCCAGTTAGACTGCACCCCTCCTGGGTGGGGGTGCAGAAGTTGAAAGAAGGCAGCATAGTTCTTGGTAGATGTCTTGCCTAAGCTCAGCCTCCTCATCCTAATGGCCAGTAGCCCATACAAGAAAGCAACTCAGAGTTGTAATAGGCATATCGTGGATGTGGATGAAAGATACCTGTATTCTGCTGTTTTTCATTGACAGGAAATAGGGCAGGAAAATAGCTATCCAGTCAACTCTCACTGGTACTCAAAGCTTGAGTGACCTTAACAGCATAAGCACAACAGCCCTGTAGTTCTGGCTTGCTCCCCGTGCCACTGGGCACTCAATTACCCCCTTCCCCCCACCTCACCTCACCCCCAGGGCAATCAGTTCTGTCTTTGATTAACCCTTAAGACATTTGTTCCTCAGACTGAAATGAAGTATATTTTCCAGTAATTTCTACTTTTTGGTATCTGTTCTGAGATGTCTTAAGTCTACATGATTTTTCTTTTTTCTTTTGGCTCATCTTTATATTATCTTACAACATTGGTCAGTGTCTGTCAGTCTTCACCATGGATGAGTGTTTTGCCCTCCTAACATCTTTTCATATGATATTATAAAAGTTTTACAAGCAGTTTGTTCTGCATAGGTTCTTTGCATATTGGTGGTACACACTTTGACAATGACATGCAAGGTTTTGTCCTTGTTAAGATGATATAAAAATAAAGCGCCTCAGTCAAGACAGTGAATAAGTACTCTGCTTCTGAAACTGCGGGAAGAATCCCAAATGAACATGCCTAGGTTCCCAGTCAACTAGATGAGGAGTATATATAGAAAGCTGTTGGTATATTTTCTCTACATCTTAAATTTTGCATCAAGTGTATATAAGATTGTAGGCATGTGACAAAGGATTATGGATTAAATTAAATAAAAAATCATTATAAATAACATGTATTCCTAATGTGTTGAAAGTATATCAGTGTTGCTACCACTTCTTTTTAAAGATGTATTCATTCAAGAGCTGGGGTGTAGGCCAGAGATGCGGGGGTTGAGAGGGCTCACCAGAGACAGAGTGAGGAGCAGAACAGACAGATCTACTGAAATACACTGCTGAGGGGAGCAGTGGGCGAGACAGGAGAGGTCTGCTGCACCATTTGGGTCACTTCCCTGGCTGGGGATTAAACTCATAGTGCAGTGACTGCAGAAAGCTTCATAGTACTGCATCTTGACAACCTTGTGACACCAGGGAGGCCCTTATTTTAAAAAATTGTCAATATCCTGTTTGGTGCATTGCACCATAAAAATGACTACATAGGCCCTCCCTGGTAGTGCAGCGGGTTAAAGCACAGCACTGAGAATCTAAAGCCACTTCCACATGAGTTCGATTCCCGCCTGCCCCGGAGGTGACCACATGGTGCGGCAGACCTCTCCTGACCCGCCTGCTGCTCCCCTCAGCAGTGTACTTCATCCATCTTCCTGTTCTGCTCCCCACTCTGTCTCTGGTGAAGCCTCTCACCATCCCTGAGCCTCTGGCCTGTACCCCAGTTCTGTATGCTCAAATAAATAAATCTTAAAAAAAAAAAAATGACGGCCCTCCCTGGTGGCGCAGCGGGTTAAAACACTACACTAAGAAGCTTAAGCCACTTCCGCATGAGTTCGATTCCCGCCTGCCCCGGAGGTGACCACATGGCACGGCAGACCTCTCCTGACCCGCCCGCTGCTCCCCTCAGCAGTGTACTTCATCCATCTGCCTGTTCTGCTCCCCACTCTGTCTCTGGTGAAGCCTCTCACCCTCCGCATGTCTGGCCTATACCCCAGTTCTGTATAAATAAATAAATAAATCTTAAAAAAAATGACTACATAAGTAGTTGATTTCATGAAAGTAGAATGGCTAAGAAAGATACACAGAGCTGATGAGGTGACACCCCTACTGTGTGCTAAAGCAAAGATTGTGTCCTCGGCCCTAGTTTTCGTTGGCAAGAATCTGGGTAGAGGAAAATATGTAACATAAGATGTAGGAGTAACAAGGGATGCTGGAACATAAAAATTCTTCCATTTAGTTGAGTGCTTAGTGTGTGCAGGTATTTTAATATCACATAGTATGAAACCATACCCATTAATCCATGGTCTTTTGAAAGGGAGAAAACATGATAAGGACTCAATAAATGTCCTTAATGAGCATTTTTAAAAAATGATTTATGTATGCATACAGACCTGGGGTACAGACCAGAGGCTCAGGGGCAATGAGAGGATTCACCAGAGACAGAGTGGGGAGCAGAATAGGCAGATGGATGAAGTACACTGCTGAGTGGAGCAGCAGGCGGGTCAGGAGAGTTCTTCTGTACCATGTGGGTCACCTCTGGGGTAGGGATCAAACTCATGCTGAAATGGCTTTAGCTTCCTAGTGTTCTTCTCTAACCCGCTGCGCCACCAGGGAGGGCCAAATGAGCATATATATATATATATATGTATATATGAAGACTTTTCCGTTATTTTAATTGCAAAAATTGTACCTTAAAAGATATGACTGAGCCACTTTGGTTGAATAAGCAAACTCCAAGTTTGAATGTTCGTTAGCAACAGTCAAATTGAAAGTAATCACAGAATCTCTGGCTTGAGTTTTATTTGTTTGACTTTTGCTAGACTGTTTAATTCATGATCTTGAATGTAAATATTTAAGATGAAGTTAAAGTCCTTATTTCATTTTTTTTTTTTTAATATCAGAGTCGTAGTATACACAAACACATACAGACTATGGTTTTATAATCCACTCTTTTCTTAGGCACTTAGATTGTTTACAGCAGCCAAGTTATGCAAACAGTCTAGAATGAATACAGGAGTACATATATCCCTTTGAATTAGTGTTTTTGAATTCAGGTTGTTAACTCAATACTGATTTGTATGACAGATCTATTTTTGAGTAAACCTCCATATTTTCCTTAGGGGCTAGACTAGTGTACACATTTCCACCAACACTGTATGAGAGTTCCTTTATGCTGTATCCTCATCAACATTTGTTTCTTTTCTTTATATACATATATACATACATACATACACACACACACACACACACATGCCATTCTCACAAGTGTGAGTTGATATGCCATTGTAGTTTTGCTTTGGAGAATTGTCTTTAGCTCTTCTGCCCAATTTTCAATTGGTTACATTCTCCTTTTTATAAGTCGCATTGAGTTATTTGTAGATCTTGGATATTAGCTCCTTGTGTAATGTATGTTGTACAAATAATTTCTCATTTAGTAGAACATCTTTTGTTTTGATGCTTCTTTCTTGTTTTTATTTACCTTGCCATTAGTTAGAACCCCCAAATTGTCCCTTGAGTCCATGCTGTGTGCCTTTGTTTTCTATGTATTTTATGGTCTCTGGTTTACATCCATGTGTTTCATGTGAGATAGTGGAAAGCTTGCCATTTGCAACAGCATGGCAGAATTGGGGGGATTAAGTTCATACTAGATGTTCTCACTCACATGTGGAATATAGAGAAACAAACACAGGGATAGACAAAAAGCCCTAGAAATGTGACTGCAGAATTAAGGCTATCACAAAGGAAGGATGGAAGGTGGGGAGCACAGGGCATTAGGGACTCGAGGAATTATTGTGGAGGATGTGCTACCATGCATCTAAAGGGGTATGAGTATATACTCAATTAAACATAACAATTAAAAATTCAAGCCCTACCTTCTTTGTTAAGCTACAGTCAATATGATACCAACTGACAACAGCTTAGTATGCAGGTATGTGAAAACTTGCAGCAATAGTAAAATGGTATGTTTTCATTATCCTCTCCCTCAGTCTTTGCTTATCAAATTTATAATGTAGAGTTTGTATGACTAGGAGATAGAGATAGAAAGTTGATGGATGGTTCATCACACACATGGTGTTAATAAAAATATGGACTTCTTTGAACTGGTGGTAGCTCAGATCTGCCGAGTTAGCACTAGGAGTGTTCACTAACCTCGCATCTGGTCTGAGTCTGGCCAGTTCTAATTCAGTGATTTTTTGACTGTGGTCACATGGAACCTTTAGGGTGCCTTTAAAAATTACTGGTCACCAGACCCATCACCAAAGCCTCACTTAATTGGTTTAATGTCAGATCCAGAGGTCCGAGCCATATTCCGCCTACTAGGAATTATTCTAACAAATCACTCCAGTGGTATTCTAACAAATCACTCCAGTACAGTCTACAAAAGTAATTTGAACAGATCCACAACCGGTGGCTATAAAAGAATAATTTATTGCCTCTTCTAAAATAATTTCCAAATTGTCTATTAATACCCAACTATCATAAGTATTTCTAACATTTGGTTATTTTGCATTTTCAAAGTTGAGACATGTTGGTATTTTTTTCTCACATAAATTAAGAAACCAGAGTATAAAGAAAAACACACCTAGTGTGCCTAATAAAAAAAGGGTACAAAACTTGGCTTTGCTTTTGTGGCTGTAGGATGAAAGGATTTCACAGTTGAATATAGGACCATATTGCCTAGAGTTCTATGTAATTGCTTTACTTATGACACAGAAATCTAATTCTGCTTCTATGCAATTTAACAGATTTATGGAAAGCCAGATGTTAGCAATTATGGAAACTGACATTATTCATATTCTTGGTAATACAGACCTGTTTGCTCTGCACAAAGCCAACTTAATCTATTATACATATCCCAAGGCATCCAAAGGGAAGAGGCACCCTATTTACATACTGCAACTGTTGTTCTCTACTGAGCAAACACAAAGACGTTCACCCATGATACTTACCCAAATCATCAGACAGGCCTCCAATCACAAAGGGGCAATGAAACAAAAATGAGGCAAACCATTCCATACTCAAATCTATAGTCATTAGAGTGGCCTGTTTTTCTTATTGTAAGTAATGGCTCTCTGTTGTTGCCTGTGTTTCTCCTTGTAAATTCATTATTTAAATGCTCCCTGCACAGATGAGAATTTTTTTCAATAAAATTCCATGGCTCAGCTTGCACTAGAACTAATTTTCTTGCATTGACATTTTCATAATTTCTAAAAGCTATTCTTATTGTACTCAGTTTTGCTTAAAAAAAAAAAAAAGCCTGGTGATACGTAGTCAAATCTGTTTTGTTCTCTGAGGTTCTAAGGTTACTTGGGCATGAAAGAAAATTGAATTCAGGGATGTTTATATCAGCAGCAATCAAACCAATCACAAAGAAGTCCTGAAAATTTTTCTACTCCTCAAGAAAAATGGCTTTGTAGAAATTTTAATGGTAACAGTAACTCTGCCTTAGGAACTGAAACCTCTAGTTGATTTCAGAGATCAGTGGAAACAGCTCTTCCCCCAATGGTTAGGTAGCAGGTAGGTCAAAGAGTGAACTTTTTCATTACCTCATATTCTTTCCTGAAAAACTTTCATAGCCCTTGCAGTCTTACTTTCAAACTGTAAACAGGTGATGTTTATGAAAACAAGATTGAAACTGGAGTTTGAATATCCAGTTGTGGGTGTTCTGACTTGGAAATCATTAGGAGCTTGAAATGAGAACAGAGTGTGGGGCTCTATTAATGATGGGTGAGAGAGCACATATGTCTCTTCCATAGCTCAAATATGTCAAGGAGAGGGCTAAGTGTTTCATTCTAAGATTCTTTCCATCCTCTTACTACACTTATAATCATTAATCAACTAATTACAGATTTATTGAGCATCTACTCTGTGCTAATCATAGTGCTAAAACCTGGGGATAAAATGTGCCAAAAAGACACACTTGGTCTTTTACATATAGACCTTAAGTTACTACTTCTGATCTTTGATCATCTTTCTTCTCAGGATAACATGTCCATTAAAACCTTCAGCTTTGGAAATCAGCAGCTGTGGGGTCCAGTGAATGTGTGACTTGATTCAGTTTTCCCGGAACTGAACAAAGCAGTCACTTTAAGTATGATCACTTGAAAAATTCAGGGTGAATGGAGATACACTGTCTCCTTCTTGAATCAAGTTATATGGAAAAAAAAATGTAAAATCTCTGGCCCCATTGTTTGGAAAATGTGGACAGAAAATAATCCTTTATAGTTTGAAAGAAACACACAGTACAATGCTTATCATGCAGTAAATGAGTCATTATTTTTCATATTATTTCTATACCTTTCTAGCAGAGTTCATCTCATTGGCATGTACTTATCAGTTTTGAGCTTTTACTGTGTAGTCAGCTCACACTATGATCTGTTAACTGAAGATTCCACTTAACTTCTGAATTTTTTTCCCCTCATATGGATTTGACCTGGACGCTAGCTAGCCCAAATCAGGAAAGCTATACTGAAGTTTTCCCTGAGTTTTAACAAGGTAATGTTGTGTTAAGTGCCTACTATTGAAAGACTTTTTTTTTTTTTTAACTTTACATTCCCTGAGCTTTCTTTGATCAATCACTGCATCAAAATGTGTAGGCTGGGCCCTCCCTGGTGGCGCAGCGGGTTAAAGCACTGCACTGAGAATCTAAAGCCGCTTCCGCATGAGTTCGATTCCCGCCTGCCCCGGAGGTGACCACATGGCGTGGCAGACCTGTCCTGACCCACCCGCTGCTCTCCTCAGCAGTGTACTTCGTCGATCTGCCTTCCTGCTCCCCACTCTGTCTCTGGTGAAGCCTCTCGCCACCCCTGAGCCTCTGGCCTGTACCCCAGTTCTGTATGCACAAATAAATAAATCTTTAAAAAAAATGTGTAGGCTGAGCAAAGTGAAGTATTTTACTGCTGGTGAACAAAATAACTCCTTGTAGGTAAGAAAGTAAGTGTGGAATAAAAGCAGAGTAGCCTTTAAATTACCCAATTCTGTTTACTTTCTGCCATGAACAAGCCAAGCTTTAATTAGTGATTCAATCTGTTTAAAATCAATACAATTCTGACCAGTGGAGAGAATAAATAAAAAATCTATAAATACAGAAAAATTTGCTACCTAAAGACAATTCCACTGCACAGCAACATCGAGACCAACAGCTGTAGATTTATATATTTTTAGTATCTCTTTACAGGCAGGAGGGTGGGCTGTATTATAGCTTCAGTCTGCATCTCAGAGGTAGAACAGGTAGGTCTGTGCTCATTGAAAACATGGCAAACACTGGGTAGTACTATTTTGTTGTTATTCATTGTGTTATCGGTTAACAAATTGCACATTCTACTGAAAAGAATTCCTTTTCTGTACTTAAAAAAAAAATTAAAGATTTATTTATTGATGCAAACAGAACTGGGTGGGGTACAGGCCAGAGAGAAGATTCACTAGAACAGAGTGGGGAGCAGAGGGTAGTCAGGAGAGGTCTGCCATACCAATTGGACCACCTCTGGGTGGGGGATTGAGCTCGTGCTGCAGTGGCTGTGATAGCTTTGTAGTGCTGTGTTTTAATACACTGCACCACCAGGGAGGGCCCTCTATACTTTAATTTTATGATATCTGCATCGTTGTTTCCTGACCTGCTTAGCCACAAGCATGGTATTTGATCATCCTCACCCATTCAGAAGAAAGATTCTGGTCTGATTTATCATTGTGTGGCTCCCTAGCACCCATGACAGCATCTCTCACTCCCTGGAAATGCATAAACATTTGTTATATTTGAGTCTGGGTGAATTATGATTTAAAATGAGGGATAATTGTGGAGAGCCTGCATTTTATCTTAGGAAAACACTTTGGAAATGACCATCTTCTTTATACTATTCCTATAGTTTACCAACCTTTTATGATTACTTTTTACCTTTATAGGATTGAATTTGTAATTACAGTTTTAGGGCATGAGAGGTGACAGATGGAGAACAAGACAGGGGTGAACAGAAGAACCCAGCATCTAGCTAACAAGGAAATTTCTCAGAAGGACATTCAATACTTGTTGAAACATCTCCAGACTTCCTTAGTGAACATTTGCAAGTAGGAAGTAAAGAAAGTAACAATGGGAAAAGCTTGGGTTTCACTGTCTGCCCTGATGTCATGGCAAAGTGACTGCTGGTGACAGTTATGTACAGGGAAATCAGCCCAGGTGAACCCCAAAACTACTTTGACAAATCATTCTCTCAGGCAAGTTGTCAGATGAAAAATAGGCCCTTCTCTTTTTCAAGGAGAGGTCTAAGGCACAGAAAGGTTGCAAAGTAATTTTTCTCACTACCAAAACCATCGTGCAACTTCAAAAAAAAAAATCACCAAAAATTTTTGATGATTCTGTTCTAAAACCAGGTCTTTATCTAAATAACAAGAGGGTTTGATTACAGCAGCTAATTGGTCAAACAGCAGCCATGCCTGTTGCTTACTATTCTTTTTACTATTGTCGCCCATGATCCCCGATTGCTCTTCAGGGGGCAGAGTGCTTCCAAAATCTCTGCAAGAGATTTAGGACTCTGATCCAAAGTACTGTACCTAAAAGGTGATTTCTACAACAAATACTCAACTCTAACTCAACTCCATTGCCCCATCCTTTCTTTCCTTCAATGATTTTGTCCCTTCCAATCTTTCTTCCTCTCTTCATATCCTTTTCTAGTTGACTGGTTTGGTAAGAAACAATTTAGAACCTGCTCCTATTTTGAAGGGGTCATTTCTGGAAATATCTAGAAGATTTTTGGTAGACTCAAGGGAAAACAAAGTGAGGAGTAGGAGAGTTTAGTCCACTGTGTTGTGGACTTTGAGTAGATAAACATTCAAAATAAAGGATTTTTTTTTTTAAACCTAAGGAAAGAAAACCACATGTAACAAAATCAAATTGATTTCTAAACAAAATCAAAGGTGCCCACTGATGAGCATTTCCTTCTTGGCCAAACTCTAGTGGTTAGGTTCCTCTGTAGCCCCTTTTTCGACTAGGTCTCAACAGATGAGGTCTGCAGGTTCTCAGTATAAAAGAGTTGAACAGACCGTAGCAAATGTTGTAACACCTGAAGGCAGTTGCCCTAGATGAAGACGTGATATTCTGAAGTTCCTGCCTGGGAAAGCTCAAGGCTTTCAAAATAATGTGTGTGTTCCAGACAACACCTGAGAAAAGGATCCTTGCCTTGCAGTCTTGGAGGGTAAGTTTAATAAGAATCAGTTAGCAGGTACAGACACTTTCGACTGAACACCTCCAGCTTCTTCTAAATCCCTCTTCCCAAGCCCCTACTCTTCTTCCTCTCTTATCTCTCACTCTCTTTTTAAAATGCCCAGTCACTTCTGCACAAATCGAAGTTAAATTCAATTCACGCTGAACCTTCTTCCTAGTACAATAGTTTATTACTGATTAAAATCTTTCCTTAGCACTTTAGCTATGCCTGGCTTTCTTTATCTTTCACAACACTCAGACTGCTGAATATAAACAAAAGAAGTCTTACAGCTCACCTCCTCAGAGAAAGTAGTAATTAGTGGCCAATGGCTTTATTAGTAATAGAAGCAATTGCTCTCTAATTACTCTATTTACTTATTCAACAAATATTTGAGTAACTGCATATATGTCAGGTGTACTATTCCAGGCATTGAGAATACAACTCTGTTTGTGGCAAGTTTATACCTTAAGCAGGTAAGAAAGGGAACAGATAATCCTTCCATGTGTCTTTGTCAGGAACCTGGAGATTTTTTTTGATATCGCAGCCATCCTCCAGTACTTGTGTTGACTAGTAATTAACACATGTTACTCTCTGTATATAAAATAATATTTTAGTAACCTCTTATACATTGTACTTAAGATGGTTGAGAAGTCACTTCCCCTCTTAAGCTAGGGTCACCCAGCAAGTCTGCAGCAGAACACAAACGTCTTGACTTTAAGTCATCTCATAATGGCAGGGTCCCCATTCTGCAAAGGTGAAATGGGAAATCCCCAACATACCAATGAATGCAGATTCTCTAAATACTAACTTGTGATCACAGGTAACTGGAGCAGATAGAGAAAATAAGCATGCATTACATTGCTTTATTTGGTCTGAATACAACTGTTTAAAATTCTCTGGTTGTAAGTTGCATTGCCCTATCATACAGTCTATTCACTCTTCCAAGAAAATCTAGATTAATAGTCTGATCATACTACTTTCTCAAGGATATTTTTTAGCAGGAAAATGACCCAGTTTGAGTTGTTACAAGGTCCTGTATGTAGGAAGTGGCAGAAAGTTGTATTTGAATTCATATTTTACTTATATGTGTCTTCAAACTGACTGCTTTAGTAAGCCTTTTTATAACTTTTTTGCTAAGAAATTGTTACTCTGTGTCAGAGAAAAGACCTTTCTGTCATTTTCTCCTTCTATAAAATAAAGTATTGTTCCAAACCTGAAAGATTGTTGTGAGAACAAGACAAAATGTTAGTACAGGGTTGTTGCTGGATAATAATCATGCTGAATTCATGCTGGCCATCTCTTTGCTCAGAAGAGAGAAACGGCAAGTAAAAAAATTAGAAGCGAAACTGAACAAATGCAGAAAATCATATTGATACATGTATGGTAGAGGGTTTTAAGCTTTGTGGGAAAATTTACATAGCTGTCTTACTGTAAAATATAGTTATTTTAAATACTAGTGTTTTCATGACAAAACCAATACTTCAGCAATGTTGAGGGATGCTGATATTGTAAAATCGGTGTCCGAGCTTCCTCCTCCTTAGCTTAGACCATAAGACCCTTCAAGATCTGGTATCCACCTCTATTCCTGCCACCTCTCTTCATCCTTCACCCACAACAAATCCATCTAGGTCAGTTACTACCCATGGCAGGAAACTCACCATCCCTCAGATACAATTCACTCTCCTTATGACTTTGTCTCCAACCAGTGAAAATAACCATATTTTCTATGGAAGATTCCCATGCACATTACATTTCTACATGCCCTAACCCCAAAAGGAATTAACTGGTTTTTCCTTAGTCTCATTTCTATAATTTCACAACTCAACCTCAGCCCTTCTCCTATCTCCCCATTCATTCCTCACTGGGCACCTACAACTTAGTACATGCACTAGTGGAGACAAGCCAGACCCTCTCAGATGTTCACTGAACGAGCAAATGGTGATTTTTTTTTTTACACCATCAGTGATAAATGTTGAAAAATCCCCTGCTTATAAACCCACAGGCAAACATTTCACAACAGCACGAGACTAAAGCAATGAAATCGTCCACGCTGATCTGTGTAGATCTTTGGCTAAAATATTCAAGCGAGAAAGTCCAGAAACACTTAGTGACACCACACTTTTAGAGGATCAGAGGTAGAAAGGTGGCAACTGCATGGAATATCGATATGTAGGAGGGCGACTGGATCCACGGGGGGGGGTGGGGTCCAGATAATTGTAACATACCAGAGAAAAATATGGTTCTGCTTTCTAAAGGATGCAGGTGTACACAAGCTATAGTTTTAGAGCATCCCCCAGACACCCTCCCCAGTGGTGGTGTGGTGTGGCGGCCTTGAGTAGACCCTCCAGTCCTGCCCCTCTGTTCCCCCTCCTCCTTTTGTGTGTCTGCCTCTACCCCCCTAGTTCCCGTGTCCATGTTGCTGGTAGGGGTCTGGAGTAAATGTTGACTTGGTCCCAGGTGGTGATACCATGGTTGAATTGCCTACACCCATCCATCCACTCTCATATACCCATCTTCCCCATATTCTCACACTCACACCCATCCACTCTCTCCCTTACACTCACACCCATCCACTCTCTCTCTCACACCACACACCCATCCACTCTCTCTCTCACACACCCACTCTCCCCCTTACACTCACACCCATCCACTCTCTCACACACCCAAACACACACACTCATAGTAGTAGCAGCAGCGCAGCAGGCAAAGACAGGCCTGCTGCAAGTCTACGTGGGGCTCCCCAGCCGGGGCTCGAACCCAGGCCGTAGCAATGATAGCACTGAGCTTAAGCCCCCTGAGCCACCGGAGAAGCCCCCAGCTTGGACGGCTCACTGAATACCTCTTAAAGAGCTACAGAAAGAAACGGATGCAGTAAGATTGTCAGAGCCTGAAGATCAGCCTCCTTAGGCCCACCTGTGGCTACTCAGCCAAATGTAGCAATCAAGCCATTTTACTAACTTCACTATATGCAGGTTCAGTCTAGTTCAGGATGATTGAAAGACTTGGCTGTGGTCTAGTTGGGGGAAATGCAAGTTAGCATCGTTTTGTGAAGGTTCAATTGAAACTATTGTGCCCTGAGAGGTCTCCAGACTAATTTATCCTGCATTTTGAACAGCTCCAGGCTTTGGGAGGATTTCATAGTCTCACTGATTGAATATTTGTGATGATATGTTGACATCCACTGGAAAGCCAAGTCAGTGTAAAATGTTCCTGACTTCTCAATGCTCAGAATACCGAGACTTGTCCTTTCCCCCCTCCTCTTAAGAGCTCCATGTCTTTCAAACCAGTATCAAGTTGGAGGTCAAAATTGACTCCAGTTACATCTTGGGGGGACTGTTGGAAAAGTCTTGATGCATCGCCAACCTAACACACACTACTACCTCTAAGGCCTCATTATATTCCACCTCTCACCAAGGTTTGTCCCAAGAAGCATCTCCAAATGATAGCCCTTTTTATAAGAACAAGGCACAGGGCAGTGACAAACAGTTAAAACTGAAATCTCATTCCCCAGACTGCAGTTCTCCTGGCTGTTTTCTGTCACTGCTATGCTTGCACATGACAATTACAGCAGCTGCTCTCACAAGAAAATCCTCATCGGGCCATTTCCAGCACCCAGAGAGCAACTCCTGTGTACCAACTCCTGTGTACCCAACTAAGTCCTACGGGAGCAGGAACAATGGGAAGCTAAGAAACACCAAGTCACATAACAGCAGGTATGTGTCATCCTCAAGTGTACCTTGATCCACAAGATGAGTTTCCCTGGCATTATGAAAATCGTGTTTGATGAAATGACAAGAATGTGACCAATCAACACAAATCCATAGGAGATACTGCTCTATTAGGACAAGTCTGATCTGGTAAGTTCCATAACACAGGTGCAAATAAATGGCTGTGGGGGACATATAAGAGGGACACACTAAGACAGTGCTTGTCCACAGTAAATAAAAATTTTAGTATTTGTGCATAAAGATTTTAATATTTGTGCATATAAGAACTAGGGTACAAGCCAAGGTGTGGAGGGTAAAGGATTTACCTAAGGCACAGGAGGCAAGTGGACTGAAATACACTGCTGAGAGAAGCAGCAGGTCTGCTGCCATGTGGGTCACCTCCCTGATTGGGGATCGGACACATGTCATGGCTGCCGATATGTGCCACCAGGGAGGGACCTTGAGCATCTCTTTTTCTTTTTTTTAATGTCCAAGTCTATTGACCGAATCACAAATCTCCAGGGCATGATAGTTTACCAGGGATATTTTTGAAAAGCTGCCCAAGTGAATGTACAGAGATATAGGTATTAGAATCACTAACTTACAGAGAAGGACTTCATTAGGATTTTTGGCAAGTGGAAATGAGGATATAAGAAGGGTCAAGGAAAAGCAAAGGCAGGCTGCGTACTCACGCATAATATGACAGAGAGAATAGCGAGGTTGACATCTGGGGGAGTTGGCATTTTATTTTCAAAAATATGCAAATGTCGGAGACCAGCTCCAACCTTTGGGGTGTCTTGAAGCAGCACAGGCAGGACCCTAAGATGGGAAGGCATCGGTGAGCAGATATTCCAAAAAGGGGGAGAGGGGAACAGATGTGAGGAAGACACAGGAGTCAGGATAGGGTGCAAGTCTTCCTGCTTTTCCTTCAGCAGGTCTTTATACTGTGTAGCATGTAGTTAATTGTAATAATGCATAGGGTAAGTTAATGAGATATCTCCATAAAACATTCTCAAGGATAAAGGGAAAAAACATTCTTCTGTTTACAATTTATGGTATGCTAAATTATACGTTTTTGTGACAGTTATCATATATACAGCTGTCTACTTATCATTAAAGGAAGAGGAGTCTGGAAAAGGGTGAGCTTGTTAGCAAAAGGTTGTTAGGGGTCTTGGGGTAGTAGTAAATTGTGTTAGCAGTGTTAGCAGTGATTGTCCAAAGAAAAGCTAATGGCTAATTTAAGGTTAGCAGAGAGTAGCTAGTGCTTGTTTTAAAAAGGAGTAAATTAAGAGAAAGTTATACAGTTGTATATCAAACAACACCTGTGTAGTCAAGGTTAAAATTTGTCCATTATGCCCTGGGAGCCTTATCTAAAGTTTATTTTTATTCAAAGAAACCAAGGAAGCTTCCCAGGAGTTTTTTATGTCCTGGGGTCTTATTTCTCCTGGGGCTTGGCTTTTGTCTCAGGAGAAAGAGGAATTTCTCACCCTGGGGCAGCTTGCCTGAACCAGCAGCTGCCTTTTTCAGCTAAGTCAATCCAGTTGTAAACTGAATGTTGCTCAGAATATTTTGATATTATGTTTATACAAAAAAGGGAGGTCATAACATAAGTTAGCAGCGGACAGTCTGATTTTTCAGAGCTTATCCCGATCCACCCGGAATCTGTCAGACGATGGACGTTGCATAGCTTGTGTCATGCAAAACTCTACACTTTACATGTGCCACTGTTAGTTAAATAGTAACAGTTCTCATTTCTAAATGGCCCATATAATTATGCCCAGATAAAAAGGCAATTGTGCACAACTTCTATGCTCGAACGGGGAAGATCCCTGACTACCAACCACTGCCTGCTCTCAGAGTGCACTGTAGCCTACAGGAACAACACAGCTCCGGTGTTTGCCAGCCTCCTGTGCAAGTGCCAGCTGGCAAACATTTGTTGCATTACAAAGATACACAAGCACATGGAAGATAGACTAACGATACACTCAAGAATGGGGTTTCGTTGGCCTCCACACTGGTCATTCCTTCAATCATGAACTGATTTAGAAAACAAGACATTTTGGCTCATGACATTAAATCTTGCCTGGGTACTGTTAAATGTGACATCTGATGCTTACAGTCATCAAAACAGGTGTTACTACCCTCATCCAACCAAAGATGCCACGGAGTGGCATGAAGCTCGCCTACAAGTGCTGTATTTTAAATTCTAATGTATGCCATTTCCATTATTCTCTGGGGGAAGGGGCATGGGGAGGAAAAGCACATGTTGTAAAACTGCTGTTCTTTTTAAAAATGTAAGTGTAGACACAGACTTCACTTAGGGCCTGTTCTGATGTGCTAATTTTCACTGCCATCAAGGTATAGTTGTTATGACTAGAACTAATTTCAAGGTCATACACCCCTCAGGAACAGAGATATTATTGCTCACACTCATTCCCAGAGGCTTAACACAGTGCTGGTATAATAGTCATAATCAATAAATACATGACTTTGTGGTATTTAACATCTGATACATCCCGACAATACAAGTACTGATGTCAAACCAAATAGAAAATAAATATGACCTTAGCTGGCAGTTTTGACACTTATGCTCCTACCTTGTTCTGAGGGCTTGCATTACAGTGTGGACAAAGAGGAAGTTTAGGTCCTGAAAGAATTTCTATAGTTGTGGCAGACAATCATATTCATGTAAAGTTAGGAACTGAAAATGCTCTATAATATGTCAAAGAGCAATATAATGGCAGTACAAAACAGACAATTATAAACCAGAGAGCTCCTACAGGAAGGGACATGGTGGGAGGATCAGAAGGAGGGAGGGAGGAAAAGGGGAACTAAGGTGATGATGGGAGTAAATATCTATTTACATTATAACAAATAAAACCAAACCAGGGCTCCCTCTGAAATATTCCAAAGTAATATCATGAGGTAATTGGAGAAGGACAACCTCAAGTAATACGAGCAGGTAGGTCCTTGAGTTAAAACATGAACAAATCCATTCCATAAGCCAGGCGTTCAATAGTTCAGAATAGTTCAGACCGAGGAAGCAGACAACACAATAGTCCTGGAACTGGGTAAATTTGCTGTCACAGTGGCAACATGCAAAGGCAAAAAATATGAACATGGAGATAAGTCCAAGAGGGGACCAGAAGCCTAGATGGGAACAATTATTACCTAAAGTGACAAAGGCCATGCAAAGAAGTTAGCCATTTGCTGCTCATTCACTGGGAAGTCATGAGAAAGGTGGTAACAAGAAAGTGTTTGACTTGACTTATACATGTTTTACCAAGAAAAATTATACAGCAACACATATTTTCAACTACTGAAGAAAAACTAAATGATGATTAAATGCTTGTTCTTATTAAAGCCATCTTAAATATATTTCCAGTTAACTTCATTTATACTAGCAATGATACTCATACAAACAATTCTATTCCCTTGTCAACGATGCTCCCCCATGCAGACCAGGGAGCAGCTCCTGGATGAAGAAAGAAAGTACCTTCTTAGCTGTCCAGGGATCCTCTAAGGCCCACCCCTAAGCATAGCAAACAGAACTCATCAGGTTAAGGTGAGTTGCCTTACCTTAATCTTTTCAGGGGAAGATTGATGAGTGACAGAAAGCTACTGATAATTACATCAGATCATCCCTGGCATGCAGGATAGTATCATCCTTAACCTTGAGTCTCAGTGTGTGTCAAACCAGCTTTGTATGTTCTCTACGACTGAGTTAGTCAGGTACATGAAGTTAATGCATATTCTCATTTATTGAACACCAGCTACTTAAGAGTATTCCTGTAGAGATCAAAAGAAACAGTCCATCTGGTGTCCATAGTCAATATGGTTTGCAACAAGTGAAGCCGCATACACTAGGGTAAGAGTTCTAGAGTTTGCAAAGGAGAGAGGTAATGATTCCCATGAAGAGACTGAAAAGTGCTTTATGGGGGCCTAGTGAAAACAAACCTATACTTAGGAAAGTGAATTGAAATTCATAGGGGAATCCATCAGGTCAAGAAAATGGGAGGTTCCTCTTCGATTCAGAATTCTGTTCCATGCCAGCTAGAGACAGTTTGTACAAAGGCAGAGAAGGTGCAACAACATGAAAATCCAGGGCGTTACAAAATAAATCACCTAGGTAATCTCCACATCTGTCTATACACAAAAGCTAACAGTCCCACTTAATGGTGTCAAGTAGAGATTTCAAAATAATTTCTAGCCTCCAAATGTAGTTATCTATGTTACCTTTCTACCTATCTCCACCCAACAAGAGTCATCTGATCTATTACTAGAACATCTGTTTGCACTGACTTGTACACATACAGAAAATCCTGGTCGTGTAGAGGAGATATGGGAAAACCTAGTCTAAATCCAAACCTCACCCAAAAGATGCATATGAGACAAGAGTGTTCAAAAAGTAAGGGCATTAAAGATAATAAAAGCTAACCTTTTCAAAACATCTACCAGATATTAATTCAATTAATTTTTGTAGAGACTAGATATGTTCTTGCCCAAGGAGCCTTCTAGCAGTGGTAGAGTTGGGGGTTGGCTGGAGGAAACCTGACTCAAGGGTGCATGCTTTTAACCACCACCCTGTATGCCTCTCAGCAAGATGGTGGATAACAGTCCATGCTATATGCCCTTTGTCTCATGATTTATCTTTGCTTTAGGTCAATCTCAGGGGAGAAGAGGTTAAAACACTGACAGGAACCCAGCGGTAAGTAATTCCAGTCAAGTAAAAAGATGCTGGACAAAAAGACAAGACTAAATAAATAAATAAATAAAAATAGTATGCAGAAAGCAGAGAACACAAATTTTCCATTTTAATTTCCCATTTCCTAATTCAGCAATCTGAACAAGTCAGTATTAAGAAATCAGCTGGGTTTCAGCACAGAAAGAACTGAATTGCCAATGTTGTCAAGGAAACAGTTATTTTTTTTTTAAACAAGTTTAAGGTGGGGTGGGGGGGGGGTGGAAGTAATTTTGGGGGGGGGGCATGGAAATTGTAAAGTCTAGAAGGCAAAGAATTCCATCTGCTAATTTCCTCTCCTCTGTTCAGCATTTAACAGACCCAGAAGCATATCCATCATGGAAAGAGATCTCACAAGTATGGTGGTGGTGGTAATAGCAAAATGATTAGGTTAATGCCATGAGGTCAAATGTGTGCATCAATTCAAAGCTTACGATGTTTACATTTATGGTGTCCCATTTAATCCTAAAATCATATGCATACTAGTATCCTATGCTTACATACTCACAGGCTTTTTTTTTTTTTTTTTGGTAGAACACCTGGAATTTAAACTAAACTTTCCAACTGCAGTAGTATATCTTCCTCCTCCCTCTCCCACAGCTGCCTGTTCAAAACTGCAGCAGGCCATCCTGGTTTCCTTTACAAAGAACTACAAGACCATGACCTACACACCTAGGCTTTGGACCCCTGACTCTTTTCAATTTTTGTATAAAACTCGAATCCCCACACTGCACAACCCCGGTCTAATTCCTGAATGGTAGAGGGAGGGAACTTAAAAACTGATGAATTTCACCAGAGCCATTCTATCCGAACACTTGAAGATCAACTGAATGAAAAGGAGGCTGCCTTTCCTGCCACGTAACGGGACGTGGGCACGGCTGAAAGCTGCTTACCAACACAGGACTCCCCGGCCAGTGAAGAGGTCCCATCGTCATGGAAACCGCTTCTGCACTCACAGTGGTACCACCCTGGCAGGTTAACGCAGCGGGAGTGGTTGTGGCACTCAATGATTCCCTCTGTACATTCATCAATATCTGCCTCAGAGAAAAACACAAGCCCACCAGGACATTAATTTCTTTCGTCACTAACCTTTCAGTAAACACCTAAAACATGATCATGTCAACCCAGCAATTAGGCCTGGTTAGTCACCTAAAGTGAAAGTTGCAGGATGAACCAACTTCCTTTTCTTTTTTCCCCAGTTCAACACGTTGAAGCTTCATGTTTTGGATGCTTACAGAGCATCTACTGAGCATGAATGAAAGCCGACAGTCATAAAGACATTCCCAACTGAAGACGCTGTCTTGCCTTCTGAATGACCAAAACCAAAAATAACAGGACGTTCAGCACTGTTGTGGTCCTGGAAGCTGAACAATAAATGACATTTCTCTGATTCACTGCTTCCCAAGATAGGTTTAAAAGAACACCAAATAATGTCTTGGATTCCTATCTATGAACAAATAAGTTTAAGAAGTTCTTGGTCAGTGTTAAGCTGCTAAGTTTTTCAGAGTTTAAAATAATAGTTGAAAGAATGGGAGTGCTTTTACTATGCATGTCGTTAATGTCATATGAAAGAATCTGAAGGGGAGCAGAGTCTGGGGACTACTGTTCTAAATAGTTTTTATTTGAAGATTTCTTTCTTTATGCATACAAAAACTGAGGTTCAGGCCAGAGGTATAGGGGGTGAAAGGATTCACCAGAGACAGAGTGGGGAACAGAACAAGAAGACAGACTGCAATACACTGCTGAGGGGACCAGTGTGCGAGACAGGAGAGGTCTGCTGCGCCATGTCAGTCGTTCCCTGGCCTGGAATTAAACTTGTGCTGTGGTGGCTGCAGATGGCTACGCCGTGCTATGCTTAACCCCTTGTGCCTCGAAGGAGGGCTTCATGTTCTAATTCTTTTAAAGCTGCTCATTGACCTCAAGACTTGATTTATGATAGTAATCGGACTCATTTTTTCAGTCATTCCTGATGAAAGGAATTCTTCTGAGCTCTCCTTGCTCTAGGAGCTGGCTTTTTAGACTCCTGGATCGTACATAAATTCTCTAGCCCAAAGGCTTGCCTCTGAGCTGAAGAAAGTTGATACCATTGCAGAAAGATGAGCTGGAGACTGATGCTAGCATCACCTTGTTCTAATGTCCCCATGTAACTTTTTCTCAGGAATATTCTACTAGCTATTCTGGTAATATCAAAACTATGTCGCTGGAATGACTACACATCTAATTGACACAGGGATATAATACATAATAGATAGCTTTATTTGTGTGTTTTACCCCAACAGTAGGTTGTTGGAGACATCAGCTCGGGGGCAATCAGCTGTAATGATTCCTAGACCTTTACAAGTTCTGAGTTGTACACTGGGCTACGAATGTAGTTTAGAATCAGATCCTCTTCTCTCTGGGTATGCCAGCCAAATAAAAAGAAAAGATGTAGCCTTTATTCTGAGCAACGTCAACTGGCCTTTTCCTGCCAACTGTCATCCCCTTTGTGATTTATATCACTAGGCACAAATATTGCTCTGACATCCAGCATCCCAGGAATTGTAAATAAAGTCCTCAGCCCATGGCACCTCTCTGGTACCTTCCTCTATTGCAATCAGACTCCAGGAAATCTCAACAACCACTGAGATGATCACATCTGAAATTTTACAGATATGTGATTCTGTGGGACACACCTTGGGTCACCAACTACTTGAAAGTTTGAAATAGAGAGGTGACTGGAGAATATGTCCTCCCAGAGAGAAGTGCCCCTCGGTAATGAAATTAATTCAGTATGTTTTGATGACAGTCCACCCAGAGACACATTAGAACCTGAAAACTGATCTTCGCACACAACTTCTCTATGTTAGGCTGCAAGAACCTTCCTGCAATGAAGCAACGGCAAAATTCTACCTCAAACATTTATATCCAGAGCTCCCCAAACTAGTCATAATCCACACAGATTGTGTCACTTCTCAGCCACCTATAGGATTTAGGTAACCACCACTAACCACAATTAGTTTTGAAGGAGTGCAGGGAATCCAAGAAAGAGTCAAATCTTCTTAGATAGCCAGAAAAACCCTATGTCCTGTTGCTGTGGTCCGACCTACTTTGTAACTATTGCCCCTTTCCAAATTACTCCGATTTGAAGGATACACTCTCCAAACGGCTTTTATAAATAACTCTTCCTGTCCTCGATTCACTGGGAAATATCTGGCAGGAACAGGAACAGTAAAATTAGGCAATTATCTTTTTTTTTCTTCTTCCAATTCACTGATTTTTTTTCCATCCCCAGAATGAAATCATGACACCAGTAAAAAACCTGCTGTGCCCCTGTAACAGGACAGAGATTATCTATGTAGCACAGGGGACTCTTACAAGAAGTAGAGGTGATCAGAGAGTTAGACATCTCCCACTTCCAGGGAGACACTAGAAGATGCCTGGCTGGCACTGAAAATGAGCAGTGGTGATGCCCCTTGCCTGGGAACAGCATTTACCCCTCCAGGTTCCGGGGCTTACAGGGACAACCAGGATTCCTAGAACACTGGCACCTGCAAACAGCCTGCATGTTTCTGCTCTGTGTGCAAGGGCTGTAATCTGTAAACACATTTTTTTTACACACAACCAGACTGCTCAAGTTTCACTGTGTCCCCCAAAATTGGTGTGTATAGTCCTGATTGTGTGAAATGCAGCCAACACCCAAAGGCTTTTCAGAATATTATGGGGGCTTGAAAATCATAAGTAGGTTGTTTCTAGCCCTTGCTACAGGCAAACAAATGAGACCTATGGTCTGGCCATGGGGTCTCTGAGTTCACTATAAATTTTCAACTCTTTCCCAAGTTCTGACAAATCAAGGAGTTTGGCTTCAGCACACCATATGCCAACTATCCCAACTATCCCACGTAAAAGGACAAATCAAAAAATAAATCATTTTTCTTCCAATATCGTTTTAGGATTTTGCCTACATCCCAGTTTGATCCAGTACAGATTTGAAAATGTGACAGAGAAAATGTGGACTGTGGCCCTCCCTGATAGTGCAGAGGGGTAAAGCACAGCACTAAGAAGCTAAAGCCACTTCAGCATGAGTTCTGTCCCTGCCCTAGAGGAGACCTAGGTGGCAGCAGACCTCTCCCGACCAGCCTGCTGCTCCCTTCAGCTGCCTGTTTGGCTCCTCAGTCTGTCTCTGGTGAATCCTCTCACTGCCCCTGCACCTCTGGTCTGTACCCCAACTCTGTATGCATAAATAAATAAATCTTAAAAAAAGAAAAAAAAGAAAAGGAAAATGTGGACTGCAAGGGATTCCTGAGTGGGAAACCTTCCTGTATCCTCAGTGCCAACTATCTGCCACAAGCAGCTCACATTTAGCCCAGTCACACAGTTAACAAATGGTGAAGCCAGCTTCAAAACTAGCTAGGAACTCTAATCTGTCACTACAGTATCATATTACCTTGTGAACAAATAAAAAGGAAAATTTCACAAAGATGATAGATTCTTTTGATCTTCTGTGTATCTATTAAAAATATGTACCAAGATGCTGGGAAAACTGGGAAGCTACATGCACAAAAATGAAACTAGATCACTGCCTCACTCCAGTCACAAAAATCAACTTGAAGTGGATTAAAGACCTAGACATAAGAACAGAAACCATAAAATACCTAGAAGCAAAGATGGGTCAAACACCACACGACATACACTTCAGTGACATCTTTAAAGACAGAGCATTCAACACCACAATAGTGAAGGCAAGGATAAATAGATGGGACTACATCAAGTTAAAGAGCTTCTGTACAGCAAAAGAGACATTACAAAAAACAAGCAGACAGCCCACTAATTGGGAAAACATTTTCTCACACAAAAGTAGTGATAAAGGACTTATCACAAAAATATACCGAGAACTGATGAAACTCAACAAAAATAAACAACCCCATCAAAAAATGGGCAGTAGAGCTAAAAAGACACTTCTCCAAAGAGGAAATGCAGAT
>NW_004567116.1:24495775-24509438 GCF_000260355.1 Condylura cristata
CAAAAAAGAGAAACACATGTCTTTTGCAGCAACTTGGATGGAGCTGGAAAAGATCATGCTTAGTGAGATAAACCAGAAAGAGAAAGAAAAATACCGGATGGTTTCACTCATAGCAGGAGTATAATGGACCAGGTGAGAACATAACAAGAATAATGAACAACCAGAGACATTTTGTGGGGGTGGAGTAGGGAATGGGATCAAAATGGGGGTTGGGGGGCAAGGAAAGTGCACGGGATTATGGTGATGGCACATGGGTGACTTGGTGATGGGAAACCCACAGGGATTACAATTGAGATGGAAAAAAAATGTACAAAATGATGTAAAAATAAACTTAGAAAATTAAAAATATATATATATACCAAGAATGATTGTTGTTTTGTGATGGGTGTAAAGGTAAAGAGATGCTTCCTGAAATCCAGATGCTTTGATCAGGGGGAGGAGGTACACACAGTCATCCTTCACACCCCAACAAATGGCACTTTCTTCCACTCCTCACATGCAAACACATGTATTTAGCAAGCATCTTGCTCTCAGAAATTTCAGTCTCCATCACTCAAATGCATATTGCCTGTATTACAAGGAAACATGAAAAAGTGTTGTAAGAAGTTTCAAAGTATCACAGTATTTCCTGATGTTTATGAGTCACAAAAATGTGATGTCATTTCATAAAAATAAATATAACAGGGTCACTTTTATATGTTTGTTATTTACCTCCAAAAATGGCAGGTAGTTTCTATTTACTATTTGGTTTCTACGTTTGTTCTTTACATATGTTTATTTATTCTTTATTTTTTTAAAGATTTTATTTATTCATGTATACAGAAATGATGTACAACCAGAGGTGTAGGGGTAGTGAGAGGATTCACCAGAAACAAAGTGGGGAGCAGAACAGGCAGATCAACAAAGTATACTGCTGAGGGGATCAGCAGGGGAGACAGAAGATGTCTATGGCACCATGTGGATCACCTCCTGGATGGGTCAGCTCCCAGGCAGGGGATGGAACTCGCAATGAAGTGGCCACAGCTTGAAATAGCTTTGCAGTGCAGTGCTCCAACCTACTGCACAACCAGGGAGGGCCCTGATCTTTAGGTATTTTTTTTTTTTAAGATTTATTTATTCATATGGAA
Organism: Condylura cristata; assembly: GCF_000260355.1. NCBI lineage: Eukaryota > Metazoa > Chordata > Mammalia > Eulipotyphla > Talpidae > Condylura > Condylura cristata. The sequence goes on from NW_004567116.1 coordinate 24,496,903, forward strand.
CTGGGGTACAGGCCAGAGATGTGGAGGGTGAGAGGCTTCACCAGAGACAGAGAGGGGAACAGAACAGGCAGATCTACAAAGTACGCTGCTGAGGGGAGCAGCGGGCAGGTTAGGAGAGGTCTGCCACGCCATGTGGATCTCCTCCAGGGCAGGTGGGAGTCGAACTTATGTGGAAGTGGCTTTAGCTTCTTAGTGCTGTGCTTTAACCCGCTACACCACCAAGGAGGGACCGATCTTTAGATATTTTTAATGTGGCAAGTAGGCAGCATAAAATCATAGTTGTAATTATCTCCAATGAAGAATCTCTTCTGTACATTTTCCTTTTCACGTCACTACACAGCTAACTACTCAAGTTTTTTTCCATAGGTTTTGTCCTAAGCAGAACACTGAATCCTATTTGAGATTTACAGTGAATTTGCTATCAAAATCCATGTACAAACAAATCTTTGGATTCTTGCTAATTTTTAGACTTGAGTTGCATAAATTTCTATTCATCTGGTCTCCTCCTCATATTTTCTACTTGGCACTTATAAGAATCAATCAAGTTCTTTTTATCAATTCTTATTTTTTAAGGAGATACTGGGTATTTCACATTGATTGTAGTGAAGTAGTGGTTTATGTTATAGTTGGATTTTATCTTGTCTAAGGATTTGTAAAGTGAGGGGGTGGAATCATGAGGAATTGTTCAATGTTTTCATTCTTTCAAAATTCACTGTGCTCACATGTCCTTTAATTACAGATATGAACATATACAGCTCTTGTCTTATACTTATTAGATCAGGGAAAACTGGAATGAAAGTGATGATCACAGCTAAGTACATGGACTTTGGGGACAAACATAACTTCACACTCCTGGTCACCAATACATCAATATGTTTTGTTTTCTCATCAGAAGATTGGGACTAAAAAGTCAAATTTCTTACACAGTTTACCAGTAAAACTCAATCAAAACATATAATTTCTCTTATGGTATAGGATATTACCTTTATGAGTCACTACTAATAAATCTTAAGAAAGAAAGGAATGAATTTATAATCAAGAAACTAGTTAGGACTGAGAATTTCTTGATATTTAAAAATATTTGTTGAGATAATTATAACATTGCAAAATATCCAGAAATAGAGTTGTGACTCTAAAATACATATCCCATAGAAACATGAATTTTCTCCCAATTGATATAAATTTTAAGGAAGTAGAAATCATTAACAAATTAAACACAAACTGATTATTATCTAATATTAGCTGACTACTAGGATTTTACTAAATCTAGTATGCGTAAGCCTGATTAAGGGAATTATAAAGATAAATAAATGAAATTCTCTGGTAGCAAGAGGTTAGTTCTTCCATGTCCTCTTCCTGGGGTGCCATAGGCTATGTGGTGAGTACAACTCCTCTACAGATGAGTGATTCCACATGACTGACTCTAGCTCCAGTGCCAGAAGTAATTAATTCCATTAAGATTGAAGGAAAGTAACTTGGGCAAACTCCCACATTATTTCTACCTGCCCGTCGCAGGCTACCATACTGGGAAACCTTAGTATAAAATAACAGATTTTATCTGCCTGGCTCCATATTAGACTATATAGAGTGGAATCCTTCCACAAAGCTGAAGCTGCCACAGACTCTGAATATTCTACAGTCTGAGATTGCTTTATTGCTATAGCCAGCAATATAGCTTTATTTCCTATTTTGATAGGCCCCTTTTCAAATTAAGGGGGAAATCTGTTCTCTGCTGAGAACTCATGCAGATACAATTTCTAGAAACAAACACTAGCAAGGAAAAATATCAGCACTGATCACTGATTTTTTAAGCAGTTAAAGCAGTGGGAGAAGTTTTATCATAAAAATCAAGAGTCAAGGTAATGATAAGGATATGCTTTCTGCTATGTATTTTATGGTTTCCAGTTTTATGTATTAGTCTTCCATTTTGAATTAGTTTTTGTGTATGATATAAGATAGTGTACTATATAAGATAGTGGTCTGATTTCATTCTTTTGCATGCAAGTTCTAGTTTTCCAACACCATTTATTGAAGAAGTTATTATTTTTCCATGCTAAGCTTTTGATACTTTATAGATTTCATGGTTTCTGAGGTAACTAGATGAATACAGTAACTCTTTGATGTTGGTCAGAGTGATATCTTTGTGGACTTGTCTGCAGTGGCAAGCCAGACAAAAGCAAAACTAAGCAAACATGGCTACATCAAGCTAAAAGGCTTCTGCACAGCATCAATCATCACAATAAAAGGCAGTTCATGCCTGTAAGGTCCCAGCACAGTTCCAGCCATACCAACGAGGCCCCTACTGGCACCAATTAAGCTCAAGCTCCAGGTCTCACAGTGCCTCACATTTAAGACTGCCAGCAGCCTCAGCTACTCCAGGGCCCTCCCTCCTAGCCACTAGCCAAGTGCCATGCATTTAGCAGACTGCCCTTCTCTTGACAATGCGGCTACTGCTGGCCCAGTGTGGAAGGTATATATGGCAAGTAGCCTAAGATGCACCTTCACCAATCTAGTCTCCAGTAAATGTTGCTGGGGAAACTGGATGGCTACAATCAAAAGAAATTAGATCTGTAACAGCATATACCTGTAACAGCATATACTAAAGTTAATTCAACATGAACTAAAGACTTGAATATAAGACTTGACACTATAAAATACATAGAGAAAAGCATATGTTACCTCTGATATTGTTCTTCGTGGTGTTTTGTGGATTTGTCTCCAGCATCTAAAGAAAATCCAGACAAGAGACTACATCGAAATAAAAAGCTACTGCATGGGAAAACAAACTATCAAACTGAGTGGGAAAAGATATTTTTTTTTTAAAGATTTATTTATTTATTCATACAGAACTGGGGTACAGGCCAGAGGCTCAGGGGCGGCGAGAGGCTTCACCAGAGACAGAGTGGGGAGAAGAACAGGCAGATTGACGAAGTACACTGCTGAGGGGAGCAGCGGGCGGGCCAGGAGAGGTCTGGCTCGCCATGTGGTCTCCTCCCGGGCAGGCGGCAGGCGGGAATCGAACTCATGCGGAAGTGGCTTCAGATTCTCAGTGCTGCGCTTTAACCCGCTGCGCCACCAGGGAGGGCCAGGAAAAAGATATTTTTTAACCATAAATCAGACAAAAGGATTAAATCTAAAATAGGTTTAAAAAATCCTATAATTCAACAACAAAATAACACACAGCTCGACTAAAAAATGAGCAGGCATTTCAGCACAGAGTATAGGCAAATGAACAATAGCACATGAAAAGATGTTCTCCAGGCTCTCCCTGATGTCACAGTGGGTTAAAGCACAACACTAAGAATCTAAAGCCACTTCCGCATGAGTTTGATCCCCCTCCCAGGAGGTGACCTACATAGCGTGGCAGACATCTGATCTGTTTGCTGTTCCCCTCAGCAGTGTACTTCATCAGTTTGCCTGTTCTGTTCTGCTCCCCACTCTGTCTCTGGTGAGTCCTCTCACTACCCTTGCACCTGTGGCCTGTACCCCAGTTCTTTAAAAAAAAAAAAAAGATGTTCTCTATAACTTATTGTTATTATTATTATTATTTCTGAGCTTCAGTTTCCTTGTCTCTTCATAGGGGATGACATTGCCTAGCTTGTAATGATACTTTAAGGATGATATGAGATCAATGTAAAGCTACTCTACAATGCTGAGCATCAATTCATTAGACCTGTACCAATTACTGGTCTCCAAATTTTAATTTCCACTTGGCCAGGGAGATGGTAATGTCCAAACCAAGACAGTCTACTCTCCAGGTTTCAATTCCTCACATGGAAATTAACAGTGTTATATAATACATGCCACATAATACATGGGGAGTGAACTCGCACCGATCTCCCCTAGATAGTGAGAGATCTGTTCTTTGTGCTTAGGCCTTCACCTGCTACTAGCCAGCTGAAGGACAGCTAAAAGGTTTCAGTCACCACATTGTACTCCAGATTCCTTATTAGCCAAATTTCAATTAAAAAAAAATGCTTTGTTTGTGAGATTAACCAACAAAGCACAATAAGATATGACTGAGATCTGGAAAGTCTATTAATTGCAACACAAAATATACGGTGACTTCATTATTACTGTTTCTCCTTTTAAGTCCTGATTAGTAACTGGTTTTGGTCCATTAAACCGAAAGGTGTTTTCTGTTAATAACGGTGTCAGTCACATGGGTAATCTGGCTCTCTGCCTTGTGTCAATCCCTTTCTTTATGCACTTTGCACAAGAAAGTCAGTCTCTTGAGGGCTGTTCTTTTCTCATGTTAGAGCCGAAGTCTTTCATTTTGTCTATATATTTTCTAAACAAGTCTTTCAAAATTCTTCCATTAAAAAATTATTTGTGCTTCGTCTTTAGTCTGGAGGTAATCTGATTAGTGAACTTCATAACACAACAGTAGTAGCTACACAAAATGAAACAGACTTAAACAATGAAAGGAGAACTAAAGAATATATATATATAAAAAAAAAATCAAGCGGCTCACTATGTGACCCAATGTCATTGGAGCCTCTAAAGAAGCAGCAGAGAGGAAAAAATTTAGAGATATATTGGCTAAAAATAATCCATATGTGTCAAAATCCATAGCAAACAGTCACAGTAAGCTTAATGAGCCACAAGTAGAAGAGACACAAAGAAAGGAACATGCAGGCACATTATAATCAAACTTTCCCCAAACCATGAGAGAGTGAAAAATCTGCAGTAGTCAGAGAGAAAGTAAAAAAAGACATGCCATATACAAATGAACAAAGATAAGAATGTTAACATATTTCTGCTGTGAGCAAGGGAAAAGACAGTGAAGTAAGTGTTTAAATCACTGAGAGGGAAAAAAAAATCCTGTCATTTTAAGATACTATGCCTAGCAATAATACTTTTTAAATATTTATTTATTTAGACATACAGAACTGGGCTACAGGCCAGAGGTGCAGGGGTGGTGAGAGGATTCACCAGAGACAGAGTGGGGAGCAGAACAGGCAGATCAATGAAGTACACTACTGTGGAGAGCAGCAGATCACCTCCAGGGCTGGGCATTGAACTTGCACTGAAGCAGCCACAGCTAGCTTACAGTGCTGTATCCTAACCCACTGTGCCACCAGGGAGAAGCTAGCAAAAATAATTTTATTAAATGAAGTAAAATCAAGGAATTACAGACTCCTAAAACTGAAGGAAATCATCTCTGTCTTTTCTACCTCCTCAGACAGAAGGAAAATGTTAAAATATGAAAGCAGGATGTACACAAAATATGAACACTGGAAATATCTACGTGATATTTTCTGTAATATGGAAAATTATGTGTTTGTATTAACAATGTAACATTTTCTCATTTAAATCTCTTAAAAGGAGTTTGACTGTTTATACAAAAATGATTTGAGGTTTAAAATGTGAAAGAAAATACATGTCAATAATAGCATAAAGTCCAGTAGGAAGGAAATGGAAGTAGAGTATCAGATGCTTATACATAAGTTAAAGGTGTATACTGTAAGCTCAAAAGAAATGCACCAAGTAAAAAGATTTAGGATAAGGAAATAATGGGAATAAAACTGAAACATAACATTTACCTATTCAAAAAAAGATTTTAGAAATGGAAGGAAGAACAAAAACCTGATGGGACCAATAGAAGACCAACGGAAACACGCAGACATAGCCTGATCATAGTAGTAACTATACTGAGTGTGATGCTCTATACCTTCAGAATTCTACATGCAGCAAAACTATGTTTCAACAAATAAAGCAAAGTATATTTTCAGCTAAACTGGAATAGAAACTCAACAGGCTGACCCTACAAGAAATGCTAAGGAAGGTTCTTAAGACTGAAGGGGAAACAAACTGTAATAGATGGTGTCTCAGATCCACTAGAAAATGAAGCTCAGTGTCAGCAATAAATATGTAAACTATTACAGCTATATTTCTTCCAATTTCCTTAAGATGCAAATGACTAAATAAAAAAGTTGTTAGATCACTGTATATATAACAAATGGCAGCAATAGCAAAATGGACAGGGAGCAGCTAGAAGGAACTAAACTGAAGTTTAGTCTTCCTGTTAGTCTCAGTTTTTATAGTTGTATTAAAAATAAATTTACTAAATGGCAAAGGCTGTCAAAACAGGCAACAAGTAAGACCCAATTATCTATTGTTAATAGATGCAGACAAAAATACACACAAAAAATTATCAAAGCAATACAGGGGAAGATTTAGTATGCAGACATGAACAAGGAGGAAGCTATAACAACTGTAAGTCTTTTTGGTTTTGACGAAGGTAAAATTGACATAATTCTAATACATCAAAACAATGACTTGATATATGTATATACTGTGAACATTTATAACAGGAAATAAAAAACCTTCATAATTAAGGAAAGTTAGCAAAAAAAAAAAAATGGCATAAAAGACTCCATTTACCAGGGCCATATAACTATCTAAAATACTTAAAATTTCACAATAGATGAAAAAAAAACAAAGAACTAAAGGGGAAAATAAACAAACCTAGAAATGTTAATTTTTACTTTAGACTATCTAGACAGGAATTAATCAGTCAGAATGTAGTAGGCAGGACTGTCTCTGCCACTGGCTGATCATTATACCCAACCAGACCTTTTCTTCTTGCAAAGGGGAATGGAGCTGCCTGGCATGGAGGAAACACACGCCTGTCAGATTCACTCCACTCTGTGAGCGATGGAGGACACACTAGCCTTTTGGTGTCATGGACACGCTTAGCCAACCAGAGCTACCGATGAGGAAGTTTCTTGTCATGAGATATAACTAAGGATTTTTTTTTAAGTCACAATGACTTGAGTTCACTGGTATTTGTAGCCAAAAAATTACTATTACTCAACAAAATATTTCTATCCCTATTTTACAGATAAGTAAACCAAGCCCCAAGAGAGTAAATAATTCTATATGGCAATGTATGTGAGGCTCATTACGGTAAGATGCAAACTGGTTTTCCCTGGTTCTAAAAGGTCAGGAGGCTATCCCAGTTTTAAATAGGAGACACTTGTCCCTTTCATCCAGCTGCAGCCCCGGTGATCAATGGCCAGAACAACAAAATGGCCATGTTTTACTTTTTCCTTGTTCCATTATATCTAATCCCAAGTATCTTTATGGATTTAAGAATCTTTGCTTAAGCATGAATGATGCTTTAATTTCCTGCTTAACAGGAGAAACACAATGGCTTTTAATTTATTGCTGCAAAAAGATAAACCTCTCTCTTCAAGAAGTGGTCCACTTTGAGCATTCCCATAATCTGTGTTATTCAGGGATGATATTTATGCAGACATGATAAATAAGGTAATTTCCCTCCAAATAAAGCAAAGAGTCTCTAGCCCCCAATAAAAAAAAATGAAGAATTTAAGTAAGTCACTTTTTTAGAAAGCTTCACCATAATTCTGTCACCATCTGATTACATGCAGAGAAAAATTATTTTATGTTGTGTAATGGTAGACAAGCAGCCATCATAATGAAAACGCTATTCTGGAAAAATAAAAGCATTTGTCAAATCCACAAAGTTTTTTAATTTGTGTTTTTGTAAGTGAAAAAAAGAACAGTGCCTCCCCCACCCCCCTCTCTGTGCGATAGAGAAGCAATTCAGTAGGAAATAATATGCACTTGTAAGTCCATACACATAAGTTTATTGCCTAACTAGCTCCCAGGGACATTGCTAGATGCTGAAAGATAAAGAGGAGAATAAGCATTTTTTTGTGTCTGTTCATTACCAGTCATTATGTATTTTAGTCTCCATGAGAGCCCTGAGAAATTTAACTTTATCTCCCCCCACCCTCATTTTACAGATGAGAAAGCCCAGGATATATGTCACGTTCACGAGGCCACAGGACGGGACACAACAAGTTGAGGTTCAAGTCCAGGCCTTAATGGCAGGCGGCACTTCTACAGAGCCACACTGCTGCTCTCTTCTGACTGCTTCTGTGAAATCACAAGAGAACTCACCTAGTCTCTTCTCTTGAGGACCTCACAGTCTGTAGAAGGAGACAGACACAGAGGCCCACACCCCATAGGGAGGGGAAACTCAGTGCCAACTAAACAGAGCACAACAGCATTTCTGGAGACACGCCCAAAGGCAGGTCCACAGGAACTTAGAGCTCCCCTTGCTGCTTCCCTCCCGCATGCAGCAAAGTAGGGCTGCCAACCTACCTCTGTCACCTCTAGAGAGTGTGCTGGCTTCAGATGCCAAGTCTGACCATGGATTTTCCTGGGACATTTGATGTGAAGCAATGCTTTGTACACCGCTTAGGGCACAAGCTTAGGGCTGCAGAGACACGGGATCATCTCTCACATGCTTTCACCCTATCTTGTCGGATGTTCGCTCCCCCACAGTGAATTGGGCTTGTTAGGGTTCAAATTCCCCCTTAAAATAATGTGCTGAGGCCCTCCCTGGTGGCGCAGCAGGTTAAAGCACAGCACTGAGAATCTAAAGCTGCTTCTGCATGAGTTTGATTCCCGCCTGCCCCAGAGGTGACCACATGGTGTGGCAGACCTCTTCTGACCACCCACTGCTCCCTTTAGCAGTGTAACTTCATCAATCTGCCTGTTCTGTTCCCCAATCTGTCTCTGGTGAAGCCTCTCGCCACCCCTGAGCCTCTGGCCTGTACCCCAGTTCTGTATGCACAAATAAATAAATCTTATAAAAAACAAAACAAAACAAACAAACAAAAAGTCCTGAATGTAAGGCTCAAGAGAAACTGCTCAAGGTGAGGTCCAGCTGAGGTCTTCTGACTCCCAGCTGTGTTCTCTGCAGCCTACTAGACTAACCATTCTATCTTTAAAGAGAGAAAGGACAGGAGTTAGTGACACCGAGGAAGTTTCCCTCAAAGAGAATTAGTTAACATACAGTGGTGGGATTTGGATTCCTTTTGATGTTCCTATAGGTTCTTTGTTCATCTATTAAGCTTTTATTCATCTTGTGTTATTTGTTTGTTTGTTTACGAGTTGGGGTGTAGGCCAGAGGCCTAGGGGGTGAGAGGATTCACCAGAGGCAGAATGGGCAAGAGAACAGGAAGCTTATTGAAATGCAATGTTGAGGGGAGCAAAAGGAGAGGTCAGCTACAGCATGTGGGTCACCTCCTGGCCAGGGATCAAACTCATATTGCAGTGGCTGCACACAGATTCATAGTGCTGAAACTGAACCCCTTGTGCCACCGAGGAGACCCTTCTGTTTTTTGTCTTTTCACTAATGTTCGATAAGCTACTTCCACTGATCTCTCTTATTCTTCCTCTCTGACTTTCACCAAAGGCTGAGATTTTTCAAAAGCAAGTAGCAACCCAGAAGCCACTGTGTATAGAGGGCATTGTGAAGGCCAGTAGCATAAAACCAATTAAAGTGTCTCAAGTATAATTAAAAACAAATGGGCCTTCCCTAGTGGTGCAATGGATTAAGGTCCAGAACTGTGAGCTAGCAGCAGCCTTTTCAGTGTGAGTTCAATCCCCAGCCCCGGAGCTGACCCACATGGTGCAGCAGACCGCTCCTGTCTCACCCGCTGCTCCCCTCTGCAGTGCACTTCATCGATCTGCCTGTTCTTCTTGCCACTAAGCCTCTGGTGAATCCTCTTGCCGCCCCTGCACCTCTGGCCTGTACCCCAGTTTTGTATGCAGAAATAAATAAATCTTTGAAAAATAAACAGGAAAGAGGAATTATTAAATAGTATGTATCCCTCCGCAAGATTATCAAGGAAAGCTAAAGTCAGTTTTCAGAGCGGCCAGCCACTTCTTTGTTTCCTTGCCCTCATCCCTACCTCACTCCAAGCTACCAGAAACCTTTCTTTGGAGAAGCACTCGCTCATGCACTGCCATCATCCATGATTATCACTTTTATCACTTAACCTCTGACTTCTCTTAAAGACACTGGCCAACGAACAGTGGTAAGATGGCACAAGACTGGATAACGTAAAAAGAATAGTTTTCTAAGAAGGGCTTTTCTGTCACAAAGAAGATTGTGTGAGCCCCACACCTATTTCTGCAACCTTGGAATAAGGGTGTGGGCCACCCTAGGGCAGGAAACAGCCACGAGGGATGGCTCCGCTTGGCAACAGAGTTATAGCTGACAAATGGATTAAATGCCAGCAGCAAAACCCTGAAAATATCATGGGCAATTTTGGCATCTATCAAAAAATCTGATATAGCAACAATGAACCCATGTTGCCACCTGGCAAAGCAGGACAAGAGCATGGCACCACTTTTATGTGGTGCCCAGACCCCCCCATGGCTCTGCAGTTCATACTTGGCCTGATATTGGCTTGACAGACAAGCGACACCCACCTGAAGAGGCTGATCTCACGACAAGAAACAAGTCAAGATCAATGACCATTTTCTATGGGGTTGCCTGTTGTTAGATTTTTACCTTGTACCTTTTATACAAGCCTTTTTATATCCCAAACATACATAGTTAGACATCATAAGGTAGAGGTTTTAATGAATCATTTACATGAACAATATCTATTATATTAGTTCTGAGAAATCTCGCTTTGAGTCATGTACCATTATATGTTCTAACTAAACAATGTTGTCGGGTCAATTGTTCGCCATTAAGTTGTTTACAATTAAAGGTGATAAAGTTTTATGACCTTATTTTTGTTAAGATGATACCTAATATAGTGGAAATTCTAATATGTCATGATCAATGTGCTTCATGCTGTGGGTTGTGGGTGCCTGTTACCAGCACCCCCACATACTCAGCAGGCCCTAGAAGTATTTTTAAATTCATATAGTTTGGGATTAAATCGATAGTGTTCCTTTCTTTGATGTATGGTTTTAAAGCAGAGACAATAATTCTTACTCATTCTTACTCATAGATGTTTTCTGTAACTATTAAAAAATGGGATACCATGTGTAATAGGTGGTCTTCTTTTATCCTCCTTTTCTTATTAGGGTTACAAAGGTCAACAAGACCTATTCCTTCTTATTAGGGAGTCATAGATCTAATGGAAACAAATACACATATAATTAAAATATTAGATAATGTTATAATACAGTCATCATAACAGTAAAATCAAAGCCACAGGAGCCTCTCTGGTGGAACAGGGCGTTAAGCCTCGGCACTATGAGTCACTGAAGCACAAATTTACTCCCAGGCCAAGGAGGTCACCCATATAGCACAGCAGACCTCTCCATAGCCACCTGATCTCCCCTGAGCAGTTTATTTAGTCAATCCACGTGTTTGCTCCCCATTCTGTTTCTGGCAAATCCTCCCACACATCTGGCCTGTACCCCAGTTTCTTCTATGTAAAAATAATTAAAAAAAAAAAAACAACTGCAAAGTCACCCGAAAATTCTGTGATGGCAGACTCTCTGATAACATGAATTCAGATACAGTGTGCTGCAGAAGGCACTTGGCTCTCATTTACTGTGTAGTCCTTATTCTCAATGTGTTTATCTCTGGGGAGATGGAACGAGAAGGGAGTGCAAGACCAGCAAGGAAACAGGAGGTGGCTCTGCATTGGAGATGAGAATGGTTCCCAAGTGTCTAATACTCTCTTAGCTCCCTCTTCTGAGATGAACAATCCCCAAGGCACACAGACTCATTAGGGCACTTCTGTAACAGCTGCTTGTTCTCCTCAAGGCCTGAAGCTCCTCAATGTGATGTTGCTGCCTGAGGGAAGTCACCACCAGATGGCACCAAAGAGCAAGAAGGATGGGATGGATTTAGCTCTGGAACAGATTCACCTGGGAAGGCTCAATTCAGTCATTTCCTTACCCTCTGAGAAAGGAACCTTGCATTTCACAAAATGTAACAGTTGAGGTGCATTTTCTCTAATGCGTGGCTTTTGAAGTACTGGATTTCAGTAGAAGCTTTGAAATATAGTATAATTCCCTGTAACATCCAGCCCTTCTTCCTCATCCAAGTAACTCTCCTTTATCTTACTATACACCAGGCATGCTGGCTTTTCAAATCCATGGTCTTGGGAGACTTTACTGGCTGTTTTCTCTACTTAGGACTTTCTTAATATACACTACCAGCTCCTTCTATTATTTAGGACTTAGGTCAAATCTCAATAAATCTCCTACCCTGACCACTGATTCTGAAGTGGCTTCATCTCTCCAGTCTCCTTTCCATTAACCTTCCTTTCCCATTAGTCAGTACCTGACATAAAGTACCATATGTCGGAGTACTGTGTGCCTTCCTCCACTAGACCATAAACCCACGAGGGCAACACTTTTCTGTGTTGTCACCATGCACCCACATTTCAGATTTGCTGGTGAGCATGGTAAGCTTTTTGGATATCTACTTTAAGTCAGTGTCTGGATGTTACTATGGCAGGTACTATAGAAAAAGTAGTAAATCAAAGGAAAAGTCTAACTAAGAGTGATGTCATAACCGAGGTGTGTCAGTACCTCCCTGGTAGCACAGCGGGTTAAAGCACAGCACTGAGAATCTAAAGCCGCTTCCGCATGAGTTCGATCCCCACCTGCCCCTGAGGTGACCACATGGCGTGGCAGACCTCTCCTGACCCACCCGCTGCTCGCCTCAGCAGTGTACTTCGTCCATCTGCCTGTTCTGTTCCCCACTCTGTCTCTGGTGAAGCCTCTCACCGCCCCTG
>NW_004567116.1:24515733-24568042 GCF_000260355.1 Condylura cristata
TTTTTAAGATTTATTTTTTTATGCTTACAGAACTGGGGTACAGGCCAGAGGTGTGGTGGGTGAGAGGATTTAACAGAGACAGAGTGGTTCAAGGAACAGGCAGATTTACCAAAATACACTGCTGAGGGGAGCAGTGGGAGGGTCAGAAGAGGTCTGCCATGCCATGTGGATCAGCCCCCTGGCCGGGGATTGAACTCGTGCTGTAGTGGCTTTGGAGAGCCTCACAATGTGGTGTTTTAACCCATTGCACCACAAGGGAGTGCCCTAGTGACAATATCTTATTGTCAATAATGGTAACAACAATAATTCACACATACCGAGGACTTTCTCTGTCAACCCTTCTAACTACTGATTTAGCTCATATAATCTTGTCAGTAACTCAATGATAAAAAGCCTATTGTTCCCCATTTGCAAATGAGACAGTCAGTCTCAGAGAGAGTATACAACTTCCAAGTTCACATAACTAAAAGAAGGTGATAAACAATGATAGTCTATTCGTATTCTCTTAACTAAAACTAATATTTCAAATCAAGTCATGGAAATAGCCAGAACACATAAGAGGTACTCTCAAAAGAAAGAAGAGCCAAGGAGGTCTTTGCTAGGGGAGATGGTCCATAGATGTCCATAGGTAACTAGTCACCTGTCATTCACACATACATCACCTAGTTAAGTTCACATGCAGATTGACTGAAAGCACAATTAAGTACAACACAGGAAGATGTGGCTATGAATAAAGAGCTCTTTGCAGGGAGCAAGATGTTGGTTTGGGAATCATATCCACAGTCACAGGGCTGTCATTTCATCAACCAGGAATCCAAGCTATAGGCTAAATATGTCCTGCTGATTGGATCATGGCATTTTGGCACACTTTATAAAGCCAAATGCAATCATATTACCTCAAGTTGTACTAGATTTAGCCCTTAACTAGACAATGTGTCAGTGCAGGAAAGCTCAACACTAGGAATAAAGATTAGATGGAGCTTTCCTTCACAATTCAAGTAAAGAGCAGTTCTGCTTTAAGAAAATGCTTTACAAATTCAAAAGTGCACATGTAAATAGCATTTGGATTCTGTGCTCCACTCCAGCATGGTTATTTATGGTGTTTATTGAATACAGCCACTGTTCTCTGCCTCTTGCACATTTATAAATACAATTTTTAAAAGGCATCCATTATGACTTATGATATATAATTGGAAACAAGATGTGATCAATCGTGTATTCGCTAACATAGAATCATATAAAGACCCTAGTGGGCTAAAGAGGTCTTGTCATTCAATGCAAGTGCCCAGATATAAATAGGCTTCAATTGCTTGACTTCAAAGTGAAACTTTCAGTTCAGAGGTTATCACAGCATACACAGCCTCTCCTGCAGATCACACATAGGTTGGGAAATATAATCTATAGTAGTAATCCTCAGCAGAATGTGAATTCATTTACATTACCATGAAGGCAATGAGAATACTAAACTTCATTGCTTATTTATACTGATTTTTATAAAATGCTAAAGTAACACCAAAAAAAGTGTAAAAATTAATATAATAAAAGCAGCTATATCTACCACACAGTTAAGAGGGTAAGTCATTACAAATACATTCGGTGGGTCCTCTTTCTAGAATTAACCAGTATTCTCATTTTAGCTTATCATTCCTATGTGTTTCTTTGTGTATGAGTCTCTAAACAATGGAGAGTATTCTTTTGCATTTTTAAAACAATATAAATTTCATTAGGCTGCATCTGGTTTTGTAACCTCCTTTCCCCCCCTCAGTATTGTTTTGACATTTACTCAAGTTGAGAGGAGTGCCAGCCTAATTTGTTCAATTTCTGTGCTACTATCTTACCCTCTCCTTGATTGAAATTTCATTCTCAGATTTTTGCAATCACAATCAATGAAGCTATGAGCATGCTTTTGATGTGTTCTTGGTACATCTGCAAAAACTTCCTAAGTCTAATCCTATAACTGGAATTGCTGGGTCCCAGAGTATGTGCACAGTCACCTTGACAGTCACCATGTACCAAACCTCCAGAGTGTTTGTAAGTTTGCACGCATGTAGGCTCTCGGTAAAAGTGCAGCTTTGCCTATTGTTTCTTCTCTTGGTCAATACTGGGTATGGTGAGAATTTCTGTGACCATAGTGAGTGTGAAGTAGCATTTCATTGTGTTGTTATTACATTTTCCTGAATACTAGAGAAATTAACCTGTTCCTATATGCTTATTGATTTTTGTTTCTATAAATGATGTTTATGATTTTCCTCCATGTTTCTTTTCTCATAGAGATTTCTAAAGGTATTAGTAGTTTCTAAATATTACCTTTGTTGGCTTATATCTGTTACAAATATTGTTTCTAGTTATGCAACTTATGCTTTCATTTGTTTTGAGGGGATGATTTCTTTGATGAACAGAATTCAATTTGTGCTAATATAGAATGACTTCAATATTTTGCCTTCTTGTTTTTATTTTATTATGGGATAATTTCCAAACATTCACAATTTCTAGAAAGCTTGTTTAAGGTTCTTACTAGAGATTCAGTATCTCACTCTCTAAGCTGTATTGCTCTAAAACAATGAATTTTATTGAATAGTTTTTTCTATTTGAGACAAATATTGTTCAATATACATTTATATTACTGTGTCATTATTGTAATAAAAATAGTGCTGCAGTAGGTACCATTAACTATTCTAAATGTTTTAGAATAAATCAGCCTGTTTATGATATAGTAAGTATAATTATTATAGATTGTTTCCTATTTTTTTGTTCTGAAAATAACTTTATAAGTAATGATAATGAACTCTGATTTTTCTTTATAGGTTTATTAGTCTGGTAAGAAATTTGTACTAATGGTATTAAGTGAAATTGGGAAGTGGCTTCCCTCTCTTTTTCTCTGAAATATTTTATAAACATCAAGTACCGTTTTCTAGATGTTCAGGTAAGCTTGCTCAATATTTGTGCTTGAGATTCACATATGCATGTCTAGGTGAGTATAGATTTTCAACTAATTGAACTATTTGTAATAAATCTACTTAATTTTTATCATCTCTTCTTGACTCAGTTATGGTTTTATTTTTCTAGTATGCATTTCATTGAAATTTTGTAATGTATATTTTAACATAATATTTTATATATTTCATCAAAAAATAAATTTTTGTTGTATCTGTGCTTAAGTCTAGTTTTAAGCTCTAATAAATATTATTTATGCCTACCTCTTTCCCCTTGACTAATGTTATTAGTACTTTGCTGATATAATTGATCTTTTCAAAGAAAACATTGATGATTCTCTAACACAGATTGATTTCTTATTTTGCTCATTTTTACAATCACCCCTATTTCCCCTCCCCTTTGACTACAGTGTCTTTGTTGTATCCTGCAATTTCCACTAACTTTATAACTTATACACTTTTGTCATTAATTTTAAGCTTCCTTTTTTTTTCCCAGTATAAATTTGAAGCACCTTAAAAAACCACTTAAGTTGTATTTAATAAACTTAATTCCATATATTAATTCCTAAAATAACTCTTGGGGTCCAATAATTGTATATTCTGAAATCCCTGGAAATAATTCTTTTACTTATTGTTTTCCAACTCTATTTCAAATTATGTCAAGATTTGAATGCAAGATTCTGTTCAGTGGAGCTACATCTGCAAGAACTGACTTATTCCATAATCGATGGTAAGTTCCTCCTGAAAGAGTGACATGCTTCTTTCAGATGTCCCAGGAGGAAACATCTTTTTAAAAAAACTTTAAATTGATTTTTGATGTTTGACTTTCCCCAGATCATAAAAGATAATGTAAATTCATTTTACATAAAGGGAAGCTATTTAGTAAAGAAGAAAAAATTGTAAATGAGTGTTTCTCAGGATGCTCCCAACATTGGGAATTGATAGAAACAACTCAGTAATTCTGAGTTTGAATCCTCACTCCTTCCAAACAAGAAGTTAGTTAAAAACTTGAAAAAAAAAAATATATATATATATATATACACACTTGTGGGCCTGACTACTTGTGTCTAAAAGTATGGAGAATGTATCCCATGGGCAGGACAAATATTAAGTATACCTAGTAAACCTTCAACCACTTAATAGAGCACCCAGAAGGTAACACACATTCATTCATAATGTGAAGAGCTCTTTTGTTCTGCCACTTGTTCTTTGGGCAAGAGAGAAGGACAAACCAGGAGATGAAAAGACCTGTAGTCTATTGTCTCTGGCCAGGATTCTAAAATCCTACATTTATTCATTAAATACTGAGTGCCTCATACTGAGCAGGGCACTCCCACCCTGGAGTGTCAGAGTGAGCCTAACATCTCTCTCTGGAAGGTGAGACACTAATAGACTCAATTTAGTAGATGTTATGAGTTTGTACTTATCACTGTTCTGTGCTTTTTACCTATTATCTTCTTTAATCCCACCATCAAGCACATCAATTTTTGCCCTGTTTTCCAGATGAGGAAACAGAAGTCCCAAATTCCTTAATGAGAAGACATCACAGTTGGATTAAAACCCAGGTCATTTCACACCAGATCCTACTTCAAAAATCACAAAAATGACTCCTACCAAGAATACAAAGGCATCATACTATTTTATTTTAAGTGTCTTGAGACCTATTAGGCTTGCAAGCTATACACATGTCATCCCGTAAGTAGGGGCTGAGAATTGCTGGCATTACTGGCAGAGCCGCCACCGTGACATGACTGTGCTTCTGCATCTCCATTCTCAGGCTGCTCTGAGTGTCCCAAGAATGTCAGAATAAATGCAGACATTCACTTCTCAATGGCAGTCAAGTTGGCAAGTATTTCAAGGATAAAAGTCCAACCCACTTTACGTACTGACCTTTCCTTTAAACAGTCATTCTTTGGGGCCCTCCTTGGTAACACAATGGATTAAAACACAACACTATGAAACTATCTGCAGCATGAGTTCAATCCCCGGCCAGGGAGCTGACCCACATGGTGTGGCAACCTCTGCTGTCCTGTCCGCTGGCCCCCCTCAGCAGTGTATTGTAGTAGATCCACCTGCCCTGCTCCCCACTCTGTCTGTGGTGAATCCTCTCATTGCCTGTACTTCTGGCATATACCCCAGTCTTTGTATGCATCATTAATCTTTAAAAAAAATTAAAGTCATTATTCAAGATTGCACACCTGAAGAGCAAAACAAACAAACAAAAAATGTTTTGCATGAATTTTAAGTTCACTTTCAGCCTGTCTTATCTCATCAGGATGTTCCTATTATGAGACTGACAATGTTAGTGCCCAGAAATAATCAGACGGTTTGGGGATTTTGATGTATGTATGTACCTAGTGGAAAGTTCAGACTTCCAACTTCTGCTCAGTTATCAGTCACTTACCAAAATAACTACTGTGGACTAGAAACCAGAGACATTCTATGGGGAAGGAGAGGGGGATAGGATCAAGACTGGGGTGGGAAGAGCACATGGGACTATGGTGATGGCACAGGGGTGATGCGGTGGTGGGAAGTCCATGCGGATTATAACAAAGATGAGAAAATGTACAAAATGAAGAATAATGTAAAAAATGTATTTATAAAAAAGAAAGAAAGAAAGAAGACCTACTGTGAGTAAGAACTAGGGACAGAAGAATCGTGTGGAAAAGCCTTGGTCTTTAAACCTGAGATTCATAATCTAAGGGAGAAAAAGTTTTCTAAATATCAAGTAGATGTGATGATTCAAGGTGTCTTAAAGGAGGAATGGAAACAGATGAAAACAGACTTTGCCCAAGGAACTCTGAAAGGCAAGTAGGGTTTTACATGTTAAGACAAAAAACAAAAACATAAAGCTGGATAAAGGATAACATTCAAATATAGAGTATTCAGGAAAAGCTGAGGGTTCAATGTGGTGGAGGACAGGCCCATATGTAGAAGAAGAGTCTATAAATTAGGATAGGACTCCCCCATAAAAGATCTTGAGTGAGTCCTGTTTGAGTTTAGTCACCACCCAAGACAGTGTGACCAAGTCTCACAGATGCAGCTCCACTTCCATTCAAAAGTGGGAAATGGGCAAACATTTTCTGTGCTTGAGGGAGTGATTCAATAAATACAAAACACACAGAACATCATCCAGTGATGGTCCAGCGAGAACATCGTGTAATCATCTTTCTATTTTGAGAAGACACCTTAAAGGCATGAGTTAGGAAAGACTAAAGGAGAGGTGGTTGGAAACAAGAAAATGATATTTTTGTTTCCAGCCAACACTCCCCTAATGAAAGTAATCACCGTTCAAAGTAACATCCAGTATGGCAAGGGATATTGATCACATTTATCAAGATAACTTAATGATACTTGAAAAACAAACCAACCCCTATAATAGGAAAATTGGTTAATTCTGAACCTCTCTATGTTGAAATCATCAAAGAAGGCAGTGATGGTGACAACTGAGATGCTTCAGAGAGACATCTAAGTGTAGGATGCGTATGCTCTGTTGACAGTCTGGGGTTGAAACAAGTTAGCATGACTTCGGAATCTCCATTCCAAGCTATTAAGTAGATTAGTTGAAAATAAATTCAAAATCACTGATATAAATTAGGATGCTATAATTTGTTACAAACCCACATGACTAAGAGAAAGTTAGGAAGAGCAGAATCAGCAATTTTGTAAACCAGATTCCTCAAAGTTTATAATAGGTACATAGTTATAAGCATCGAGTTAATTAAGACAAGAATTACAAAGGCAAGCTGCAAGTTGACAATTATGCACTAAAATTGAAGTCTGAGAGCAGGAGAAACAGTGTAAGTAGAGGACAGCAAATGGGCCTTGTGACCAAAAGACATGAGTTCCAACTCCTGTCCCAACATTTACTCTCCTCTCTGAAATTCTGCCTCTAAATCCTAAACATGAAATACTAATGCCTGAGTGGTACGGTGACAGGATTGAGAGAAATAATGGATGCGAACACACTTATCAACTACAAAGCCCTTGACAAAGAGGAGGCATTACTATGATGATATTATCACCATAAAATTTCAATGTACTTTGGAAAAAATCCCCTAACTCCCATTTCTTCCATCAAAATGTTTACTGGCCACTTATTGCCAGTTGCTGCTCTAACTCTCGCAGACAGACAAGACCCGGGCTCTCACAGGGCTCTCGAGGACCCCACACTTTCCCAGGGAGAGGAAAGAAGTTGCAAGTTACTGAGGCAGGAGTCTCTGAGTTCAGCACTAAGCAGGGGATACAGCAAGGTGATGGCAGAGTGTCCATTTTGTCAAATTTGGAATCCAGGAAAAATGTGGAGAGGAATAGAATTTGAGGGTCAACTTTTGGGTGTCAACTTTTGGCTGTTAATTTTAAAGAGAGCCAACCATTACAGTGATAAAACAGAATCCAAAATGGGCTAAATAAGACAACTGAATCACTACTGTATGGAGAGGTAGAGAAACTGGGGTACTGTGTGAATTTGACATTTCCAGTGTGCAAATGGAAATGCTACTTTTTCTTTATTTACATCATGTATTCATTTAACATCATTTTTCCTTTCAGTACAATGTTTGCTTTCTCCTCTCAGGTATAGTGTCCGTTGAATTCCTACCACCAACTCACCCTTGCACCCTCACCCTCACCATCACCATCACCATCACCATCCTCCTTTGCACTCTTCCTGCCCTTCTTTAGCACCTCTCCTCTCTTCTCCCCCTCCCCTGGAGAATGTCTCTGATGTATAGTTGTCTGTTAATTTTGTTGTGCTTTGTTTTAATATTGTTCCCGGTTACTCAAATTGAGAAGCAATGTGAATGTCACCTGAGCACCCTGGGACAGAAACTAGACACAGGAGAGACTCTAACCCTGCAATAGACACAGTACAGTTTGTCTGTCCAGCCCATCCCTCTAACTCGTGAAGTATATTTAATAGTGTATCTGCTGTCTTCTTGACTGCAGATATTGACATAGGTATCTCTTGTCCTACCTAGAGAAGTACTAACAGAAACCTAATCTAAGTCATGTGCGAAGTTTCCAATTTTCTAGAAACCACATTAAAATAGTAACAAAAAAGTTAATTTCAACAACATATTTAACTCAATTCATCTAAAATATGTTCATGTTAACATGTAATCAATATAAAATATTTATTCATGAGATATTAGACATAGCCCAAGAAACTAAAACAACATTCATAATAGCTTGAGAGGATGCAATGATTTAAGTGACATGTAGTCCAACTAGAATAATAAAGTTGTGCTAAAGAGAAAACAGACTTTACATTGCTTTAATTGAAAATTTTAATTAAACAACTTGAAATTATATATTACATTGGTCAATTGTACTAGCTGTATTACAAATGCTCAATAACCACTTGGCTTATGTCTACCATTTTGGAAGGCGCAGATCAAGAGTTCAGAGAGAGTAACAGAACATCAAGGAAACTTAAAGCTAATCATTTTCACTCTCTTCAGTTTATATATACTTGTGATGAGGGAAGAAGGAAACTAAAAATTATTGTGCCCTGTAATGGTGCAAATTTTGACCTCATACTTTAAAATTGCCCTAAGGCAAATTATTTCTATTTCATGGATGATGAAACTGAGCCTAAGCAGAAAGATGACTTGCTCAATATTCCAAACAAAAATTCACTAAAGCAGGATTCAAACCCAGAGTTCCCAATTCTCTTATGTTGTTGAGAAATGTCTTGTTTTATATGTCCTTTGATTATTTTTTTTAAATAAGTTAACATTGCTACATCTCCACTGGTAAGAGGCTGAATTATGGAATTTCAACTTTGAGAAGATGGCATAACCTGAGCCTCCCTTCATAATGCCTATTTCTTTTAGTTTTCTACTTATCATTCATTGTGTTCTCTCTTTGGGACCAAAGCACAGAAATGAAGCTATAAATAAAATCCCAGTTTTCCAAGGACCTGCTCAAGGAAGAAGACACACACCCTGCTACACTGTTTCTGGTCCTTCCTACAGTCACTATGTGAGTGTGTAACCAGACAGGAACACTGATACATCTGCTCAAAGGCAACAGATGTATTTTTAGCATAACTTGCTTCAAAATCAAATCAAAAAAGATTCTGATGAATCAGTCTGTGGAAACAACAGGAGTGCTTAACTTCCCCAGGGCATGTGGTAAGTGCTGATAACAGATTTGCCTTAGTCAGGCAGCGAAAGTCCCAAATGAATCAGGACAAGAATACATGCAATAGCCAGTTCTTTTTTTTTTTTTTTAAGATTTATTTATGCATACAGAATTGAGGTACAGGTCACAGATGCAGGGGTGGTGAGAGGATTCACCAGAGTGGGGAGCAGAACAGGCAGATCGACGAACTACACTGCTGAGGGGAGCAACAGGCGGGTCAGGAGAAGTCTGCCATGCTATGTGGGTCACCTCTGGGGCAGGGGTTGAGCTCATGCTGAGGTTGGTTTAGCTTCTTAGTACTGTGCTTTAACCCACTGCAAACCAAGGAGGGCCCCCACAATAGCCAGTTTTTAAGCAAGCTAACTTTCTAAAGTATTTTGCAGTGCAAAGATTTTGAGGCTTGAAGCCAGAGCTCTCACCTGATTCTGCCACTTCCTCCCCTTGAGGCCTTCGTACTCCTTAATTTTCCATACACCCCTGTACCAGACAATCAATAGATACCCTTCAATAAAAACTCCTTAGTTACTTATTCACAGTGGCAACCTTCTAACCTATAATAACAATTCCCATTTACCTCTCCTTTGTGATTTTTTATCATACCATCTTCTACCTCCATTATTGATCCCATTATCAATAATAAATCAATAGATTAGTAGGTAGAATCAGTCAACTATAAACCATCAGAAGCCACCAGCATCTACATTCTGGACCTGAAGTAAGTCAATTCCTGGGAGAAACTTAGAACCAACCAAGAGTAATGGTGCACTTGGTCCTTGAAATCCTCTTTAAAATGGAGGATTTCAAAGCAATGGTCACTATTTGCCAAAGAAAAGAGAGTAAGAGTGGTGGTGAGCTTTGGCAGGGATGGTGTTGAAACAGGCTAAACTTTTGGGAGTTGGGAGGAAAGTACAAATATTGGAGCATGGGAAAGTGCATTAAGAGTAGCAATAGAATATAAACACAATTTAGGAAACTTCTGTATGTAAGGCTTACTTTAGTTATTCAATGACCTCATCACAAACACATCCTCCCTCATTTCAGTGGAGAACTAAGGCGACGCAGAGGAAAACTCTGACCTACTCCCTACCATCATCTTCTGGAAAGTACTAACAAGTCTTTTTTAATCATTCATGACAGATTTGTAGTAGTTAGAGCAGATGTGATAAACTAGTTTACATCCCAGGAGAGCATATATTATTCCCCACAGTGGATTAATCATTTCTTTGTCAGTTCCTAGTTAACAAATCAAATAACAGTTTCCTGCTACTTTGACTCACAGCATCATTAGTTGAAATATGCAGGTGAGATGAAATAATACTGGTCATAATAGGATCCATGTTAATAAATATTAAGAAAAAGTCTTATAACGTAACAAGCTAGTATGAGATTTTAAACAGCATATCCAAGATGTGTGAGTCAAACTCTAGATAACACCAAGAAAACAACTTCCAGGGTTATTTGCCAGCACAAAAATCACACACTCACAGTTGCTTTTTGGATAGGATAAGAATAAAAGTGATAAGGAAATAGAATAAGTCTTCATTAAATTGCAAAATCCAGAAAGACAACATTTTGTTCTTATAATAGAAAAGTTTCTTTTTTATATTATAGCAAAATATCTTCTTAGCAGTATGGAAGTAAAGTTAAAATATATCCCATAGGCTATTATTTCATGAATCTTTACCATTAAAAACTTGCTGACATGGTGGGATATTAGCTCATAGTAAAGAACACTTGCTTTGTGATTTGTCCTTAAGACCTGAGTATTTTGTTTCCCCCATATTATTTATTGTCACTTGATACTGCAATTCTCAACTTATACAATTTGCTTTATTTTTGAAGTGCTTTGAGTAGCATTTATTCATACCTTCCTATTAATTTCAGTATCCAGAATCACTGCTTTGATCCTAACAAGGGTTAAAGAGCCATATCTAGGTTCTCTTTGTTATAATTACTTTTTACTAGTGGTAGTGACATAATACATTGTTTCTTACAGTATTACTGGAAAGTTTTTTGAGATATTACATTTACAAGCTTTTGAATAGTCTGTTTTCCTCCCTCTCCTTCCTTTCCTTCTTCCTCCCACACATCTTTGAAAACCAAGAGATTATTCATATTAACAAAATGGCAAACTCATACTTACTTTCAGGGACTATTTATCTGATATTCCATGTCAATATTTATAGACAAAAATAATATACAACATCTCCTTTACTACATTTCCAGTTGTTGTCAGAAATTAGTCCCTTACAATAGATAAGTATTTAAGTGCCCTGGATATTGTAATATATATTAAAAAATTAAAAAAAAAAAACAGAAAAGTGAAAATGATAAAAACATAAAATATGGATTGAGTCCTGTTTCCTATTTAATAACTGTTGGTGTAATGCTGACTAAAATACAGGAAACAATGTCCTCTTAGCAGTGTGGAAATAAAGTTAAAATAATTTATCTGAAAATACTGTAAAAAACTATTCAAAAACTTTATAAACATAGTATCTCAAAAAACTTTCCAATAAACCTTCCAATAAGAAACAATATGTTATGTCATTATCACTAGTAACGATTAATTAGAACAAAGAGAACCCAGATGTGGGTGGTTCTGGATAATGAAATTAATAGGAAGATATAAATAAATGCCACTCAAAGTACTTCAAGAAGATAACAAATTGTGTACATTGAGGATTGGGGAATGTGGGGGAAATATTCAGGTCTTAAGGACAAATCACAAAGCAGGTGTTTCAAAGTCTGAGCTAGTATCTTGCATGAAAAGCAAACAGGCTTAGCACTTGCAGACAAACTGGGAAATCATCTGCAGCTATTTGTAAGATTTGCCATCACAGGAAGAACAGTGTAATGGGGAGTTGCATCAGTAGGAACTCTAGCGACAGAATTAGTGGTGAACTTAATGTAGCAAATGCAGATGCTGATTTATTATGATGCACACATATAACATTATAATGCAATGTTATTTCAATAAAAATCATACCAATGGAAAAAAAGCGTTATGTTCTTGCTCAGTAGTTATGGCTAAACAAGCTTGTAATTAATTGGTGAAGTGGGTGCTATAAAAAGGAAGATGGTAGTTTTATGCCATGCTATCATTATGTGATTTTTAAAATTAACTTAAAAGTTATTTACAATGATGAAAATACTAGCTATCATAAAATTTGAAATAGATGATTACAGAAAGAACAATGGTCTCTTTTCTTCCTTTCACCTCCAACTCAACTATGTCTTTTCTTGAGGAATGCAGGTCTTAGAAGACATGCATGCTGTGCCAGATCTATGGTAGGCCGATTTAAATTGCAGACATGGGTTTCCCACCCTGGCTTTGCAATGTCAGGTAGACTATATTGAATAAACCTGAGGCAGAGGTGAGAACACAGTGTTTCCCAGAAACCTTGGGCTCCAAGAATCCCTGGACCCCACAGGACAGGGAATTACTGGATTTATGCAAATGACCCTGAAATAGCACCCTGTCCTTGAGGATCATAGGAGATTATAGTAGGGTTTATAGTAAAATCTCCTTCCCAGTGTCTTAATAGGAAAGTATTAAAAGTCGATATCCATATAACTATAAACAGTTTTGTTAAGAAAACTATAGCAAACACAAAAATGATTCACTACTATAGGAACTTTGGTTATTCAGAATACATAAATACACACATACACACATATGAGAGATAACACACATATATACATGTGAGTCACACCACGGGATAGCATTGAGTACTATTAAAACAAGTCAGAATCAGTTAAATATTGGCATCATCATATTACTGAGACTTTGTATATAGACATATCTGTGTATTGAATATTGATTTTTTTAAGTTTTTTTATGCATGCAAAAGTGGGGTACAGGCCAGAGGTGCAGTGGATTTGCATTAATGTGTTCACCAGAGATAGAGTGAGAAGCAGAAGAGGCGATTGACTGAAATATACTGCTGAGGGGAGCAGCAGGTGAGATAGCAGATGTCTGCTCTGCCATGTGGGTCACACCCCTGCCAGGAATATAACTCTGGCCAGCTTTACAGTGCTGCGCTTTAACCTGCTGCACCACCAGGAAGAGCCTAGCATATTGACTTTTGTATGAACATATATGTATAAAATATAAATGCATTAATACAAACCTACAAATATTTTTGGATTACGTTTTTATAAAAATGTTAGATGGCTAGTCAGGGTTTAGATTAAACTACAGGAGGAAGTAAAAGATAGTAAAAGACAGGAAACTATAAGCAAACGATACAATAATTGCTTATCATAAAGCAGGCTTATTTTTAAAAGCATATAGTACATGTCATATACACACAGGCACATAAACATGTACTTACAAAAATGCACATATAAAGGCTAACATCTATGAGAAATGTCACCAGATGATGGTGGCTTCTCAGGGATTGGGAAGGAACTTTATCTTCTTCCTTAGGTGTTCTGTTTGAATTTGTTGCATTAGCAAGAATTGTTATTAGGGAAAAAAATCTAGGGCTACATTTGTTATGAAAGAAAAGAAAAGCTGTACAAAACTCAAATTTATATAAAAATTACATTTGAAAAAAGGGAAGGTCACCTTTATATAAAAAGGGAAGATCACCTATATAAATTTATGTAAAAGGGGAAAAACAACACCTTCACACAGTATAGTACTGATATCATTTTCTTGGGAAGCTCAGCTCTGTGTTTAAGTGGGTAACTATAAACACATAATCTTTTTTAAAAATACTAAATTCCTCAGTTAAAAAGACAACACTCTGTCTTGCATTATTAACTGCAACTGAGCAATGCTTTTCATGGAAAGTTACTGTCCATATTCTAAGGAAATCATGAGACTAAGAAAGAGTGGGACACATACTTCCATTCCCCCTTTACTGCCAGGATTTGGGTAATTACTTTAAGACACATCAATCTGAATACCATAGCTGACCCATTTGCATGATTTTAGTTATTTTGAATTGTCAATCTGGGATGTCTACTTGTCAAATGCTCAGAATTCCTTTAATAGCTTTGTGATCCCTACCACCCATACCATTAAGACCTGTTGCCTTTGCCTGAGTGAAAATTCATATACTCTCTGGTATGTAAATGTAGATAACGGGAAATGTCAACAAGAGCTGCTGGCTCCATATATCCTAGCTCTCGACTATATAAGATGTTCACATTTTTTTTGTTGTTGTTACAATATTTGGCATAAAATCCAAGAGACATATAAAACTGCAAAAGATGACTATGCAAAGTCTTACTTCCTTGTCCAGATTAGAAACAGTTTCTATTGCTATATGAGCTATGAGTCCTTTTACATAGAGTGTAAAAAAAAAAAATCAGAATCCAGTTTGAACCTTCTCTTATCCCTTTTCCATAGAGAATCAGTGTTAAATGGGTAAGGAAAAAGTCCACTGTACTCTAACTATATTTGTTCTTTCAAGATGAGCTGGAACATCCAAGAGTTCATAATTGTTGGGGTAAAGATCATTAACAACATAACACAGACCTGCCTGATATCTTCCCAGCTCTATTTTGACATTCAGCTAGAATAATGACACACAAACCAGAGCGCCCTACAAAAATGGCAGTGTTGAATTCATACCTGGAGATTTGGATTCAAGTGTATTTTTACAACCTCCCCAGGAAAATATTTTTTAAAAATATTTAATTATGCACACAAAACTGGGATACAAGCCAGAGGTGCAAGGGTAGTGAAAGGATTCACCAGAGACAGAGTCAGGAGCAGAACAGGCAGATCAATGTAGTACATTGCTGAGGGGAGCAGCGGGTAAGACAGGAGAGGTCTGCTGTGCCATGTGGGTAACCTCCAGGGCAGGAGCTTGAACTCAAACTGAGGAGGCTGTGGCCAGCTTGCAGTGCTGTGCTTTAACCCACTGTGCCACCAGGGAGGGCCCTCTCCCTAGGAAATTCTAATGTATAGTCACTGAACTCAAACAGTGGAGAGTAAGCATACCTGCAAGGAATCACAGTCTAGGGAAATACGAAAGTTGTCCAGTTCCCACTGTGCAACGGCTCTCGCCACTACTATCGTGGCAGTTATTTTTACAAAGAAGGTAAGCAATTGTCATGTCAGGGCATGTCATGTGTAGCAATCCTAAGGGTAGATTATTGTCTCAATTTTTCAAAAATAAGAATAAACACTCCATAGCAGACAAGTGTCACACATCCTCTGTGAGTCTGGCTCTATTTGGGACATTTGGGATCTAGCCTAGATTACATGACAGGATCAGCTTGTGCACAGATATGATGAACTTTCCTAATGTGCACAGAGCATGCCATTCTCAAACACGGGCAGCCACAGCCATCCAGACCTGTCTCTGATGAGCACACAGATAGGGGGATTCTCCTTAACTCCAGCTTCAGAGCCACTGTAATTAGCATTAGCAATCTCTTTCATCTGCTTGTGCATTTAGGACAGGTCCAGCAGGTCTTAGGAGAATGATAAGGATGCAACTCTTCTATTATTCTGTCAGTGACTAACATCAGTCACACTTGAAGATCATTATTAAGTCATGCTGCAATCTTCACCTGCCCAGATTAAAGAACCCATCTCTTCTAACCTTTTCCTCAGAGAAATGACCCCATGGACCTTTCATCTTTTTCACTGCTCTTTTCTGCATGCTCTTCAACTGTCATTAAGTCCTGTGTGAATAGAAGTGATGAATAATGTGTATAACCCTTCATAAAGCTGTCTTTGTGGACTCGTCCTGCAGGCACTTTGACTCTGGATATAGTGTATCTGTGGGGCATTCACATTAGAGGAACCTGAGTTAATATTTCACACAATCTGATTCTGACTGAAACACCATTTATTGAGCACTTACTATATGTGAAGGCAATATTCTAAATTACGTGCACCTGTCATCTCACTACATACTTACAATGCCCCTTTGAGAAAGATATTGCAAATTCCCATTGTATTGGAGAACAAATGGAGGCTCAAAGAGATTAAATGGCTAGTGATACGAAGCTAAGAACTAGAAAGAATCCAGTGTGGGAGAGCTAAAAGGTAGCAAGCCATGACAGTTAAAGTCAATTCATGGGTGATTCAGAACTTCCCGGAGGGAAATATTAAGGAAAATATTAAAATAAAACCACTTGGTGTGAGGAACAACATATCCTAACATTATAATTGGCTTCTTTCTTCTTTCAGTGCTATTGGCATATACTTAGAGCAGGTATACTATTTACTAATGAACAGTTCATGGGTGAGGAGAATGTGTTTCCCTCCCCCCTATTTCTGCACAGAGAAGCTTTAATAAAGCATTTGTTGCAGGGAGGTCCTGTTAGATTCCTGGTAGCCAGAGAGGTCTGAAAACTATTTTAATTCAAGGAAAGAATTATGGCACAGGATTTTTTTTTTTTTTTTGGTCAGATAAGTGTGACAATTTAGCAGGTCTGTGGCTGACATTGTCAAGCCAAATGGACAATCTAATAGCTTCACTTACAAAAGAGTCTTCCAACTATGTGACAGTCAGATCGTCCCTCACTGTAAAACTGTCCTTCCCTTTCCTGTGTGACTAGGACCTGCTGTGACATCTCTCACTTGACTGATTTGCATTTTTTTTGGAACAAGAAGGCAATTAATAAAAACATCTTATTTGATTCCTTCCTGGCAGTGGAACACCAAGACAGAACTATACTGTCCTCACCATGCCAAATGAGGTTCAAGTTGTTGATTCCTAAGCAACTGGGAAATGTTTGGCCAAAATTTCTCTATGCTTAAGAAAGGGAGAATTTTCTCAACATAGAGAGTCACTCATTGGTCACTTGTTGATTCCCACATCGGTCCATTCTCTCCTAATTAAAGAGAGATAGGGGGAAAGAAATGATAGGATTTTACACAAACTTTCAGGCCTATTCAATCATTCAGACCCAAGTTCCACTGATTTCTGTACCAGAGGGAGTGAACATGACCATGCAGGGAGCGGTGGGAAGGGTCCAGAAACCACAGCACATAAGCAGAAAGTGCTACTCTTGGAGATAATTATCCTAAAGGGGAGGCAACGATGTGGCTAGAGGTCATATAAAAGAGAAAGGAGAATTACAATTTAATCATCATTTTAGGAAAGCCAATATCCATGCTATCCATAGATAACCACAGCAGAGGTTGTTAAAGAGGCTTCGCCCTTCCTAACCGTCCCGTGGAGAAGGCCCAGTCTTGGAGTGTCTTCCAGCCGGGCCACGAAAGGGAAAGTCAGAGAAGGGGGAGCCATGTGTCCCCCCAGGAGTAGGTTTCCAGTTCCTGATTTCTCTTTCTCTCTCTGGTAACAAGGTGTAGGCTCAATTCTTTTAACACTTCCTAATAATTCTTGTTCATAAAGAGAAAGGCCCGTAGCTGTAGGAATCAACACTGCATAACTAGAATAAATAATATTGTTGCATTTCTGTAGTAGCCTCATTAAATAAAAATAGTTTGCTTATGAAGACCTCTAAATAATCTTCTAAAATTGTTAATTGTACAACTTAATTGCATTGACAGGGATGTAGCAACATTTTAAAATTTCACTTGAATAACTTATTTAAAAACGAGTGCACAAGATTGTTTCTCGTGAGTGGAGATTTGATGGCCTGAGGGTTTGGTTTGATATCCTGGATATCTATCCTGATAAAGGCCAGGATTCAATGACTGGGTTCCCTGATATTTTATAATTCTTTCATTACCTTCTTTGATCCTCTGTTATTCTGTCTTTGCTCTGGTGACAAACCTGACATTTCTCAAAGGACTGCAATAACAAAGGAAAACATTTGCTTCCAGCACTTATTCCATGAAGGATGCCAGTTCCAGCTCTGTGCCAGCTCTCCCAAGTATGTGCCACACTTGGCTTTGCATTCTGGAGGTCAACATGGGGCTCAGACCCTCTGCAGAGTGCACTTCTTACAGCAGGGATTCCTGCTTGGATTTCACATCTTAGTCACTCATTTCTAATGGCCAAAATAGGTTCTATGGACGGTCTTGCTATTAGCATTTACTGGAGAGGACTGTAAATGATGTGACAAACTGCAAATTGTGGGGCCTCCCTTGGTGCAGGGGTTAAGTCTCAGCACTATCAAACCATCTACAGCCACTGCAGTATGAATTCCACCCCCGGCCAGAGTGGTGACTCACATGGCGCAGCAGACCTCTCCTGTTTCACATGCTGCCCTCAGCAGTGTATTTCAGTTGATCTGCCTGTTCTGTTCCCCACTCTGTCGCTGGTGAAGCTTCTCACCGCCCCTGAGCCTCTGGCCTAAACTCCAGTTACTCTATGCATAAATAAATAAAAATAAATCTTTAAAAAAAAAAAAAAACAACAAATGTATTCCTTGCACAGAGGTGGGAATGAAACGGAAACATTACAATTTACCATAGAACCACTGTGGCTGGGGACATGTGGATTATAATTAAACTTTTCTCAGCAGGGTGCAACTGCAGACATCAGTACTTCCAATTAAAACCATACTGAGATATGGCTCTGTCAGGTCTTCACATAATTAAAAAGGGACAGATAAAATAAATAAAAGAGCTTTCAAAGAAGTTGGGTTATGACAGATATTAATATGAGACAAAAGAAAAAAATTAGGGCACTAAAACAAATTTTGTTTGGGTTTTGTCCCCCCCTTTTCTACACATTCAGGCCACAAGATTATTGGCCATATCAAGAAGAACATGGATACCCCTACGGAAATGTACAGTACACTAAAGGAACTCCTTTCCACAGAGAGTCTCTCTCACAGGCATTCCAGCTCTGGCAGGTATTGAAATGAGATAAGAAATGTGGAAAATGGGCCTCACTGGTGGCACAAAGGTTTGTCTCTATGAGGCAATCTACAGCCACAGCAGCTCAAGTTGGATCCTCAGCCAGGGAGCTGACCCACATGGTGCAACAGACCTCCCCTGCCTCGCCCGCTGCTCTCCTCAGCAGTGTATTTCAGTCGATCTGCCTGTTCTGCTCCCCACTCTGTCTCTGGTGAGTCCCCGTGCCCCTTCCCTCCAGCACCTCTGGCCTACACTTCAGCTCTTGCATGCATAAAAAAATAAATCTTTAAAAATGTGCAAAAATTCCTTTTAAGTAAGGGTAAAGAGAAGAGAAAGGGGATGAGGTAGGAGCAAAAAGACTGGGAGGTCAGATATGAGAGAGCGAGAGAGAGAGGGATTAATACTATTTGTATCTGCTAATGTTAATGTAGTTTATGCATTAATTAATGATCATTGTGTGCAATAGATTCTCCATAATTACTCTCAGAAGATGACAACACAGACTGGATTTTATTGAAATGGGAAGTAAGAAAACAGATACCTAATTATAGTAGAGGTACTGTGGAGGAAAGATATCACTTATGTCAAACTCTACAACACAAGGGAGGAATTTACTATAGCATGCTCTTTTAAAGTTATTTAGTGCAGGGAAAGGGGAAGGAGTTTTAAGTTTTAATTCCCAGCTGTTGCTACTGGGCTGGTAAATTTGAGTCAATTTCCAGTGTCTTTACATTGATGATAATATGAACCTCTGTAAGACAGGGGCAAAGATACCTACCTTTCATTTAATAAATTTTGATTAAAATCCTGGGTACACAGGGGTTAAAGTCCCAGCCACTGCCACTTAGTTCAATCCCCGGCCAGGGAGCTGACCCACATAATGCAGCAGACCTGTCCTGTCTCCTTGCTGCTCCCCTCAGCAGTGTATTTCCACAGATCTGCCTGTTCTGTTCCCTACTCTGTCTCTGGTGAATCCTCTCATCCCCTAGACCTCTGTTCTACATCCCCATTCTTGGTGTATGCATAAATGAATGATACACACACACACACACACACACACACATATGTGTGTATGTGTGTGTGCGCGCACGTGCGTGTGTATGTATATATGTATATATATATATATTATATGTGTGTATGTATATATGTAATATATATATTTAAATCTATATTGTAGGCTTTAGGAATTTGGCATAAAAATAAAATCTCTTTATCTAGATTTTTACTTCCTACAGAGGAACCTAAACAGTATTAACATATACTATCATATCAAGGGCTGTTGAATAGGGGGAAGAGACAATCAAACTGGCAGTGGGCAAACAAAATCAGTGGTAGAAGGAGGTCAGGGAAGGCCACTATGAGAATGGAGAGTGAGGCTACCAGATCTCCAGGCAGTGGACACCTCAGAAGATACAGCAGTACAAAAATCTCAAGGAGAGAATGAAGCTATTTGTCAGAGGGAAAACATTCTCACTTAAGCATGTTAGTCAATGACAGAGTGACAAGAGATGAAAAGAAAGGAAGCCAAGGCCAGAATACACAGGATCTCACAGAACCAGGTTGAGATTACAGTTCAATGTGAGTGGAATGATTAACCAGCAGCAGTTTTGTAAAGGGGAAATATTTTAGACATAGTGCATGGTGAGTAATGTTATTTAGGAAAATTTTAAATGTTTAATAATTTAAGAAAGATCTATTTTGCTCCCTTCAGGCTTCTTGTGGTCAAGTCAAGCTGAATTTGAGAATAGCTGAATAAACAATTTGAGACATGACATTCTTGTAGCATAGAGATCTGTGCAAATTTAAGGGGTATTTGTTCTTTTTAATAAAGTTGGTTGAAAGAGTTATTTGATTTCTAAGCCTGATCTGATACTAATAAATGACAGAGTGCCCCATTTAATCTCATCGTTTTCTGCCTAAGCATCTGTCTACCAAAATATTGAACTGGTTACCTGTAAATTGTCTTGCCCATAAAAGCCAGATCTTGTTCTACTTGTCTTTGCCCAATGATGTCTGATAACTGGGGAATTCCAGTTATCTCTGTAATCTGGGGGAAAGTTGAAAGCATTTCTTCTTTCCCTAAAACAATAATCTAATGCTGTATTTAGAGAAGATCACGTTTCAAAAATTCCTTGTTACAGTATAAACAAGTAGCCTTAAATGATGAAAACAGACCAGTAACATTTTGGGGTGAGCAAATCAATAGCCAGTTGGTCACTTGGCAAGCCATAAATATCCAACCCAGAATGAATGAATTTGATTTGGAAAAAGGGATGGAAAAGAGACTGAGGAGGTTAGACTCAAAGACTGTAAACTTATAGGTCTGAATACGGACAGAGAAGTCAGAGAAAAACAACATAGATTTATTATCAATCTAAGCCTTATTTTCTACCCCCTAATCCTACCCTCATCTTCAAAACTCCTGTATTTTTGGTTATTATTATAATAGTTTATTTTTACATCATTTTGTGCCCTTTCCCATCTCAGTTGTAATCCCCGTGGGCTTCCCATCACCAATTCACCCACGTGCCATCACCACAGTCCAGTGCACTCCCCCCATGCCCTGACCCCAATACTCCTGTATTTTTAAAAATCTAGTCAAATACTGCCATCGTCATACAGCTTCCCTGATTCCCAGCAGGAAGAAGTTCTTCTCTCTCTATGGCACTGAATACATTTCACTTTGGATTTCAGTTACCTTGAGGCTATGACTAAATTTCATTAATATTTGTATCTCCATTTTCTAAATGTAGATGCTCTGTAGAATGCTTTCTCCACAGTGGACATCCAACAGCTAGTGAGGGAGCAGGGAGAGAGAGAAAGAGGGTGAATGGACGGAAGGAGGGAGAAATTGTTAGCAACATTTCCTGATTATTTATTCTTAGACACACCTGTCACCTCAGCAGACATCAAAAGCACAGCTTCCCCAGATTCTGTTGAATAAAAGCAAAACTTTGCCATATTTTAAAAAGAATTTATTTTTAATTCTTTCACCACTTAATTTGATTCAAATACTTCATCGATACTTATCCTCTGCTCAGTATAATGAAGCAACAAGACATATAGAAGAAAGTTTCATTTCCAAAAGGCACCTCAGAGTATGCTTTCAATACTTAACTGCAAACTTGGCAGTGGGTAAAGGCCAGGGAGTGATTTATAACTCAATAACAATCGAAGGAGTAATGTGCTTAGTGGCATGAGTTAAAATAATGTAGTAATGCTCCAAATCTTTAAAGTTCAAGAATATAGGTTAAGGGAAATCAAGTTGTACTTGATAAGCAAATGGTGTTTCAGTTATCTGGAAGTACAATCACACTAATGAACTGAGCTGGAGGCAGAAGGAGGTTTGCTAATCAGGGAAAAGAGTCAATTGAATTTTTCCAGAGACTGAGGTGTTAGCTGAGCTGTGAGTGAGTCACAACTGGACAGAGGAGTTGGGAAAACAGTGAACCTTGTGTCTGGGAACTTAGGCAGCTCGAGGCTCATCAGTAAAAAAAGGTCAGTCTTGTTTCCCTTTTTTGCTAATGCTAAATTCACTCCTGAAATTGAACTCAATAGAACTTCATGGTCTTCAGCAACATGCTACAATAAATGTTTGAAACCTTTTTCCTTTACATTTGTTAACTAGAGTCATTATAGACTTTTTAATAGGAATGAAAAAAAGCCATTTTTATACTTCAGTCACCGTGTTACATAGTCCACAGAAGCTTAACTCTCAGAATCTTTCACACATACATGCATATGCATGAATGTGTCCGTGTCTGTCTGTGTGTGTGGTTGTTCGTTGAAGTGACAGACATGAATGTGTGAGTCACAAAGAACTAGATCAGTTTCAAGCTTGCCTCTTAGCTACTGACTTTGAACTAGTCCTAAACTCTGTCAGTCTCCATTTATTTATTTCTATACTGAGAATTATGATAGTATCTTCCTTCCTTGTTGCATGATTATAATTACTCAGTGTGATAAGAAATGTGCTTATCCAAGTAAGTAAATAAAAGGTAGCTATTATAATTATACTAATATATCACATTCTCTTAATCCTTGACAGTATTTTGGATTTTTAAAGTCTGTATCTTTTAAGACAAATATGCTCCTGTTTATTTACTTACCAACATCGTTAGCTCACTAAATAGGAAATATGGATTTTTGGGTCAGAGGGACTTGGGAATGAAGCAGAAAAGAATAGATTTCAAATTCTATTAAAGGGCTCCCTAATAGTCAAGAATGAAAAAGTAGCAAGTCTGACCATTTTAGCTAGAACTCAACTGTACTGATATGCCCATTTCCAGTTTCCATAACTGTCTCAATTAATTTACAAGTCCACAATGTTTCTCCAACACAGAGGAAGATGCCATTGTACAGACAGCAAGAAAATGAAATGACATACAATCAGATTCACATATACAGCCATTGTTCTTGGTGATTTTCTGACTACAAGAATTGACAAATGCATCCTAACAAATGGTGAGGAAATTAATATGGGAAGAATTTCTCGAAAGGCTTTTGTGGTTCTTAACAGATGTGTTCCTATCTTAGAAGACCACATGATATGACCCTTCATTAAGCATAATAATCAGGATTGATGGCAATTAACCTTATAGTAACCACTTGGTAGAAAACTGGCTATGTATTTTATATTCATTTTTGTAAAGTTTTAGTTTTACAACACTCATGGTGAAGATTCCTTTTAAAAAAAATCATTTTACAAATTGGAAAGTTGAGGCTCTGAGAGTTTAAGTCATTTACCATGATTGACCTTAGCAGTAAGTGGGAGAGTAAGACCTGGACGTCAGAGACCTCCAAAATGGATCAGGACCTTTTAGCCAAGGTGCCGCTCTATCATGCCTGATACTGACAATATCAGAATTAGTAGGCATGGAGGAATGTGTTGTACTGGAGGAATGTGTTGCTAGCACAGAAGAAAGACACTTAAATGAATGTCAGTGCAGGATGGTGAGCTCTGATCATGAAATGTATAGAGTGCTAGGGAAATTACAGGATAAACATCCCCACCAGTTAGGAACTACAGGGAAATGTACTGGAAGGGATGTCATTGGAGTTAAGTCTACAAAGAACAGGTGAATAAAAACTGTGTATCAGGTTATTTACAGTAATGATGGAAAAAATGTTAAAAGACCACTATTTATGGCTGAAATAAAAAAGATAAGAAAGAAAAGGAAACACACCAAATGGTTTCACTCATAACAGGAGTATAATGGACCAGGCGAGAAAATAATAATAATAATAATAATGAACAGTTATATACCAGAGACAATTTATGGGGGAGGAGTGGGGAAGGGGATCAAAAACAGTCGGGGGAGGGAAATGCACTGGACTTTGGTGATAGCACATGGGTGATTTGGTGATGGGAAGCCCATGGGGATTACAACTGAGATGGAAAAATGCACAAAATGATGTAAAAATAAACTATTATTTAAAAAAAGAGCATTACTATATAACGATAGGCCTAAGTAATTTACAAGAAACTAAAATAATCTTCATAATTAATGGTAATTTAAAATTAAAAGTCAAGAACAGTAGTAATTAAAAATACCATTTGGGATGATAGTTAACAAAGTTCTTTTCCTTTACCTCTAAGAATTTTGTCTATGTGGTTTGAGGAGCTTTTCAACTTGGACAAGCCTTTGGTATTAAACAGATAATGAACTGACTCTTGAATAAACTTGAGAATGTCTAACTTTGTGGCAGAAATAGCAGGTATTAGTAATCCTTATAAATCTTTTAAAATGCTAATTGTCAAGAGCCTTCAGTGAATGCAGTTGAAAATGATTCCATCGCTTTTGATTTAACTCTCGGTATAGTAAGAAGCCTGCCAGTTGGAGTTAAGATAAATTTTCAGATATATTTTGAACTTTGTATTAGAGTCACTTTCAAATAGTATTTACTGGAACCTTCAAGTTTGCATGGCAGCTAAAGGGAAAATGGAGTGGAAAGAGAGATCTGTTGTTTTCTTAGCTTTGCCTTCCTACAGCAAC
The DNA here is from genome assembly GCF_000260355.1 of Condylura cristata. Lineage (NCBI taxonomy): Eukaryota > Metazoa > Chordata > Mammalia > Eulipotyphla > Talpidae > Condylura > Condylura cristata. The sequence continues at coordinate 24,540,555 of NW_004567116.1, forward strand.
TTAACTTTCATTTGATATAAACACAAAAGTACCACATTATATACATAATCTTGAAAAAAATCACAGAAGCTCTGTATTCTAGATAAAAAGGAACATAAATTATAACACATGGTCCACATGTAAAAATGTTAGGCAAGGCTGTCCTAGAACACATGATAAAGCAGTCAGATGATTGCCTCTGATAAGTTTATATTCACGTGAAATCGGATAACATTCAATTGATTTATATTCAATATTTTCTCTTATAATAGATACTTTAAAAGAGACATAAACATGAGTGTACGGTGACAATCGCAACTGCTAGTCAGTTTTTATTGTATGACGGCCACAAATAACATGGACATCACTGTCATCAGTGTTGGGACTTTTCAAGAGTCAGAAAACTGATTTTGTACCATATCCTACTCTAAGCTCATGCCATTATTGACTCATCTGGTTCTTTCAGCATTTTGAGATAGGTGCTATTCCTATCTCCAATTTACAGCTAAGGAGACCAAGACACAGATTGATGAAGCACCTTGGCCAAAGTCACACCACCAGTTAAGTGAAAGTTGTGTGATTCAAGTCCAGCAGTCTGACACCTGAAACCTTGACTTTAACCTTTTGTATGTTTCTTGGTGAGGACCTCCTACTGAAGCTCCTAAGACAAAAGGAAGTGCACTCTTCCCCCAATGAGTCCACTTGTTGCACTTCTGGAAAAATGCATGTATTAAAACTGCACCATAAATACTACTTGCTATAAATAAAATAGGTTTCTAGGCTTAGTTAAAAATTGCCTTTTCATCCCCATGAATGTCTGGGGAGACATTCATACCCAGAATATAGAATGTGGTGTAGGAACTGCACTTCAGACTGCAGGGGAACAGATATCCTTGACTCCTGCCTCTAAATAACAATACCCTCACTAGGAAAACCAAAAGTACCATCCAAACTACTGGCAGGTTCTGCTGATCAGTGGTAGCCAATCTCTGATGCATGAAGCCTCAGAGGCATCTTATTCTCTCTGCAAAGTCAACCAGGGCAGCTCTCTTTTTATTCATTTCATGCACTGGGGTTTCAGGTGCAGTCAGCTGAAGATGAGCAAGGAATACTTTTCTGGGGCTATGGTAGCATTTTTTTTTTTTTCTACATGCAAGTAAGCTACCAGGGTTATTTTAAAGTCTTTAAAGGATCAGCAGGAGATGGCAGCTCAAGGGAACAGTCGGAATGGTATGAACAATAGCAGTGATAACAGTGCTTGAAGGAAAATGTATTTTAGAATAAGTCTGTGCCTGGATTTTATTGTCTACTTATCCAAGGCATCCCCTTGCTTTTTTTCTCTTTAAGCCAAAAAAATAACTTGTCTGTGAGACTGTCCAAGGAATTTAATAAAAAAGTGAGTGAATGAGGCACATGGAGGAAGGAAGAGGAATAAACTAGAACCACAGGGTATTTTATAAGCTGATGATTAAAATGTCAACTGTTGCTTCTCAGAAATAAAATGAAAATGTAGTAAGTTCTGGATAGATGCCAAATGTTATTGTCAGGAGATCCATGGGAAAACTTCATAGCAAATTAAGGACCCAGTTTCCAGTGAATCATTAGCAAGCGTGTATTAGTAACAGGCCAGGATTTGGAGTGTGATGCTTGCAGAATGACTGCCGGTTTAGGCTCTTACTAATTGGGTGACTTTGGGCAAATTACATAACTATTTTGGCATCTCAGCTTCCTCACAGACTTGTTGCCAATATTTTCTATTATTCATCGGTATTTTCATATCAGTAGAATTTTCACAATTTAAAATCTGTAAGAGTTTGAGTAACTGAAATAAATACAAGAGAAATTGATCTAGGGCCCCTACTACTTTTATGGTCCACTAATAATTAAGGTGATCCCTAGATCACCTCGTCAAGAATTTTAGGTATGCTTAGAAAATATCAGATTATATCCTCGCTAAGAGTTCTTCTATTCTGAAGTATTCTTTCATGTATTCAACAGACATTTATTATGAACTTGAACTTCATCTCTATCACTCACTGGCAGGCATTGAATACATAATATAGTTATATTACACCTGCTTTCCAGAACTTTGCCAAATACTTACCTAAGAGTGGTTAGTTATCTAGTGGTTGTGAGTTATATAATAGAGGTGGTTAATTATCACCAATCCATTCCTACTCAGTCTGAAAACACTTCCTTAAATTTATATATTCATTCATTATATATCTATTTTCCTCTGCTGAAAAGTCAGTGAATTGAAGTAATCCTCAGTATTTCTGACTCTACTCCAGCTTCCCTACCTCCTTAGCCCATTAGAAACACTCCAGACCCACAGGGATCCCTTTGTAAATCCTTGGTCTTATTTTATGTTTGGCATCTACTGAACCACACTAGCTGATTAAATTCCAGATTAGTATTGTGATGAGAGAAGTTGGTTGCCTGCAAATCATCTTTCCCTGCTTCTTACTTTTGTTAGCTTAAGCAAGATGCTTAATTCTCCATGCCTCTACCTCAACTTCAAAATAGTGTTGATAACATTACTGACTCTGAAGGATATTGTAAGAACTGACACTCCAGAGTTAGTCCCTAAAACAAAACCTAGCTCAGGCTGATTGCTTAATAAACATTTGTCTATGGATATTAACGTCAACCTAGTGAAATTGAGAAGTGAATCATTAAAACAGTGATTTAGTGATTTTTTGAGTTTCCTGAGGAACTCTGATTCCTTAAAAGATGAAGATTTTATGGGGAGAAGGACCTGGTTTTAAATATGTTGAGTAATGCTGATTTAAATAAATTTAAACTGATTTCTTAAATTCAGGACTATGCAGGGCCTTTGTTAAAAAAAAAAAAAAAAAAAAAAAAAAAAAAAAAAAAAAAACCCTTATGGCCTCCCTGGTGGTGTAGGAGTTAAAGGCAGTGCAATCGAGGGCCCTACAGCCACTGCAGCAATAATTCGATGCACAGCCTGCCAGGGAGGTGACCCATATGGCATAGCAGACCTCTCCTATCTCATCCACTGCTTCCCATCAGTAGTGCATTTCAGTCAATCTGCCTGTTCTACTCCCCACTGTCTCTGGTGACTCCTCTCACCTCCCTCCCCCCGTACCTCTGTCCCAGCTCTTGTTGTTGATTCTCAAGGTAGAACAATAAAAGATTAAAAGAGAACTTGAATTGTCCTGAGGACTGAACACTGATCAGAGGTTGGGTAGTGAGAATGGCTGTCATGTCACATCACCTGCAGTAGCCTCAGGTGACTTACTGAAGACTTATTTTGGGTCAGGCACTGTGTCCTGGTCATTCAAATATGTTCTCACTTATGTTTTATATCAACTCTGTGTGATAACAAATATCCTCATTTTATAGATGATGAAACTAAGGCACAGAGAAGACAAATGCCATCTCCATACAAGTAAGCGGTGGATCTTAATTCAAATGGCATCAGGGCATCTTGTGCCTCTGATCCAGGCTTCTTTTCGTGAATACTCATTGTCTCATGTTACTGAATGTTTCTCCTAAAACCTGGAGTGTTTTCTACTGTCAAATAATTAGTGAGCTATGAGTTGTTTCTGTTTCAGAAGTGATTGTTATCAATTATGGAATTATTAATAGTGCATCCCAGCTGCTTCTCATTTCTAAGAATGTTAATTAAAATATAAATCTATCCAAGAATTTGGAGAATTTATGACTGAAGATGTTTACCAAGATTTTGGTAAAAATGCCCAGCATGCACTCAGTAAATAATATAGATATTGATTTTATACTTCACCACAAGTCAATAATTCTTCCTTTAGAAAATTATATTACCTCTGTGACAATGTGAGGGTTCAGTGGGTGTTGCCCTCTCTGCAAATGATTCATCTAGTTCTCCCATTTGCCTCAGGATTTATTATATATATATATATATATACACATTTTTATATGCATCCTGCAGAAGCAGTCACACCACCTGAGAGGCTCACACTTAATTGTTGAAGCAGAAAAACAGAACCAGCTTTTGGCAGAACTGGAGACTTTTGGTTTTAACAGACAGCAATCTTTCTTTATAGAATTAAGATATAAGAAAATGGTCAAATCCATTCACAGTCATGTATAAAAAAGATCTAATTAATTGTAGTTTCATCCATGCTATTCTATTACCAAAATCTTGTCATAAAAAGAAAAAACTGTTTCAAAGCTACATTAAGCCAACAATTCCTCTGTAATGGCGCAGTTAAGAGACCAGCTATTCATTTCCAATAACCAAGGTGGAACTGCTTTTAGAAAACATCATGCTAGCTTCTCCATATCTTGCCATTTGAGTAATAAGCAAAGGCCATAGGCTTCATGCAATGCTGACCTCTCAGAATACTTACACTGCAGCCACTGAGTCTAGTGACTCAACACAGTCAGCGCCAGCCCAATCTTGACGTCTGCCATCCTCAGCCAATGTCTTGACTACAGTCCTTCAAGTTAATAAACCTACATATGTCTATCAGTCATCTTTTCATCTGTGCATGTGTCCATCATGTCCTTTTGTTAATTTCTGCTTTGCTCAGCCAATCATTTTATTATGTTGTTTGTAACCCTATTCCAAAGTAAATTGTTCTCATCTCACCATATCCTGAACACTTCCCAGAATATCTCTGCCATCTGATGTGGATCTTTCATTTGTCTATGCAGTGAGAATGAGTTAGCACTCAGCATTAATGATGCACCAGGCAATGTTCTAAGCAAGGGGCTAAAACCTGCTTCCTTTTCAAGAAAATCCCTTTTCCTATCCCCTACAGCTCTATAGCTCTACAGTCCAGGGTCACACCTCATGTCCTCTGTTGCTCCAGATCTTTATTTCATTTATTGTCATACAAACCCTACTCATCCATCAAGGTGTGTACTAGACTTCCTGACCACCTCTGTTCCACATCTTCTCTCCATCAACCAGATTTTCTGGTCATAACATTTTTTTGACCAGACTGTTGAAATACTCCCCAGTGTTTCCTTTCCTGTTTTCTACCATCATAGAGAGGGTGTAACCATTCACTTTAGTCATAGCTCACCTATCATATGACATCACTTCAAAGTCAACATTCTTGATATCAACACATTGTACCAACTTTCCTCTTCAGCCCTCTTAAGTACTACATTCTCACCCTCATCCTTCTCTTTTATCTTATTTCCTCGCCCACTATAGTCTGTATTCCATATTAAGCTTAGATCCCATTTACCTCTTTCACTGCTAACACCCCAGCATATCAAAATCTTACTCTCTGTATTAAACCTTCCTACTAAACTATAACTTTCAACTAACTCAAAGTTCTCAATTTTTCTCTCCTACACAAAGGTATGTAACTGCATTTGGAGAAAATAACATGTAATTTAGTTAACTGGTGGCACTTCAAATATGTGATCTTATGAAGAGCCTTGGTACAACTCAGTCATTTCTTTCTTCTTGTTATCTCTGGGTAGTTCCTTTCAATTTTCCATGGGTATTATTATATAACTATTAAGTTTCTCCTTATCAAAATTGCACCTCTCTCAGCAAAAGGGCTCTGGCTGGACTACACTATGGAGTCACATAGAAACAAGTATAAATTTGAGCTCCATTGTTTCTCAGTGTTTATAGCATATTATTTTTTTCTGGACTTATTTTGCTTATTTTTAATAAAGCAAATAATTCAATGTTAAAAATATGTTACATAAAAATGTGACACAAAATTAGTCCTTGCTCTATGTTACTGATATTGAAGTAGAGTGATGGGGAAGGGAAAATACAAACAATTTAATGGAAACAAGTGTTTAGTTTCCTTTGTTTCTCATATCTACACTTGGCTTTTAGCTTCCCTTTTGGGGTAGAAATTAACTACCTAAAACAAGCATTTAGGCCACTTTGTAACCTAGTCTCTTTTACTCTATGCTGAATCATGGCTTATTATCTAGTTCTTCCCACTTATTTCCATATGTTCACTTTCAAGTTTTTTGTTTCTATTTTCAACGTTTGGATAACTATTATTTTTTATTACTCATTTTCACTCAACATTGTATTGTAAGGACATTTTCCCCAATAATTTTAAAGTCCTTGAAAATAGAATTGTCAATGCTTGTATACAGCTTTAAGAATACACTATAATTTATATCTAACTATGCCTTCATTGTTTGGCATAAAGATTGTTTCCATTTTTCACCATTATAAATGATGCTGTGATTATTATCTTTGCACATAAAACTTTATCTGCATCTATGGTTCTATCCACAGGGTAGAATTCTATAAGCAGACTTATAGGGTCAAAAGCTATATTTTAAAGCTCTTTATACACATTATCAAATTGCTTTTCAGAAAGATTATACCAATTTATACACCCACCGACTGTGTATGAAAGAGATGGTCTCAACATACCACGATGTCATTAAGAATATATCCTGCTAAATTTTCAACCTCTCTCACTCTGAGTTCTTACAACAAAAGTTAAAATTATATTTAAGTACTTTATCCCCTAAAAATAGTAATTTTCTACTCAGTGTCTCTTTTTGGGTAGTATCTTCTCCTTCCCTTGACAGCCAGGCTCCTGGGGAGCGATTAGTGGGTAACCTTGATCTGTGTTACCTAATTTCTAATGTCTTCTTAATTGGGTCCCCATCTCTCCATTTAACAAATGCTACCCTGACCTTCTAGCCACACAGTCTAGCAAATCCTTCCTGCCATATTACATATTGGATTTAGGCATGTAACAATATTAATATTTTCGTAGAAATTCTGACTTCCCTCATTCCAAAGACAATATTTCCTTCTGCTTTTCTTCATCTCTCTACAAGCACTCTTCTCAGGAGAACTCTGCAGGTCATCTATATCTTTCTTATATTTCTTCTAGGTCATTAATATAGATAAATGGCTATGACAATGGTCTATAGCTGATAAATTCCAAAACCTTATTTAGTCCAACTTAAACTGGATATTATGGTGGATTGTCTGGTGAATTTCTTTCATGGATGTCCTTGGGAATTTAAAGTCTAAATGCCTGAAATAATATATTTTCTATTTTCATGCCCCCTAATCATATAATGACTGCTTTTGTAAAGGGCACTTCTACCTAGGTCTATCTAGGCACATACTAAAAAATAAAAATATAAAAAAAATCTGAGTTTAATGAATTCACTGTTCTTAATAAAAAATCAATAAATCTTACAAAATTATGTTCAGCCCTACACAACTGACTTCCACCTACACTTCAGTCTTTGTCTATGCTCATTTCTATCACCTTAGTTTCTTCCATTTCAAATTCCCTCTACATTACAGAGCACAGCAATATGACTGATATCTCTATATCTTTTCAATTTATCCTCAAATTATCCTACCCACACAACATGCATTGTAACAACCTACCCAGCAAAGAACTATTCAATGTTTGTGATCAACTCCATAGAAAATTCCTTAATTGAGCCTTTCTTCCCTCATACTTAAAATTCAACATTTACACATTTCATCCTATTCTACAGTACTTCCCTAAGTTTGTTTATTTACATATTCTTTCCTCTGCTAAATCGGCAGCCCCTTAAGAGAAATATTTTTCCAATTTTTCCTTGCATCTTAAGTTTTGGGAATTTACCAAGGGATTATAGAAATTACCCTGGCCTTCTGAATCTATTCAGTTTTTAAAAAATGCATCTAGGAGAGCATTTAAATTTTTATGGCTTTGCAATCTAATGGAAAACAGCTGTATATATTCTTCTGCACCACACATATTCTTGATGAAATTCCCCCATTCCTCTGTCTTGGACTACATCCTTTGTACATTTCTTCTACAAACCTGACTTATTTTCATAGCATTCATTGGTTCAGTTGCCTAATTCCATAAGGAAAGAGTCAGGTTCTTATCCCTGTTTTTGTTTTAATAAAGCATAGTGTACTAGAGTCTCAATAAATATTTGCTTATGACAGCAAATGTCAAGCATGACAACACAACAAGATCCAAATGAAGAAAACAGTGCCAATACCTGACAAAGAAACACTTCTAGCCTATCTCAAAAGGAAGCTCACTTTTCAATTAAGCAAACAGAAAACTAAAAAGTAATGAAATAATTCTTTTGGACTTTAATGAATAGGCAATGAATCCTAAGAGAAAAGAGCAATAAAGTCAAGTAATTGTTAACAATATATAGTCAGAATGTAGGCCACAGTGCGGACAGAGAGGGAACCCAACCTGGTAATAAATAGTTAAAACTGAAGGGCTCCACAATAGATTCTATCTACACAAGGCAAGGAAAAAAGACAGTGAACAATCTCAGAGACCTGCAGACCAAGAGCAAATAGCTAACACACCAACACTGGTGCCCCAGAGGAAAAAAAGAGGTGAAAACGGTTAAAAATTAATTGAAGAAATGATGACTAAATTATGGCAAGAATCTTGTCAAAGTTGATGAAACCATAATACTTCATATCCATGAAATACACCAAACCCCAAACAGGAAAAGAAAAATGGCACTAAAAGCTCATATTAATCAAATGGACAAAAACGGGGGAATAAAACACATAAAAATCATAAAAAGCCATCAGATTAATAAGACATATGTTATAAAAGGGCTTAAAGAATCATCACAGATTTCTCTTAAAATACTCAAATTAAAAAGACAAGAATGAAGGTCTTTTTTTTTTTAAGTATCAAAAGAAAAACTGTCAACCTATAGTTTTACAATCAATGAACATATCTTTCAATAATTCAGGTGTAAAAGAGTATTTTTACGCAAACAAAAGCTAAAAGAATTAATTATCAAGTAATTTACAGTACACTGAGCTTTCAGAAAGTTCTTTACCTGTAAGGAATTTGTGTCAAAAATGAGTAAGAAACTGAGAAGATGGCAATCAAGTGATTAAATATAAAAGATACTTCCCCCCTCATATTTAACTTAGAAAATATGACTGTATGAACTTAATAGTTACATACTTTGTAGTGTTTAACATGAGCAGAAATAAATTTTAATACAAAAATATCACAGCTACTAAAAATGGGGAAATAATAGTTTACTTCTGCATAAAGTATGAAGAGCCTGTTATAAGGGTCTTATGCTTATATTGAAGTAGCTTAATATTATTTGAAGTTAGACTGTGATAAGTTAAAGATGTTTATTATAAACCTTAGGGCAATATACTACTGAAAAAAGTACAGGGTAATAGCTAACAAGCCAAAGTAATGATAAAATAGAATAAAAAATATCCTAACGAACATGAGAAAAGAGGAAAAGGAATGAGAATAGATGCTATCGATAAAATACAATTACCGGCCCTCCCTGGTGGCACAGCGGGTTAAAGCACAGCACCGAGAATCTAAAGCCGCTTCCGCATGAGTTCGATTCCCGCCTGCCCCGGAGGTGACCACATGGTGTGGTAGACCTCTCCTGACCGGCCCGCTGCTCCCCTCAGCAGTGTAATTTGTCAATCTGCCTGTTCTGCTCCCCACTCTGTCTCTGGTGAAGCCTCTCACCGCCCCTAACCTCTGGCCTGTACCCCAGTTCTGTATGCACAAATAAATAAATCTTAAAAAAAAAAATACAATTACCAATAAGGTAGATTCAAGTTAATAAAGGCAGAGATTGTGAGATTAGATTAAAAAAGGAATACCCAATTATATGTGTATAAGAAAATCAATAAAATACCGACACACAGATATAGATACCATAGTATTTATAATTACTATAGTAATTATAAAAGTGCTAGAATAACTACAAAGTAGACTTCAGAGACAATAGTAAGTAGCAATACTAGATAGTGACCAAAGTGGATAACTAATTACTAACTCACATACATAAAAATGTCAAATGTGTATTTTGCTTGTGTGCACATACTAACATAACAGTACATGTTGTGATAACCGAATGAATTAAAGGAGAAATAGATGAATCTACAATTAGAGTTGGATAATTTAAGACTATGCTCTGGAAAATTAAAGCAAGTTAGTAATGATATCAAAGTCTTGAAAATATATACCTATCAACCTGCCCTAGTTGCTGTTTTTAAAATTCTCCACCTAAGATTCCAAAGATGCATATGAGAGAGAGCATAAATTAGACTACATTTGGACTATTAAACATTTCTTAATAAATTTTAAAGATTTAAGCTACATAGATAATGTTCTCTCACAGAATCCTAATTAAAATATGAATATATCATAGAAATATATTTGCAACACTCCCAAGTATTTACAAACTAACACATGCACATATATCACTGGCTCAAAAAAGATCACTAAATTAAAATGTATTTTACGTTAAATGAAAATGATACCACAAAATGTAAAATTTTGAGGGATAACACTAATACAATAAGGAAAACAAACTGAAAATAAGAAAGATATCAAGATATATATTTAGGCCCTCCCTGGTGGCCCAGCACAGCATTAAGAAGCAAAAGCCACTTCAACGTGAGTTCAATCACCACCCTGGTGGTGACCCACATGGTATAGTAGACCTCTCTTGATCTGCCCACTGCTCCTCTCAGCAGTGTTCTTCCTCAGTCAGCTTGTTCTGCTCCCCACTCTGTCTCTGGTGAAGCCTATCACTGCCCTTGCACCACTGGTCTGTACCCCAGCTCTGTATGCATAAATAAATGAAAAACTTTTAAAAATTATTTATACACACACACACACACACCAAGTAAATAGAAGATAATAATAATAACCAAGAGTACAGAAAACAGAAAAACACTTGAGAAGGTCAAATTTGAAATCTATTTCTTTGAAATGGTCAGTATAACTCACAAGCCTCTTGGCAGAATTATCAAGATAAAGAAAGCACATAAAAAAGACACATTTGAAAGACATCAAGTGAATAATCCAGGCATATTATAAACAATTATATGCCCGTACTTAAACATCTTAGATAAAATCACAAATTCCTGGATAGATCCCAACTACCAAGTTATTAAAGAAAAAAAGATGACTTCCACTATTAACAAAAATAGCACAACGGGGTTACCACAATTATCAAATAACTGAGGCAAAATATAAAAATTAACTGTTTTCAAGACAGTAGACAAGGAATGGCAGTGAGGAGCTCTGCTGTCTAAAGGAATGTTTATCACAGATGCTATTCAGTTTCTAAAGAATCTCTCAAACTTCCCACTATCTAGTCTTTAGATATGGAAATTCACCCAAGTCACCTATTCAGAGCTAATCAGGTTTTCTCCATCTAGACTTCAAGAAAAGTCACTTAAACTTTCTCACAAGTTTTTCAAAGAACCTTACCTTAATTTGACTTTCAAGAAATTTCCTCTGCCTGCCCTCACTTTACTTTACTCCCTAAGATGTCTCTATGAGAATGAAAGCTGGTAAGTAATAGATAATGTTTAAGGGACTTTATTTTGGTTAATCTTCACCAAAATAAAAAATATAGTAATATTAGTCTTAAACTTTGTAAATCTATGTACCTGTTTTAACCTTGATAGATTGATTTTTAAAATGTTATAATTTCAACTAAAGGTCAAATGATCCCAGGCTATTCTTAGAAAAAAGGTGATTGAGATCTCAGCTCATTTCATTTGCTAATGTCACCACTCTGCCTGCCAGAAATGTAGAAAATAAACCTCTGCTGAAGGCAGAGCAGGAAGACTTGCACCCAACTCCCATTCCCTTGTCTTCCTCATGCCCGCTCCCCTTTTTTCCCCCTTTTTCTAGGAATCTCCACTTGCCCACTCCGTTCCCACCTTGAGACCCTGCCTGGTCTGCCCCCCAATAATCCGTGATTGGGACAAAGAGTCTCCGACAAATATATGTGTACATTTAAGTGAACTTTTGCATGTATTTATTAGATGCAGAACTTAATAATTATAATTTATAACAACATAAATTTCTTAAGATATCATTTTTTTTTAAAGTAGCAGGTTAAAAATGGAAAATTTACTGACTCTATGGGTAGAAGAAAAGGTGAAATTTAAAACTTGTATAGATCCAAATCATTTTAATTCTGGAAATTTTCTGAGAATGAACTCAACAAATGCACAAAGCTGAAGTACATAGAAGATCATGGAGATTCTTAAGCTAGTAATCTATCAAATTGTTCTGTGTTGTTCACCAGTAAAAACCTTTTAAAATGATGAGTAGGTAGGTCTTCATCTAAAAACATACTCATGGTATTCTGTTAAGAACAGTTTAAATTCAGGCCTCCCTATAGCACAAAGGTGAAATTCTCAGTGCTGTCAAGCTATCACCAGCCACTGCAGCCTGAATTTGATCCTAGGTCAGGGAGCTGACATAAATGAATAGCAGACCTCTCCGATCTTGCCCTCTGCTCCCCTCAGCAGTATATTTCATCAATATGCCCGTTCTGCTCCCCATGCCTCAGGTGAATCCTCTCACCCCTTGTACATTTGGCCTATACCCCAGTATGTATATATATACATCTTAAAAAAAATAAATAAATAAATATGATGATTTTCTTCAAAAAAAAGGAAAAGTTAAAAATTTTGGCAGTATGATCTGATTTTTAGCTTTGCAATGGGAAGTTAATTTGTAAACTTTAGAAGTGAGCAGATGGGAGGAGTGTGTGTGTGTGTGTGTGTGTGTGTGTGTGTGTGTGTCTGTGCATCCAAGGAGAAAATGTCTGCAACTGTCCACATAAAATGTTAACTGGGTGGAGAAGCAGAGTGATTATTATTTTTCTTTTACAATGATCTCTGAATGTTCTAAAATGAAGCTGCAGCACATTTTATAATGAGAGAAAAAATCTATTTCCAGTTTAAATAAAATTAAAGCAAAAAACTTCCACTTACAATTTTAAAGAAATAAAAACAAAGACAAAATATGCTTCAGTTTCATGAATATCATGTTTTGCTCCTCTCCAGGAGTTTTTTTTTATATAAACAACTGCACTCATTCAATGATAGAAACATTGAACATCATTAAGCATTAGCCATTCTTCTAACTCATAACCAGTGCACAAAAAGTATAGGATGAAAACAAAGAAAAAAACAAACAAACAAAAAACAAACATTTCTACTTACCAGGGATTGTAAAATTAGTTGTGACCAATTTTCACTTCAAGATCCAGTGAGTTTACACTATCAGCCTCACCTTTCATGCAGGTAAATTCCCTAATGTGATGTGTAGGTGTGATTCTGGAGGGCCTCAGCGCCAGTGCTCTGTGAGACACCAGCCCCTTCCAGTCTTGTGCTGAGTCAGATTTGTACTGTAGATCTGAGGAAAAGAGACACCTCTGCTACACCTATCTGCTGTCCATGCACATTGATAGGTGCTCAGCATATGAGAATATGCTTAATATTTGAGGGACAAAATCTCAATGCTTCCCCCTCCCCAAATACAATAGACCACTTTAAATAACTGTATTTAATTAGATTTAATGTGGTCCAGCCTCTTCCCTACTTGCCTATTGTGCACTGATTTTGAGTTAAAAGAATGGCCAACTCAGGGCCTTCAATAAGTGCTTACTGAATGTTTCTTTTGAGGGGAGGACAGTGTTAGGTGGTGGAGAATCCTGAGTGGTGAAAATGAAAATTAATACTGATACTTAGTTTCTATTGTTAGCTAGGGACAAATCATAGTTTCTATTGTTAGGTACAGACAAATCAGAAAGTAGTGATGGCACACCAGTGAATTGGAGGTGGCAAGCCCATGGGGATTTCAATAGAGCTGAAAAAATATCCCCAAAATGAAGAATGATGTACAAATCAGAAAGGGTTTGGCTGGAGTTAATCTAGAACTCTAGATTCAAAGGATTCCACAAGAATGGGATCTGAATCGTAACCCAAGGTGATTTGAATGGCTTTACAGATTTATCTAAATTGACACCTGAAGAAGAAAAAGGCTTTTACCAAGAGAACAGAAAACTAGGTGAATGTGGTAAGTCATTAAAAATATATATAGTCTGTTGTCATTTTTATTTTATTAAGTCAAACAAAAAGTAGTCGTTTATAATGACTTTGTAAAAGAACTTAAAGAAGTTGAAGATGAACTTACATTATACAGACCAGTAGATGCCCTTATTTTCCCTTATTTTAATTAAATCATTTTTATGCATTAAAATGTACCTACCTATGATATGATAGAAATAAAAGAATAAAAATATTCCTTGAGGTCAAAACACTTGTTAATCATGTCTTCACTTGAACACAATTTGTTTTTTTAAGATATGGAAATTTTAGTGAAGAATCATTACCTTACACCATCGTTAATCTTTTTCACAATATCTGATGTCTCCCCTCAAGTGCAGTCTCCACAGTTACTCAACCACCAATTGTACCTTCACCACAGTCCAGTATCCACTTTGTAACATCAAAATAGATTTTATGCAGGATGATCTATTTAGTAAAGACTTTAATGAAACATCTTGTTGAAGATATATACTGCCTACTGCTACAAGATGTTATCAAATAACTGACAAGGATGGGGAACCATCACTTAGAAAGAAACTAAAATACCCAACCCAGACATAGTTATCTTTATCCCCATCTTAGAGCTGGAAAATCACAGCATGAGAACTGTGATTTAGAATCAGATCTGTCTAAGGCAAAAGCTGCATCATATAGCCTTTAATGATTGTACATGTAGCATCAGCACAACATACTGTAAAAATGCAAAGGGGTACAAAGTGTGATCCTAACCCCAGCATCCTATGTAACGCAGCTGGGAAGATAGAAGATGTCAAAAGACAATTCAGAACATGTCAAAGTATGTCTAGTGACAAATGAGTGATTTGTGCTTATGAGAACAGGCACTCACTGTCCAGGATGATATAAGAGATGAAGGGTGATGATTGTCCTGTAAACATAAAATAAGGGATATAAAATATATAAAATAAGGGATCTTTTCTGAACGGCAGGAAAAGGAGGATGAAGACTCGGAGACCAGAAACAAGGAAAACCAATGTTTGGTTTAGGAAAGCAAAATTGTTTGTTCTGTGTTCTAGAGTATAGAGTCAGATCAATGTTCATGTTGGAATGATCCTAGTAGGTGACATGTGGGAGGTAAGATGAAAGAGATTTAATAATAAAGGAGTTTCAGCTTTTGCAAAAACACAGCAGGCTCTGTAGAGCTGTGAACTAAGTATAGGTAACACCTATGAATCCTGCTTTTCATAAAATTTATAGCATTTCACAACTTCAGGCAAATGTGACCGTGTGAGGGAAACCTCTTCAACAAGTCGGTCTATAAGCAATAAATGAGAAGCTCACCTTTATAGGAAGGTGATCCCTTTTGGGATTCCCAACGTACTGCAGAAATCCTCAAAAAGGACACTAAATTTTTTCTCCACTCAATCCCCAGGACATTTCTTCCTCCTCATTCCCCTTAACTGAGCCACACTGAACACTGCTTGCCACTGCCTCTTTCCCCCTTTCTTGACACACAAGTTCTTCCAAGACACTTTGCCAGTGAATCAACAAACATTTCACATTTACTCTGTTCAGCAGCTAATAATGTTCTTTTCATTTCCTCTGTTCTTCATTCTGGTCATGCCACCCTTTGGAATAAGGAAAGGGCCTTAAAGGCAAATCTTCTTTCCCAAGAATGCCCAGTTCTGGACTCTAAATATTGTTTCCATTGCCAGAATGTGCTAACAATGTGTTATAATAAAAAAAAAAAAAAGACAAGATGACTGTCTATAGCTGCAAATGGTCATGAATGATCTTAGGATATTCAGAAAGAATAGAAGGTTTAGCAACGTTCCTACATCCTTAAGGAAAGGACTGGGGACTGGGTGATATCTTCATGGAAGTCACACTCAACACCTGCAACACTGATATTTCCTATTACATATGGTATTTATTTGCAGTTAATACTGTAACTGACTGGACAAAAAGTGTAATTACAAACAGTTTTAGGGTAGCAATCACTGACCAGTAAAACTACAAAGCTCTCAAAACATTTTCTTTACTTAATAATGTTGTTTGAGTTTTGTTTTTTTTTTTTTAATGTGAAAAATTGATGATGTCAGAAGAGGGTTTGATAGGCAAGCATCTGCTGAAATATGTGCAACAAGCCTTTAGGAAAGACTTGGACTCCTGATCCCAGAACATATAACAATGTGGGCAAGGACATCAATTCTGTGCAAGGCTTTATGACACTTTAACAGAAAAATAGAGAAAATACAGAGCCACAGGAAATGTAAAACAAGAAATTTCCAACAGTTCTTAAGATAACTCTTTTCAATACAAATGAAAATTAATATAATCATATTAAAACAATTTTTAATTTTTCTTTCCATTTGAACCCAATATATTAGTTATAACCTAGGAAAAATTACTCAGTTGATGGTTCTGCTCAGTTTCAACTGACCCTCCCTAAAAATTATTAAATTACCCACAGTATGCATTTCTCTTAGAGTATTCAATCCAGGAAAAAAAAAAAAAATCCCCATAAGGCTTTCCCAAATCACTTAACACAAGACTGCAACAAGCTTTATTTCAACACTATCTTGTCGAGGAAACCATTCCCAGCAATGCCCACTACCTATCCTGTAGGAAGTAGTGTACCTATCTTCACTTGACAACAATTCAAGTCCTGGTGTTCTCTAGCTGGTCGTGTTGACAATTGCTAAGATTTCAGGCAATGTGATAGAAGGTTTAAGGCAGAGAATCAGGAAGCTAAAAGCTAGAGGAAACAACAATGTATTTTCAGTCTGTATTTCTCAAAAAGATAGTAGCATAATAAGAACTAATATCATCAGTGTGTGAAATTCTTTTTTTTTTTAAGATTTATTTATTTTTTTCATACAGAACTGGGGTACAAGCCAGAGATGCGAAGGGTGAGAGGATTCACCAGGGACAGAGTGGGAAGCAGAACAGGCAGATCGATGAAGTACACTGCTGAGGGGGGCAGCGGGCGGGTCAGGAGAGGTCTGCCATGCCATGTGGATCTCCTCCAGGGCAGGCGGGGATGGAACTCATGTGGAGTTGGCTTAAGCTTCTTAGTGCAGTGCTTTAACCCGCTGAGCCACCAGGGAGGGCCTGTTTTATGTTTTTGTAGGGACATAATGAGGGCACTTGATTGCTCAGCAGTTAAAATGAACTAAGTAGAACAATGAAAACTCATGTAATAATTCAGTAAGTAAAGGGAATGTTTGCTTTTATGGTCTATGGGGAATATATTCCATGACCTTACACTCAAGAAACTTATAGCACACTTAAACACCTAAAATAGCTTTCATTTTATTCTTCAGGTGTTGAGACTTGAGACTTTACTGATGTAAAGCATTGTTGTAAGTACTTCACATCAGATCTTATCATCCATAAACAGCCTTACAAAAAAGTTGCCAACATTATCCCAATTTTGTAGGTAAGAACACTGAGATACAGAAAAATAAACAGCTCATCCAGAGTTGCATATCTAATAATCAGTGATGAGTTCAAGATAAAACACAAGAAATTTGAATTCATAGACCCTTAAATTTATTCCTCTTGAGAAACATGACAAAGCCTGATTAACCATGAAACGTTTAGAAGATATAAGTTGAGCCAAGTGAAGAATGGAGAAGGGGCAAGGAATGATGAGGGCCACTCAAGCAAAGGTGCCCCACTGGTGCTAAAGGAACCCCTGGGTACCTATGCCATGGGTGCTTTGGTATTACCACTCATTGTCTGAAGTTCAAGAAGCTAGAGTGGTGGACTGACCAGTCTCACTTTGTAAACAGTGTTATGATTCAAGTGACCCCTTACTATGTCTCAGGAGACTCAGGTTCTTTTGAGGGGGACTGAATACATATCTTAGGTGATAACTGGGCGCATTGTCATAAAAGATTTCTCTAGAACCAGTTTGCTTTGATGCTCAGACTGCCTTTTAAAACTGAAATTAAGGCCCTCCCTGGTGGCGCAGCGGGTTAAAGCTGAGAAACTAAAGCCACCTCCGCATGAGTTAGATTCCCGCCTGCCCCGGAGGCGACCACATGGCGAGGCAGACCTCTCCTGACCCGCCCGCTGCTCCCCTCAGCAGTGTACTTCGTCCATCTGCCTGTTCTGCTCCCCACTCTGTCTCTGGTGAATCCTCTCACCCTCCGCATCTCTGGCCTGTACCCCAGTTCTGTACGAATAAATAAATAAATCTTTAAAAAAAAAACTGAAATTAAACAAAATATAGAGTTTCAGGCAAATTCTGAAAATTCCTGTGTTGTGGTTTGTATAAGATAGAAAAGCCTTTTACAAGAATTTAAAATATTCTCAAAATTCATAAAATGCTATAAACTATATAATAAAAATCAGGGAGGGAGAGTCTTTTAGCCAAAGTAAATGAAACCTTAAAATTGCATGTAGGGCCCTCCCTGGTGGCGCAGCCAGTTAAAGCACAGCACTGAGAAGCTAAAGCCACTTCAGCATGAGTTCAATCCCCACCCGGGAGATGATCCACATGGCGTGGCAGACCTCTCTTGACCCACCCACTGCTCCCCTCAGCAGTGTTCTTCGTCAGTTAGTCTGTTCTGCTCCCCACTCTGTCTCTGGTGAATCCTCTCACTGCCCCTGCACCTCTGGCCTGTACCCCAGTTCTGTATGCATAAATAAATAAATCTTTGAAAAAATTGCACCTAAAATATTCAAATGTAGTGAAATAACTAAAGGGACACAAGAATGACTAAAAAGCTTAGATTTCAAGTAAACTGTTAATTGGAAAGGTGGGTTAAGATTAATCAATATATTTTTTCACAGGCAGCATAAATAAACATGTGTCATATTTAGCTGTGATATCAATAATTTAATATTTTTGTCTTCCATGTACATGCTTCATAGATTTATGTTCTGTCAGTAACCACAAATGAAACCTGGCATGTAGAAATGGAAGGGAGAAATGAAAGGAAGAATGAACTGAATGTGTAACAAACATCTAGGATGTTCCAAACATTGCAGGGAAATTTTACCTGTTGCATTTCATTTGTACCATAGATGGATAGCTGTTATTTTTATTCCATTACAAATCATTAAACCACAAGTAAAAAACAGGTACAAAGGTAAAATCCCAGGAAGCTTTCCTACTTCTAAGAAATGTTTTCCCTCTGAAGTTTTAGGATGCCTGGCAAAGTCATTCTTGAAACCTTGTGAATTCACATCCTAATTCTACAAAGTTGGTCAATTTATCTTACAAACAGATAAGGAACTACCCTGCTCACAGCCTTTTACTGGTAAATATGCAAAGTCTTTGTCATCAATCCAGTTCAACAAGGGAAAATACATCAATATATTTTCCTCCTCAAAATTGACTTCCAAATGAGCTGGCATTTGAATTTCAAAGTTGATGGAACTCAAAATGTGTGGTTTGGAAGAGAAAACTTGCATGGAATGGGATACTTTTGCTGAGTACTGCACTGAAGCTGGGTGTTTACAGCCAAGAAATGATTGAAACCCCTTTGCATGGCATGGCTTCCATGCCTATAATCTACTAGCTTCCAAATGCATATACTGATTTTAATCAAGTCAAATATTTCCTCTTTATCAGCTTAAAAGCTAAAATAGCAAACTAGGATTCTAGACCTTGATTGAAAATCAAGACATTTAAATTATCTCTCTTTCCTCCCAACATGTCAATGTTACTTTCAAATGTAAGCCCATGAGATTTATATAATTGTCTTAAAGATGTTTTAAAACATTTTTAACTTTTCAGTTTAATATTAAGAATCTCAAAAGTCACTACTTCAATGAACAAAGCAATCAAATTATTAAACCAATTTCTTTCTTTTTGCATGAGCAAGTTGAAAACACTCCCTGTGAA
This sequence comes from Condylura cristata, assembly GCF_000260355.1. Classification (NCBI taxonomy): domain Eukaryota; kingdom Metazoa; phylum Chordata; class Mammalia; order Eulipotyphla; family Talpidae; genus Condylura; species Condylura cristata. The sequence goes on from NW_004567116.1 coordinate 24,560,204, forward strand.
TGTTAGTTTGGAACTTACATTAGTGCTTCAAAAATACTACACCATTAGGAATTATAGGACCAGAGAATCAGAATGAACTTATCTAGAGTCTAAAACCTCAAGTGCTAGCTATGAACCAGATATTGCAATTTGGAGGCTTATGATGAAGTGAATATAGACTACTATTCCCCACACACAAAGGCCAAGAGCAATGCTAAGCAGTTTGGAGGCCCATGGTCATCTCCAGATTTCTCTCTGGTTACCACAGTCAAGAAAGTCATGTTTTCAGAGCACCTAGCACACCTAACAATGCTTGGATTTTTCACAACTTTGGGGCCCTATTATAAAATTAGATAACATTTTTCTTCTCTTCTTTCTTGGCACTTTTTCCCAGAGATATCACCTAGTCTCTCATGAATAGTGGAAGGTCACCTACCAAAGGGGCTTCTCCTGTAAGCAAGCAAAGGTTTTCCAGATCATAAATCCTGGGAAAACATAAATCCTGGGAAAGCTTTCTCTTAAGTAAAGCAGGATGAATATTGCTTTTTTATTCCATCTGAAATGTTCCATCAGATAAAAAATAAATAGGTAAGCTAGAGGAAATCAAAACAAATGAGTATATCTGGAATGTTTATCAATCGGTAAGTGAATCCAAATAATAGGCCCAGAGTAAACACTAATAAATTCATCAAAACTGCCACAAATGAACTCATGACTTTAGAGTCCTTAAACTGGCCAATAACAATAATACCAGAAATACCTTTGTCTTATTCCTTTTCCAGGAAATTATTCATGCTAATGATTATTATCCATAAATAGCCACTATCCTGGGGTTTTAGGAACTCTAGAAAATTGAAGCCCATCAAGTGTCAATCTGCAATGTTCTCCCTCCATCTCAGAACTTGCAAACAGCTCTCTCGAACTATCTCCTTCCTTCTCCCTCAAGAAAGTTTCAACCAGAAAGCTTTCCCAAAGTCAATTGTTTGATACACCTCATCTCCTGTGATTCCAGGACTTTTATCTGCAAGACAACATTTATACCTTGGACAGCAAGTCCATGTGTGCCAGTCTTTTCTACTCAGGCTCAATACCAGCTGTCTCAGAGCACAACCAGGGCTGACTCATCAGTATAACCTAACCCTCTCCTAGTGTCTTATTTCTCATCACTGCTTTACCAACCCTTCACTGATCAGCATTTCTTACATTGGTGTAAGATCATTTTACTGCAACCCTTATTTCCATACTTCTTATAGTTATTCCTTATTTTATAACAAAACTTTGACTGGTGTGTACTCCACAGTGTGAGGCTTGGTCATTTGCACCAACCAATGGAAGACTAGAAAATCAAACATCGGAGGGTGTAAATCTTCTTGCATGAGTTGGTTTGCTCATTCTGCCATCACCAGGGGAAGAAGACATGCAATAGCTGAAAGTCCAAGAAGAATGAACACACAATTGGAATAAACCCAAACACTGACTGAAGTCAAATCCAGCCAGTTTTTGCTGAGCACATCTGAATTCTAGCTTACTTGAAGACCAGAGAGTAGAAAAATAAACGCTAGCTACTGAAAGCCATTGCATTTTATTATACTGAATTATCGTAATGACATGTCACAAATATACTCCCAGAGGTTAGTTAAATTTAATAAAGATGGCGTTTGATAAATACCTCTTCATGTGACTACTAGCCATCTGTCTTAATAGAGAAATACAAACCATAATAATGAGATACAACTTTCTCCAAAAGATAAGATATAACAAATGCTAGAGAGGCTGTAGCGAGAAGCGTGCCCTTACACCATCAATGGGGATGCAAATTGGTACAGTGATTGTGGAAAGCAGTTGAAAATAAAAATTCAAACCAGTTATCCCACTTATGGTTATTTCTCCCAAAATACAAAACACTAACTTGAAGAGACATATGAAGCCCTGTGTTTAGTGTGGCTTTATTTACAGAAACCAGGAGCTAGAAACAACTTAAACCCATCAAGAGACAAATAAATAAAGATATGATATATATATATATATACACACACAGGATATATAGCTGTATAAAAGATGCAATCCTCCCACTTGCAACAACATGGATTTTTCTAAGTGATATTATGCTAAGTGAAATAAGCCAAACAGAAAAAAGACAACCACTGTATTATTTCACTCAAATGCAGTATGCAAAGAGATGAACTAAATAATATTAAAATTAACCAAAAAAAATCCATATAAATGAGTGACATAGGGATTCCTGAACATGCTATTATAATATCAATTCTTTGAGGTTAAGGATCATGTCTACTTCACACATTAGTGCAGTAAATATTTATTGGATGATAGCAATAACAAAAAAATGGGGTGTTCCTAAAGTTCAGGGTGTCTTTTTTAAAAAAAGATTTATTTGTTTGTGCATACAGAACTGGGGTATAAGCCAGAGGTACAGGGGCAGTGAGAGGCTTCACCAGAGACAGAGCAGGGAGCAGAACAGGCAGATCGTCGAAGTACACTGCTGAGGGGAGCAGCAGACTGGCCAGGAGAGGTCTGCCATGCCATGTGGATCACTTCCAGGGCAGGTGGGGACTGAACTCATGCTGAAGTGGCTTTAGCTTCTTAGATTAGTACTGTGCTTTAACCCACTGCATCACTAGGGAGGACCCCAGGATGCCTTTTACTCCTCTCAAATCTGCTATTTTTTAAGTATATTAATTGTAACATATAAGAAATATCAGCGATTACAAAATGTCATAAAATTGCTATCAATCATAGTTTCATACCACTACCAACAATTGCCACGGATGTGAGGAATGTATCACACTTGTACACAGGTTGTCAACTCCATATAATGTCAGTGAGATACTTATTTGTGTCTAACAACCAAAATCACCATCAGAATTCAATTGTGGTAGCAAACTACTCAAATCAGTAGGAAGGAAACATGTTACAAGTGGGCATCCACTATACAATGAAATTTGAAGGTGAAACAATGTATGTTCCTACATAAATATGAAATTTCACTAACTTAACTGGAGAAATTTTCAAACACTTTCACAAAAATCTTTAAAAGTATCTTCTTTCCCATATTAATCTGTGATTTATGATGCTCATAAAACCATAATAATGATTATGCATTCACTCATTTTTCAGCTAGAATTTTATTTATGCAACCTCTATATATTGTATGCCAGGGATTTTACGAGGTCCTGAGATACAATGATGAATGAGACACAGAACTCAGCCCAAGTAGATTATGTGCCAACTGCATACCACTGCACCTGAATTTTGAATATAGAAATTAGGGTCTATTACTGGAAACAGTTCCCTAGATAGACATCAAACATTACAATGTTAGAAAACTTAATTTCAAGGAAGAGTAGAAATATTTAAAAAAAAAAAAACGGAACTGAACAAAAGGGGTTTTCTTCTCCAATCTCATACAAATTTTTTTGTATGTTTCTAACCCTACATATTGTGTAAACAGTCTAAACATGTCAAATTGGGCCCTCCCTGGTGGCACAACAGGTTAAAGTGCAGCACTGTGAAGCTGTCCAAAGCCACTGCAACACGAGTTCAATCCCCAGCCAGGGAGGTGACCCACATGACACAGCAGAGCTCTCCTGGCCTGCCCTCTGTTCCCCTCAGCAGTGTATTTTAGTACATCTACCTGTTCTGCTCCCCACTCTGTCTCTGGTGAGTCTTCTTACCCCCTGCACCCCTGGCCTATACCCTAGTTCTTATATGCATTGTAAATAAATATTTAAAAAATAATAAATAATGTTATTTATTATTTTTGGTCAAATCATTCTTACTTCTGAATTCTAGCTTCCAAAGACAAGCATATTCCTCTTTCTAGCTATTTCACTTATAGCTGGTTTTTAATACTCATTTTTTGATTTTACTATTTTTTATCAGTTTTAATTGATTTCCCTGTTTAGTTCTCTGCTACCTGCATGTACAAAATAGTCTACCACAAATTTTGTCTGCAGATATTTAGTCTAACAGTATTACAACTACATAGACTTTGCTTATAATTGGCTAAAGATGTTTTATGATTATATCAGATCCTTTAAATAGTCTCTCATGTGTAGATGCTGACTTTACTAAATTTCATGCATTCAATGTTTATAACCTCATTTTGGAAAAACACATTTCCAGTAGTTTCCTAATAAAGCCAACCTGCAACTATGTTGGGAATTGGCTTTGTATCTAGCATTGTCTTTATCCTTATAACTGATTAATATTTGGTTAGTTATAGAACTGTAGACAATAAATAACTTCCTTTAAAAGTAACTTAATTTTTGCAATAGACCCTAATGCTTCTGTTTTTCCGCTTTCATTTAGAATCTCCATTTTTTAATTTAGCTTTATTTACTTACTCTTTCAGTTGATGAACTATTAGGACCGTTCCCGTCAGATGTCACATTGTAGTGTACCAACCCACCGAATCACCCACATTCACCACCATAATCCATTCTGCATCCTTTTCTCTTTGCTCTTATTCTTCCTCACCCACCCTTGGAAACTGACTCCCAACTAGCATCTTCATCTCAACTACAATCTCTTCTTTGTTCAGAAATTTTATAGTGATGTGATTTTTTTTTTTAATCATCACTTAATCTTTAGTGAGTTTTGTTTCACAACTCATCTCCTTGTGTTCTGGGAACTTCTAACAACTAAGTTAACAATGCTTTCCAGCATGTACACTTGCCCTTCTGGAACGTCTGATTTGTAGAATTATCCTTCTGAATACAATCCTCTAATTTTCTTATTCTCCTTTATTTTTCTTTCCAAATTTCTTTACAAGCAATGATATGGACACTTGCCTTTCATTTTTCTTTAATCAGCTGTGGATTTCATTTGCCTGGACGCTTTACATCTTGAGTTTTCAGCCACTGCCATTCTCTTCCTGGCCTTTTCATATTAGTTAATTTATATCTTTTTCCCTATCCCTCTGACTGTTATTTATGCAATTTTTATACCTTTTCCTGTGGATATAATGGACTTTGTATGTATTTGCATGCATTACAAATGCATGCAGTTAATTACCATGACTAACAGGAATTCTCTCTCATTTATTAAATGTGCTGATCAATATTGTAGATATATCTTCATAGAATAGACTTGTTGCTCCAAATTTCAAAGTTAAGATAAACCCCAGTTACAACATTAGTTACATGTGTTTCATTCATTTACTATTCTCCCCTCCATCCCTTCAATATGCTCTTCAATATTTTGGTTTCTACTCTGTTAGGTGAGAGAGAAAGAGAGGCAGAGCAAAAGGCAGAGACAGAGGAAGAGAACATGAGCTTAAGTACTGTCAATACTGGGAAACACTTAAGGTGCAGATACGATTAACTCAAAAGTGATAGGAAAGTAGGAATATAATACACTGTCAAGAAAAGACCTGAAAATACTACTAACAGGAAGAGCATGCAACAAAGCATAGCAATAAGCAGTATTTTTTTTAATATGATGTGATCTTATGTGTTGAAAGTGATATTTCTCAGACTGAAATGATCTCTGCATCATCTTCCAAAACTATTTTTTTTTGATAAACCCTTTGTGTACTATTCCTATTATTTCACCTTCTCCTTTATCAAAGTGACAACTGCAGTGTTTTTTTTTTTTTTTACCCCCACAGATTTGAGTAAGGTTACAGTAGTTTGGACTAATACACACACCCACACACACCCACACACATGCATCAAGCTAAGAATTTCGGTGAAAACTGCTCCTCCTTGGGACAGGTAATAAAAAAATATTCAGAGAAGAGTGTCAGGTTCCTCAGAGAATGTCAGTACCTGCCTTTGATGACAATAGTGTCTGCAGACATTTATGAGAAAAGTTGACTTCCTGACTGATTGGGACTCCTTTTCTGTAACACATCAAAGGCTTTTCTATCCACAACTTAGCAGTTTCTCACTCCTAATATTCAGGTTAACATTTAATTGTTTCAATATCTTACCAAAAAAAGTTACAGATTCCATGACAACTAATGGGGAAACTTAGCTCATAGGACTTTTTTTTTTCAATTGTAATGTGGGAATTTCAGGATCCTCAAAACTTCCTAAACAGGACTATAAAATATCTCTTTGGCTTTATTATTGCAAAGACCCTATTCTCTCGCTAGCTTTTACCTCAACCAGCATTTACTGCCCTATTTCTAAGCGAGATGGTTCACAATCACATTGAAGGACTTGGCCAAAGATACTGTTATCATAGTGCCGGGTAACCATAGGAGGTTGTATTCACTCACCTTCCAGTCATCCTCACTGATTCTGGCTTTCTGGACCAGGCGGATGTGAGCAGGGTTATTAAAGAGTAGAATGGGTCAGGATTCTGCACTCTGGAGAAATAGCTCAGTCATTTTAGGCGAGACATGCTACAGTATCACACAGTCCCAACAGCTCTGTTTTTACAATGCCTGTTCAATTCTCATTCACTTTACATGTTTCCAGCTGCAGCCACCACTCTAATCCTCTCCTCTCCAACCCAGAGAGAACTAACAACCTACACTTTGGAGACCAATTCTCATGACAGAGAGAGAAACAGAGAGAACGGAACCAAGCAATGGCTCTTCAAGCCGCTGCTCAGCAGTGAGGCAATGGCTTCCACTAACAGTTTTCTTTTTAAGACACACTCTGCAGCCATTCTGCATTGTATTTTAGATCCACTTGAAATAAAAGGTTTATATGTGGCTGGTCAAATCTAAACTTTGAAATAAATGTTGATGAATCAAAAGAAATGTAAGATGATAAGCCAATATTCAAGCTGAGACTAGCTCTAAGACATAAACATATAAAAGAAAACTTGCAATAATCCTTCTTCTTCCTTTACACAAGAAATGTCTCTTCTTTTAGCTCATCTATCAGAATCATTTATGTTTTTATATTATAAAGAGTGGATTTTATTATATGTAAATTTTAAAAAGTTAAAGTTAGGGTAGTGGTTTCCCCTGGGATAGGAACAGTGACTGGAAGATGAGAAGGATACTTGGGGTGTTGGTCATTTGAAATTACACTGGTTGACGACACTGTATGATTTAGAGGTGTAGGATCAGACCCTCCCAGTACTGTTGCCACATAGCACGCACCACCAAACTACTGCTGCCTTTGCACATAGGCCACTGTGCTCCCAGTTCACACTGCTCTCTGCATTCTGCCCCCTACTCTAGTAACCTCAATTCTGCAGTCACATTTCCAGTTTGGTTTTAGTTTGGATTTTCTGATTCTTCTTTTGGTTTCTCTATCGTCCACATATGTCCATTTATATTTTACTGGTCAAAGTAAGTCACAAGCTTTACTACCACAGGGTTGGAAGTATCAGCCTTGATGGAGATGAACCTATTAAGGAATGGCTTGGAAATCTGGAAGGAAAAGGAACAGTTATGAACAAATGGTAAAATCTACTACGGGAAGGAAAGAACCCTTTTTACTTTGCAGCCCTGAATCTTCATAACTTTCTGCTTCAGGAGAAGTCCTACCCTGACACTAAGATTCTGCCATTCTTTAAGAATGGCAAAGAGACTCGGGTCTCTCGTCAAAACTTCATGATCTACCAAAGTGTTAAAGCTTCCTACTGACAATGGGTGTCTAGTTCCAAGTTAGGCTCGTTGAATGTAACTGATCACATCCTAGCAGCTAACTGTGTGAGCTTGGTCTTACTACCTAACACACTAAATCAGTGCTATACTGAAGTTGGTTCTTATCCTGCCACTCATGTACCTAGTCAGGCCTGCTGCAAATAGTTATTTACCTACGGCAAATAACTGTGGACTGAAATGAATTGATTCAAATCGAGTTAAAATGAACTAAATCAGATGGCACTTCCTGAGAAGATATACATCCAAATATGACTTTACTCATTCATTTA
>NW_004567116.1:24568852-24583183 GCF_000260355.1 Condylura cristata
TCATTTATTTTAAAGTCACCAAACACCTACTATGCATACATAAAAGGCACACAGCTTCTACCATGGAAGCTAGGTAGCCAGGGCCCTCCTTGATGGAGCATCTAGGCTAAAAAGAGTCTTAAAAGCCTTTTACAGTTCTCAGGAGCAGATACACTCTTCACTTTCATTATGGGAGCTCCTATGATGAAGATTGGCAGGCAAACTTCAATCACTAAGTTGGCATTAAGCACAAAACACACAATTAAGTATTGTTAAAAATAGTCAGCTGGTTTTACACAAATTAATTTTCCCCTACTAGACTGTATATTGCTGAAGCATAGAGACTGGGTTTTCCACATTGAACAAGTCACCAGGGATTAGACCTCTGTTAAGATATGCTTAAGACACATATGCAGTTGAATGAATTAAACTCTATCACATAAATTCCACTTATATTGACACAGTCTACTGTGATTTATCCATTTCCATTAGTTCTTTTTCTTTTTTAAGATGTTTATGTATGGATATAAGAACTGGGTACAGGCCAGAGGTGTGAGACGATTCACCAGAGACAGAATAGGACGCAGAGCAGGCAGATGTACTGAAATACACTGTTGAAGGGAGCAGCAGACAAGACAGGAGAGGTCTGCAACACCTTGTGGGTCACCTCCCTGGCTGGGGATTGAACTCATGCTGCAGTGGCTGTGGCTAGCCTGATAGTGCTGCACTTTCACCTGTTACACCACCATGGATGGCCCTGGCTACGTAGCTTCTAATGCAAATCTTTCACATCTCCCTGGAGCTTCCATCCACTTTACTTACCAAAGTGTTAATAACCTGTCTATGCACATGATAGTTTCATGTCCCTCACCACTTCCTCTAGAAGCAGAAATGCTGGATCTTGGTTCATACTGTATTTCTATCACTACTACCCCCAGAGTATAATATAAGTAGGAGCTCAGTAAATGTTTATGGAATAAATGAAATACAAACATTCAGATTAGAGCTATCAAAATATATCAGCCTCTCGCTGATATGAAAATCATAGTGCCTACCTCCTAAGACTATCGTAAGAATTACCTGAGCCAATGTATGTAAAGAATAGGCATGATGCTAAGGAGAGAGGCAGTTATTAAATTAATTTATTGAATTAAAATAACATGGAAAATGGTTATGAGGTGGGGCACATAGAGAGCAGAGAAGGTGTTCTGAGATCAGGGCTGACTCTGACAATCAATCAAATTAGAGATTTGGAATAGGGGCAGATCTAGCCCTGGAAATATCCACTGATGTTTCTTCAATCAACTCCTATGAATTCAAATGCTAAACTTAAGATAATCATGTGGTAAAAGCAGTGTGATTTGTAAATACTCTAATAAGCACAACACAGCTAATCATCTACTAGTAACCCATATACATTATAATCATAAGGATAATTATCTATTAGCAAAAAGATACAAGAAGTCTTATCTGGGAAACAAGCAAATTAATCTTTTGGTTTGGAAACTTCTTATCAGGATTTTGAATTTTTAAACAAAAATGCTCATAAATATCTCTGATGAAAACAACCCCAAAATCCATGAGACACATATAAAACATCAAAGGAGAAGTGGACACATTTTAGTAATTTCTGAACAATGTTATAAATATGGTACAAAATGTAGTTCATTCCCAGACACTGGCAGCTGTTAAAATAAATAATATTGCTACTATTAAGTGCAGAAGGAAGAGAGGGAAGAGGAGAAAGAGAAGCAGGAAGAGGAGGACAAAAATAGCAGCAGAAGAAGCAGAAACAGCAAATACTCAGATAACACACACTGCTTCTAAGCTCTGTTCTAAACCCTTCATATATGTCAACTCATTTCATAGTAAAAGTGTATCATACTGTTTAAGTGCTGTGCTGTCTGGGTCCTGTCCCCATTCTGTCACTTCCCAGCTGTGGCCATTGGGCAAATGATACCATTTCTTAGTGCCAAATTTTCCTCACCCATGAAGAGGGACAGACTCCCGATTTCTAAACAGATCAGATAAGTTGAAAACGAAAATGTACTTTATTTAATTGTTACCCTGACTCAACTAAATATGGAAGAAAAACAAAGGATATAAAATTCACTCCACTTGTGTCACAGCAGGTCAGGGGTGCTCAGGCTGCTCACAGTTGCTAACTTCCTTGTCATCAGTCCCCAGGCTTAGGTGGATGATAGCAAAAATCTGACTCTCATGAGATGTTTGACCCATGGTCAAAGAGCTCACAGGTAAAAACCACAATAACAGCTTCTAGCTTAAGAAGAAAGTGAAGAGGGGTGATGGAAAATTGGGAAGATAGAACACTGAAATCACAACCAGAAGTTGGTTTGCTTCCCCCCACCCCGTCCCACCCCCTTTGCAAATTATTGAGCACAGACAGTACTTGCAGAGGGGTTGAATGGCTTCCGAAGGTGAAGCGATGCCCACAAAGACCACCAATATAGGCCCAGTCACCTCACTAGTCACTAGGGGGGCAGCCTCACCGCAAGGTTAGGGTGCACCAAATAGTCACCTCCAAGTTACTACTCCAGTTAGCTTATCACACTGCTAGTACCAATCCTTAAACTCTGTCTTTTATTACCTTATTCCCAAGCTTGAGCAAGCTAGGTCAACTATAGCTGAAGGGTGTGTAAAACCACCAGACAATAATCTTTGTTTTCAATGGAGAATCGGAATGTACTTGGAGACACCTTCTGTAGAGTTTTATTTTCTCTCTAGGGAAAGATTTTTGCTTCCCAGAGTGCTGTGCCAGCAGGGGAGATCAAAACACTGAGCTGTTGGGGAGACCCAGACACTGCACAGCTCAGCATTATTTCTTTGCAGTCACACATCAGAAGTTGGTTGACTAGAGATTTCCATCCATACTTCCCACCTGTTCCTGAGGATGGGGAACATCCTGAATTCTAATGACTGTGAAAACATCAGTTTCTGATGAAGGGAGCCTAATTAATGACAACTAGAATGTCACTTGGCTTGGTCTCTGAGTCCCCAACACAAAGCTTCCTTTCTCTGGTTTCTAGTGTCACAGAACAGAAAATCCCCAGCCAATATCCTTTTGCTTAATCTTCTATTAGCAAACAAATCACAGGCAAATGTTAGGCACAGTAAGGGATGAGAAGACCCCACCTGGGTGCTCAGGTGTCATCAAAAGGAGGGACATCACAGGGACCCTGTCACTACCTGGGAGCGCTCCAGCAAACATCAAAAAGGTGGGGAGAAAATGAAAGAAAAGGGATGAGGAGCCAAACAAACAAGCACAAGAAAGAAAGCTCAATAAACCCAGCTTTGTCATTACATTTTTAATTTGGACACACACACAGGCTCAACAAGAGGAGTTTGTCCATCAAACTGCTAAAGAATGAGATGGCCTGGTGTTATCAGCCTCACACTGAGCACGCCAAGCCTCTATAAGTCTGGGAAAGAGGCCTGAGCCCACCGTGCCTAAATCACTTGCTTCTCCAGGGCAGCTGGCATGGAGACAGCCAGGGCTGTGCAGCTCTGAGCGACTGGTAGGCAGGGCATGAGAATTCATCTTGTTCAAACAGCCCTGGCCTTCTCTTCCATAACGTTGCCGAGAGCAAGAGCAAAGGAAGGTGGAGGGAAAGCTGGTCTGAGGGTGCTTTCAAGGACAAGAGTTTCTTAGACAACTGGGTATCTGTTTTGTGACAGTCTCTAAGTGGTACTAGGCTGAATTCATGTAGGGGTGTTATTCTTTTATTCTGAGCTCACCTTTTATTAATTTATTTTTAAAGAGCCCTGTTTCCTTTTCCACAGTGTAGGACTTTACCTCTCAGGTGCAGTCACCCATTTTTGCATCACCACACTGCACTATGCTTTCCTCATCCCTGTTCTCTACTCTTCCGCCTCTGAGTGTCTCGGCCTACACTCTGCCTTAAAAGGTCAGGCTTACAGTTTGTCTTTGTCTTTTTTTTTTTTTTTTTTTTAGGAATTTAGATTTCCTTTTATTGCTTTAAAAATGCTTCATTTTTATTTAGTTTTCTGACTCTATGTGATTGTGCCTTCAACACTTTTCTGCTCCTCAAGAAGAAAAGCCCGCCTGACCCAGTCTGGGATGCATTTAGCACACAGGGTGCCTCCCCAGGCCTGACTGACATGTTTTTTTGTTTTGGACAGACTCATGAGAACTTCAGGTCTCACAACACAAACCCCTTGAAGTCAGCCTGGGCACACAACACATGCAGATTTTAGTGCTTTCACCATCTTCTTGGTAAACGATTCTATTACTGGGGGTCCAGGACATCCTAGTTTTGTTTGAGGCTATCTTGTAGGAGAGCCTATGGTGGTAGGTCAAACGCTGGACCATTCTGAATGCTCTAGACACAGCTCCCGGAAGAGCACAGCTTATCTGGATCCTTTCTTTTTTTTAAGATTTATTTATGCATCCAGACCTGGGGTGCTGGCAGATGTGCAGGGGCAGTGAGTAGATTCATCAGAGACAGAGAGGGGAGCAGAACAAGCAGACTGACAAAGTACACTGCTGAGGGGAGCAGCGGATGGGTCAGGAGAGGTCTGCCACGCCATGTGGATCACCTCCGGGGCCTGAGATCGAACTCACACTGAAGAGGCTGCTGTTCACTTGCAGTGCTGAGCTTTAATCGATTGTTCCACCAGGGAGGGCATCTGTGGTTTTTATTTTTATTTTTTAGATTCTCTAGATTCCACATTTAAGTGAAGCCATCTGGATTTATCTTTCTCATTCACTTAGGATAAGCCCATCCAGTTCCATCCCACGTTGCTACAAGTGGCATGAATTTATCTTTGTGATCGCTGAGTAGTATTCCACTGTATATCTGTACCATATCTTCTTAATCTGCTTACTTGTTCTGGAGCATTTAGGTTGTTTCTACATCTTGGTTGTAGTAAACAGTGCTGCTATCACCTAGAAGTGCAGACTTCCTTTTCAATTAGTTTTTTATGTCCTTTGCATAGATCCTTATGAGTGAAATCTCCAGCCCTACTCCCTTTACTTCATCTGCCATTAGCAAACCAATAGCAACAACTGTAATGCACAGGAAGGGAGGAGAACTTCCACTCACAGAGCAAACCAATAGCAACAACTGTAATGCACAGGAAGGGAGGAGAACTTCCAGTCACAGAGCAAACCAATAGCAACAACTGTAATGCACAGGAAGGGAGGAGAACTTCCAGTCACGGAGCTCAGGTGTTATGAAAAGGAGAAACATTGATGGGACCCACTGATGCATCTGTTTTCTGCTACAGCTGGGATTCTCAAGTCATGACCCATGGATGCCTCCACGTCAATGCACATCACTAAAATCCTGTCCTCATTATCAGACACGTTCAGGGGATAAATGCTAATATTTTAGTGGAGATCATTCTTAGCTTCTATCAACTTTCCAAAGTTTGGTATAAGTGCACGTCCAGGTACACAAATCAAGACGGAAAAAAGAAACCACCAACACTCTGCATGATCCTCTTCTCCCCACCAATCCTTCCTTCTTGACTTCAGCCAGCACACCCCTTTTTTATAAAAATATGCAAATTCACATGATTTCCATAGACCCTTTACCAGATGCAGTGGCACAGAACTCTCATGTATCTTCCACCTGCTTCTAGCTCATTCGGCACATAATTAGTCTCTCTGGACAATACTCACAGTAGCTCAAGTTCATGAATTTCTTTCTTCCTAATCTCTAATTCTGGGTAGGTTTGTGACATACGGCTTCAGAAAGACCAGCCTATCATTAAATGGAGGGTTGTAAAGATTTTACTACCACCATGTGCAACAAAAGCCTTGATCACATTATTATAGCCTCTATAGGAAAAATATAAACCAAAATGCTATTTGCATGCCTCCACAGAGGACCCCCTGCCTCCTGACAGTTGATGAAATATGTCCCACATTTTACCTCTGGTGGGATTGATTCAAATTGTGACAAGTCATGGGAGGAAATAAATGTGGATATCTTGCCACAGCCTTAAAAAATATTTTTCTACATCAGTGGAATTGCTTTGTCATGCCACACAGATGACAAACAACTCAGATTAGAGGAGAATGGTGACAAGGTAGTTAAGATGCCGGGGGAACATGTCTGCAGGCAAATACAGGCTAAAATGGGGAGAAAACCTGACACCAGAAGCTGAGAGATCTACGTTTCTGGTCTAGTCCTGTTACGGAGCCAGTGTGAGGTCTTAGGCAAGACACAATTGGACCCCAGTTGATAGAGAAGATGAGAAAATAGGATTTGACTGAAGATTTATTCAAACTCATTTTTAAAAAGATTTATTTATTTGTGCATACAGAACTGGGGTACAAGCCAGAGTTGCAGGGGTGGTGAGAGGATTCACCAGAGAGAGAGAGAGCAGGGAACAGAACAGGCAGATCAACAAAGTACACTGCTGAGGGGAGCAGTGGGCGGGTCAGGAGAGGTCTGCTGTAACATGTGGGTCACCTCTGGGGAGGGGATCAAACTCACACTGAAGCGGCTGTGGCTAACTTGCTATGCTGTGTCCTGATCGATTGAGCCACCAAAGAGGGCCCTCAAACTCAGTTTTAAAAACAAGTTCTTTCCTGAAAACCTAAACCTGTTATATGAGGTGCAACTGAAAAGCAGAGCTTTGATGACAGAAGAATCCATGCTGAAAGCCCAGCATACCCCACTCCACCCTGGAACCCCACTGGAAACTTCATTGCAAAGTTGCCAACACTGTCCCTGCAAATGAGCCATCAGCAGTGACCTCAGGCTAAGGGGCCACACACAAGGACACCCCAGGAGGGGGCTCATTATTGAGCAAGCAATGAGATGAACAAGATCATCAATACAAACTTTACACCTTATTGATGACCAATTTCACAGGGCAGGTTCTGCCAAACTGCTTCTCCCAAAGCTCCCAACCTGCACTTGAAAACCACCTTGCCCTCCTCTAATGTGCCTCTGACTTTCGCAGGTTTCGTACCTGCAGCAGCATCCCACGTACTGGGCCACTTCATCTGACCCCACCTGTTTTAGTTAAAGCTGCTGTTGTTAAAATATTGGTATTTTGTGCATAACTCTTTGCATTAATTGCATTTTTAAAATAACATTTCCTTAAAATATGACTGATCTTAATTCATATTTTGACATCCACAGACTTTGCATATGCAGTGCCTCCCTCGCTTCACCCTAGATCTACCGGTGCTATTGGGACTCCCCAGTTTTTTTTTCTTTTCAATAATATAATAGTTTATTTTTCCATCATTTTGTGACTTTTTCCATCTCATTTGTAATCCCCATGGGCTTCCCATCACCAAATCACCTGTGTGCCATTACCACAGTCCAGGGCATTTCCTCCTTCTCCCCCACCTTTTTTTTTTTTTTTTAAATGCAGCTCCACTCAATAGTTTACCCTTCCATAATGTCAACTAGGTTTTACTAGTCATGGTTAGGACCCATTCATGAAGAGGTGGTAATATTTAAGTGACAGCATGGACACAAGTGGTCTTCAAGGTTGTGGTTGCAACAAAGGAATTCTTGAGAACTTTACTGCAAAGTGGAGCCCACAAACAGGTTGAATGAGTCTCCTGGAAACCAGAGTGTCCTTGTGTGTTCTCCAGGGGCTGGGACACTTGTGCTTGCATGCCCACCTGCATCCTTCTGCACTCTCCTTCCATAAATGCGTGATGCCAAGACTTTCTTTTTCTTGACTATTAGTCTGTAGCAGACACTATGTGAAGGCATTTATATATAGCCTACTTAATTTTCTCAATGTTGTGAATTAGTTATTATTTTCTTGACTTTCTGGTGAGGAAAATGGAGGCAGAAAGTCCGATAATTCTGTACTTCCCTTGATACAATCATCATTTGTAAGGGAACTGGTATTCCAGCTTTGGTGATAGAACTCCCAAATTGGTACTATCTCGATCACATCTGGTATATTAAAAGAAAGAAATTGACCTGACTATATTTTTTTCAGATTATATCACCATCTGTTGGGGGACAGTAGGGGAGGAGAAATTCTGGGTTTATATTAAGCTAATTCCCTCCACAACTAAATTGCTTTTTATCAGGCACAAGCCACAGCTTCTCTAATCCCACAGAAACAGGAATGCTGTCTGCTCCAGCACAGAGAAAAGGAGCTCACCGGGTAGACTACACCATAGGGACTTGATGGTAGTTAACCTTGTATCAAATATTCTTTCCACTTAGATAAGGAAGACGCAAATCACTTTTGAGATCAAACAGCATGATGCCTTTAAAAAGGTAGAGATTACATATTACATCGTATTGCTGAAAATCTCAACAAAGATATCATAAACAGAAATCCACATATATAACAAATCATACTTAACTGTGACTGATGTCTGATGTATGTTAAGTTATAAATTATTGAGTCATGTGACTATGGTGCTGGCATGGAGCCCAGACCATGTACAAAAGAATCAAAAAAAGATAAAGAAGAAGGAGAAAGAAATTTCGCCTCTCCCTACCCTACGCCCCCTCAAAGAATTTTAACGCAAAACCTGATGGAACTTGAAATTTGCTCCTGATGTATTCCCTTAGTTGCCAATGCACTTTAGTAACTAAAGGCTTCTCAATTTGCTACAAAATGAATCAAAATGAAACCAGTGATACAGGCAGCGAATACTGGGTGCACTGTAGACATTAATCATCTTGTTCTCTCCAACAGGTTTGTTTTCTTGTGTCTACATGACGGAACAATGAAAAAGGAAAAGCAATTGACATTCCCATTGTATCAAAAGGGGGGGAGTCCCACATAATAAAGAAGTTGCGAAGCACTGCAAGATAGAAAGAGGTTAAGAGCAGTGATGAAGCAAGCTTGTTTTTAAGATATTAACTGAAATACATAGTTAGCATAAAAATTATTTTTAACATAAATGAAATCTTAATGGGATCACTTTGTCCTAGATTTTAAAATTCAGATTCCAATTTAATAGTGGTGTATTTTCCTGACTTTTTTTTCTTGAGGTCTTTTATTCTGTGTGTGCTCAGTGCTATGTGTATATGTGTATATAGGAGGGTGTGACACAGAGTACATTCCTTCAGTGTCTAGTATGACCTCCGTGAAGAGACAGCTTGTCTCTACATTAGTATTTGTTCTTCCAGGACAAAATCTTAGAGGAAGAAATGTCATGTCACAGTAACCTTGTAATCTGCGATTGGAAATCAATGCTCACGTGAGAACACGTGTTTTGACTTGCAAGTTCTTTATCAAACTGGCTGATTTTTTTTCTTTTTTAACAATTCAGCACCTATATCCTTTTAAGTAGAGCTAGTGAGAAATTGTAGCAAAAGGACTCAAAGTCTTGGAGTGTGGCTAATTCGACGGGACGTCAAATGCACCTGTCCACCCTAATGTTGTGCATGGGTGAAGCACACTTCCCAGTAAGGCCAACAAACAAGTCAGCAGAGCACAGTGCACTCTGTCCTGCAAATAGCTGCAGCCTACTACTTTAAGTAGAAACTGCAAGAAGCTCCAGGCATAGTACAAATATGCACCCCCAACCTGTGTCGGTCACATTTCCTGTTTTGCCCTGCACGTACAGACCCTATATACATCCATGGGTTGTCCTAATAAACAGACTCTGGATTCCAGACCCCAGGCTCCTGCTTCATTATCTCGCGGCTCCTCGTCTCCTACATTAGGGCCAAGTAGGGGTCAGCACACCCCTCGGTGGGTTAGCAACATTGGAGAATTTGACCTTCTTTTCTTTTTGGCTTGTAAGAGTGCCCTAACTTAAAAATTGGAAAATCAGGAAATAGGCAAGTTCTAGCAAATGTCTGGAACTCTCTTTGCAGGTATGCTGGTTCCAATGTCAAACACTACTCATGAAGGGTAGCTTCAGTTGTGAGAATGCCAATCAAGTTCCATTTTCCACAATGTCTCACTCAGTTGGCAGTGGCTTCCTTAACTGTGACATTAGAATGAATTCCAAGAAGGGGAGATGTATGAATTAATGCTTCCAACTGTGCGCACAACAATCCTATACATGCCAAGCACTTACTAAGCCTAAGTGTGCAATTAACAACTCTGTGTTACAAGGAATAGAAGAGAATTTCCATCACAAGCATCAAGAGCAGAGTTGAAAGCTTCAAGGAGAATGAGAAATTCACCACCAATTGGAAAATACAGGGAATCTTTTCTGGAAGAAGGAGTCCTATAACTGAATCACAGAAAATTAATAGGATCTCAATGTGCAAAGAAGAGACAAGGTGTTTTATTATTTTTTTTCCCGGGGGGGGTGATTTGAGGAAATATAGAAACAAAAGCATAGATGTAGTCAAATTCTATCTGGAGAAATAATGATCAGCTATCTTTTTAGGAGGGAAATGTATGAAAGGAAATGAAACATGAGGTAAGAAAAGTAATTTGAGGAGCTCATGGACAAGGCATTAGTTGACAGTGTAAAAGCAAATTATTATTCTTGACAGGTAATGGGGATTCACCAAAGAGTAGAGTTGATAATCAGAGTTGGGATGTGGAAGGCTAAACCTAGCAATCAATTCACAGAATAAATTTGACGGGTCTTCATAGAAAACTGAACTGTCATTGCAATGTGTAAATTAGGGGCAATGGGAGACAGGGTTAAAGATAGACTATTTCGAGACAGATTACAGAGAATTTATTGGATGTCAATAATACAAACTATTAATTTTTTTTAAAAGATAGATCATTTAGCCTTAGTAATAAAAGTGTAGCACTACCAGAAATATGAAGATACTTTAGTAAGGTGACTACCTAATTATGGATTCAGACATAATTTCAAATGGACTTGGATAAGACATTTTATTTCTCTATACCTCATCCCCTCCCCTTATTTTTACAAAGCTTACTACACAAGGGTGTTTGGTGATTGAGAAGTTAATTAAGGCACAGCACATACATGACTGGAAAAGAATAATCATTCAGTCATCTACTAGAAAATTATTAGAAAATACAGGAAAAGGACAAAATCTTATTGAAAGAAATTCAAGGCATAGTATGATTAATTAAAATGTATAAAGAATAACTTCAAAGAGCCCAATGACAGCAAGTATTACCTATCTTCCCAGGAAATAGATAATCATCAAGAATTAATTCTGCCCATAGTTTTCTCAATGTCATCTCTTTACTGACTTCCTTTACAAAGACCTGATTTCTGCTTCTCTAGGGGGTTTGGCTTCTCTAGAATCACCTTCCCTGTGTAAGACTATAACATTCCTGTGGGCAGGATGTCTCTGCATCCTGGTGTGAAGTCTTTCAAAGAAAAAACACACTTGGGTCAACATATATTCAGGGTCCATGTTGGTTAATGAAGCATTTTTCAGTTTATCTTAATTTAATTCAGTTATAGGTCTTCCCTTCCTGATGTGACTAGGAAAAGATTTATCACTTCTGTCCTGAAAAAAAAAAAAAAATGGAGGAATCAATAAGAAGCATAATGAGGCCCTCCCTGGTGGTGCAGCGGGTTAAAGCACAGCACTGAGAAGCTAAAGCCACTTCTGCATGAGCTCGATTCCTGCCTGCCCTGGAGGTGACCATATGGCGTGGCAGACCTCTCCTGACCCGCCCGCTGCTCCCCTCAGCAGTGTACTTCGTAGATCTGCCTGTTCTGCTCCCCACTCTGTCTCTGGTGAAGCCTCTCGCCGCCCCTGAGCCTCTGGCCTGTACCCCAGTTCTGTATGCACAAGTAAATAAATCTTAAAAAAAAAAAAAGAAGCATAATGGTATTTTTAATCAGGAGATATAAATTTAGGATGAGGAAAGATGATATGTCCATTTTTGCCCTAGTCTAGGGTCTTTCAACACATCGATAAATCAATTTCTAGCAGCATGTGGATGTAAAATTTGGGAAGTTTGGATCTAAATATATAGACTAGTGAGTCATCTGTTTAGGAGGTGCTAACTGTTGCTACAGAGGACTTAATGAACTTGCTAAGGAAGGAGATAATACAAGAAGATAACATTAGTTTTAAGGAATTTTATATGGCCCAAAATCTGATTTCCTACATTGTCTTCACTGAAAATGTTCCCATTCACCTCAATCACTTCAGGCCACAGATCACTGTATAGTCTTAGCATAGAAAATAATGACCAGTCTGAAATAATAAATATAACCCACAAAAAATTAGAATCCTGTTTCTCTTTACAACATTAAGTACAAAACAACAAATAGACTCACCAAGCCAAGATATACCTACATTCTTTACAACACTAACTTCGCAAGTTCATTTCAGTCATTGCTAGGATGCTAGACAAGCCACCGCTGAGATGTGATGGTGACGCCAGAGGAAGCCACAAAACTGTAAGCTGTGGTTGGTGTGGTTAAAGTTGAGCCTAGTGAGCTGGGGGGTCAGTGGGGAGAACCACAGTCACCAGAAGTCACACTGAACATGCCCGTAGTGATCAGAAGAAGCAGGATCCTCACAGGTCACTTGCCAGGATCTTGTCTAAGAGACCAAAAAGCAAAGCAGCTGCAGCTGAAATGGCTGTGGAGGTCACAGATAGGCTATCTGGCTCCAGTAGTACCCATGTGAGTAGAAAGAGCATTCTGCTGAAACCCTAATTATCTGCCAAGAAGCAAATTTTGAACAGAATTGGCAGAAACTGATATTCTCTAGGCCAGTGAAGAAGTCTCTTGGACAGGAATTCAGAACACAAAGGTGCCAATTTCAGCAGTAATCACTGTAATGTGAATTATAAATTGTACAGTAAAAATACTAACAAAGAGGGCCCTCCCTACTGGCTCAGCGGGTTAAAGTACAGCTAAAGCCACTTCAGCATGAGCTTGATCCCCACCCCAGAGGTGATCCACATGGTGCAGCAGGTGACCCGCCTACTGCTCCCCTCAGCAGTGTACTTGGTCAGTCTGCCTGTTCTACTCCCCACTCTATCTCTGGTGAATCCTCTCACCACCCCTGTACCTCTGACCTGTATCCCAGTTCTGTATGCATAAATAAATTTTTAAAAATTAAAAAAAAAATACTAACAAAGAACAGAAAGTTTCAACCCCAGCTCTGAACTGTATCAGCTATGTGATAAATGCCTAAGATCTCTAATCTTCATTATCATATCTATTTATATGAGGGTTACAATGACAATTCAGTAGAAAAATGTTTTCTGTTGTGCCTGCATCATATCATGCCCTTAAGAAAGCATAGTTGTATGTCTTGTTGCTTCTTGAAAAAGTCACAACCTGTGGTCCTATGCTCCCCTGAAGGTGAGAAATTACTACTAAGTGAATTCAAATCAGAATGTTTAAGGGTCTGTGAAGCAGAAATAAAGAAATCAAGAAATCTGGACTTTTCATAAATGTGAAAAACAGCTCCCATTTTTGATTAAAGTAGGTAAGGTTGAGTTTCTATCACCTGTAATGCACCCACACTTAAGAAGCCATGCAATACATCCTGACATTAGCCAGTGGACTATGGACATGTTCAAACATGCAACCTGTGAGATCCCATAGATGTCCATGGGATACTGAGAAACAACCCTTTTCTATATGGAAAAGGGTCTATTTCCACCAGTCTATGAAACAGGGGTCAGAATAGGGTTGTAATTTAAGACAGAAATAGACTGTGGGGCTTGTCCTGTAAATTGCCTATGTAGAACAATTTAGCACTCATTTCAGCAGCAAAAGGCGTCCTCCACAGGAGGTCAGCTCTCTTTCACTTGATCCTGTCAGTGGCTTCCCCATTGATATTGATAACAGAGTCACTGTTCAATTTTCAGGCATCAGCCAATATCAATAGGGCCATCTACCTCTAAGCTATTCTCACCTTTGCACCATTATCTGATTAAAAGAAAGTTGCCTTGCTCAGCTCTACCACAGGGTGACTTCATAAGGGAAAGGGAGGTTTCACATGCTGCTGAAGACCAAGGGAATCCTTGCTCTTAAATAGCCTTTAGGGTTAAAGAATTGTAGCTCAACTCCTTCTCACAGCATAGCACTGGAGAGAAACTCTATTTATTCTTAGTAGAGTGGTAGAAACCAAGGTACCAATGATACTTTCTAGATAAGTAGGTGAATGTGTTAAAAAAAAAAAAGTGAGATTTCCATCAAGCACTGCTTAGAATACTCCACAGTTTCAATTTTCTACCTTAATTCTGCCTTTTTCCCCTTGGCAACCCAATAAGGCAGTGAAGATGAGTGGCTCTATTACACAAATATGTGCATGACCACGTCATAGTTGGCAGTGCATAAGTTGTGACAATATCTAAGATTACATTATTACATGTTACATACAAAATGTCATCACTGATCAAATGCAAATATTGCCAAAAGAAAAAGCTCTGCTTAAGTCTGTAATATTTTCCAGTGAATAATAAAAGCAATATACAGGTGTAAGTAACCCAATAAAGGTT
>NW_004567116.1:24585128-24586916 GCF_000260355.1 Condylura cristata
TTTTTCTGAGCATTCAAACCTGCTACAGCTTCCTTCCTTCAGTTTCAATGTATCACGATTCCACCTGCCAGCTTGTCCTCACAGGTCCTCGCCTCTACTCTGAGGTTATACACTAAGCTTGCCTCCAGCAGGACCTCAGAAAGATTCTTCAGGTCAATTTGCATATTGTGGGTGGTGTCACCACAGGGAACAAGGTATAACTTCCTTAAATTGCTGATGTTAGTAGGATGTAGGACAAATGCCTAATTTGTGAGTGTGTTAGTCTTTCACAATCTTCCTGTGGGCCCTAGTTTGCCAGGTAAGCATTTTGTATTTAAGAATCTGGGGAAAAAGATGCTATTTTCTATTTGTTGATAAAACAGACTTTCCCAGTTGCCCCTTTAAATTATCTGTTTCTTATGCTTTACTCTGGACAGCTGTATGATGTGCAGGAGACATACATTGCCTAAAATATGTGTGTGTGTGTGTGTGTGTGTGTGTTTTATTTCCAAGGAGTTCTGACTGAAGATCTTGTATTGTCAATCTGTTAAAAATCTTTTACAGTTTTACTGAAAAGAAACTCTGTACATTCTATTAAGATTGCTTTATAGCAAGTGGTCTTTCAGCTTTAGCAGTCAACGTTATAGAAAGGGTTGTGTAATTTAAAATAGAAAGAAAAAAAGAGATTAAATGTATCGCTTTTCTTTGCCATATTCTTTCTATAGTTCTATGACATTCAAAGACACACTGTGAAATTTGTTATTGCTGCTGTAACTGGTGTCTGAAATGTGTTATTTTCTCTTTGATGCAAGTCCTCTCAAATCTCAGTTTCCCTCACTTGTGCTCTCTGTCTTTCCTCTCACATTCTCTCTCTAACTTAAATACCTACTGCTTTAGCCTGGCAGTGAGATGTGGACAAGAATCATTAATCGTAGCAGGTAGACATGCAGAAAAAGGAGAAATCGGGACGGATACATGTAAAGGGTAACACACTAATAAAAACTACAAAGTGATGTAGATTTCTAATGTAATCTAACTTTAGATTTCTGTTAATCAGAGCAGAGATTGGTTTCCCTCACCTCAGAAAAATGGAGAGGCACAGAGGACACAATGTGTTTATCAACTTTAGAGAACATGAAACTGGTAGGAGGACTGTGAATAAATAGAATGGCAGAATTATGATCCAGAATGAACTGGCTGCCTGGATCTGTGGGTCAAACATAAAAGGGGAAGTTAAATAGAAATAAATTTAAGAGTTGTCAGCTACTAGAAAGTAGTTACAAAGAAGGAGTTAGTTTCCTAATTGGTTCCAAAATGGAGAATTATGATCAGCAGTTAAATATTCAGATTTCACCTGAAAATAGGAGTGATTCTAAAAATTTGATAAATGTGCTACTTCAGTGGGAGTGAGATCATTTCACATAAAACAAACAAGCACAGTAAGCAGATTAGAAGGAGTTATAAGAAAAATCATCTTGTGGGGATTAAAGGAAGAGGTGAATAGTGAATAAGATCTGATGTTCACCTCCATTACTGAGATTCTAGAAAGTACTCTGTGACCCAAACTAGAATTTTATTCAAGCTTTCTTTTAAATGTATGAAAATCAAGAGAAGAATCACAAATCCACAATTGAAAGTATCTATTTAAATTTAAAGGAATGGTTATTTTATTTTATTTTATTTTTAGATTTATTTATTTATGCATACAGAGCTGGGATACAGGCTAGAGGTACATGGGCAGTGAAAGGATTTACCAGAGACAGACTGGAGAGTAGAACAGGCAAAATGATGAAGTGCACTGCTGAGGAG
>NW_004567116.1:24587381-24588171 GCF_000260355.1 Condylura cristata
ACAAATGGTAGACTTTATTACACAGTAAAGGACAGACAATAGAGTGTGGTGTTTAAAATGAACACTCTGTGTCTAAAGTATTTAAAAACAAACCCTAATTCTATCAAATTCCACCTCCATAAATTTGGTTTAAGTTACTTAGTCCCATCTACCTCAGTTTCCTTATTTGCAAAATGGGGGAGATAGTTATATGCTTTCTAACACGCAGAACAGTAAAAAAAAATGTGAAATCAATGTTTCTATCTGCACAGAGAGACCAATAAATAAATGTAAAATCAATGTTTATATCTGCAGAGAGTAAATCTTCAATCTTGAAAGTAAGCCATTATTATTTTTACTTCTTCTTAAGAATTTCACTGAGCCTTAATTACCCTACCTTGAAATATGAGTAAGTTTAAAGCAAAAGAAATTATAAAACTTTCCCAATGATACAAAGGAAGTGCTAAAACCAGAATCCAAGGTTCTAGTCTTGTCCTTAAATTCATAATTTCCGTAGCTACTTAAGTACTACTAGGAAACACCAAAATGAGACTGTCAACCAGAAACACTTCAACAAAAGGAAACCGACACTAAATTGACTGTTTCTTAACCATGTACCAATCATGATTTCTTGTCCACTCAAAACACACAGCTGACCTGAAATCGACAGGTTTCCTCTTATGTTACCATCTTTCTAGTGCCTTATTTTCCTTGGGTCTTTACAGCTAATTTCAATAGAAACCACTGGAAATATAGCTAACTGCATCTCCCAAGGTCATCTACATTGATCTTTTGCTTCAAGAGGTGACGA
>NW_004567116.1:24589304-24615059 GCF_000260355.1 Condylura cristata
CTATCTGCAGCCACAGCAGCATGAGTCCCTTCCCCCATCAGGTGGCTGACCCACATGGCACAGCAACCTCTCCTGACTTGCCTGCTGCTCCCCTTAGCAGTGCATTTCAGTAGATCCACATGTCTTTCTCCCCACTCTGTCTCTGGCAGTGAATCCTCACCATCTGTACCTCTGGCCTATGTCCCAGCTCTTGTAAGCATAAATAAATGAAAGAGAGAGAGAGAGAGAAAGAACAGGCTAATATCTAGAATATCTATGGTCTAACTCTTGTTAATTAAAAAAATATATATTTTAATTTATACAGAATTTCATGTCTCATATAAATGTTAATGTTTAAGATGCACAGTTTTTAAATAGTTCAAAAGGTGACTCTAAAGCATAAGACTGATACCTATTTGTGTAATATTAAAGATTTAATTTATATACTTACATATATTTTACATGAATTAATAACATACAAAATGCTTACTTTGAAATTAAAAAGTTAACTATACATACATAAAATTATGCCAGAAAAAACAATGACTACTTAGCCTTAGGTATAAAGATTGTGAATAACTTTAATTTTCTCTTTTTACTTTTCCTTTTTTACAATGAGAATGTATCATTTTTAACCAAAATTTTGAATATAAACAGTAGTAGATTCTTTAATATAGGTGAAAAATGTACTCATTCATTCCTGTTATAAGAGCCAGTCTTCAAATATTTTATACTATGTTAATTTTTAAAAGATCTGTAAGTCTTTTATATACTTTGCACAAAACATTGGTCCATATTTAGTGTGGTCTTTGTAAGTCATGTGTGTAAGTACGCACATGTATACATCCCCCTCATATACCATTATATGGCATATAATGTAGATATTTGTAATGTTATGTCCACAATTCACTGCAAACATTACAGTTATGAAATTTTTCACAATTACTTAAAATAGCAGCACCTGAAAGATGTGACTAACTCATCCTTCCCCATCTGAGCAACCAAGCTATCTTGAGAAAGAGAAAGATCTGCTTACTCAAGCTATCTTGCGATTTCTCACTAAAAAAACAACTGTTCATGCCATTCTCTCTGGAATGCTATTGCTCTACTTTGAATTGGATATATTGATATATTCCTTAAGGTTCTAGCTAAATGCCTATCATTCATGACAGATTTATTTTTTCCTCTATTTCCCCTAAACAGAAGTAAAACCTCTCTTCTAAAATCTTACCACAGATCTTTATGGCTCCCATACAGAATCTATCATTTTAAAGCCACGTATTACTACTTTTTATGTTTCTCACCTCCCAGGTAACTCCTCATCTGCATTTCCTGCAAATCATTTTTGTATATAGCAAGTAGCTGGTAACCACTAATAGGCCAAATGAACTCAGGTGCATTCTGCAATTTACTTGACAAATAGAATTTCTTACCTTTTTTTTTTCTCCACATAAATCTCTTTTTTTTTACTGGGGTGAGATCAGTTTCTCATCCTTAACACTTTGAAACCAATTTTATTTACTAAATGGATCACAGAGGATTTTAAAATATTTTAGATGTGAATGAGTTAAGTAATTTGATAAATAGGGTTATACCAATTTGCTGCCTTTGGTAAGTGCTTTAGAAAATATTTGCATTCAAATACTTCCCTCCTTCCAGCTTCCGTAAAGATTTTTCTCCATAGCAAGTTCACAGGACAAAGGTTACTCAATTACTGACACTTTGATGACAAGCACTGGCAAAAAATTTTATTTATGTAACAAATGAAGCCTCATTGTAAGCTATTTTAGTAAAAACTGCTATTGCCAAAACTGGAAACTGCAGACTCCTGAACAAAAAAAAAAAAAGGGGGGGGGGACTGAAAAGATATTTAAATCCTGCATGAAGTGATCTGGTCTCTCCAGGTCAAATGTCATCTCAGGTAATGTTTATTTTCCCCTAATCAATAAATTCTCATACTTGGTTGATTTTGAGGATTGATGTTTCTTGTTTATTATTTTTTCAGGCTCCTTCACCTTTGAAACTTCAATTCAGCTTCTATTTTCAGAGAGGCCAATGTAATTTCTACTGATGTCAAAAAGTAGAATTATGCTTAATATTTCATGCTTTGCAAGGTTCTACATTGTAACATAAGTTGAGATACTTCATATCTAATGCTAAATAATGGAGAAATTATTAGTACTAGAATAATAGAAGAGATTGCACTCCATAATCACTGATGTCATTTCACTGAGTGAAGTGAACCCCAGGAAACTGAATAAATCATTTTAAAAGTGAAAAATAAATATTTCTTAGGTGTCTTGCCCGAGGGACCAGAAAAGGAATTTCTTTCTGTATGTTTTACTTGACCAAATACAGATTCAAGAGTTAGAAAGAATTTCTGAGTGTGTTACCAGTTCACTAAAACCATTTCATAATCTGCTTGATCTCTCCCAGAAGGGATACATGACTTTCCTAAATGTGATTAAGTTGCAATTCAAGCCATCTCACTTTTATTACAAACAAAGGATTCTACTCAGCTCAGGATCTCATTCTCCAGAAATGCAGGAATTCTGATTAGTTTCAAAGGGAGAGCAGATACAGAGAGGCTAAAGCAATCAGTCAGGGCAGGCATGTCTTCTCACTGTTAACCTTTCAAATTTCCCTCTCCTATATTGCCCATTTTCCAATAAAGCTACTCAAATGTAATCCTTCTGTGTTTTGTTTGTTTGTTTGTTTGTTTTTTTAACCTCTTAGAGGTTTTCATAGGGAATTTTCTCATTTTAATTGCTTCCAGATAAAATGACATATTTCTTAATTATCTCCAACCCACTTAAGGTAAATTGTATATATCTCTTACAGCTCCAAACAAACCTGCTTCATATGAGTTCTGTTAAAATTGGTAGAACTCTACACAGGGGATACTGGTAATTTTGTTCATTCTGAGTAGGCAAACTTAGTTAGAAAACAATGAATTTCAATATATCTTCTTATTAATCCTGTGTAATAACTGAGTAATTTTATCATATGTAAGCACTACTTTTGGAGATACTAATTAACAATTAAAGTTTAAAACATGTAAGTAGTCTTAGAAGTCTATAATGGGTAACAGTAGGGAATGGCACACTCAGATTATATAACTTCTGCTAATGTTAATTAATGTGTCTCTTCTCCCAAGAAACATAATCAATTAACCCAGGTACAAAATTCTCATCCTTTAAGATGACTTTGTGTAGGGAATTGCTGACTGAATTCTGCTCACACACTTTAGATACAAGAATAACTCTGTCAAAGAGAGTCCCAGATGAAAAATCTCTACCTGAAGTTACAAAGGATAGACAAAATGTACACACACGAGTTCTGCATGTATTATTTATACTAATATTTGATGAGAAAATTTTGAAAATAATATAGCTATAGGGGTAGGCAGGCCCTCCCTTTGAATTCATGTCCCTATGCTTTTATTAGCACTTAAACATAGGTAATTTTTTATATATTCTAAGCTTCAATTTTCTTGATTGCAAATAAGGATGAGAATAACATCTAATCCTGTAGGGTGAATGTGAGAATTAAAGGAACGAACTTATATAAAGTGCTTAGAAAAGACTGAGAGGGAAGAGGAGCTCGATACGTGGTTCATATCTTGCCCACATTGTGTCTTTGCATGGAGATAACTTTCATATCTCTATGAACTCAAGTTGTCTTCTTTACTGACCCCAGATTTGACTGGTTTCTATTCTTTGGACCATTCTACCAAAATAAGACAAGCTATTCTAATACCCAGACCTGAAAAAAATCTCTATTGTGGATTGTACTTCTGGGATATGATACCTATAAAACAACATGATATTCTACTCAGCCTCCCACCACACACACACACACACACACACACACACACACACACACACAGAGTGCATATTTAGAAGGTGATCTAAAATACTTCCTAGTCAATCTGTTCTCAGTATATTCTCCTATACTAGTCTATTATAGCATTTTTGTGAGATTCTAATTTACTAGAATATAAGTACATCCGAAGGTTACAGCAATTCTCATTTGTGTCTTATAATGCCAACCATCTCCAAGTGATGTAAATTTTTATGAATAATAGTCACACAAGAAATATTTAAAAAGTGTATCTTCTTTTAAATCGGCACTTATTTCTGGACTCACAACATCCTGTTCTTGTCAAAACAATTTCCTCATTAGCCACAGAATTTCTTTTGGTTGTACTATTTTCTATTCAGTGTTGTTTGCTGTTTAATTCTTACTTTTTACATTGAATAAAATGTATTCAATTGTAATTATCCTTCCCAAATTTAATTTTGCTCTTCTTCGCCCAAAGCTATCAAAGCTTTTGACCCTCAGGTCTTTCTATATTATTTCTCAGTTCTCCCTGGTATTTGTGACTTCCACTAAGGACCATCTGCAGATTTAATTAACTTGTTGAATCCTCCTTCTTCTAGATCATTAATGAAGTTCTTAAATAAGTCTGAGCCCTGTGCTCATCTCTTTGGTATCTTGATGGTCCTTCAACCCCAATTATGTACTACAATTCCCTTTATCATTTCTTTTTATTTACATCCTCTTGGTCACTTCCCAAGACATTGAAACGTTCACTTTCAAATCATTTGAAATTACAGTTCAAATGAAATTTCATGTGAAATAACCTGATGTTTTAAAACCTGATTTTACTATCCTTAGTGAAACAGCAATTTATAGTCCCAATTTCCCATAATATCCTGCAAATTTAAAGGAGTAACTCAAACATTTAACATCTTAAATAATGCTCTATTGATCTTTGAAATTGGATAGGTATTCTACTGCCAAAGGGGAAAAAATACATTTTATCTTTCTGGAAAGTCTCTTCTAAAAAATTTTATGAAGAATTTAATTATCATGGGATACTTGCAAAATTACATTCCTTCTCCCAAACATTCTTCCTTCTGAAAAAGAAGCATTTTACATTAGAATAATTTTGCAGCTGGTTATAGCACTATTATTGCTATACATTCTCATGTTAGCCAGGGTTACATGCAACTTCATCTATAGGGGAGAAACAATTTAAAAATGAGGGCTAGTTTCCAATTTAAGAAGCTCTGTTGAATATTCACATTTGTTTCTGCTTTCCCCACCAAACACTAATAAAATAATGATGACAGTAAGAAAGGAAAATCACACTGGAAATAAAAAAGTGGCAACAATTTTTTTGAAGGAAAGATATGGATTAGGGTTAACTCACTCAAAACACATAAAAAAAAATAACTCATGAGGAAAGTTAAAAAAAAAACACCAAATAACATAGGAATTGGTAGCATCAAGTATCTCTGGAACTATGGAGAAATCTGAGGGTAAAATAGTGGGGATGAGATAAAGAGGCAGTTTAAATCTTCTGAGTTGTTCCCTCACTCTAGACAAACTTCTGCTTTTCCCTATCCTAGCAAAAGCCAGAGGTTTATTCTCAGCAGAGGATATCACAAGATGACAGTTGAAACAATCATAGATATAAGAATAAAAACAAGGAAATTAAGTGAAAATTTACACACTACATTTTGAAATCTTTTGCCCTGCCTTCTCACTTAGATTTCAGGACATCAGCAACCAACATTTATTCTTAAAAATATTTAATTCCTTTATTATTTTTAAAGAACGTTCTCTGAAAGTTATGAATAGCTCAAAAGAATGACCCTAAAATTATTCATACCAACATCTTACATAGTTAAAGTTGCTATTTCAGCCAACTTTATAACTTGTTTCTCCTAGAAGCAAGCATGAGCCAAGACTACTAGAAAAGCCAAAGACAAAAACGAACTAGACAAAAATCAACTTCGTTAAACTGACCTTGACTCAGTTAAAAAAAAAAAAAAAAACCTTGAAAAATTTCTTGTTACTATACTTAAAAACATCAAAGAAGATATGAAAACAATTTTGAAGAGAAAATGATCATAAAATGAGCTAGTTTCAAAAAGCAACAATAACTTTTGGAAGGGCAAGCTGATTGAATACCCCTACAGCTTCCTCCCCCAAAACAAAATAAAGTAAAAAGCACGGGACATGGAAAATAAATAAAAATAACAAAAAATTAAAAGACCATTTAAAGATTTAGCACACAAGAAATGGGAGTTCCAGAAATGGGGAAGAAAGGAAATGCAGGTGAATAAGCCAGTAAAGAACGTTAGTTTTTTTTTTTTTTTTTAATCGCAGAAATGAAACTAGAAATTTCAAATTGAAAGCCTCTTTCAAGTACTAGGATAGCAGTTAATAATAAGCCTTCATGAAGATACCATATCAAATTTTAGAATACTGTGCTGTGGATAAAAAGATCACAATTTTTTAGAAAGACAAAAATGTGTAACACACATGTTATCAAGAATAGTGTGGCACTGTATGTTTCAAAAAGTACACTAAAAATAATACAACAGAGCCCCCCCTTGTGGCACAACGGGTTCAGATGAAGCACTGCAAGCCGGTGGCAGCCATTTCAGTGCGAGTTGGATCCCCGCCCCCAGGTGACCTACATGGCACACAGATGGTTCCTGACCTGCCCGCTGCTACCCTCAGCAGTGTACTTTCTTGATCTGCCTGTTCTGTTTCCCCATTCTGTCTCTGTCTCACCACCCCTGCACCACTGGTTTGTAAAATAAATAAATAAAGCTTAAAAAATAATAATACAACAGAATTATTCCTACATTATTACAAAGAAAAATGCTTTTAACCTAGAATTTTAAATCCATGCAATCTATCATCTCAGTACAAAGTAAAGAGCCTTTTGGCACATAACATCTGAAAATTTAATTTCACACACTCTTCCTAAAGAAGTTATTTGAATATATATCACCTGTAATTCAAATGATGCCATAATTTAAAAAGGAATTAAGGAAACAGAACACCCAACAAGAAAGAGATGAGGCTGAAAGGAAATCTAAAGAAAACACCTATTTTTTAGCCCAGAAGAGTTTCAGTCTACAAAATTCATATTGCTGTATAGGATGGAGGAGGTCAGAAGGATCTAGAAAAGCTTTTCATTAAATTAAAGTTATTAACTATAAACTACCCTAACATTTCAGTGAGTTGGAAGGTTTTTTTTTTTAAGATTGAGGTTTTTTTTAAAAAAAAGATTTATTTATTTGTGCATACAGAACTGGGGTACAGGCTAGAGAAGCAGGGACGGTGAGAGGATTCACCAGAGACAGAGTGGGGAGCAGAACAGGTCCACTGATGAAGCACACTGCTAAGGGGAGCAGCAGGCCGGTCAGGAGAGGTCTGCCATGTCATGTGGGTAACCTCCAGGGCAGGGATGGAACTCATGCCGAGGTGGCTTGAGCTTCTTAGGGCTGTGCTTTAACCCACTGCACCACCAGGGAGGGCCCTGGAAGGATATTATTACTTGAGGATTTTAGTTGCAACAATGTTGAATGAATAATATTTTGATTAAACAAGCAATAATAAATGAGATTACTACATCTGAGGGGAGGTATCTTACTGTCAAACCAGTAAGAAAGTTGTAAAAGAATTTAAATTATAAAAAAATATATAAAAGCGACAGAATAAGACATTTACTGCACAAAGAGTTCTATATAACATCTCTACAAAACGTTGTTGAAACTGAAGAAAGAAGAGTGATGCATAAATCATTAAGGAAATGCCTTTCAGTGATACCTTCAGCAATGCAGATAGCTGGAAACTTATCAGAATAACACTGACTATTGTGTTGTAGCAGCAAATTCCAGTCACAAACCTAGCAGCTGTTCAAGCCTCAGTTCCCTAATCTACACAATGAAAATAATTAGAGTATCTATCCTATAATCTACTTATGTCCTTACAATAGTGTCTGGAACAGAGCCAACCACCTTAAAAACACTAGCTATAGGTATGCTAATAGATTGAGAAATAGAAAAGTTCTTTTTCTCTCAGATGTCCAGAAGCTGGGTGCTAAAACTACTAAAATAAAAGCAAAGTGGTTCACCCTGAAAATGTATCACTTTACTTTAAAATGAGTTTTCCTGGAGGAAAATAACAAGGGTGTTAAATCAGGGCAAGATCCGCAGGTACATATGAAACAAACATCTGACCTCGCCAGAATCACGCAGATTATCAGTACAATGATTACCCATGAACAACTGTTCAGAGAACTTCTGATTTTTAAAATTTCACTTCCCTGAGTTTACATTAAGTCCTAACATGTCTGCTTTTCTTTCCCCCCCTCAGGTTAATATTTATTAGTGCCTGTTGAAATTGCTTCATCATTGGGAGACTCATATTGCTTTTTTATTCCACTTTATTTTCATATCTTGGAACTGAAAGATTTACAAGAATACCAACTCGGACCTTACTAAAAATATCAAACAGGATTTTTAAACCTCTGTGAATGCTTCTTTCTCACATGGAAATGACTCTTAAGTCATTATGGTTTTTTTGAGACACTAAAAAAAAAAAAAAAACCAACAAAAACCTTTGAAAGTGTCTGTGACTATACAGTGACAGGTATTACCTACACTTGATAATACTGTCCCTAAAAACTGAAGGGACACATGCCAGTCTGAACTTTGTGCTTCTTAACTACTGACAAATAAATTTATCATCAGCTACAATTTACTGATGAGATTTTCTCTAATCCTCATAACACTATTGAGAAATACTTGCAGACTGAGGAGTTCTAGAACTTCCTTAGTGCCACAGGGTGAAAAACAAGGAGTTTCCAGTCAAAAGGCTAGACTGTACCCCCATGGTCCTGATATCCAAATGGCCTATGGGTAAAAGGGTTTGAAAGTGGCCTCCTTATAACACTTTCAAAGTTAAGCCTCCATAGCAATAAGTTCAGATCACAAGAGATGAGCACTTCTGAAGTAGAAATTTGGGGATAGCATGGTTTAATGAGTTATTTCTTTTGAAAGTATAATAAGCCAGCAGAGAGGTATTCAAATCCCAATGACTCCCCCCTTATTAACTTTATAAACTTAAGGTATTTCTTTAATCTCTTAGCCTCCTCTGTAGAAAGGATGAGGATAATATATCCCAAACACAGTTATTTGTGATTAAGAGAGATGATATAGTGCCTGAAAATATTCATTGGAAACTATTAAGATCTATATTAAATGATGTATTATTTATTCCAGTCTCTTCTAAGGAAGATAATATTATCTGAAGGAAAGTTACTTTCTCAGAACATCAACAAGGTATAGATAATATGAAGAATTTAGCAACACACACTATAGAAACCATAGTTCAACTGAAAAATACAATATGAGCTCTGACAATTGTCAAAATGTCTTTATTCAGCCTTTCCTTTCTGATAGGTCTATTGAAGACAATGTTTAAAAGTTTTCAGGCTCGGCCCTCCCTGGTGGCGCAGCGGGTTAAAGCACTCCACTGAGAAGCTAAAGCCACTTCCGCATGAGTTCGATTCCCGCCTGCCCGGGAGGAGACCACATGGCGTGGCAGACCTCTCATGACCCGCCTGCTGCTCCCCTCAGCAGTGTACTTCGTTGATCTGCCTGTTATGCTCCCCACACTGTCTCTGGTGAAGTCTCTCACTGCCCCTGAGTCTCTGGCCTGTACCCCAGTTCTGTATGTACAAATAAATAAATCTTTAAAAAAAAATTAAAAAAAAAGTTTTCAGGCTCTAGAAACTGTTAAAATTACAGTTCTGACACTTCCTAGTCCTATAATTATGGACCTATTATTTTATAGTTCATAATCTCAATTTCCTAAGTAAATCAGGATATCATTCATTTATTCATGCAATAGATTTTTCTCGACTGCTAAGTGCCAGATGGTATTCTGAGAGCTGTGGTTATACCAGAAAATATTAGTAAAAACCTTTGTTAATCATGGTGATCAATCTCCCAGTGGAGGTAGAGACATTAAACAAGACAGGTAAAAAAAAATATTCCATCTAAAATAGTGATAAGTGCAGTAAGAAAAACAAACCAGAGCTGGAGTGTTATACTTGGGGTACAGGGTTTGGGAATGCAATGTTAACAGAGTGGTAATGAAGAACTTAATAGAAGTTACATTTAAGTGAAGACTTTAGAGAGGTAAAGAAAAGAGCTTTGATGACATAAAGAAGACTTTATCAGGGACAAAGGCCTTGAGGTAAGCTATATGCTGAAAAATGGCATGGGGGCGCAGCATAGAATTATACAATATTAGCTAATCACTATGGGATGGAAGATACTGGCCAATGTCCGATTTCTGGGTTATGATGGTTCAATAACTATTTCACTCATCACTGGATCTAGCCTACCTTTTCTCCAAGAAGACTTACATCATCTCTGAAATATGGTCTGCTACTCACTTGACCTCAAAACCTACAAAATCATAAAAATTAAAAATTTCAAATACTCATGTTCATATTTAAAATCCTTGTGAAACTCTCCAGGCTATCAAAGGTACCCATAGCTGAGAAGCCATTGTGTCTGCAGAAGCAGCGTGTGCTGCTGTCACCATTAACGGTGGAGCTGGTAGGTGTGCCCAGGCCAAAGAGGGGCTGGACCCATGTTTGCTTACTTAAAAAGGCAGCTGAATTTTTACTGTACATGCTTGAAAATGTAGAGAGCAATTCTGAGCTTAGGGTTTAGATGTAGATTCCCAGATGAGCACATCTAGATGAACAAAGTCCCCCAAGATGCATCACAGAGCTCACAGAACTCATGGTCACATTAACCGACAGATGAGATCTCCCTGCCATACTGAGGATCCTTGCTGAAAAAGAGCAGATTGTTGCTAACCCAGAGGTGCACAGAAGGAAAAGATCCCAGAAGAAACTTAGTAAGTAAACTTATGGTTCAAGGATGGATCTGGCATTTAAAAAAAAAAAAAAAATAGGGGCCCTTCCTGTTGCAACAGGTTAAAGCACAACACTATGAAGCTATCCGCAGCCAGTGCAGCATGAATTCGACCCTTGGGCAAAGAGGTGACCCACATGGTGGGGCAGACCTCTCCTGTCTCACATGCTGCTCCCCTCAGCAGTGTGTTTCATTCAGTCTGCCAGTTCTGCTTCCCACTCTGTCTCTGGTGAATCCCCACACCTCTGGCCTGTACCACAGTTCTTATATGTACAAATAAATCAATCTTTTAAAAAAAAAAATGCAAAGATAAGAAAAGCAAAAAACAAACAAACAAAAAAAGATTTAGTCTAAGTTAGAACCTTCCCTAAACATTAAATCACTAGTTGGCTTAAAAAACTCCTTCAATATTCTGGCTAACATCTTCAGAAGTTGGGAAAACATTAATGCTCCATGACACACTGGTTAAATATGTAGAAAAAGAAATGTAAGCATTTCTAAAATGACAATGCATGCAGATTAAGGAAAATTCAGAAACGTCAAAAATGATGGTATTTCCACTTAGCTGGAGACAAAGCATCTGGAAAAATTAAAGCTTGCCATTAAATGCTTGATATTTTATTGAAAGTGAGTGCCATTATAATTGCTGGCAATAAATTAAAGGTACTTAAAAGTACAGTGTATAGCTCTTTGTTCCTCTCACATATCAAAATCCAAATGGGACTGCTCAATAATTTAAAAACCAGGAACGTGCTGATTTGGGCAGGATTTGCTGGGTCAGAGATGTGCTGTCAGACCAAGATCTGTGTATGGAAGGAAGACCATCTAGTTTATGTTTACCATTGTTCCTTCGCATATAATAATATTCAGAAATATGTTCAGCAAATCACATATGATGTCATTTATATTTCTTGTCATTTATAGTTTGGAGTGGGATCAGCAGGAAAAGGAGGGAAGAAAAATTTTAGTCCTAAACCACTTTGGTTTGGAGATACTGGGGGTGAATAGCGATACCAACTTAAGATTCTCTAGGAATGTTTTTGGGGAAAGACAAGTTAAGCTGTATTGCAGGGATGGGTGGTAGAAAAGGAAATGAACCAGATAAGCAGGAAATTCAATGAGATCACTTAATTTAAAGAAAGTCAAGTTGATTGAACAAGACTGTAGGGGACTAACATCTGAGCATCTGAAAACTATTTTTTTTTTTGAAAACTATTTTTAAAGATAAGGTTTAAGTGAAGATTTGTGCATTTTGTGACTATGTTTGGTGACAGATGTCTTCTAGACTTTGAGGTGATCATTTTGCAATATCTACCAGTATCAAATTAAGCTCTAGGGCAGTAGGAGCTTATCAGAAACCTTGTATTGGAGAGAGAGAGCGAGCGAGCTCTGTCACTAACACAGTGACAAAGCAAGCAGGGGACTTGTGATTTCAGTTGGGGGGAGGGTCTCTCTGAGATGGTAACACATGTGTAAAGACCTACATGACATGAGGGAGCTGCTGGTGAATACATCGAAGGGAAGAACATTCCAAACAAATCAAACAGTAGCAAGACAAGACTAGCAAGTTCTTGGGAAATCAAGAAGACAATTATGATTGGAAAATAAAGTAACAGTGTGAGTATGTGAGTGTGTGTCATGGAGAGTTACACTTATTGTGTGGGTGGAGAAATAACAGAAACAGAGCCCAGAGTCTTGTAAATCATTGTGATGATCTACATTGCAATGTAATTTTATTGAGTAAAAACGGAAAGCCATGAAGGAGTGGGACCAGAAGAGTAACTGCATCTAACTTAATTGTTAACAATGTCCCCTTGACTACCAGGCTGAGGAGTAGAGGCCAACAGTAAAAAGGAAATGATTTCAGAGCTTTGTAGCCGTGACCCAGTTTAGAGGGGGTGTGTCACGTGTGCAGTGGTAGTGGAGATGGTCGCTGCACTGAACCTTATAGCATGTGGGCATGCAGCACAAAACAAGAAGTCAAGGGTCAGTTGAGCCCAGATGGTGTGAAAGGATAGACTTCTGTCATCAACTGGGGTGAATAATTTGAGAGGGAAGAGACCATTGATACTCTAGAATACTGAAGACCCTTAATGGACAACTTTTTCTATTAAGTTAACATCATATATTTGTTATCAGCAAGTAACTCTGTATGTGCATTACAGGCAGAGAGAATTTTCCAAGTCAAACCAAAAAGAACCTCAGGAATTTGAAAAAAAAAATAAGGGACATTTGATTTTGGATTTTATTTAGGATGTACAGAAAGGATAAACAGGAAAGCAGGAGAGGCAGATAGGATCATGGGCATCTTTGTATATTTCAACTTCAGTTTGCAAGCAATAAGGAGGTACTGAAAAGTTTTCTTAGCAAGATACTATTTAATAAAATAATCTTTGAGAATCTCACTCCATGGAATCAAATGTATTTTTTAAAATTGCTGCCATTTAAAGATAACTTCAAGTTTCCTGTTATACTGGAGAATTCTTTAAAAGCTCATTAATCAACCAATCTAGAAGCTGCTTATCTTTTCAGCCACTATTAAAATGAATGCCTAGATCTTGCTGTTTTATCCATCATATTTTGAATCCATGTGAAAATTTGCAAGTAACTACCTTTTTCAATCTGTGGATTCTATTAGGAGAGAGTGATTAAATCTCAAGAGTTATATTGCTTTTTAGTCTGGCTATTTATTCAATTAGCCTTTTCCTATATGATCTAAAGTACATATTCTTGAATGCAAAGAATTCCTGGATATTAGTTACTATGGAAATTTTATATGTTTTGGACTCCAGTGGTCACATTTTCCAGAAAACCTGGATTTTCCTCCTTAGATATTTCACAATCATGTTTGTATTTCCCAGGACATAGGATTAAAAATGAGTGCATGCACCAAATTCCTGACTTTCACAGCTCAATAGTATAAGCTTGCCAAGTGGGAGGGATAACTGTTATCTAAATAATCAGGAATTATTTTCTGCATTACTAACTAGACAGGGTAATCTCTAAAAATCCCTAATAGCTTTAATTCATTTCATGGAAAATGTCAATACCTTATTAAATAGTTTGGTTCTCTTCACTTTGCTTTCTGGGAAAATATCCTTATAATGCTGCTGGGGAAAAAAAAAACATAATTAAAAAAATTATTTATTCATATAAGAACTAGAGTATAAACCAAGATGCAGGCAGTGAGAGGACTCACCAGAGACAGAGTGGGGAACAGAATAGGTGGATATACTGAAATACACTGCTGAGCAGGTGAGACAGGAAACATCTGCTGTGCCATGTGGGTCACCTCCCTGGCCCACAGGGGATTGAAATAATGCTACGTTAGCTGGTGATAACTTGATAATGCTGTGACTTTTTTTCTTTTTAAAGATTTATTTATTTGTGCATACACAGCTGGGGCTCAGGCCAGAGACTCAGGGGCGGCGAGAGTCTTCACCAGAGACAGAGTGGGGAGCAGAACAGACAGATCGACTAAGTACACTGCTGAGGGGAGCAGCGGGCGGGTCAGGAGAGGTCTGCCATGCCATGTGGTCACCTCTGGGGCAGGTGGGAATCAAACTCATGCGGAAGTGGCTTTAGCTTCTTAGTGCTGTGCTTTAACCTGCTGGGCCACCAGGGAGGGCCAATAATGCTGTGACTTTAACCCCTGTTAAAGGGATTAAAATTTTTGCACTGTTCTTTGTTAATGGCATCTCTCTCCTGATCCTCAATATAACATACTGTAATTCAAGTATCTTTCATGAGATTTGAAGTGGAATTATAATGTGTGATCTAAAATTGAAAATAAAAAATTCTGGTCTATATAAAATGTAGGGCCTTGTCTGTAAGTACCCATGTGTTATTCCAGTTTTAAGTACTTATTGAATTCAAAGTAAGCAGAATTCTACAACTAATTTTCCTTACATTAGTGTTTGGTAGATCATAAATATAAATGACTTCCAAGTTCCGTAGTTGGATACTTTCCCAGCACTTTCACAACTGTGTGCCTGTATTAACCATTAACTTCCTTTCAGTTTTGTAAACAAAACCAATACTTTCAATAAAGAATGTCGACGAAGAAAAAAAAAAAAGTGAGGCCCTTTTTAGAGACGGCTCTTAGGCAAGCTGAATGTTATAGCTCATATTTTCTCCAGAAGAAGGAGGAACTTCCTTTGTAAACATATCTAAGGACAACAAACCTCAAGCATACCTACAAAAGTGCACAGGAGGGTAAAAGACACAGTAACTAGTAGCAAAGTCTTAAGGTCAAAGTCTTTACTAGTAGTAAAGTCTTAAGGTCAAAGAACAAAGGTCAAAGTCTTTACTAGTAGTAAAGTCTTAAGGTCAAAGTCTTTACTAGCAGTAAAGTCTTAAAGTCAAAGAACAAAAAGGAACCAACAAAATGATCACCTAAGCTACACTGGCATTGCTAGAGGGGAAAATGCTTCTGGTGAGGTCCCACAAAACAGCATCAACCTAATCATAGCAAATCTGGCAGAGCAAAGACACACAACTGAGAACTGAGATATTTACAAGTCTAGTAACAGAGGTGCATAGATTCAGACCTACAGAAGGCTGAAAGAACCATCCAAACAAAAGGAAATTTACCTGGAACTCCCCAGACATCAAAGACCCTTCCCCAAAGTACCTCAGAGTGGAACTACCAAGTGCAGATGGCACAGCAAGAGAGGGGGGATGAATCTTACACCTGTTACATGAGACCTTCTCCATAGTGATCTCGAAGTCTCTTACTCAGGTAAGATTCGTGACACATGTATTTAAAATATGACACAGAAAGACAAAAACAGAAACTTTTAAAAACTGCTTCTCACTCTATTCCTCCCCAAATATGATAGGCTGATGCATGAGAAGTCTTTACTTAACTTTAAGACAGTATTAAGACATTTTTCATAATGTTGAAAGGATCCAAGTCACACAAACACCTGGTTAACCACAATGTACTTAATATTCTCTCAGCATTTGTTTTTCTCTGTTTAATGTCTGTTTCAGCGCCAAAACTTAGGGTCATGTTGAACATACCACTTCTACTTATTAAAAAACAGTATTTAATAGAATGCCTACCAGATACCAGGAAATTTTCAAAATATTCTCTATGGGGCAGTAAAGTGTTCTCACTTTATAAATCAAGAAGCCGGGGCACAAAAGTTTTTAGCAACTTCCTAAGATCACAGAGGTGGGACTCAAATTTTGGCAGTCTGTTTTTTACTGCTAGTTCCTAACCATATAGTTTTACCCTCCACATCATTAAATTGTCTTCCTTCATAGGTTTTTAGGGCTCCCTGGAATAGTTACACACAATGTGCCTCACTATTTCTCTATTTATTATACTGAGGTTACCTCTAGTGTATTATACTTTTAAATGACGTTTTTTAAAGATTTCAAGTGTTTTTTCAAGTATCATTCATGTACTCATCTCTGATTATTGTCTTAGTATAAATTCTAAAGAATGATTTGTTTAAGAGTATGGAAAATCATCGTTTCTTTTGTATACTTTCTCCTGTTTTAGTAGAAATTTGACATTCTGTATCATGTTACTAGTAAATAGTGGAATCTATGGGTAGAAAGCAGGATTTCAGTTTCCAAATGAAGAATTAAGAGGATTTTGTTTCTTAGGTGAATCTGGGGAATCAACAAAATGCTATGGAAATAATAGGTAGAGGGATGAGGGGAATCAACTTTTCACTGAGGCCTCAGATCTGCCTATATACAAAGCCCTCTAAGCTATCAATAATACAGTGAGAACTTGGTGTTAAATTTTCAATATCAACTCCAAGAAGTGAGAAATAGACAAAACAAACAAACAACAACAAAAAAAAAAAAACCAAACTTTCTTTCCAAGGACCATGGCTAAATTAAACACACCACAATTTCAGATGAATTAACTCTCCCCAGAGCAAAACTCTGTTGCATAAATTAATACCTATCAAGTTCCTAGGGTATTACATAAAATGTTTATAGGAACAGAGATAATATGAACTGGCAAATAACATGTGAATAAAGACATTTTATATTTGAATGGTCGATGACAGAACATAAGAGCTGGTGGGAGAAAGGAGTGATTCATTAGTGGATGGTGAGCACAATGCATGGCCCTGCCCTTCACGTACGGGGTGTCCTTGGGAGAGGAGCCTCAATTTTATCACTCATAACAATAATGATAGAATTAACGGTAATATCATTTCCAGACAGCCACAGTGTACCAGGTACCCTACAAAATGATTCAATCATAGATCCCATTTAATTGCACAATAATACAAGGTAATATCACTCTCTTTTCCATCAGTCTACTGAAGCTTGAGTCATTACATATATCTGACCCAATAGCAAGAATGCTGGGACAGAGCGGATTCTCAAATTGAGCTGTATGACTTAAGAGAGTATGCTCTAAACTCCTATTTTTCTTTGCATAATCCTGTGTTAGACACAACAAAGATATAAAAAGGCACAAAATCCAGTGGGCGACTATGGCTTGTTATTTACAGGAAAATAATTTACTTGATTCCCCATATAATCTGTTGGGAGTATTACTGTGACTGGGGGTAGGGCAAATAGTAATACTTAGTGGGCAAAGTCTAGTGATATTGCTAAACATCCTACATTGCACAGGATGGTTCTGCACAGCAAAAAATTATTTGGCCCCAAATGACAAAGGTATCAAGGTTAGGAATCCTTTGCTAGATGGGTTTCATTGGCAAATTCCTTAATGCCAAGTAGAAAACATTCCTTGGAGGATGATGGTAAGTAACATGCTGAACTTCATGTAGCTATTTGATTTTATATTTGAAAAGTTTCTAGGAAGAAGTCACATTGTTTCAGAACCTCCTTGGTGACTCAAGTTGTTAAGTTTTAGCACCATGAAGCTACAGGCAGCCACTGCAGCATGAGTTTCATACCCCAACAGGGAGTGACCCACATGGTACAGCAGACCTTTCCTGTCTCACCCTCACCCACTACTTAGCAGTGCATTTCAGTAGATCTGCCTGTTCTGCTCCCTGCTCTCTATGGTGAATTCTTTCACCACCACCCCTGCACTTCTGGCCTGCACCCCAGCTCTTACAGGAACAAGTAAAATAAATCTTTTTTTAAAAGTTGCATTATTTCGGGCCCCCCCTGGTGGCATAGCAGGTTAAAGCACAGCACTGAGAATCTAAAGCCGCTTCCGCATGAGTTCAATCCCTGCCTGCCCAGGAGGTGACCACATGGCGTGGCAGACCTCTCCTGACCTGCCTGCTGCTCCCCTCAGCAGTGTACTTCGTCTATCTGCCTGTTCTGTTCCCCACTCTGTCTCTGGTGAAGCCTCTCGCCGCCCCTGAGCCTCTGGCCTGTACCCCAGTTCTGTATGCACAAATAAATAAATCTTTAAAAAAAAGTTGCATTATTTCATTTTATTTTATGGTTATATGCACATTATCACATCCATCACCACATCACCACATCCTCTTAGCTCTCTTAGGGAGCTTATTAAGATGAGAATTTTCACCAGCAGCCCCTTTCTCACCTAAAAATAACAAAACTCTTAGCATTGATTTCTAATTATCTGCCTCTTTGCACATCTCCACATTCAGTGTGAAACAAAACAGAACTATGGGAACAGAGAAGAGCAAAGAGTAAGAGAAGAACCAATATACAAATTGTCCAGAAACAAAGGGGGTAATAGAATATTTGCTTCTTCTGAGTTCCGCAAGTCTGTTTACCAAAATCTCATCAATACAGAATACATGCTTGTAGAGGAATGTGAAGACCAGAAGGCCAGTAAAACTGTTGTTCAAAGATAAGCAATGCGAAGGCTGGAAGGCCAGTAAAACTGTTACTCAAAGATAAGTTTCAATCCTCCCTGGAGTAAAAGTTCCAGAAACTGACTGTTATCTGCACCAGGCTTCTGGCAAAAAGGGACTTGTGACTGCCCAGCCCTTCCCACAATGGCTTTATAAACCCACGACTTTAAAAAGCTCTAGGAGTATCCGCTGCGTTGGATTACTCTGGGTTGGACCCTAACTCAAGCTAGCTAATAAAGGTTCACTTTGCTTTTACATCAGACTTGGGTCTCGGTCATTACTGGACTCGGTGTGTCCATACTTTAACAATGCTGAATTGTTCATCTTTTTGCTATATAGTGAGTTTGTATACACAGTGAGATTTTTAACTTCATAAATTACAGAGACGCATTTTCTTTAAGCAAATAACTTCAATATTTTCACTCAGTTATTTGAACTCTGAAAGGCTGATTATCACAAGCAATAAATAAACAGTAGGGAAATGAAAGGAAATACTTTTTAAGCCTAAATTTAAGTGGATTCTCTATAGTCCAAATGGGACTCTTTAGTTAGCCCTGTAATTAAAGCAAACTAAATAAAAGATTTCCTGTAATCATGCCACAAGATATTCACATGCACGTGGGTCTCTTCTTTGCATCTTGAGCCTCAAGGCATTAGCAACACCATTCAATGCCAAATAGAACTGCGTAATATTTATTGCTCACAATCAATATGACA
Organism: Condylura cristata; assembly: GCF_000260355.1. NCBI lineage: Eukaryota > Metazoa > Chordata > Mammalia > Eulipotyphla > Talpidae > Condylura > Condylura cristata. Next base: position 24,608,545 of record NW_004567116.1, read on the forward strand.
AAATAATTCAGACAAGGTATAGAATAGGTTTTCAGGGTTCGACCTATAATTCATCTAGATCCTTTATATACAACTGGTTGGAAATGATGTATTTTAACCTAAATGCAAGGGAAAAAATCTCCTAGATTAGACTGTTGGCCAATGTTAACATAGAATGGCTTTGCTACAGCTGGGGCATTTTATCATATACAGAGAAATCTTGTTTTGTTATATAGAAACTATGAATTCAAGAATTTATGATTCTCACGCTCAACTTTAATATTTAAATAGTAAATCATGTCCTGCTTATCTATTTTACCTTTGCCTCTGGTCTTGAGTTTATCTTCAGCTCTATTTTCCCCACACCACATTGTGGACCAAAATGCAAGCACTGATTTAATCAACCTTTTATTGAGCAGAATAAAGGACAGAGGCCAAATCAACAAACCATAAGAAACCGTAATCAATTTTTCCTGGGCTGCTTCTAATTTATGCTCTGGTCTGAGATCAATGTTTCCCCAACCCCAATTCTTTATAATATAAGTGATAAGAACTTGATAGTATGTGCTCTGGTTAAATATTACAGAAACAATAGAAGAACAATTCTTTAATAATAAGCAATCTGAGGACCTTGGTCAAAGTCCTGATTTATGGACTCTCCTTCAGACATTCTGATTCTCAAGATTGGGGTGGTTGCCCAGGAATCTGGGTATTAAAATAATAGGGAGTCCTTGAGGAAAAATTGGATTTTTTTAATATAATACAGACTTTGTGGAATGTAATTTGAATTATATTCTCAGTTCTAATATGGCTCTTACTCCATCTCCTTTTCTTTTCCCTGAAACTTCTATGGTTTTTATAAATCAATGGGAGATCGGTTTAAAAAAATCAATGATAAAACACTAACTCTATGTTACTCACAGTTACTTGACCTAGCTAAATATTGTTTTGCCATCTATAAAATAAGAGTAGTAATATCTATCTCTTTTGTTTGCACTTAACAGTAAAATATTCACTTAAAAAGCTCCAATACATAGTGCCTAATAAATAACATGCCACTAGCATTAACAGTAGTGGGGTCCATCACCCTCAGCATTATCATCATCATCATCATCATACCGTTCCATTAATTCCTGTGCACTCACTTTAAGAAAACACTGCAGTTCCAGAGAAAATGAGAATTTTTTTAGATATTTTAATCTTAAAAAGTTTAATTAAAATCAAATGCCATGCATAAGGGTATATGTGCTAAGTTGCCATTTAGTTTCTTTGCTTTTGACAAGAATTCTTCAACTCCACGTGGTAATTCTCATCCTGCTCAAAGGCAGAACTTTACACTTGTGTATGTCTTTATGGATAAGCCAATTGTTTTTTTAATAAATTTGACTTAATTTGATAATAATATTACAAAATATAGAAAGAATGGTGCACATCTTGCTTGCTGATTTCCTTGTTAAATAATTTATGCAGTTAAATTCTGACATGATTTTAAGAGGATCAGGCTGCCTTATAAATGTACAAGCAGTGAAATGTAATATGTCAAAAAAGTTGTGGTATAATAAATAGGTCCATTTAAAAAAGTCATTATGTAAATTCAGAAACCTTTAAGTATGAAGAACATGATACAAGAGGTTTACTTAGACAGCATTAGATACAGACACCCTCCTCCTCACCTAATAATAGGATAATGACTCCAGTACCAGATTTCCATTTTTCTAATCTTTACTATTGAGAGCTCCCAAGAGTGATGTTTCTGACTCAGAAAAACAGTAATTTTCACCTAACAAAACTCACAGGCAAATTCACAGACATATTCCACTTTATAAAACATAATACCCTACCTTGCATTGCTCCATACATTGGCACAATGTCACTGAACAGTAGATTTCATTTGCACAAACACAGGAGGCCTTCTCAACCAAGAGACTGTATGTCACAAAACAGCAAGCACCACAACCAAATGCAAGTGTCACATATATCGCAGATAGAAAGTGCACATAAGGAATCTTACCAATACTAAGTGGCTTATATTATCAGGTCCATGAGTGATAATGTCCCTAATAAACCAACATTAGAATAAAATCCCAAGCACGCCAATAAATAACTCCACCTGTTGCTGGAGTCATTTAATGTTTTTACGAAGGAGCATGAGGCTCTAATTTGGTTTCTGTTGCTGCAGCAGATTCTTGTGACTCCAGTAGTGGCATGTGATGCTTCCCGACAGGTGATAAGTGGGGCAGGTCAGTTAGTGAGGCTTTATCTCTAACTGGCACAAAAATGTACACGGAATAAAATAGCACAAAGCAGATGCAACCATGTTAAGTGAGATACATGGGTTGGCATGCACATGAAGCTCTATTTTTGGAGGCGCCTAGTAGGTGATCAAAAGGTAGCCACTTTGCAAGAGCCATAGACACCATGGAACTATGTATCAGGTCAACCCATAGGACTACAATAAATTCCTAGAGAAAGGTTTATTCTTTATGACTCTGCCTCTCTCTTCACCCAATGCCCCCACAGCAACAGGATAGGGTTACCTTTCTCGCAGTGACTTCCTGTGAATCCAGAAGGGCAGATGCATTTGTTAGGTGCAACACACGTTCCACCATATCTGCAGCCCTCTTCACAGAATGCTGTGGGAAAAGAATGAGAGATTTCTTTGCTAAACCGGAAACAAGGAAATTCATGATAAACGGCTTGAACACTGAAACATTGCTTCACTGCATAAGGAACACATAACTATGTTAACACAATTAAAAGTTTTAGTGCACAGAAATAAATGTAATTATAGCTATTTCACTGGTTTACAAGCGATCAATTGAAATAATGAATGTAAAATATTTAGCACAGTGCTGGTATGAATAGCTATTACTGTTGCTATTACTGTTATGTATTTGACATCAAAATACAATAAGTTGAGTAACCAAAAAGGCTGGATGAGATGGGATAAAGGCAAAGACATTTAAAATACTATTTTCAAAGTACTCTTGTTCACCAAACATCTTTTATGATTATGAAGACATTCTTGCATTATTTTTAAAAGCTTCAGAGTAGCAAATACAAGGTTGATAGCATAATAAATGTAGCTAAACACTTAGGTTTGAATATTGAAGACACTGCCAACATTTCTGCTATAAAAATAATGCCTCATAACTTAAACTGCCTCAGCCTGAAAATACTGTACCCAAGGGGAAGGACTGAGTTAAGCCTTTGGTTAATGCGCTTTGCACCATTTTCCCAAGTCCTAGTTCCACCTGTTGGTCTTTCCAGACTGGATTAGTCTCCCCCTTACACACCTGAATAGCACAGTTGATTCATTTTTCTCTGCAATAGTAAATCTAGTCAGACACTGACATACAACTCACTGCCATATTTTGTCTTATCCACTGGACTGTATGACACATGAGGACAAATATCACGATTGTGTTTGTCCCCATTTTACCATCCTCTCAGTATGTCAGCATGTAGTATGTGCTCAGAAATACTTGCCCAGAGAATTAACCTATGTGCTTCTAGTTGTTCTGACAGGAAAACTCCTGCCATAACAATTCTGTAATACTTTCATGCAGAATAATTTATTATCAAATCTTGCTGGGTGGCCAATAATTTACTATACTAAACCTGTGAAATTTTTCTTTAATGAGAATGATTGCAATTTGTCGACTCTTAGTTTCTTTTATTCATATAAGATTTAGGTGAGTAGGTGTTTTTATTTTTAATTGTAGTTAGAAAATGTCACCCTGGAAAAATGTCAGGCTTATATTTTGCCATCATCATCATAAATAATATGAGCCCAGCTTAATGTCTTTAGATAGTTGAACACTAGTTCAAGTATATATAACTCCTGACAATATTGTCATTTTCCACATCATATAATATCCTCTGGATGATTTAACATTCTTTAGCTTAGCAATCAATTGCAAAATTGTTTGCTTCTGCCAGAGGACAGACAGTGTGTACCTGGGTATTTGAATACCATTTCTGACTTGTAACTTATTTCTTTACAGAGACTAGTCCTTGAGTCCATGTTAAAAAATAATAATAATAATATTAGTTGCCTTGGTATGTTTATCGCAAACCAAAATATATTCAAATATATCTATATGTTATGTGCATAAAATTTTTTGTCACCCAAAATCACATAATCTGGGCTCTGGTGGCAAGCATTAGATGCCTGATATTTAAAGCTAGTTATGCAAAATGTGTAACAGAACTCACAAGCACCTTTGTTAGCCAGATGGCAAGCAGTAAGGAAAATTTCAAGAGGCATCAAAAACAAACAAAAATACAGGGGCAGCTTTGTTTTTTTGGTGTTACAATCAGTCTATCCAGATCTCTGTGCACAAATACATATGGACAACTGCAGATCTGCTTAGGAGACTGGGCATTATTTCATTGTTCAGGTGTGCTCTTGATTTACTCAATGCTTAGAAAGAAATAGGTTAACATGAACAAAGCATGAGCTGTTTGTGATATTATAAGGATATGATTATCATAACAAAGAAGGTGCTATGAAGAGAAATCAGTTAGTACTTATAAAAGACAAAATCACATTCAGCACATGAGGCTTGTAAGCATTTTACTACATAACATTATTTCACAGCAATACTAAGAAGACCACTGAGCATGGGCCAGGAACAACTTTGTGTTACCCAGATAATGTGACCCATCCCACAAAGTATTCAGATTCAGCGAGATGGGCTTAAGGTATCACTTTGCTATTATGTTGAATTTAGTTTCTAATAAGATAAATATTGGCTGAATACCAAGGGAGGAACAAATAGGCATTATAACTTCCACTATAAAAATGGTAAGACTGGGCCTTCCTGATGGCCCAAGGTGTTAAGTCTCAGCACTATCAAGCTATAATCAGCCTCTGGGGCATGAGTTTGACCTCAGCCAGGGAGCTGACCCACATGGTGCTGCAGAATTCTTCTGTCTTGCCCACTGCTGCTCCCCACAACACTTTATTTAAGTCAATACACCTGTTCTGTTCCCTACTCTGTCTCTGGTGAAACCTTTCAACCTCTGGCCAACACCCCAGTTCTTGGATGCATAAATAAATCAATTGTTTAAAAATAATGGTGAGACTGGGACTTAGAGCAGGCCTCCCCTTCACAGGTGTACATCTAGTAGATAGCATAACCAAAATGGAATCAAAACTCTGGCTTCAAAAATCTAATGTCCTCTGCTTATGTTTTCGTGCAAGTTTAGCTGCAAACTATTATTCACATGTGAAGTGTTATTCTATTGAATATATCCTTAAGAGCTAAGGAACTGATGACCACCTGAAAGAAAGATCCTACGTTCAAATGCATATGTTGCATTATAGAAGGGACATAGAGTTAGTTTCTCAGCTTGATAGCTCACTCCCAGCTGAGACACCAAGAGGGGAGGAGAAAGGACAGGAGGGAGGCATAATGCTTGTTGGTGGTTGAGTAGGGTGGTCGATGGACCATGGTGGTAATACCTGCTGGAGATGCCCCAATGTCACCCCAGCCCACCCCAGTATTAGTAAACTTTAGGGGAAAAAAAAAAAGGAAATAGAGAGCTGTTCACTTTCATATGCCTATAGTCTCATCTCCATTTTTGTCTGAGCCCATCCCTGCTTTACCCTATCTAGGCACATTCTAGTTTTTAATAGAATTTATCTGACATAAACAATAAATTGTCCACTAGGACCTTAGATGATTAACAAAATGATTTCAAAAAACACAAGAAAAAAACGGGGGGCGGGGAAGGGAGGGAAATGCACGGGACTATGGTGGTGGCACAGGGGTGATCTGGTGATGGGAAACCCGCGGGGATTACAATCGAGATGGCAAAAAAAAAAATGTGCAAAATGATGTAAAAATAAACTTTGTAATAAAAAAATAAATAAAAAAAAAAACACAAGAAAAAAAAGGGACATGTCATCCAAGCTTTACTTTGAGGAATTGAAAATGAATGCAAATAGGCTTTGTTGTGCAGCGTGAGTGGGATGGAGGGCTGTGGCAGTTTGGTGGTGGGGAAGATATGGTCGCGCACCCTGATGGGAGGAGTGTTACACTGTGAAAAACAAGGATATTCCTAAAAGGTAAAGAAAGGGAAAAAAAATGTACACAGTATTTATACCAGGATAGTCTCTTTCTGATTAAATATAAATCTGTTATTTCAAAGAAAAGCTCCTTGATATTCCCAGCACCCATAATTTGTATAGTATTACTGAGCTAATGGTATTGTCAAAACAAAAAGCTGAGTTACCACTAGCTTAGTTCCGGAAGAAGAGATGGTAAAAGACATGGTCTAAGTCCACACTCTGTATGTGGTAGGTGGATGACCTACAGCAAATTATTTCATTACTCTGGACCTCTTTTTTTTATTTATTTTTTTTTTCCAAGAGCAAAGCAGTAATGAAAATAATGGCATTCATGCAGTGCTATGTAAAGTAAACTATCAGCATAGGGTAACTGCAAGTAGAATGTGCTCAGAAAGTGGATATGATTGTTGTTATTTATCACCAGGATGTTGTATTTACAAATAATGATACTATTATA
>NW_004567116.1:24615286-24688130 GCF_000260355.1 Condylura cristata
GAAGTGGCTTAAGCTACTTAGTGCTATGCTTAACCCACTGTGCCACCAGGGAGGGCCAGGCCTTATTCTTAGTGAGAGCTCATAATCACTTCTTTGACTTGATGTCCTTGGTGATCACATCTTGTTTACAATGAAACGTGGCATTATTTCTATGCCATAAACTCTGAAAAACTTAGGCATCACATGTATGTGATTTCTTTGTCAACATCTTTTCAGAATCCTAAGAGTAATTTGGATAGATTTTAATATGCAGTGAAATTACAAACCTGCACCTGCCACCTTCGTGGCATGTGTTATGTTGTTAACGTACCATCCTAGGGGAGAAGCTGGGCTGAGTCAACTAAAATGGTGAAATCTAAATCTTAAAGGACTATTTCTGTTGTGCAAGAAAAGAAAATCATGAAACTCAAAATTGCAGGACAGTTGATCCAAAGGCTTGTTTTGATTTCAGAATTTCCTGGCAAGTGACATGAAGCCTGGTTGTTAAAGGGAACAAAATAAGGTGAGTTCGCAGTTGTCCTGTACAAGGGTGCCCAGTACCACAAGCTTGTGCTTGTTTTGACCAAGATGATTTTATACTAATAAAAGTGACAATCCTTTGATAATCCTCTTAAAAGTCTTACAGGGATGTTTAGTTTCAGTCCTTCCAGGTGGCCTAGGGGTTAAGTCTCTTTCACTGCTGTGGCCTGAGTTCAATCCCTGGTCAGGGAGCTGACCCACATGGCACAGCAGACCTCTCCTATCTCACCCACTGCTCCTCTCAGCAGTGTATTTTAGTAGATCCGCTTGTTCTGCTCCCCACTCTGACTCTGGTGAGTCCACTCAAGCATACCCCCAACCCCCACACACTGGCCTATGTTTAGTCTTACTGGCATATGTTTAGTTCCAAGGGACACCCTGAATGCTGACAAAATAAGGAAACAACCAAATTTCAGCACTATCTGTTAGATGGAAACCCTTTCCTCCCTCCTGATTTCTTGAGGAAGTATTTCCCTTAAGCTCATTTACGTCTTCTTTTTTCCTGATTTGCTTATTCTGCCCCTGGAGAGTGCAAGTGAGCAATTTATTCTGTTGACAAATATATGTCAGGATGAAGCTTCTCATGTGGGACAAGCAGGAGGATGGGTGATAAGCAACATAAAATTGGAAGTATGTTACTTGGCACATTTCTACCTATATTTTTATATCTTGAGTTACTAGGTACGAAGTTATTAATATAACAATTGAGACACGTAGACAAGAAAAAGTTAGTTCTTGTGGGCTAACAGTTAAAGGGTTTTATGAACAAATTATTAAAACTAGTTTAATTATGTAAACCAAAACCTAAAGTGTTGTGAGGAAACATCCACCTTTATTGGGAGTGAGCAGCCAGTATCAATTTTCCTTACCTCTCCGATGACATCTTCCTCCTTGAAATTCAGCAAGTCGGCTATAATCTGTGTTCATCCTTAGTAAACTAGCTTGGTTTATGGATTTAAACTCAATTTCTCCAGTCCCTATCTGTCAATAATCAAGGTGCTCTCACCACCTTCATGTCTGATCTTAGTTTATTCCTCACCCTGTTCAGAACATGATATTTGACAAAGGCCCCTGTAAACATTTTTGGCTCTTGCAGATGGTGATGAGCTTCAGTGTACTACTGGCATGTGTCAGCCAGAGAACAGGGGTATCTGAGCCATTCTATAAGGCCAAAGGTGGTCCTGTATAACAAAGAATTATTGGTACCAAATGTTCATGGTGTTGAAGTTCAGAACTTCTACTCCAACTTTACCCAATTAAGTCTATTAAGTAGCTCTAGGAACAAAATTATATTGTGGTAATTCCTCTTTGCCTCCTCCACCCCTTCTTTAAATAAGTTGAAAATAAAGAATAAGGTTAAAAGTGAAAATCTTCACTCTAGCCTAATATATAAAACCAAAGACCCAGATGTCTGTAATTCTCACTTTTCCTAACAAAATTGTGGTCTCAAGCATATAGTATATTATATAATATCTGTTTATTGGCCTCAAAATCACTCTCAACACTTTATCACTTACTGTGTTTCTATCAGCCACTTCAATTTGCTTTCCCATTGTCCATTTCAACAGTAGCAATAGTGTTAACAATGCAAATGGACCTAGTAAGTGACTTACAGACAAAATATTCCATTTTACCCCTACAGAAATGTTCATTATTCATGTAAGTCTTATTATCAGATAGTAGAACTAGTTTAGAGAAGTTAAGTAATCAAAAGTCATTCTACTTCTAAGTGACATTTACAATTTCAAGCCAAGGACTTAACTAGATCACCAGGTTAGTCTATCACTCATTGGCATCCAGAATTTCAAGCCAATGTCTTAACTAGATCACTAGTTATATCTATTTAGGGCTCAGCCACCTACTGAGTGCAGGTAATGTCTTAGAAGTTGAGAAGTCTATAACTAGCCATGAAATTTATTCCAACCCCAAAGAATCTCACAACCGAACAGAGAGCAGCATATATAAAAGCAAGCATAATAAAATTTGATAAATGCTATTGTAGCAGAATGAACACAGGGCTGAGAGAACATGGCGAACATGATTAATTACTCCTGGTAGCCAAGGGCAAAGCTTTGCAACAGAACTGGCACGTGAATTTGGCTGAGAAGAATAATGGGATTTTTTCCAGGCACAGAAGTGTAGGGAAAGACACAGTTCAAGTCAAGGTTTTGTTCTAATGAAAAGACACTGATTGGAAGGAAATGAACAAGTGTTTATAACTCATGTCAAATAGAGAAAGTGAATATTAGAAGAAAATGTAATAAACTACACAGGGAGACAGGAACATTTTGGAATTTCTTAATCATTTTCTCCACCTTCCCATCTCCTATGCCCTTTCTAGACTGCTAGGTATCATAAAGTATAATTGTATCCTACCTGGAGATATGCATGTATGTTTTTGTTCTAGCCATTGCTCTAGTTACTGTTTTAAGACTGGGGTTTGCTAAAGATTTAACTACAGTAAATACTAAAAAATAAGGGTTATATCAGAGTGCCTCATGTACACCACCGAAATATAAAATTGCTTCATAGTTTATGCAATAGATTCTGCAATTTTCTATCATATTATATTCCACTGTAAAATATTCCAGTCTATAGTCCATCCTAATCTATTCTAATTCCATTCCATTCTATGCTGTTTATAAAATACAGCTATATGCCAACTTTCTTTCTCAACCCATTAAGCCTGCTGCTTTAAAGTCACTTGGTCATTTATTCAACCTAGCGTCGTATTTTCTTTCTTTCTTCAGTGTGTCAGAGATTATTTACCTCCACATTTGTCAGTATTTAATGTGACTGGTGATGTGAGAGTTTTGCTTGCATTTCTCCCCATCAGTGTGTCAGAGATTATTTACCTCCACACCCTTGTCAGTATTTAATGTTTCTGGTTAGGTGGGTGTTTTGCTTGCTTTTGTTGTTTTAATTTGGGCCATTCTCATATAAGTGGGATATCTCCTTGTGCTTTTGATGTAAGCATCCCTGACAAGCACTTGAGAGGCAGGGTGTAGATAGGAACAAAAGGAGTGGGGCCCATTAGTCTATGGTAGGGGACTATGGGTGTCTTAGTGGTGGATGTGGTGTGGTAATGTAATTCTGAAGAGATGTGAAGTTATTAACTTATATCATATACACTAATGTAAAACAACAATATTGCAATAAAAAATGAAATAATAGGTTCTCCCTGGTGGCACAGCGGGTTAAAGCACAGCAATGAGAAGCTAAAGCCACTTCCACATGAGTTCGATTCCCACCTGCCCGGGAGGAGATCAAAAGGCGCGGCAGACCTCTCCTAAACTGCCCGCTGCTCCCCTCAGCAGTGTACTTCGTCGATCTGCCTGTTCTGCTCCCCACTCTGTCTCTAGTGAAGCCTCTGCCGCCCCTGCAACTCTGGCTTGTACCACAGTTCTGTATGCATAAATAAATAAATCTTAAAAAAAAAAAACTGAAATAATAACATCACTTGCTCAACACATTGTTTGTAATTGCTTCTGCATCCTTGAACTTTGGGGACACTAATCCAGAGTAAATAATCCAAAAAAATATATTTCAAGACAGAAACCTTCTATGTAACTACCTACATCATGAAATTTGAGACAAAAATTTGTCTGACCAGGTACCAAGCATTTATATGCACGAGAGAGTAGCTACTCCAATGAAATATATAGAATCCCTGTTCTTTAAGATTCAAAAGTCAAATACAGTGGTTCTCACTGAGGGCACAGTCTCCACTGCCCAGGAATTACTGAGAATGTTTGGAGACATTTTTAGTTGTCAAAGTGGAGATGTGCTCCTGGTGACTCTGCAGGTGGATAGAGAGCCAGGATGGTGCTCGACATGCTACACACACTGGGTAACCTTCAATCAAGGACAACCAGCCCTGAATATCAATAGTGCTTAAGTTGAGAAAAGAGTCTTCTAGTCACTCAATTATATTTGTGCAGCATCTTTGGTACCTACGAAGGTCCTGAGAATTAGGGGATCAAAGAGAATAGATCAATGTAAAAGTTTATGTTCCATTGCTAGAAGATACAGAATAACACAAGAAATGTTTAAGTGATATATCAAGTCAGATGATGCAGAGAGATAGTAGAAAACAGAGCAGGAGAGGGAGTACAAAGTGTGTGAGTGAGGCAGGTTGAGTGCAAGCAGGGTGACCATGGGTAGGGTGACATTTGGGTCAAGGACCAAAGAGAAGCAAGGGTGAACTGTGTAGTTATGAGCAGAAAAATATTCTAGGCAGAGATAGGGTCAGTGCAAAGACTATGAGAAGTAAACAGGTCATATGGTACCTCACAGATTTTAGTGACACTGCCTGGGTCAGGTCAAAAGGAGACATAGGAAAGCACTTTCTGCCTGGACGATCAACAAATGCTCTACAGAGAAGCTAGTGCCAGAATTGAATTAGGCAAATAAATAATAAGCAACCTGGTGTAAGGACTGGGGTCAAGGATGTTCAAGTCAGGAGAGGGAACTGATTATACAAGGTATAGAATCAATGAGAACTATTGGGAAGAAGCAAAGGTGGCTCTAGCTTCCTGGGAGATAAGCTGTGAAGAAGGATAGAGCTGGTATCGGGCTGTTGAGAAATCATGATGCACTTTTTCTGTTTTTCAAACAAAAATATGTCATGTGCAAACTTTCTAACAACCCAATGTGCAAACTCAGACTTTGGACCATTTCACAGAAAAGTCATTTCTCTCTTGCCTTTCTCACCAGGTACCCCCTGGGCTTATGGAGGATTTAGAACTATCAATGTTATTGTCTTTTTCTACAATTCCAGCTTTAGAATAACAGTGCTGGCTTTTCTCTAGGAAGGCAGTCAAGTGCTGAGTATGAATTAATTTGTGTAAGTTCACATATCTTGGAAATGCAGAAATGGAAGAATCATGTAAAAGGGAGAGCATTTCAACTGGAAATTAATGAGAACTTGGGAGTGAAGGATATTCATTCTGGAGGGTGCACAAGGACCTTGACCTTGTGACCTTGCGAAAGACCTTGTAATTTGCCTTAATCACTGACATTACCCAAACAACCTGGATGTCTAAGTACTTACTCTGTAGTTAGTGGCTTAGTGAGGGGTTAAAAGCATGACTCTGGTAACAGAGATCCAGGTTCTGACTCCAATTTCACCCCTTATTAGCTGATTAGCTGATTCACATTTCTCTAGCTTTAATGATGTGTAATTGACATATAACAGTGTGTAAGCTAAGAAGGACAATATGCTGATTTGATATATTTATATACTGAAAATTTATTACCAACCGATTGACTTTGGAAACTTGATGTTCTTGTACATCACATTTCTTATCTACTTAGGTCAAGAGAAATCTATGTCATGTTCTTACCACACCTAGACTGAAAATGATGGCACACGTAAAGGACTTGGCATAACATTCACACACAGTAAGGACTCAGTAAACTTCAATTCTTATATACACCAGTCTCTTTCTCTCTAGGTTAATTAATACAAACAGCAATTTCTTCTCAAATATCAAAACACTTTGCAGCCAGCTCTTTCTTCCCAGTGCACAAATCAATGACAGAATTTGAGAGCTTGTTGAGTACAAGAAATCAATTGAATGAAAATGATGAGGGATCAGACAAAATCCAAAGAAGAGGAATAGAATAAAAGATGGTATTCAAATTTGAAAAAGCAAAATTCAGGATTTTATACCACAGGACTTCTTGTGATATAAAAGTAAGCTTAGCAACGGTCAAATTATATCTTTTGCAACAAAAACTCTGAAAGCAATTCAAAATTTGGTCTTGAGCATTTATGGGAGTACTAAGAAATGGGAGCTGAAAGTGGTGAAAAGCAGTTGCAGAGAGCCGGGGGTGAGAAGGTTGGAGGGTTCCTGCTGTAGCGCTACATCAGAGCTCACACACAGATTAGCCCTGTCGGTCACAGGCTAAGGCTTTAAAGAAATGAATTCCACCAAGCTCTCCCAGGAAAAAGCATTCTGTGATTTTATATAACCACGCGGAATTAGGTGTTAAATCTTGAGTGAGATAAGATACTGTGACAGCTGCTGGGTGATGGGGGCGGACCAGAGTTGTCTGTGGGTGTTTCTATTCCCATCTCTATCTTGAAGCCGGAGTTGTGGCTCAGATTTGTAAAGCATTGTGTTCTTTTAATTTAAAAAAAAAAAAGCTTTTCTAGACTCTAAAATGATCACCTTCGTTCTGTAAATGGGGATGTGGAGAAGAGTTTGAACCAAGAAAGTTAGTTAGGAAGCAGCCTAAGAATGCTGGGCTCTGTGATTCTAGCATAGCATCAGATTCCTGGGAAGCCATGTCAGCTGCTCCTGGAGGAAGAAATGTGGTTTGGGACTTTCAAGAAATAGGGAGGGAAAGGGAAAAAAAAAGATAGAAGTAAAGAAGGAGGACAGGCCCTCCCTGGTAGCGCAACAGGTAAGGGTGTAGTGCTGCAAGCTAGCTGCAGCTGCTTCAGTGAGAGTTCAATCACTGCCCCAGAGGTGACCCCACTTGGAGCGACAGACCTCTCCTAAAGTGCCCGCTGCTCCCCTCAGCAGTGTGTTTCATGGATCTGCCTGTTCTGCTCCCCACTCTGTCTCTGGTGAATCCTCTCACTAGACCTGCGCTTCTAAGGAGAAAAAGAATAGAGGATAGAAAAAGAATTGCAATTGCAGTAAGGCATGGCATCAATCACCAATCTCCATTCTCCCCACACGCACACCTCCCAATACCTAAAACAGACAGAGACTTACAGGTGCCAACCTGGTTGCAAAAAAGATCTTCCTTTTTCTAGTTGTGTAACCGGGAGTTACCTCCAATGTAGAAACATCTATAAACCCTACTTTCCTCCTGTCAAAAGGGAAGTGAACATGGATGCTTCTTCAGATAGCTGTTATGAAGAAGAAAGTTATAAAAGGTTGATCACTTAGTCCCAGAGCTCAAAAAATTACCATCATTTGCATTATTATGACTATTAGTTGTATCAGACTGGCACAGAGTCTGATACAACTGTCTCCCATCTTATCCAATGGGATAAGTTGGTGGGCAGACTCATAAGGGGGAAAACTATACTTACAGGGGAACTAAATTTAATAAAACCCTACCTTTCAGGGTTGTGAGACTGACTTTTGTATTTTGCCAGAAAATGGCTCTTTTTCAACCTCATGCTTGATGTTCCTAACCAAGAAACTCAGAGTTGGACGTATTAACTATCAAGTTGTCCAGAAAGCAAAGAATTCCAAAGAGCTCAGTTTGCTGGAGAATTCAAAAACCATGTATTTGACCTTTCTTTGGCTGTCTTCAAAGTAAAAACCCAGGGTCCCTGTAAGTGAGAAAATCTGATTTAAAACAGCTTCACTCTGTGTACACCTGCCAGGCCTGGACTCACCACTGTGCATGGTTATCTGTTTTTCTAGATGCATATCTGTATCTCATCTGCAAAAGCAGCAACCCTCATTCTTGGTCTAATTTTGAAATATTGAGGCTCAAATTCCACAAAGTGTATTTCTAACTTGTGGATAGTATGATGCTGGTAAAATCAGAGTTCATGGAAGCAGAGACACTTGGATTAAATCACCAACTGTGTGGCCTTCAACAAGTCACTCATCTGTAAATTTCGACTTGCTCACTTGTGAAATGGAGACATGAATAGCTCTTCTTTAGGTTGTGGTGAAGGATCAATAACTGGATAAATATGAAGGTGAATGGCACAGAGTCTGATACAACTGTCTCCCATCTTATCCGATCAGGTATAGTTCCCCAAACCTACGGCTGACTTTTGTGTCCACATGATTAGCCCACAGGACACTGGCATCGTGCAAGATGTACTAGCTGACTATTTCCTGAGGGTGTTATAAAGTTTTCATGATGTCCATCTTTCTACCCAGCTGGAGAAACGTTCACAGCTCAGACTCTCAGCTACAAGTTGGTCATTTCATGAGGAAACATTAAATTATCTCCCCCACAACTAGAGAGGACAGAGAAAGCTGGATCTGATCAGTGTTCTAGGATCCCAGCTAAGTAACTACAGGTACACAGTAGCCAAGTTAGAAGGACAGAAAGGCAGCTTCTCACATCCTGGCCAGGGTTTGCATAGTACACAGGAAAGAAGCAGTCTGCGGAAATCACTTGTACCTCAGTGACTATATTCTTTGCTTATGAAAATAAACGTTAAGGAGTAGGAAAGAAGCACAGCTAAAAACAAAGTGCTTTGCAATAAAAACTAGCTTATGATAGATAAGGTAGCACTGAAGAGAGCTCAAGAATGGATCAAATCTATTATGAAAGCCAGATTAAAGACAATCCCCAATTTTTGTTTGCTTATTTATTTATTTAGTGATAAGAAATGTGAGAATTAATATGAGAACCCATAGTAGGATTTTGTAATCTGTTTTCTATAATATTACACTTAGAAATCTTTTAGTAAAGCATGGGTTCAGGATTCCTAGTGAGCATTTTCATTTCTTTACAAAGTTATCAGTTAAAATAACCTGATTGTTTACCCATTACTTAAAAAACTAGCAAATGAGATCATTATGCCCCAAGTACTTCTCCACACAGTTAAAATGTGATAACAATTAACACAGGACAGTGATCATAAGAGATCATACCCGTGATCTAAACTTACATTTTTTGTACAAGGAAAACAAATAATAAACAAATGAAAGTAGAAAAACCCAGATAATAGTAAGTGCTATAAGGAAAGGTTAATATTTATATGGGGTAGATATGATATTTAATAAATTGATATTTGAACAGATATACAGAAAAATAAAGAGAGCAACCCAAGCAAATATTGGGATAGTGAGCATCTGGGCGAAAGACACAGCTTAGTGCCAAGGTCCTGACATAGATGGAACATACAGAGTTGCAGGTTCAGAGGTTGTGTCAGGGGAGTTAGTCAGGGCCAGGTCATAGGAGATGATAACAGGATGTTCAAGAAATGTCAGTTCTCCTTGGGGCGTTAGAACATTTGAGGACATTGGTTTCCTTTTCTGAATGAATTAAAGGGTCACTGGAACATTTTATTCTAAAGAGTGTCATAAAATCACAGTTATTAACAGGATCTTTCTGGCGTTTGCACTGAGGGAAACAGACCATGGTGTAAGACAGGCCATGGTAAAAGCAGACAGACCAGAAAGACGATTCAGATGAGAAATTCCTGTTCCCCTGCCCCAGGGTGACTGAAGTAGAGCTATAAGGGAAGTCAGTGACTCTTCCAGTTATTTGTGCACCAGAGAGACTCTGCAGAGAAGAAATAAGATCTGTATGCAAAATAGACAAAACTGGATAAGTAGCCAGTCTTTTATCCTACAGAAGTAGGAATTGGGGAGGCTTTTTGTCTGGCAATAAGATGGACCATATTTTACTGTATTGTCTCCGTCTGGAGTTCTTGCCCCCATAGGTAGACTGCTTCTCCTTTATTGATCTCCAAATCTCAACTGAAATATGTCCTGAAGCATTTATGGACAGGTAACCCTTGTCTCATCTATATTAAAAGGCTGTATTTGTTTCCCAGGACTACCACAGCATGTTACCACAGACTCGATGACTTCAAACAAACCAAAAATTTTCCTCTCTCAGTCTGAAATCAAGAGGTGGGCAGACATGCTTTCTCCCAGAGAATTGGTTACATGCTTCTCTCTTAGCTTCTAGTAGCTGTCAGAATTCTTGGCATCCTTTGGCTCAGAGCTACCTCATTGAATCTTTGCCTTTGTCATTATGGGTTTTCCCTGTGTTTCTCTGTGTCCCTTTCATTCATCTAATACTAACACCAGTCACTGGTGTTAGGGCCTATAATCCAAGATGATATCATTTCAAGCTCTTTAACGAGAACTTCTAAGACCCTACTTCCCAATGAATTAATTTATAGGAATCAAGACCTGACCATACCTTTCTGGGTACCACTATTCACCACAGTAAAGGTTCCCTACTTTATTCATCCAGAAAATCACTGACCTAGTCCATCATAACACCATAATACCTTTTAAATGTCTTCTGGATCCTCTGACATATAAATTTTAGCTTCACAAGAATACAGATTATGTCTTTCAACTTTCTGTCTCCACTTTCAAAGTACAGTGCCTGGTATATATAGTCAATCACTACTTATTGAATAATTTAATTACAAATGACAGAATAGACATATAAAGCCATCAAAAATTTAGTTGAATCTCAAAAAACAATTTAAATTTATTATTCCCATCAGTGAAAGTACTCAGGTGTTTGTATCTGAAGGTGTACTTTTATAATTCATTGGTTTCTACCTTCTTCTTCAATAGAACAGCATATATGGTATAAATAAACTGATATACACACTGGGCAAGAGAGAAAAAGAATCCTTAGCCATAAGAAGAGAAGCATATATTCAATGCAAAGTTTTCAAACTTTCATATAAAGTCCATCTGAATAGTTGAATCTCTTGTTTCATTAGTCATTCATAGTGTTGTCATTTTCCATTTGGTGTTTCTGAGACAAGGAACCAAGAGATTCCAGAATCCAGTATGATACCATATCCAGTCACTATAATGAATCAATTACTGGTGTGGAGAAGCTGTTCACACTAGTCAGTTCAAGAGAAACATTCAGGCAACCACACCAAGTGGATAAAGTCATGATCCAAAAACAGGTTTGGAATGATCACTAGATATAAAAGCCAAGAAACTGAGAAGCAGCAGACAGGAAAGAAAGGAAAGGAAGACACCCTACAGAAACAGAAACCATGTCACAGATTAGAAGCAGGGAGCAGATAAGAGATGACACATCTCCACGTGAAGATGAATAGTATATGGATCAAGAGTTATACAGTCGCAGACTGGGAGTCCATTGAGCTCATGGTAGCAACAACCCAGGCATGATTACAGAAATGTCCCACTGGCAAACAGGTTTATAAAACCTGCTGGCTATGTCAAAAAGCAGCAAGTCAAAGGACTAAGTCTTACTGGTGTTATGGACTCCATAGTAAATGTCACTGATTTCAATCTAGAATTGTGAGCATCCAATGAAAAGCCAAATCAGTTTATTTTACTGGCTTCATATGGCACTACTGTCATCAGACAGAACCATGTTGAGGACACAGTGGCCACTCTGAGTCTTCACACTGAGGTCAACTACATTAGGTCGTCAGTGAACCTATTATACCAGTATACAATGATAGAATAAAAGCTACATTGTTTAATTACACAAAACAAACACAAAAAGAAACCTCTATGATCAAAGCCATTCTAATATATATATATTCCAAAACTCA
The DNA here is from genome assembly GCF_000260355.1 of Condylura cristata. NCBI lineage: Eukaryota > Metazoa > Chordata > Mammalia > Eulipotyphla > Talpidae > Condylura > Condylura cristata. The sequence continues at coordinate 24,627,030 of NW_004567116.1, forward strand.
AACAATCAAAATCAATCTGTATCTTTGGGTCACCAGTAAATAAAATGGACACTATTTTACTATGGAATTATGGTCGACTTAGTTCTGTGTATTTCTTTTCTGTAAGAGAAAGGATTTGAGATTGAGACAAAGTACTATAGATAAAAACAATAACCAGAACACCATGAAGCTCCAAATTTCATTTTCTAGGGTTTTCAGAAAACATTTTTCCGAATGTAGTGCATTCCCTTAACAGTTTTTGATGCTGTTAAAACAAAGTTGGGTTGCCAATACTTGTCAAATACACTCAGGCAGGTGCTGGTGAATTACATTTCCCTGCAACTATACAAACCAAGGGTAGGTTCACTATGCTCAGCTCCCATAGAATAACATCATGGATGACTGGTTAATTTCAATTCCTAGCATCATCTAAGACATCACACATATACCTCCTGCCTTCAAAGCAAAAACACATATTTCTCTTGCTATTTTTCTTGCCATTCATTTAAGATTTGTAGGTCTCACACAGAATCGTCCTCTGTCTTTCTACTCTTGAACATGGTCACCTTAGTTCTTTTTGTCCCTTTCAACTCATCACTACTTGTTTACATACATATCATACCCCAGGGCTTCACTCTTCCTCCTCCACACCTGTGGTGGCTCTTTCTCTTCATCTCAGGAAGAAGTTTCCACTGCATGTCCCATGAAACCCTTCATAATCTAAACCCAGTCTCATCACCTTAATGTTTCTTCCTGTATTCAACAATAAGATTAAATTAATTCTAACAAAATTTTCCTTTAGAATACTTCATAATATTTCACATGATTGTCTACTCTGCAATGCCCTTTTCCACTTAACATTCCAAATGCCACCCTTTGTGTATGGATTATCCCAGACAAGAGAAAATATGTCTTCTACCTAAAATTTCTGCTGTTATCACGGCCCTTCAGAAACTACAACATTAAGCACTAACAATGTCCCTTTACACCACCCCACAACACTATATGATATGGCCATTATTATTTTAACCTTACAGATAAGAAAGAGGGGCTTAAAGTGGACAAATACCTCCTCATACTTACCAAACTCCTGAGTGGTGGCACTCCTTTCACTTTAGTTACTGGTTTACTTACAGGGAATCTAAGCTGCAAAAGAGTGTGAGAGCCCTAAAATCCTCATTTCTTACTTTTTCCCAGCATCCAGCATAGGGCCAGATACAAACACGGTACACAAACAGCATGTGTTCAATGAGTGGATGAAAGGATGACAAAAACAACACCTTCTAGCTTTGTCTTGCATCGTACACCTAAAGTCTTCATCATATTAAAGAAAGAACCAATGTTTAGGAAATATCTTGATCATGTTTCTACCTCCTACTGTTATCTTAATGAGTCCACCTAATAAAAGTGATATTACTGTAAACAGAAGAATCCAGTAGACATTTCAGTACAAACCGCATTACTTCACTCTACCCCTGAGCCCAGCTGAGCCCAGTATTTTCTCTTCCTTGCTTAGCCCCATGTCTCATGACCCTACCTATTGGGGTTACAATCCTTGTCCTCTGCTCTCTTCCCAACCCTGAAGAGCATATCTACTCTGAAAACAGCTGCTTCAGTTGCAACTGAGCCTTCCTTTCTCCAGATACCTCTGGGCCACTGGGATCCGTATTTCACTGATGCCAGGACACAGCTCCTGGGAAGAGCCGTTCCACAAGGACTCCCAGGGCCCTGCCTGGAAAAACTGATGCTTGACTGAGCTCTCAACTTTCCAGAAGGGAGATTAAATCAACAAAAATTTTCCTGATAATAATAATAATGACATATTGTGCAATGGTATGTATATCTACAATTCTCTTAAAAGTTAACACTGAATGTCTTTGGAAAAAGAACACCCTTGTTTACTCTCTTCATCCAGTTGGCATAAAGACAACTTCACCCTCGGGACTGTCATTCTTTGTCCCCTTTGCTAGAGTATCTGTCCTCAAATTACTCAAGTAGCTCAGAGTCTCACTGTATTCTGCTCTCTACTCAATGCTTGCCACAGAAATTCTCCCCACAGCTCAAACTTCTCGAACGGCACCACTGCCACTTTCTGTCTTCCCTCTGCCCGTCCCTTCAACACTGTCTCATCAGGATCTGAGTGACGGCAGCTGCATGGTTAATATTTACAGAGCAACTTAATTTTTAAAAACTAAGAGCTGTGCTAAGCGTTTTGCCTAAATGGAGTATATAATCTCCACAATTAGCTTAATAGTTGATTATTTCTATTGTAATACCCTACTGCAGACCAGAAACTGCAACGTTTGGAGGTTAACTAACTTACCCCCAAATCATCTCCACAATAAATGGCTTGTGAGTAGGGCTTAGTAAGATAAGTGAAGCTTTTCAGGACAATAAGGTGAAGCAAGGTATTCTGGCAGAGTGAATAAGGGTATATGCATGATAGTGTGTGAGGTAAAGATGTGTTTGGTTTTGCCTGTTCAATACTTATTCCCAATTGTTACAGTTGCTTTTCTTTTTTTTAAGATTTATTTATTATTTATGGATACAGAACTGGGATACGGGCCAGAGGAGCAGAGGCGGTGAGAGGACTCACCAGAGATAGAGTGGGGAGCAGAACAGGCAAACTGACAAAGTACACTGCTGAGGGGAGCAGCAGGCAGGTCAGGAGAGGTCTGCTGCGCCATGTGGGTCACCTGCAGGGCAGGGATCAAACTCATGCTGAAGTGGCTTTAACTTCTTAGGGCTGAGCTTTAACCTGTTGCGCCACCAGGGAGGGCCCATGCTTTTTACTTTTACTGTTATGTTGTTTTTGTTTTAAATTCCAGAATCAATCTTGTTCCTACTTTCAGGCCATGAGGCTTGGGATGAATCCAATGTCTGTCCTCGTTTTAAGAACAGGCATATAATTCAAAGGGAACTTTCCAGATGTCCCTATAAACTTGGGCACCGTAGAAAGTACATTTATTCTAATGGAACTGTTTAGCTTGTAGATGTTTGGGTCATCTTTCTGTCTACTTGTAATACCTTGCCTGAGAAAGAAATTTAACCTAGAGAGATATATACTAGAGGAATGGGAGAAGAAGAAAAGATATCTACCTTATGCTTGTTTGGAATCCTCAAGTTCAGCAATGCCCAATCTATGTCTTAATGGTAGTTTCAGGATGCAGTAAATTTCCTGGTTTGCTTAAGTCAGTCTGTGTGGAGCTGGTGTCACTTTCATGTAGCACATTTTACTAATACAGCAAAATAGGTGGCCCTTATTTGGAGACTTCAGCTAATTTAATCCTAGTGGAGACTGATAAAAAAAAAAGTGACAGGAGATGAGGCTGGAGGCATAAGCAGCCTGACTGTGTGTCTAAGTGGAGTAAAAGATGACTGGATAGCAGGGGCCAGTGATTGCTACTGCTAGTGGTATAGACCTCCCAGGTAAAGTTTATGTGTTAAGAACCATTCAGAAGTCACCAACAGCCACACTGGAGAAACTGCTTTGCAAAAAGTTGATCCATTTGGGAGAAGACATCCTCTTGGTTTAGAAAACACTTCAGAATAGTAGGCCAAGTCACAGTGCCAGAGATGGCATGTAGCACCACTGTTGTGTGCTCTTGTAGAAAAGGCACAGTTCCGTGGCTTATGAGATGGCTTGTAATGAAAGTGGGACCTGTGATCAGAAGACATGTGTCCCTGCACCCATCCTGGCCACACACCCACAGAGTGACCTCAGAAAAATCATTTTGCAAATGGAGGAATGACCTTTGCCCTGTCAATTTTACAGGGTCTCAGGGACATCCTAATAAGGTGGGCACCAGGTGCATGCCTGAAAATTTTTTGAACTCTATGTAAATATACATTTATACCTCCATGGCAGTGCAGAGGTTAAAGACTCAGCAATATCAAGCTCTTGCCAGCCACTGGAGCATGAGTTCAATCCACAGCCTTGAGGTGACCCACGTGACACAGCAGACCTCTCCTGCCATCCCACAGCTCCCCTCAGCAGTGTATTTCAGTAGTATGTCTGTTCTGTTTCCCACTCTGTCTCTGGTGAATTGTCTTACCCCCTGCACCTCTGGCCTGCAGCCCACTTCTTATATGCATAAATAAAAATAATATTTAAAACAAATAATATCCATTATCAATAGTATGATCAGCGGACCAGGGTTTGCGTGTAAGTTGTAATATTCAGGTCTGTGTAATTCTGGGAAAATAATTAAACCTTTGGGATCTCAGTTTACCTATTTCAAAGAAGGAATTGACTTTAATAATTTGAAATGATTTTTTCCGAGTATTAAATTATTTCAGTAATTCTCCAAGTCAGCACTTTCCCTTTATGGAAAAGAGGCAAATAGCCCAAATTAACAAAGTGGCCAATATTGGGAATTTCCCAAAAGGCAAAAGTCATACGACTTCTCACACCAGAGCCCTATCACAAGTCACCCCATAGCTCGCAGCTCCTGCAGTTAATGTCTGACAAAAGCAGAATTCTCACTAGCAACTTTGGGCAGCAAATAGGTTAAGCGTGCACTGACTACTTGACTTCATGACGCTGTTAGTAGGATATGCATTCTTTCATGTGAAAGTTTTTTTATAAAATTTATTCAAATGAAACTTCTGATACTCAAAGGATTAAATAAACTGCAAGGAAAATTCATTTAGGATTGACACATCCCTGCCCGGAGAAGCAGAATAATACAAAAGCTGTCATTCTCACTGTCAAAGACTGCTTTAAAATTCATGTCTACACTTAGGTGAAGCAGCCAGTCATTCTCCCCATTGTAAAGACAAGAAAACTGACTGACATACACCCAAAATACATGTAGGCACAAAGCTGAAATTTGTATTTGGATCTTTTGACTTTTAAGACTCTAGTGAGCTATATTTCTTCTTAGTACCAACTAACTGAGGGACAGTAGGTGCCACTGTTTTTCCTTTTTGATTTTACACACAGGAGAGGATGCTGGGGTTTTGAACAGGGAGAAGAAAAGAAAAGTCTTAGCAGAGGTCTGAGTGTCATTCAGTGAAGTTCAGAGAGTGTGCTGTCAGGGTTTACACAACCAAATACACATCATGCAATACGACTGCTTTTACAACAAATTTCAGGCCTAGTGCCTGTATGTGTGATTGATGGAACTCAATTAATACTGCTCTCTGCTGCCTGATTTTTTTAGTGACACCAAGTTATCTCAGCATGTTACCGCTGCCCTGAAATCTCTCCACTAGGGCTCCTGCTACAATTGGGTATTGATTGAAAATTTCTATTACTGTACTTACTTACACAGCTTTCAATAAGCAGGTCACAGACAACACTGGGGTTGGTTTCAAGGAGAGTTGAAAGTCCGGAGGGCAACAGAATCCTTGAGAAAATTAGCAAGAAATCTTAGATGCTGAGGCAAAATGGACTATCTTCTTATTGGAGTGCGACCTAATAGTTTAGTAAGTACTGACACACTTCTAGTCCTCAAATGAGGCACACATGGTGGATATAAAATTGAAAATTGTTTGACAGCAACCTGACTGTACTTCAAATAAAAACAAGAATATAAACAAGAATACGCAGTTGGCATACGATGGTCTAGAGTCAGTCAACACACTGATTTCAATTAACATTGAACAACATCTGTATTCCAAGCATCAAGATGGGTTCTGGAGATACTAAGGAACATGAGATACAAGTCTCATTATTGAGAGCTGACAACTTTATGACCCCCAGCTTAAATCCAGCACACCATCAACTTTTGTAAATAAAGTTTCATTGGGTCACACTCAAGCTCATAATATATGTGTTGTCTTTGGTTGCTTTTCTGCAACAAAAGCAAAACTGAGAGGTTGTAAGAGGACACACGGCCCACAAAGCTAGAACATCTACTGACATTATACAGAAAGTTTGTGGACCCATGCATTAGACAATAGGGGGAGTATTAACAGATATTAATGAGTGATTTAAACACAATATTGTCTAATGCCCTGGTAGTCAGGAAGAAAGTATAAGAAACCATTTAGGAGGGGGTTCCTAAACTTTCTTAAGGATGCATGGAATAAATGATAGGTGAGCTAATTTTGTAAGAATAAGAAGATTAGGCTAAACAAAGAAAGGTAAGTGAACAAGGCTGCAGAGCAGAAGGATCGGAACAAGCAAAAGTGCAGAGTTGTAAGGAAAAATCACTTATGTACATGGATATGCAGCCTATGAAGGGCCACATGGATTGCACGAGCCTCAGGAGAAAGCAGGAGCCAGTCACTGAGTGTCTCCTATGTCTTGCTAGGAGTCTGGGCTCTATCTGCAGGAAAATTCAGGTTGTCAGATATTTTGAACAAGGGATATATTGTCAAATTTGTATTGTGAATGCAGCTTTCTTGGAACCAAGAGGAAGATGCATGTTTAGAGACAAAAATGATAGCTGTTAGAATTAAGAGGCAATTCAGTAATCCAGTTGATGTGTATTAAGAGTCTAGGCTGTGGTTGTGGGGATATTTATATTCAATTCATATTAACAGAAGGAGATCAATGAAGAGGAAGATCGGTAGCATTGAAAAAAACAACTTAAAAAGGTGCAAAACCTGGGCCTTCTGGGTGATCTAGGGGTTAAAGTTTCAGCCCCATGAAGCTACAGTCAGTCACTATGACATGAGTTTGATCCCCAGTCAGGAAGCTGACCCACATAGCACAGCAGACCTCTCCTACTTCACCTGCTGTTATCCTTAGTAGTGTATTTCTGACCTGCCTATTCTGTTTCCTACTCTCTCTGGGGAGTCCTCTCACCCCCTGCATCTCTGGCTTACACCCCAGTTCTTCTAAGCATAAATAAATAAAAGTATTTTTTAAAAAAAGTTATGTTAACCTGAAAAACAGTGAACATATCTCACCATCCCTTTATATACCTGATTTAAACAGGGACACTAAAATCACAGTAAAACATGTTTGTGGACACTAAGTGTAATAAGGGGAAAAAAGAAGAGTGACAACAGCAAAATAAAAGACAAAGATATCTCAAAATGCACTCTGTGCCAGACAACATGCCGAGTCCTTTACAAAGAAACTGATTTTACATTCTTTCTACTGCTTTAAATCCATGCATGCATACATTAATTCATACATGTACACATATGGTATATATATAAATGCTATTATACCATTTTTAAAGTCAAGTGGGAGAGGGAGGGATAAAAGAAGGGAAGTTGTCTCTCTTAGGATAATTTAAAGAGCTTAGCAGAGAACTGGGACATGATAGAGCTCAAAAATTTTGTTGTCTCCTTATGGAAATGCCATGAGGAATTATTCTTACTGGATCTTACTAGAAATAGGGCTTTCTCACTAAACAGTAGTTGTTACTCACTTCTTTGCACCCAAGATCTTTTGCAAATACTCAAAATCTAATGGCAAGAGTTCAGACTTGGCCTTGACATCACAGAAAACAGGGTTCATCCTAATTTGTCTGAAAAAAAATCCTTGAGGGTTGTGATATTTTCAAAATAGAAACAAAAGTCAGAGCTTTAGTCCACTGCATGTTTTGATCATTTATATACTTTAAAAAATTCATATAACCCCTAACTATGAAATACTTGAAAGCCCTGTACCAAAAAATGAGATCTCAATTACTTTCTTCTCAAAAAATTACTGTGAAGTATGCAAATTCCTTATTGGGATCTCTAAATTCCATATTCCGTTTGCTTGTTTGCTCCAAAACCTACATTTCAAATGTCTAAATAATCAAACAAGGAGGTGATGAGACTGAAGTTGCTCTAATGCTTTGATAGTCTAGGTAAGCAAATCATTCTCTGACATCTAAGCAATTCCTATAAATGCCTCCAGTTTAAGAAATAGAAACATACAGATGGTAAACAAGGACATGAAATAACCATCAGTTATCAATAGGAAAGTGCAAATCAAAACCAGAATGAGGTACCATCTCACTCCTGTGAGAACTGCCTATATAAAAACAAACAAACAAAAAGTGTAGGCAAGGGTGTGGAGGATAAAGGACCCTCTTACCTAGTTGTTGGGAATATAGACCAGTTCCAGCTCTATGGAAACAGTATGTAAATCAAAAAGAAGATGCAACTTTACAAAAAGCAAAGGAATAACAACTTTACCACCACTAATCACAATCAAGGAGGCTTTTCTAAACAAGGGACGCTTCAACTATAATCATTCAAATATTTCCGTTGCTTTGTGTCCACATAGGTTGTATAAAAACCTTTCCCTTAACTCCTCCTGGGAAACAATCCTTCAAACTACTGCTTTGGTGCTACCTGATTTGAACTGATATTTGCCCAAATATATTCTTGCAAATTTTAATGTACCTCCATTTATATCTTCAACAATAGAGAGTCGGTTCTGAGAGCTAGTTGGCTATATATTTAGCTTAATATTAAGTGCAATAAACACTTAAATGTCTTTTGATTGGGATAATGGCTTGGTCTGGGGAACACTTTCAGCCACTGGTCATGTGTACTTAGCTGAAAAAATTAGTCTCTTTTTCCCTCCAGGATAAATTCACTCCAGATTAGTACATTTCGTCACAAACATACAGACTCCCACAGTCATAAACACTAATTACTCTGAATTATCAACATGGGGCCTTGTTTACAAATGCCTGAGTTTTCCACTTGGAATAAGATTCTCCCTTGCCTGCCACAAACCCATTTGTGAGAATTCAAAAATAAGTACAAAGTACACAAAATATGAACTCATGTTTTTTGGCAGTCCTAGGAAACCACAGAGATAAAAATAGGATTCCCCACAGTCAGAAGTTTATTCTGCAGTTCTACAAGCTCGTGGTAGTGCTCCCCCTTTCCTGGGGTTGCAAAATAAATGCTTGACGTGTGATTTTCTGCTTGAACTGATCCCTCCTAATGTACAAATTAGACTGGCCCTGATAAGAATAGGGAGCTTTTCTAATAAATTTCTCTCTTTTCTATCATCACCCAAACTAGAGAAGAAAAAAAAACACACATACTAAAATCCAAATAGGAGTATGTTGTATTAACTTAACTTTATGGAAAAACAGAACTGGGAACAGGTTTAAACGCTTAAGTATGGAGGACAGATGTGGATACAAGCCAGTGAAATCAAGGAGAGAAACGAGAAGTGAGGTAGAGAAGCAGGCATGTTTTTTTAGCACGATTGTCATAAAGTGCCATAAACTGAATGGCTGAAACAACAAACATTTTGTCTCACAGTTCGGGAGCTTGGAAATGCAAGGGCTGTTTGTTTTCAAGAGCTATGAAGGAGAGTAAGTCCCATGAAGTCCTCCCCAGGCTCCTTGCGACTTGCTGGCAATCTTTGGTGTATCTTGGCATATAGAAACATTGCCCTAAACTTTATCTTCATCTCCACAAGATGTTTCCTCTGTATGTTGTGTGTGCTTTCAAATCTACCTTTTTTAATAAGGACACAATATTGAAGCATACCGTTCTTTACTATGACCTTAACTAATTCCTTTTTCACAGACACTAAAATGATGTTACAGTCTAAGCTACTAGGGGTTAAGAATTCATCACATGAATTTTCTTTTTAAATATTTATTTATGTATACAGAAGTGCAGGGGCGGTGATAGGATTCACCGGAGACAGTGTGGGGAGCAGAACAAGCACATCGAAGAAGTACACTGCTGAGGGGAGCAGTGGGTGGGTTCGGAGAGGTCTGTCTGGCCATCTGGATCACATCTGGGGCCGGGATCAAACTCATGCTGAGGTGGCTTTAGCTGCCTAGTGCTGTGCTTTAACCTACTGTGCCACCAGGGAGGACACCATCACATGAATATTGGGGGAGCGAAAGTCAAACTCTAACAGTGAATATAATATAGTGACATAAGAAATACATATTTTGATATTATTGTGTGTTTTCAGCCACATTACTCCTAAAATGCTTGTAATTTCCTAAATAAGGGTTACAAGGGGATTATTTTTTAAACACCTATTTTTGTTCTCAGTTGGGAAAGTATTTCTATAGAGAGGTGAAAAGGTAGCTTTTGTTATTCAAAACAAATATCTTTTAACTACACTTGAGTTTCTTTTAATGATGGAACTTTAGAAAGTCCCTTAAGGATGGGGTTTGGTGCGCAGGGGAATCTAAGACATGATCAGAAAGCTGAAATATTTAGTATCATTTCCAGAGAGGGGAGAGGAGATGGATAGTGAGTTCAGTCACCAATGACTTAACAAATCATGGCCATATAGTGGTTCAATAGTGTGGAGAGTTCCAGGTGGATGAATATGTAGAAGATCTGGAAAGTGGAGCATTAGAGATGACATCCAAGATTCCCATGACACTTCCCATAAACTTTGCCCAGTGCATCTCCTCCATCTGGCTCTTTGTGAATTGTATAATTTTATAATAAAACATTAGCTAAGTAAGTAATCTTTTTTCCTTAATTCTTTGAGCCACTCTAGCAAGTTAGTCAAACTTAAGAAGGGGAATTCTTGGAACCTCGGATCTGCAGTCAGTTAGTCAGAAGCATACCTAACAGCTTGGACTTGAAATTGGCATGTAAAGTGGGAGGGAGCAGAAACCACCTAATTCCAGTCAGGACAAGGGCAGGGAAGGAGAAGCATTCAGGAGAATTAATTATACATAAATTAGGAGACACTCTTAGTGGCTTTAAGTGTCCTGCACAATAATGACCCAGCAATTCCACTCCTAAGAATCTACCCAAAGGATACAAAAACATTAATTCATGAACACACAATTTGCTCAACAATGGTTGAATAAAGGATAAACAAGGGAAGACAAAGAAAGACCAACACTAGAAAAAGATGGGAGCATCAAATGTGAGGGGGCAAAATGTGGTGGTAGAAAGAAATTACTTCACACACCAAATAATCATATTCCTTTCTACATTTCTCAGCCTCTTTTTCAGGTAGCCAAGATCAGGAGACAAGTTTTAGCCAAAGGGCTGTGAGTAACAGTGGTATGTGACCTATAACAATTGATATGTCCTTTTGTCTTTCCACGGTCAAAGTGATCCTGGTCCCATGCAGAATAGGTGGCATATCTCTAAGATAAGAGAGGTCAACTCAACCCACCTAGGACTTTATGTGAGCAGGAAATAAATGTTTGCAGTGTAAGATACTGAAATTCAATGCTTAGTGTTGGAACGACACATCAAATGTAAGGGGTGGTATTATATATATTGCATGAAATGGAAGGTATTATGCTAAGCAAAATATGCCACAAGGAGAATATGGATGGTGTCACTTAAATGTGGAGTACAGAGAACCAAAACAAAGGGTCAGATAAAACCAAGCTAATAACAAATCCTAGTAATCTGACTGTAGAAATGAAGTTATCAGAGGAGGAAGAGAGGAGGGGAGAACAAGATGGGGAAGGAGCACAGTAGACTATGGGAGGGAACTATGGCTGCCTATGTAACCATACATACATACATACACACACACACACACACATAAAGGACACATAAAGGTTCTCTGGATACAACATACAAACACACACACAGTGTATATAGGCAGACTGGTAATTCCTGCCCCTACAATTTAAGGTCCATGTTTAACAGTGTAATCAATGTTCCTATGTCAAGCATCTTTAAAAATAACCATTTCATTGGAGAGACTCTACCTGCCTGGTTGCACAAAGAAAGCTTCACATTAAAGCAATTTATAGGAGAGTCTCTTCTCACAACATCGGTCTGTCTTAATGATCACATATTGTTGAAATGAGCATAACACTGGCTGAATTTTCACATGCAAAATTGGTCTCAAATTTCAACCCAGCTATCTCTTTATATAAAGCATTACCCTCTCAGCATCTCAATAGGATCTTCAAAGGGAGTATATTTTATTCCCTGTGATTTGGGGAATTTAACTACATCTTACTATAATCCTTGAATATAATAACTTCAGCAATCAGAAGATTTAAAGAGTCACCTGGGAACAGCAATAAAAAACAGACCATAAAATTTAAAAAGTTGTTTAAATACAAACTATTTTATTTTCCTATTTGCTTAATACATGTGCATGGGGTGGGTGCGTGTATGACATACAGTAAATACAGTGCCAAAAACAAGAGGTCACAAGGAAAAACCACTCAAATTTGGTCCTACCTCTGCCTGTTATTATCTTTCATCTCGAGCAAATCACTATTTGTTTTCTGAACACTCTTCAGAGAACCAAGCTAGATTGAAAAATAAGTTAGAATGAGCCAAAATTCTGTGCAGCCCAATCCTAAGAATAAAACTCTGCTTCCCTATTCACTTTGACTGAGTCACTGATTCTGCAGCCCTCAAGTGACTCGTTGTACTGATGGAGATGAGCTTACTCCATAGAAGATACTGAAAGACTCAATAGGATAACATAGGTAAAGGGTTTAGCACAGAGCCTGGCTGTAGTAAACACTTAATAAATGTGTTTCTGTAAGGATTATACAGATGTGGAATTTTATTATTATTCATAGATACAAAACTTCTATTTAATAACTGTTAAAGGGCATGTTTATGCCATGATCTCAGGCATAGAAGAAACAGGATTTGACACCCCATCACGACAATTCTCATCAAAGAATAAGGTCATATCTAAAGAATAGAGACTTTTTTTAAATAGTTTGAATAAAGTATATGAATTAAAACTACACAAGAGCCAGTTCTTGATTTTACAAAGGACTAGAGCTCTATAGCAGACTTCGAGACAAACTGTTAAGTCTTCATCATCAAACAGAACTGAAGCACCTTTGCTCAGGAGAGGATGGTTTTAGAACCTAGCACTTCTGCCTCTGGGCTTCATTCTGATTAGCAATAGGAACAAGAGGTGATTAGTTAGTGAACTCAGGTATAAGTTTTAATTTCCTCCTATGCAAATGTAGAAAATAACAATGTCTGCTTGGCTGACAGTGTAGGAGCTCTTCGAGAGAAGGAAAGCACTTAGCACAGAGGAGAGATCCAAAGTCATCAACACCAAGGTCAGCCAGGCTGTGGTTATAGAGCCTGAGAAGCAGAGATCATGCTGTAGGATCAGACTTCTGGGCTGCTCACTTCTGACATTTTGCTTCAACTTTTTTTGTATCTGTGCCCAGCTCTAAAAATTGGGGAGACTTGTACCTATTTCATAGGGTTCAAGTGAGAAGGAAGTGATCTCATAGCATTAAGATGTTAGGAATGGTATCTGATTTATGGTCAGTCAGCAATGTGAGGACTGATTAGTAAAGTTGGCTAAAAACAAAAATACTAAACAAACAAACAAACAGAAGCTTTCTCTGGTGGTTCTTATTGGAAAAGAATGAAAGAGTTTCAAGGAAGATAGGAAAGAGCTGAATTGGGAGGGAGAGACAAGTGGCTCATCTATGATCACCTCTGCAACCATGTCATTCCACAGCCAGGCTTAGATGGGGTTAAGCTAGTAATCACAGTGACTGCTGGCATCATTAGATCAATAAACACTGGAAAGTTCTGTCAGGGACCACCCAGAGTTACAAATGGAGGAGACCAGGCAACTGTGATAAAAATACTTTGTCATTGACAAGGCACAGATATGATATTTGGTGTTGTTGCTATATACAATACAAAGTCCACAAGATTTCTCCAATCACTATTTATTATTTTCCCACTGTGTGGAATACACCATCCTACACTCTATAACAGCAAATGAAGAAATTTTTTAATCATGGCACTTACAGACTAGAGAGGAGATGGGCTTCATAAATATTCACACAAAGAAACATGAAATGCAACAAATGAAAACCCTGATAAAATTAAGAGCATATGGTAGGGAGCCCTCATTTCCATGTTTAATGATTTTAAGCATTTTTTTTATCTTTTATAGGTAAGTATGCACTATGATCTGTCTTAATCTCATTATCCAAGAATATCTTTATATCCTTGACACCGGATTGATGCATATAAATTTTAAAATAACTGATGACCGGCACAGGGGTGATTTGGTGATGGGAAACCCATGGGGATTACAATGGAGATGAAAAAAAAATGTGCAAAATGATGTAAAAATAAACTTTAAATAATAAAAAATAAATAAATAAATAAATAAATAAATAAAAAATAACTGATGACCTGTAACTACTTTCTTGTTGTATTTGTTTATATAGTGCCTTCCTCAATGAATGTGTGAAGAAATTGAAAACAAAAGACCTACAAAATCCAAATTATCTCAGAACACATATCAAAACTAACCTCAGTTGAAAAATAAATAAAGAGAAAACCTGAAGCCATAAAAATTCAAGGCAAATTCAGGAATTTTGGTGAGAAGAAATTACAAAAATGAAAGAAAAGAGAAAAAAACTCCAATGCCAACGGTTGTATGAAAAATGAAACCACACTCATTTGAAAAAATTTGGAAAGCAATAACATATGAGAAGAATGCCCATTAACATAACAAAGGTCAGTTTTTAATTTTTGAGGTATTCTCTCAAATAAGAAAACTATATGACATATATGACACCTAAAAAGGACAGGACTTTCACTGCAACAATGACACGTGAATTATATAAGGTGATTTCTTGTACCATAAACATATATACCTGCATATAAAATACAAGTAATAACTCTTTTCAGACATCAAACAATGGGGAGCAATGGAGATGACAGCATTAAAAGGAAAACAGGCCCCCCCTGGTGGCACAGAGGGTTAAAGCACTAAACTAAGCTTAAGCTATTTCCGCATGAGTTCGATCCCCGCCTGCCCTGGAGGAGATCCACATGGCGTGGCAGACCTCTCCTGACCCGCCCGCTGCTCCCCTCAGCAGTGTAATTCATCGATCTGCCTGTCCTATTCCCCACTCTGTCTCTGGTGAAGCCTCTCGCCTCCCCTGAGCCTCTGGCCTGTACCCCAGTTCTGTATGAACAAATAAATAAATCTTAAAAAAAAGAAAAAAAGAAAAAAACTATGTAATCCCTAAGGTTGCCTCTACTTTCAGCCTGGAATCACTGTTTATAAAGTAGTATAGATGAGGTAACCAAGAGCACAGAAATCTTACTGACTTAGAATTTGCAGAAGCAGGGTTAACTGAAATTTGAGAGCAGAGTTTCCAGGAGGAGAGAACTGAAGAGAAAAAGCTTTGGAAAGCTACACTGACCCACCAGGCAAGCAAGAATCTTTGAACACAAAATTGTGTATCACTGGAGTCATACTACAAGAAGTGAATCAAAGACTACTGTGATCTGACGAATTTATTGGAGCTTAAAAGGGCTTGCAGAGGGACCTCTATGGGGGGATAGGGGTTAAGCGTCAGTGCTATCACCTGAGTTCAGTAACTACCCACCCTCTCCCCATCCCACAAGGCTGCAGAGACCTCTCCTGTCTCTCCCTCTGCTCCCTGTAGCAGTGTATTTCAGCAGATCTGCTTGGTCTGCTCCCCCCCTCTGTCTCTGGTGAATCCTCTCACTGCAGAGAGTTCTGGCCTACATCCGAGTTCTTCTATGCATCAATAAATAAATAGATCTTTCGTAAAAATGGCTGGCAGGCATTAAAAAGGAAGCAGTAAATGTTGAGAGATCACAATGAATACCCAGGAATTTGGCACACACTGCAAAAAGATCAGCCTTAGAAACAGGGTCAAATGAATGCTCGGGAAAAGGCATTCATTAGTTTTACTTAAACTGTCTCAAAAAGCCAAAAAAGCAACAACCAAAGAATTGCTGAAAGAAAAAATTTCATTTAGAAAAAAAATGTGAGGAAGTTCAAGATTTAGTGTACTCTAAAACAATGGAGATTTTGATGGGGAGTGATTAAGAGGAAACAGCTCCATAATACAAACAAAGTAAAGCATAGGTTGACAAGTTTTCCAGGAAGAACCAGAGATACAGTGAGGAAGAGATCACCCATTGAAACAGTGACCTCAAAAATGTCTCCTGCAAAAGAGTTTGAATTTATTCAGATCAGACAGTGAAACAATTTACATTCTATAGCACTGTCAAAAACAAAAGAGCAATCAAGCAGAAATTAGGGGTATTGAATACTGTGTGTTCCCAAAACACAGGGGAGTCAAAGAGCCCTGGTGAAGTCTCTCTCTCCTCTCTCTCCTCTCTCTCCTCTCTCTTCTCTCCTCTCTCTCCTCTCTCTCCTCTCTCTCCTCTCTCTCCTCTCTCTCCTCTCTCTCTCTCTCTTTTTCACACAAGACAAAAATGATGACACACTCAAGGAAGAGAGGAAAAATATCACATAGAAAACCCTGAAAAGGAGAGAATGGAAATTGCCCACAGAAAGAAATGGACTGTATCAAAAATTCTAAAGTACTTACAATAAATAGGCTCAGAGAGCTAAAGGAAGACACACTTAAAAAGGTAAAGGAGGGTTTGACTACACAGTCTCACTGAATATAAACCAACAACAGAGCAATAAAATTATAAAAGAATTATAAAAATTCTGAAACAGAAAACTTTAACAGTTTGAAAAGATTTATTAGTTATTTTTCATAACTGATTTGAGCTGTAGAAGAGAGCACCAACTTGAAGGTATATCAGTAGAAATTATGTCATATAAAAACAGGGAAAATGGAAAAAATGTTTCAGAATTGAGGAAAATCATTAAGTGCATAACTATGAATAGAGTACTAAAGGAGAGGAGAAAAGAAAGGAACTAAAATATATATTTAATGAAATAATGGTTAAAACTTTCCAAATTTGATGGAAAATATTAATGGATACATCCAAAAGAGCTTAGGATTTCCAGAGAGAAAAATATAAGAGATACATGATAAGACAGTTGTGTAAAACTGTTTAAAATAACAGAGAAAACCTCTGAAACAGGAAAGAAAAAGTCATGTACAACAAAATATCAATTAATATTAACACCTCATCTTATGAGAACTAATTGAAGTTAGAAGACAGTATGAATACATAGATAAGTGCTAGAAGAATAAAGCTGCTGAACACAATCTTATACTTAGCAAAAGTAGATTTCATCAATGAAGAAAAATAAAGATATTTCCAGATAAATAAAATGGAATTATTTTGGTAACTAACTCATTCATAGGAACTGCTATAAGAGGTTCTTTAGGCTTAAAGCAAGGTCCCAACTAGAATTCTAACTCACATTAAAAACAAAATCACCATTATAGTTAATTATGCATTCATCATAGCATGTAAGTATATATTTCTACTTTTTTCTCATAACATGTAAAATGCAATTGCATAAAACAAAATGACTACAATTGTATCATCAGGCCTATAACATATTTGACTATAAAACATATGGTAATAACCTCCAAAAATATAGTGGGTGGGAAAAAAGCTATGTCCATGCAGGGAAATGATATTGATGATACCAGCTTAAAGGAATATAGAGAAGTAAAAACAGTAACAAGGAAAGTTACTGTAACAAAACGTATATACAACTGCTCTCTCCACTGTCTGAAATAACAAAGTATTACATATATGAACATATAGACCTATACATCTACATGTATATACACACAGAAACAGAAACATCTGTAAAAAAATAATTAACATTTCCTTGTTGGGATATACATATTTAACTTGTATAACAATGCTGACACTAAAAGAGAGGGAATAAAGCCATGTAGAAGTAATTTTCTATATTTCACTGGAATTAAATGAGTATAAATCTGATATAATCTCAAATTAAAATACATATAGTAAATTGCACATCAATCAATACAACCTGAAAACAGCTAATGAAAAAGTAATTCATTTAAATGTTACACAAGAAAAATACTCAATGTACAAGATGGCATTAGCGAGAAATAGTGTGAAATAAAACAGAAGACAGAAAAATTTTAAATGGAAACAGATTAAACATTCAGTCATAAAACAGATTTGTAGCATTAATTAAAAAAATTAAAATATAAGCCTGACAACAAAGAAATGGCAGTATTAAGGATAGAAAATTAGCCTAGAATTCTATATATACTGAAAATAGTCTCCAAAATCTTAGACAAAATTGTTTTTCAAACAGATAAAAGCTGAGCGTTTTCACGATCAAATACATACTTGATTAAAGAAAGTTCTTCCTAAGAAGGAAAATGATACCAGATGGTAAGTTTATTCTTAACAAAGAAATATAGATTGCAGAGAATGGTAACCATGGGCTAATATCAAAGATATTTTTAATAATTTTAATATATTTTAAAAAAAGTTATTGACAATTGAAGATAAAAAATAATGAACCAGAGTTAAGAATCTATGTAGATGTAAAATGTATAATACAAAACAGACATTGGAAGGGAGAAACTCAAACATACTCTTTGAAAGGTTTCATTTTATGTATGAGCTAGGATGGTAATATTTGAAGTTTGTGACAAGTGAGATATGTAAATTGCAAACCATAGAGTAACTATTGAAAAATTAAAGATATAGAGTTAATAAATAGAGAAAACATGGAAAAGTAATATTTTTTTATTTAAAAAGATTTCTGGAAATGCATAAACATGGATCAGAGAAGAGGTAAAAAACAGAACATAGCAAATAGTATTATAGATTTGAACTCTAAAAGAAACATGACTGTTCATTGATT
Organism: Condylura cristata; assembly: GCF_000260355.1. Classification (NCBI taxonomy): domain Eukaryota; kingdom Metazoa; phylum Chordata; class Mammalia; order Eulipotyphla; family Talpidae; genus Condylura; species Condylura cristata. The sequence goes on from NW_004567116.1 coordinate 24,645,442, forward strand.
TTAACCATAAGTCAAAAACCTGTAAACAATTTCAACAGGAAAATTGGATAAAAATGCAATTAAATCACTCGTAGAATTGGACAAACCACTGATAGCCCCAGTTATATGGACGAATATCAAAACATTATCCTGAACTAAAAGAGTTTGTCAAAAGAGTTACAGAGAACTTAATTTTGACAGGTTTCTCCTGAATATCTGACAATTTAACATTCCTGTTAGATATGATTTGGTAAAATTTTGGGTATAGGAATGCAAAAAAAAAAAAACAATAATCCATGTAAATTAATGGTAATAGTATTTACTAGGTTCCCAACTAAAATTACCAAATAGGATGCCCTGCTTTGGGATGGGGCGTGGGGATGGGAGGGGGGGTAGAGCAGAGGAACATAAATATAGTTCTAGGAAATTAAAAACTATTGATAGAATTTGGATCACTGGTTGACTCCAGTTGGAGCCAGTGACTGAAAAGGGCACATGGGGACTTTCTGGGTGATGGGAATGCTTTATAGCTAATAGTAATGGGATTAAACAGTGTAGACATTCTTCATAGCTTACCTAAAGGCAGTGTGTTTTGACACAAAAATCTCAATTTAAAAATGGCTGTAAAAGAGAGGGAAAGTCAATCATAAGAACACATGCTTGAAACAAAATGCCAACTTACTATTGATAGCTAACCAAAAGATTGACTTTAAAACAATGGGATATTAATTTTTTTTACCCCCAAATGTCTAACAAATTTAGGAACTAATGTTCAATGCTGGCAAAGAGGGTTAAGACCAACATTCTGTGGTAATACTGGAGAGAAACTAAACTGGCTTATTTAGCCTCTATGGAAAACCTTTGACCTGATTATTCTAAATATCTACATGGAGACAATAAAACAGGGATGTGGACAAAGATTAATGTAAAAAGAGATTCTCTGAAGCAGTATTTATGTTTTCCAGGTAACAGTGAAAAAGCTTCTAAATGCTTAGGAATTCTAAAAGGAACAAGTCAGAAACAGAACACTCATTATGACAGACATGCCATGCAGAGAGAAAGGCTGCTCATACTGAAAAGGAATTAACCATAGCATTATACTTGTAATTTTCAAACACCCTCAAAGACTAGATTTTTTTTTTCTCCAAAAGGAAAAGAAGTTCTTATCTTAAAGTGCACACAGAAAGAACAGAAAAGGCCAGTCGGCCTATGAAAATAGAATGCAAATGTTTTGAAAAAAAAAAGAAAAGGAAAAAACAAGTAAGATTTGAAAGTTCTTACTTAGCAGAGAGGAAAGGGGAAATAAGATTGATTGCTCTACCTGAACGGACAACAAAAACACTGCTCAGTGGAGACTGACACCACCCTATGCCAGCCTTATTGTATAACATGTCTTTCCCCTTCCTCCTCTGTCTCAGCCATTTTCTCCACACTCAGTTGATTTAATGCCCCCCTTTGATGCTTATGAAATTTAGAATGAACCACCATTACATTAAGATGATCTCTATTCTCTAGCACTTTGACAGGGAGAAAGCAGGCACCTGCCTGGATTTTCTAGAACATGCAAATAGCCAAATCTCTCCACTGGACAGCAACTGCTTAAGGATAAGCAGGTTCTGTACTTGTTTAATCTTAAGATTCATGCCACCTCATCTGAAACCTATTAAATCTCAATGTTGACTAAAAATCTTGAACCTGTTTCAAGGGAGTTGCCACTAGGAATCTTCTAAAAAGGAGGTGTTCCAACAAGTAGTGTAGCATGCGTTTCTGAAGAACATGGAGGAAAGAAGTAGCAGAAGAAAATGTAAGACTGATTGCAGGACATGACTGGCATTCATCTAGACATTTAAGATGAGAACTACTTTATTTTAAATGTCATTAATCAATATTCAAAACAAAAATAATTCTCCATGTGAAGCCCCAAAAGTTAAAATAGTGAGAGAAAATAAGTAGCACCAAATGTTCATTTAATTGAATCCCAACTCTGCCATTTACTAGTTAAATGAATTGTACAAACCACTTAAGTTTTTTTTTTCTACATCTAATCATGACCACCTCGCTCAGGTTTTGATGAAGATTAAACAAAACATGCTAGCAGTCTCTACTACCATAACTAATACCATAATGCAATTTCTTAAATAAAATGGTGATCTTTCTTTCTCTAAGCAAACAACCTAGCAGAGGATGTCAACATTTACATAAGAAATGACCATCTAAGACAGATAGTAAATTCTTAGAGAATTGGAAAAAGAGAGGTCATTTTTAGCTTTTAGGTAGAAAGTAAGTATCTAATATAACTTGCGTAGTTTTACTGAGGCCCCACTTGGCCAGGATTGTCCTAGAATACAAGGGGGGGACACAGAAAACCCTTATACACCAGAGCAATCTATAGCCATTGAAGATGTCAGATAATAAACATGTGTATTGATAAATAAAACCATTTCAGGGCTCTACCTGGTGGCGCTACGGGTTAACACACTACATTATGAAGCTCTCCCAAGCCACTGCAGTATGAGTTCGATCCCCAACCAGGGAGCTGACCCACATACTATGGCAGACCTCTCCTGACCCACCCACTGTTCCTCTCAGCAGTGTACTTTGTCAATCTGCCTGTTTTGCTCCCCACTCTGTCTCTGGTGAATCCTCTCACCTTCCACACTTCTAGCCTGTACCCCAGTTCTGCCGCATGAATAAATAAATTTTAAGAAAGAGGGAGGGAGTGAGGGAGGGAGGGAGGGAGGGAGGGAGGGAGGATGGGAGGGTGGGAGGGTAGGAGAAAGGAAGGAGAAAACCATTTCATATGGCAAAAAAGTATTATGGAATAGAGGGTAGTATGACAGGGAGACTGGAAATTTGTCCAGCAAAGATGTCAGAAAAAGTTTGAGGTGACATTTTAGATGGGAGCTAGAGAAGAAAACATTCAATGTGGAACCATGTCAGAAGTGAATGATAGCCGCGATGGGAATCAAGTAACCCTGGTTACAGTGGAAACACCAATGAGCCACACATGTCACTAAATACACAGGTGCTATCTAAGTCACTAACAATGGAGTTAAAAACAAAATAGTGCCCATGTTGAATAAAAACAGGAGAGAAAGCCAGAAATGAAGTACTTCAATAAACTGGGCTACATGATCATTGCCTTCTCCCTTGAACTTGCTATTACCTCCCACAAGTAACAAAACTGAAGTCCTGTGAGGATGTACTTTAAAGCCATTGGGATTTAAACACATGGTTCTGCTTCACCATGAATCAGTGTCACTGCCTAAGATCCCCTAGCCTTTAGGGATCTCAGTCTCAGTTTACAGACCTGATAAGTTACTATAATAATGTCTTCATCAAGAAAAAAGAAATCTATCTGATCACAAAGCTACTTCACACTGTCCGGGTATTTTATTGCATGTTTGTACATGACAAAAAGTAAGTGATGATTTTTTCTCTCCAGTTAAGCTCCATGCATTAGAGAAATTTAAAGAGTCCTTTGATGACTGAGTGAAACAGTTTTATTCCAGACTGAACTGGCTGATCACTTCTTCATACAAAAATGGCTTGCACTTCTAACCCAAGGGGGCACTTGATTCACTTACAGGATAGCAGACGGTCTAATGGCATCATGGAGGCAAAGCAGGATATTGGGAGAAATTTCCAGCCTAGTGAGAAGGAGGGACAATAATCCCAGAAGGCAATGAGGCATTTGATCAGCAATCTGGAGAATAAATATACTTTTTAATCTTCCATAAAACGAAGAAGCAAAAAGACAGACATAGTGTAACCTTGAAAAACTCTCCTTGGCTATCTAGTTTCATGGAACCAGGCACAGCTAGTGGATTGTGAAATCAATTTATTTGATCATGGTGAATGCTTCAACCAAACTGAAAATAGAATGGAACAGAAAATAATACAATAGATTATGGAAGAGCATATTACGTAAGTGATGGTTTCATAAAACATTTTTCTGATATATGTGTATATATGTATGCTTGTGCAGTCAGTCACCAAGTAAGATGCATTTCTTACTGTTGGTTACAGTTTATATAAACATTACATGGAGATATATATATATATATATATATATATATATATGTGTGTGTGTGTGTGTGTGTGTGTATATATATATATATACATATATATATATATATACACTTGTGTGTGTGTATCTATCTATCTATCTATGTAATGTTTAAGCCACGGTTGTAGGGGACAACCCATCTTGAATGGGAGAAATGGGTACATTCCCTCCAATCCAGAGCTATGCCTACCACACTCATAGCTCAGGATCACAAAACAAAGCCTAAGAGCTATAAAAAACCATGGATACCATTATATGTGTATTACAAATAAGCTTTAAAAAAAAAAAACTACTTTCCTAAGATGACAAGTTCAAGACCTGAACCAAGGTCTCTTAATCTCATAGCCTAGTGCCTCTCACACTACACTATGAAGTCAGTGTGCCACTTGAAAGGATCATTCTGAACACCAGGGTGTCTATGTCTTTTCCCATCCCCGCAAGAGAAGAGATTGTCTTAAAGTCTAGGAGCAGAGACTCCATCCTTCCATGGTATCTTCCCTGCCCACGTATACCCCTGAAAGGGAGCTCAGTCTCAGCAGATTGGTGGCCATCTGTGCCTTTCACTCTCTCAGGTCTTCCCTAAGGGAACTCATGAGGAAGCCCTGGGGCCAAGTTTAAAACTATATGGTCCAGGAGTTAAGAGCTCCAGTGCCACAGGCACAGAGATCTGGTTCAAATCCTACTGAGGTATGAGGCCCATGCGAGTGAGGCCATCTGCTTTCATGCACAGCTGTAGCTTCAGTATCTCACACCATGTGTGGCATTGTGCCAGTTCCCACTGCAGATGTATAGGGAATAAACACGTGAAAGGAGAGGAGTCCCAGGCCCACTTTTTAGCGATGTGATTTGGACACATGCTTTTACATCGTATCATATGCCATAGTCTCATAAAATGGAAATATTCTTAGGGTGTTTTAGAGGATCAAAAAAGAAATCAGTCCAGAGCTTAGCATGTTTTCCAGCAGACAGCAAGCATCTCTAAGGACAGGCTATCACTAGCTGCCCCTGTTTTTGATCAGTGGTTTTGACATTTAACTCAGTAGATTCTGAGTTTCTAAGATAACATATATATAAGAGAGTAAAAGCAAAACTTGGCTGAAGTGCTGCTGGTTGGCCTCCCTCTTGCCCCTGAAAATGGCCCCTGAATAACCTCTAAGCAATCCTAGGGCTGATCATAACTCTGCATGGAAATGACTCCCCTCGGGTCTGACCTTTCCCTCTCTCTGGCAGGATGACTGCTCAGGCAGAGATGGATTGTGGAAGGCGGGCAGGAAATGAAGCCCCCGCAATGAGCACCTGTCAGAGCCACGTAATTACAAATCTGGGAGACTGGGTCCCATTGCTCAAGCACAGCACCTGATGATGCATTTTCAGAGCCAGGGAATTTCAGAGTTGCAGAAAATGCCAGGTTCTGTGAAAGAAGACAACAGATGAAAGAAGAGTTCTAAAATGAACTATAGAACCTGCTGAAACTAATGTCAGAGTCATGTGCAATTCTACTAAATTTCTAGAATTTATTGATTGCCCCATATCTAACAGCTACCTCCAGGCACACATTTGCATATGGAAATGGGCAATGCTTTTTATTCATTCTCGTTTCTTTCTTAATGTTAAATTAACTGGGCCAATAAACCACAGGAAGTATTACTTGAAATCTGACTTCAATCACTATTAACATAAAATATTTAAGTGTGCATGGAAAGCATATTTCAGGGCGTTTACTGTGGATAAGAGCAAGAAGAAAGAAAAGTCAGGATTCGCTTTCAGGTAAAGGAAGGCTTTAACTGCTCTTGACTTGGCAATGGTACCAAAGAGATGGAAGAACACAGGGGAGGTTCCCAGACTGCTAAGAAAAATCAGACCAAGAGAGAGCAATTTAGCTCCTGCCCTGCTGGGAAAAATTGCAGCTTGAACTAGTCTCTTCATACAGCTTCTCCATCTGGCAAGTTGGAATCATACCATCGACTATCCAGGGACATTGTGAGGACACAACCATGTATGAGAAAGTACACTCGCTCCTTGCCAGCAGGACAACACATTCACACCAAGTATATGCAATGTTCATCCTAATGCTTTATCATTATCCCTATAAAGCTTAGTGCCTCTCAGATGACGGGGTTGATATAAATGCATAATGATAGGTGTCCAGAATTTTAATGAATGATGAAGGCTTCACTCTTCTCATCTTTTTTGGAACAAATTATTGGAGAATTTTGCATTCAATTTTCAGAGCACAAGCAAAATTAATTTGCAACAGGGAGTTTATGTCTTATAGTTTGATTGAGTTGTGGTCAATCAAAGCAGTTTTCAGGTTCACTATAGGGTGTTTCTGATGTTTTTGAAATGTGTTCAGTTTTTAAATTTAATATGCCAGAGCAGGCTGCAGCAAATCTTTTGTTTATAAATAATAATAGTAATAATAATGAAATAGAATTTTATTTTCATGAGAAAATTACAAGTAATGCCAGTGATACAGGTCCTCATCCAAATATTGAATTAAACAGCCTCTAGGCCAAGGTTATGAGTTGAGACATGACTGTCACCACCAGAAGAGGGGAAAGGAAAGCCACCTTTCTGAGGGTGATAATCGGCCTCTGACAGGAGACCAGGGATCTGCAGTGATTTAGGAGAAAAGTCAGTGATTCAATGAAAGCATCTTTGTGGGGAATCTGAGGTACATCCCCAAATTCCTTAACTCCTCTTTCCACCACACATCATATACTTGGACTCTTTTTTTTTTTTTTCCTGATGAATTGCATTAAACTAGTTCAGACAAGGACTGTTTTCACATATCTTGGGAGCAGAACCAGGTCCTAGGTTTCTTTCAGTCATTAGTATAGGGATATGACATATGTGCATCCGTCAACATTTATTAAATTAGAACATACCAGATATTTGGTTAAATGCTGGGCACAAAAATAAATAAAAAGATACAACCTCAGCTCTCATGGGGTTTCTTGTGTAAAGCAGTTCATAAGGTTGACAAATTTTATAGTTACTGATGCTTTGATGAGTTGAACCTTCCAAATCACTATCTGATACATTTAGTAAATATTGCTGAGATCTCATTATTAGTAGAGAACTCAGATACAAAGTTGAATGAGGCTTTAAACAAGTTTCTCATTTAATAAATCATCCTACTGTGTCCATGAATAATAGCAAAAAAACCAAGTAGCATGTTATTTTAAGCCCATGACAAGAACTATCTCCTCTAATCCAAAGCACAGTCTTATAAAGTAATACCACTTTACAGAGGAATAAACCAAAGCACAAAGAAGTTAAGTACTTGTCATGGTCAGTCACATAATTAGTAAGAATTAGAGGCAGGGGTTCAGCCCAAAATACCTGACTCTAGGGCAGGTCTACTTAAATGGTTAAATAGTAGGAACAAAAGGAAAAGAACAACTGGGAAGATTTTCTATTATTTGCCCTGTATCCACTTAACATACAGTGAATACCCATTAAAGGTTGGGTGTTAGAGATGCAAAATTAACTGGCCACATTCTGCTCTGGAGTTTGCATACTAGCAAGGGAGATGTGTTAGCAAAAAACAAATCCTAAGAAAAAAAGTTGCTTCCCAAAATGCCCAAAAACAGAGGACTGAATCAGGAAGCTCTGGTACATATCAAGAATGGAATATTCCTCAGCAATTAAAAAAAGATAATCTCATGGCACTTGTGGCAACATGGATGGCGCTGGGGTCATGCTAGTGAAATAAGCCAGAAAAAGAAAAATAGCAGATGGTTTCCCTTTTAAGAGGAATGTAAAGGATCAGGAATAAAAATAATTGGAATAAAGTAAAAAGCAAACTCAACAGACACCTATAAATCAGAGACATTCTGCAGGAGGGGGAAGAAGGGAGAAGGATTAAAGCAGGGATGGGAATTTCACAAGGGACTATGGTGATGGTGCACAGGTGAACTGGTAGTGAGAATTCCATGGAGACTACAACTGAGATGAAAAAGCATACAAAAATGAAGAATGGTTAAAAATATATAAGAGAAAATCATGAGAAAAATCCAGGGAAGAGGGAGAACTTCACTGGCCCTTGAAGAATGGTTAAGACATTTGTGATGTGGTCATAGGGCCCCACTGACCTTCCTAAATGAATTACAAAGATAAAATCTTCAAAAATATGGATAAATCCCAAGAAATACTCTTCTAGGAAGAGAGTTGCTAGTCTTCACCCTGCAAATACACAACACGGTAACTGACCTGGTCACTATCCTAAAACACGGTCTCCCTGATCCCAAATATGTATCCAAAGAGATAATGCCTCCTGGATTAAGAGTACAGATTTTACATTGCCTGTTTGCCAATGTCAGGTTTGACTTGATTTATGCTTCCTCTAATTTTAGAAGAAATCCTTTCTACAGTACAAGAGAAAGAACATGCTGTGCTACAGAACACAGTCAAGGTTAGGAAAACAAAGGAACACCTTATAGGCTGAAGAGAACACGAACTTTTGGCATTTTACAGTGTTCACAATTAACCTATGCCCCCATCAATCTGTCATTATTAGTTACCTTCTGGAAATAAGAGATTTCAATTGAAAGCACAGAGAGTCTCTACATCCTATGCCATAGAAATTTATGACTTTATAATTTAATTAACAATTTAAGTTACAAGATATGGAAAAACAATTTTTTTTTAAATTTTATTTATTCACATAGAACTGGGGTAGAGGCCAGAGATGCGGAGGGTGAGAGGATTCACCAGAGACAGAGATGGGAGCAGAACAGGCAGACAAATGAAGTACACTGCTGAGGGGAGCAGTGGGCGGGTCAGGGGAGGTCTGCCACGCCATGTGGTCAGCTCCGGGGCAGGGGGGGATCGAACTCATGCGGAAGTGACTTTAGCTTCTTAGTGCAGCACTTTAACCCGCTGAGCCACCAGGGAGGGCCAGGAAAAAACAAATTTTTAATTTAACTTGCATGGTTAAATAATAATGTTAGAATTATAAGGGAATTTATAATCAAGTAACGTATTCTTTTGGCTTTATCTAGCCTAGTCAGTGTTGCCAGAGAGTTAAAGAAACTTGCAGGGTCAGGTCCCCTTATTGGAGTCACCTAACCCACATACAATGAGAGTAGACTCTGTGTCCCAAACTCAAAATCAAGGTCTTTGCCATTTTAGCCATTAGTGTGTTCTAGCTGGACTTATTTCTCACCCTCCTCCCCTTACTTCCCCTACACAAATTTAGGTACATGTTGTCAAATGCCACAAAATAAATAAATAAATAATGATTTCCTGAGGGAAACATGACAGCTTCCTTGACAACTCAGAGTGCCTGCTGCCTATTTGGCTTAGCATGGGCATTACTGTCAGAGAAATGCAGAAAAGTGAAATATTTGATGACAGTGTAAAGTAAACCCCTCTAAAATAAAATTAGAATTATTCATAACTTTTGACTCAACACCCCCACTTTAATAATTATAGCACAAGGAGGGTAAATATATATCTCAATCACACACACACACACACATACATATACATATAAAGTGATGAAACTATGTATTAAGTGATCCCATTTATAATAGGAAGAAAAATAAACTAGTAAGAGTTCTTTACTTCAGAAGGACAATGGTTAAAAGTTTTAATTTATGGGCCCTCCCTGGTGGCGCAGCAGGTTAAAGCACTGCACTGAGAAGCTAAAGCCAGTTCCGCATAAATTTGATTCCCGCCTGCCCCGGAGGTGACCACATGGCTGGCAGACCTCTCCTGGCCAGCCCACTGCTCCCCTCAGCAGTGTACTTCGTCTATCTGCCTGTTCTGCTCCCCGCTCTGTCTCTGGTGAAGCCTCTCACGACCCCTGAGCCTTTGGCCTGCACCCCAGTTCTGTATGTACAAATAAATAAATCTTTAAAAAAAAAAGTTTTAATTTATGTGATCAATGGAATATTCAGTAGCAGGAGCCTACAGTGATTGAGAGAATGAATTCTAGTCCCAACCTTAGGTCTGCCACTTACTACCTCTGTGATAGTGAATGATTTTCTAAGCACTTTAAGTATAACATATTATGATTATTCATCACCAATATTATTATCAATGCTAACTTAGGGACATGAAATATCTATACTATATGGGCTATATTACTAGTGATAAAGAAATGTTCCTACATAGCCAAAAATATGTATTATGCTCACAAACATAACTAATAAAATAACTAAGGAACCAGGAAATCAAAATACTAATTTATGTGCCCACAGAGACATTACACTAATGAAATGTTTCATGGTCACCTGACTACCCACCCAATTTCTTGCAGCTCCCTCAACTCTGTGGGGAGGTACAAGCCATACCCATAACTGGAGTCTCTATAACTTAATGCTGCAAAAGTTAAGTGTAGTGATTCTCTGTCTCATCAGGACCATCTCTCATTGGTCCTCGCTAGCAACTGAACCAACTGCCAGCACTTTCCTGAAATGACCCAGCAGAAATGCTACCCTCCAGCAATTGAGGCTTCTCCCAGGTCATTGGGAACCCATCTTATGCAGAAATAACTTTCCATTCAGTGATTTGGGAAGTCCCTCAGTTCCCAGACTACAGAGGAGCTCCTGACAAACAAGGCCTGTGACAGAAGTAGGGACAGCCACCAGTGTCCCTGGTGAGACACAGAGAGAACAAAAGATCAGGTCACCGGTGATTCCAGGGAAGTGTGACATTAACACAGTGAGATGGGGCAAGTGCTAGTGACTAAGGAACTGTATTATGCAGTTTTTTTCTCCACTTTTTTACCTTTCAGTGTTTTCAAAGATTGCTTAATTCACATGTTAATCTTCATAAAGAGGAAAAAAGAGACTTTTTAAATGTGTAAAACAGTGCATGCTCAAGTGTTTGAAAGAAGTTTTGATGGCATAATATCAAATAAAAGTCATAATGATGTTTTTCTCATGTTGATTTGCTAAAAGAAGTCTCCCAAGTATCAACAGATTTAAAAATCAGGGATTAGCTTTGGGAACAGAGAAGATGAGAGCTGTGGCTGACACAAAGGGAAGAGAAAGCTGGCGTGTTGAGGGTATTTCTGAAAGTCAACATATTTTGAAATCCTGCTCATCTGTTGATTTAAATATTTTCCGAGTTGGTGCTTTGTTTCCCATTATCACTGCCACTACACTCATCTGAACTATCACTGTGTCTTACTTGGGTGACGAAAGCAAGCAAAATCAAATAACTGAGAGAATGGTTTCTAATCTAACTATTCATGTGACCCTGGAAAAGTAGTTTCAATAAAATAAATAATGTTTCTCTCATTCCTTCCTGGCTTTTACACCTGATCATATTTGTACTGAATGCAGATATGCAGTGTGATTTCACATTAAGAATTAAGAAAATTCGGACACTCCCTGGTGGTGCAGCGGGTGAAAGCATAGCACTGAGAAGCTAAAGCCAGTGCAGCATGAGTTTGATCCCCGCCTGCCCCAGAGGTGACCCACATGGCGTGGCAGACCTCTCCTGACCCACCCGCTGCTACCCTCAGCAGTGTACTTCGTCAGTCGGCCTCTTCTGCTTCCCACTCTGTGTCTGGTGAAGCCTCTCACCACCCCTGTACCTCTGGCTTGTGCCCCAGTTCTGTATGCATAAATAAATAAATCTTTAAAAAAAAAGAATTAAGAAAATTATTGGTACATCTACTGTAATCCTCTTCCAGTCTTTCCACCCGGTGATCTTTCCAAATACAAACTTAAAAGGCATCTCCCTTTTTAAACCATATTCATGGTTTCCATTGCTTTAAGGATTAAGGCTAAATTTTACATTTACCAACCTCATGTTCTTTTGCTCAGTCTCATCTATCATGATCTCCCGTGTTTTCTATGCCCCAGTCATGCTGCGTCTTTTTTCGATTCCTCAGACATTGGTTTCAAGAGAGCAGGGACCGCATCTAGGTTTGCTCATCATTTTATTACGGTACCCTGTGGAGTAGCTGTAAAGTGCGCTATTGACAAGAACAGCTAACATTGAGCCCTTACTGTGCCTCAGATATTGTGCTAAAGTGCTTCATTCATACCATCACACACAACGCCACAGTATCAATTCCATTATTGCCCACAATTCATAGATGGAACTAAGGCAGACAAGGCTAAGAAACTTGCTTAAGGTTGCAGAATTAGCCAGTGACAGTAGAGGAGGAAATCTAGAAAAAAGGACTTGACCATGTGTATTCTCAGCCACTACAAGTGGAATTTTTGCAAGCAGAAAACGTAAAATCATTTAAATATTAACAAAGAATGTTAGCTTTGATTTTGAATAAAAAGGATATTACCATATGTTTTTAAAAAAGAAATGTGCCTTAAACATCTGTTGAATGATTAATAGAATAACTGCTTCCAGATGCCTAAAAAGACTTAACGATCAAATGTAAAAGATCAAACTTTGTCAGCAAAACAGAATTATTACCAATTTGGAGTTGGTGAAAATAGTCAAGGTCAAAAAGGTGAAAGCCTGGAAAATAAAATCCTTATTATAGCAAATAGGAAGTCATCTTCCTGACAGAAGATTCAACAGGTCACATTTACTCTGGGTTTTTCTATCTTTTTTCACTGAATTTAATATTTCATGAATGACAGCTGACATGGGGTCTGTCCCATGGTTAAGTGCTCAGGTAGGAGGTCAGATGGTCAGAATATAATAAGAAGTAGATTTTAAGAACTTGAATTTAAGAAAGAAACTAGTGAGGTCTGAAGAATTGGTCGACAAATAACCTAAGGCGGGGGGTGGGGGTGATACTGCTGGGCATGAATGACTTTGGGTCCATTCATCACGGGGAAGGCTATGGAGGACCACCCCCAACCCCCACGACTCAAAGCCGCTTACAAGGAAGGACATCCTGTACTCCCCATGACCCCTGCAAGATGAGAAGGAGAAGAATTAATTAAAAATGATATTTGGTTTTAAAGAAGCTACAGTGCAAATTTTCATATTTTGATAAACTATAACACATTTCACTTACTCATTCCTGACTTTTACATCTGGTTCATATTTCCATTGTAAGTAAAGTGTGTCTATTTGAGACAATTTTCTCTTCTGGGTTAAGAGAACGCTTGGATTTACATGTTGCTTAAAGCATAATTAATATTCTTACCTTTTCCATCCAAAGACAGATTATTTCAATCCTCAAAATCTATGTTCTAATATATGGTGAGGGATGATTATGCCTTCTTCATAGATTTAAGAAAGAAATGAGAAAAAATTACTGAACACAGTATCTGGTACATAGTTTAATGAATCGTAGCTTCTATCATTTTCATCATCATCAGTACTAATACTTAGTTATTTTGTGGGGGTTCCTTGTTTTTCTGTGTGGGGCATGTAGCCGATCCAAAAAGAAATGGTGGGGGAGGGAAGCTAGAAAAAAAAACTAACAGAAAAGAAACATCCTTTTGAAAGACTCACCCTGGAATTGTACAGTGTGGATGAGAAGAGTGGGAACTCTCATCCAGCTGCCTGGATTTGTATCAAAGTTCCAATTCTTACTAGCTACGCCGGCAAAATCAATTCATTAGCATTCCTGCTCCTTAATTTATTCCTCTATAAAACAGGGTAATGCTAATATTTCCCTCTGCACCTGCGAGGACTGACACATGCTGAGTGACTAGCACTCAATACAGTTTCGTAAGTGTTAGCAATTTTCTTCAATATTAGATGTTCACCCTTCTCTGTTTCTGCAAAATTTGGGGACTGTACATTCTACAGGTTATGTCCAGAATGCTTTGGGGATAGCACCATTTTTTCTCACTCAAATTAATCTAGACTCTTATAGTCATGACCTATTTTAGGCATCTTGAAACAAGATTCTTACTACACATGGAATGTTATTAATATTCATGTAAATAAAACTAGAGATGGATCTCGCTGGTGGCCCATCTGGTGGTACAGGAGTCAACGTCTCAGTGTTATCAAGCTTTTGTCAACCACTGCAGCCTGAGTTCGATCCCTGGCCACAGAGCTGACCCACATGGAGAAACAGACCTCTCCTGTCTTTCCCGCTGCTCCCCTCAGCAGTGTTTTCAGTACATCTGCCTGTTTTGCCTCCCACTCTGTTTCTGGTGAATCTTCTTGCCCCAAAACTTACCCCCCTCCATGGCGTGGCAGACCTTATACCCCAATTCTATATGCCTATACCTGTCCTATACCCCAATTCTTGTATGCACCAATAAACAAATCATTTTTTTTTTAGAAAGCAAAATCATTGTATTTGATACCATATATGTTAACAACGTGGTTCTTAATGTAAAATGCCCTCAAAGTCCCAAAATATACATACACAACTATAAGGATAACTTGAGTAGTAGAGTGTCCGTCTTTACCAGTCATGGAAAAGACACACTTTGTTAAAAGGTAATTAAAACCTGCCTAACAACTACAGCCTCACAAAATAAGCTTTTTGAAGAAAAAACATTCCCCATGGATTTATTTATGTTTCTTTGCTCTAATATAATTTTATAACATTTAGTTTACAAAAATTGACTAAAGAGATATTTAGTATATTGCTTTGCAATGCAACATTTAATTTTATAGCATGGATAATGCAGTTCTCCTTACAAATGTATCAGTTTCCTGATAACATCAATAATCTACTTCAAAGTCATTAAATGCTATATGAGACACCAGTAAAGCTACAGATTTTTGCTACTGAAACACACAGCTTAATGTTCAGCTCATAAAGCCACTACATGGGTTACTTTTTGGGTGTCGGCAGTCCAGACACTGAGGATGAAAGGGAAGTTCAGTCAACAAATTAACTTTGTGATGGATTCTCTGCCCATCAGTCACAGTTGAAAATGCCTAACAAGCACTCAAAATTCCGTTACCTTGTCAACCTCCTCTCTTTCCACCCCAACTTGAAACTTTCCATCAGCTTCCTCTCCTGCTTCTGAGTCTGCAGGCAGACTGGGGCACCATTCCTGCTTGGCTGACAGCTTCCCAATCCATCATCCTATGTTAAATTCCCAGTGTGACATCAACACCAAGGGATGAACATTAATGTTACTTATTGCAATCGTTGTGTAAAAAAAAAAAAAAGTGCGCACACTTATAGATTAGGCAAATCAGGCTTATCACCTCAGCTCTGCTATTAACTACTTTTAGATACTTGAACAAGAAAATAGTTCCTCTAACCTTCACTTTTGCTCACTTATTAGACATAACATCAGTTTCTCAAAATGGGTCTTGAAAAGTTAAACAAATGCATGAAATATACTTATGACAACCCCTACATATTACAAACTTTAAATGAAGTGCTGTTATCTCAAGAATAAAAAATTATAGTGATGATTCCTATCTTGGTTAATATAAACTGCATAAAATATCATTACAGTAGCATAATAATAATAAGATGCAGAGGAAGTTGGGTTTCCATCATGAAAAATTAAAAACAGGGCCCTCCCTGGTGGCTCAGCAGGTTAAAGCACCACACTAAGAAGCTAAAGCCACTTCAGCATGAGTTTGATCTCCACCTGCCCCGGAGGTGACCCAAAGGTGCGGCAGACCTCTCCTGACCTGCCTGCTGCTCCCCTCAGCAGTGTACTTCGTCCATCTGTCTGTTCTGCTCCCCACTCTGTCTCTGGAGAATCCTCTAACCACCCCTGTATTTCTGGCCTGTACCCCAGTTCTGTATGCACAAATAAATAAATCTTAAAAAAAAAAGATGAAAAATTAAAAATAGCTTACATTTTCTAAAAGTTTCAAACTACTCATCCAACTTACAAGGGCTAAAGACCAATTTGTCTTAAAGAGGTCTGTGTTTACAAGTCAGATCTTATTTTGTTGCAGAAGTAGGATGTAAGTGATGAAGGGCAGGAAGGTCAAACATTTTAAAATTCTTCCTAAGAAACAAAAGAAAGTGCTATCCACATTCAGCATATACATTCTTAAAAGTGTTATGTACATTTTGTAAGGTGAAGAAGAAGAGGGGACTATAGCTTGACCTGGAATAAAAGAGGGGTGATCAAGATTCTAGGTTCAGCTGATTTTTCAGCAAAATAGGATCATATACTTGCTCTACAAATAGAGGTAAAACTCAAAGCTATATGCTAAGTAGATATCTTAGCATAAATACGGTTCTGTGCAATCTCTGAAGAAAGGTAGATACTTGATCTACCAAAAGTTAACTCCACCAAGTAACTCTGCATTCTTTCAAGGCATATTAGAGCCCGCCTGCTCAAAATTCTTTTTCCTTTGATAAAATTCCTATAATGTGATATTAACCCCATGGGAAGATCAAAAGGAACATGTTTGACATACAGTGCATTAGTAGTTCAAAAGGGAAATTAAGCCATTTACAGTGTGTATAATTAGAAATAATGTCAGTAGCTGATGATGTTATCACAAGTAATGCCATTTAAAAAATGGTTTCCCGCTGTTAGATAACCTTCAAAGTAAAGCTGAAGAACAGCTAGTGTGGAGAGGAAAGGAGAGATTAATAGAATTTAGGGGGCATGGAAGAAAAAAAGTAGAAGCTTGATGTCCCCTTCAAAAACACCTCTTTTTCATAAAGTCAAAGTCAATTTGGAAATGGAACCATGTGCTCTATAAAAGAGCATGGTCCTAGGGTCCAGAGTGCCCACTGACCTACTGTTGACCCTCTTGCAAACCGTCCTTGGAACTCTCTAGGGAAGTGTATAGGGAGGCTTCATCAGCCCTCATTCTTAGCAGCTTGTCTTCTTGGTATCACAGCACACAAACTACATTTCCAAATTTACTTGGCTTCCTAGATACAGGTACCATATTTATCATCACTGTCATTTTTAATAGTTCCCTACCATGTTACCACATAGCCTCTTTTCCACGTTATTATCTTTAAACTTTACAACAATCTCACAAGGCATTCACAGATTTACCTTTTATTATGGTTGAGGATACGGGGACTCCAAGCAGATGGATAACTTGCTCAAAGTCCCTCCATGGTAAATGACCAAGTCAAGGTTCCTACACAGTCATTTTTCCTGCTTGTGCTTAAAAAAAAAAAAAAAAAGCTGAACTAACTTTTCAGTTTCATATGAACTTTTTCTGTTTGATTTCTACCCACACAACATATGAGTCCTTCTGAGTTAAAATAAGGATAAACAATATGTTCAATACTGTTTTTTTTTTCATTAATTAAAAAGAAAATTAATTTAGAATAACATGTTTACCTGTTTCTATCACTTAGCAGATAAATTTTGATCTTGGATTCAATATGACCATAAGTGAGGCTCTTGAACTGTAATTCAGTCTGCTTGTTTTAAGCAAATGACTCTCTTTGGGAAAAATATACAAGGCTTTGACTATCAGCTTAGAATTAAGCTACATTGTGTCACTATAATGGATCATGGTACAGATCATAGAACCAATGTTTCTGTTGTAGGCCAGTGTTTGAAAGATGCAGTTAGATCTTTGCTCCATTGTTTTCGTTAAATGTTCAGAAACAGAATGTCTAGAAAGGGAACCATGCCTGGCTGAATTCAAAACAAATATACATTTGTTAAAGATTATTGGTCTTTTGTGGGTGGTATTTACTTATATATCTGTAAATATGTGTGCTAAATATAGGGAGTATGTGCATGGGAATGGGTATAAAATAATTTTGTAAAAAAATACATTTTTTTTTATTTTTCCATTCTCTCAATTTAACTTCACTCTTCTGAAAATATAGACATATACACATATGCATGTACTTGGGGCTAACTGCCAATAAGTTTAATGAAAAAAGGAATATTTTCATCCAGAGCAGATCAGTTATAATTCTATTAAAGCTACAGGGGCAGGAATACCTTTTAAATTTTAATCAGTCAAAGAACTGTCAATGTTGACAGCCGTGATGGCTGCCAAGAAAAAATGTTATCCCCTGCTAAAGGGTCACCAAGGCCCATTCCAGCCGAGCAGTAATACAACAGCAATACAGTCAATTTAACTGTTTTAGAGCAACTATTCAAACTAACTCCTAAATAAATTACATAATTCAATAGGAAACCATGGGGAAAGACACTGCAAATTCATCACAGTAATTCTTCACAGAACAAACATATAATTGAAAAATCTAATTCCCATTCAACCCACAGAATATTATTAAAGGAACACTGGCCTTTTTTATGCCTACTGGGTTAGCTCCTATTGTCCCTAAATATTATTACAACTCAGGGTCATTATGACAAACTTGGGAGAATCAACTATTAAGACAACACTTCTCATGTCAAGGAGAAAGAAAAAATCCCTTTTTTTCACTCCTATTGTAGTGACCTTGCACTTATAATTTCAGAGAGTTTCCTATAATCTTGTCTCTGGCTCTGGCATGAATTCACCTATGATAAATGAGGGAGCAAGCTTTTCACTTATTAAATAAATCCAAGGGTTTCATCTGACTAACATTTGCTAAAAGAAGATCTGAGCTTTTAAATTTCAAGGAGAAGACCAGCTCTCAGAATACCCACCTTGTACGAAGATAAAAACATCAACAGTGCAATTGTTTCAGAGGCCCCTAGAGTATATTTACTGAACTTTTCATCATGATTACATCTGGTACATGATTATACTGGAAAGGATGTGCTTTGTGAACTCCTGAACAATTCATGCACTACTTTATGTAGTTTATTCTTTGATATTCAGCTCCAGTTGTTAACATGATTTATTGGCACACCTTTACTCCACCAGGTCTTTCACTAAATTGATCCACTTGATTAGATGAAATGGCCCATTATGTCAGGAGATTGACCAGTTGTTTAAATGAATAGATTAATTGTTTCAATGCATGGTCTATTTGACTTGACTGAACTCTGCTTGTGATAGTAAAATGAAAATCATCATGTTCCTATAGATCCTAGGTACAAGGGCACAAAACAGGCATTTCAGCAGAAACAACTGCCCAATCGATACAACCTTAACGCCATTGGTAATAAAAAATAAACAAGTACTAAGTTTTGCTAGCTAAATTAGCTGCAAAGATAATTTGAGAATGTGAAGATAAGAGAAGAGCTGCGACAATAATTCATACCCTGAGAATCGGTAATTTCACCAGAAGCATGGTCTCTTTGGAGAAGAATTCTTATTAAGGAAAAGTGAGTGCACAAAATACTCATTACAATGCTATTACCATGAAAACTTTGGAAGTATGTAAAAGTCTAAGATGATGATTGAAATGCTCGACAACAGAATGATAATCAGTTATTTATTTCTATGCTAATTTAGAAACTACATTTTCTTGACATGATGCTGATAATAAATAGAATATGTACATAAAATCTATTTTGCTAGATCACACTACATACAGTTTGGTAGGCTCTATTCCCCACATGGGTTTGTTATGAGTCTCATTCTTTTCTTATCTTTTTGGAAGTGTGCTTTTGATAAACATATTGCTGCATTTTACTTCCTAGGATGGCAATTAAGATTAATTTGGTTGCATTTATGGTTGTAAACCATCAGACATCAAATGATGTTCTAAGTACCCCTAGAATCTATGTGCTTCTCAAGTCTTTTACAGTGTAACAATTCTTTCAATAGCAGATTTTTATTGCTAAATTAAATTTAAAATTCAATTATCATAAATAAGAAATAACACATCTACATCTTCACAGTTTTCTCACTGAGCTCAGAATATAACATCATTTCTTATTTACTTGGTGGTTCTCTTATTTTGCAAGAAAGAGTGACCATACATGTGAGCAAAAAGTTAAATGTTACTTCCAAATACAATTAAGTCTCTAAGACTGTCTTGCCTTAGTCAATGCCTAAGCCATTACCTTCCTGGAATTTTGGTGTCCTACCAAGTCTTGGTAATCAAATTGGCTTTCTATAAACTAACCATACACACACACAATCTGGACTCCTGTGTGACACTGAAGACTCACTCTGTCGTGCCACATATCATCTTCACCTATTGCTTCCCTATATAAATGAAACTACCTAAAAGATCAAGAGGTCCAATATCCTCTTCTCCCTGTTGGCATCATATTCTTCATCCTGGGATGTCAGTTCCTCCTTCTATGCTGATATTCCTATTTCTAAAAAGGTTACAATTTTAGGGGGTTTCCCATGGGCCAGGAAGCTTTGGAGGCAAAACAGAGATCCCTGCCTTCATTGGGTCTTGCATTCTAGGAAAGGAGAGAGGGGCAATAAGCAATGAGGAATATGTATGTAAAGTATGTGCCATATTAGAGGTGACCCATGCAGGGCAGCGCAAGAGAACTTAGAAATGCAATGGTAACTGTGAAGAAAATTTAGTTTCTAAGTTAGTCTTGAAATATGTGTTGCAAACATCTATGCTTTAGAGAAGAGGGTTTTTTTTTTTTTTTCATGCAAGAGAAGTTGATGTGTCCAAGATTACACAGCTAGTCAGTTCAACCCTAAGAACCAGAAATCAAGTCTTCTGAAGGCACCACTGGGTTCTTTCCATTGCTACTACTGTGTTACACAGTGGTAAAGAGAACATCCTTGGGAATCAAAAGGACTCATGTTCAGTCATGGTGCTGTTTCTGGGGCAGGTTATTTAACTCTTTCACCTAAACTTTGATATCTAGGAGATAATGATAATCATAGTATCTACATGACATACAGGTGAAAATTAAGAGGAATGGAACATAGAGGGCTTTAAGAAAATGACTGAAATGGAATATGAATATTAAGTGAGGTGATGCCTTTTTATGTTCTGCTCAAAAATCGTGTTAGACTACCAAATGCCTATACAATAAAAATGGACAGAAAATCCTAGTTTATATATTAAACATCAAATGAGCAGCGATTATATGAAAAATTTTATATTCAGAGATCTGCTCTATGCAAGATGAGTAGATTGGAACTTTTGTGCTAGGCTACATCTGTGTGCATATGCATGTCTGGGATCATGCTGATGGTGATTCTAAGAAGCTGATTCCTAGAAAGTTTCAGTGGAAAAATATCAATATTGCTTTGTGACCTAAACCTGGCAGAGATCAAACAAAGTTGGAGTAGAGGTTATGGCAGCAGATGAAATTCTCTTTTTTCAAACACTGATCTGACCTGCACATTAGTTCATCATTGGAAAAATTGTCTAATCACAATGTCCTTTAATTTTCTAGAGGAAAACTGCTTCAATTCCCTTGATGACACAGAAAACCACAGCAACCAGGAGAAAGGCATATATTTCACTAGAATATATTTATGAAATTCACCAAACTCTCTTATAAGAATAATTTGGAATATATTTTAAGATATACATTCTATCCACAAACATGTATTTGTATGTTTGTAGGTCTTCATATGGTAGCATGATATTTTCTTCTAGACTCTAAATACCTTGAGGGAAGTACATACATCTCATCAATATTTCTTTACCTATAGTCCCTAGCATGTTGATTCTCTCATTGTTGGAACCCAGTAAGTGGCAATCAAACACAAGAATTTATAAGTATCTGGCACATAGCTTATATTTAATTTACAAAAAGAATCTGGCTATATCACTAAAGAGGAAAGCATTCCCATACTTTTCTATCTAAAGGCACAAGCTAGGAGAAATATGTAATAAATGTGACTCCTAATGATCTCACCCTTCTACCTTGTATGTGTGGCTCTAGGACTTTCTTGAGATGCAAACAGAGGGTAGTAGGCACTTTCATACTGGGACTTGCCTACCTACAATGCTTTCTCTTGAAGCCCACCCACCATGTAGGGAAAAAGTCTGTCTACCTTAACAATAGCTGAAATGTCTCGGGTCGAAGAACAGAGACACAGCAGTCAATTAGCAACATCTTCATCGCTCTATACATCACCAGACATACATGTGCCTTAGACTCTACCAGACATACATGTGAAGGAAAAAAAAAATGTTAGAAGAGTACATGGTGGCAAAGCTCATCTGAACCAGCCTCCTGGTGGCACTTCTAGGCTCTACTATTGTTCTCCCACTACAGTCCTTCATCCACACAGCTGCTAAAGTGTCCTGTTCAAAGTCTTAGCCCATTTTCCACCAGTCTCCAGTTAAAAATCACCGGCTTCCTAACAGTGAAGTCTGAATAAATACCAAAGCCCTTCCTGCCTGACCTGTCTGTATGTCCCTTTCCTATCACAGGGCCTCCTATTCCTCCTCTGTAACAACCTCTCCAGCCAACCAGTCATCTGGCTTCTCCAGCTCATTCTGACTCAGGACTTTGTTTTTGCTGTGCTTCCAGCTTGGACTAGAAGCTCACCTCTCCCTAGCATCATTCAAAGATCAAGTCAAATGCCACCTTTGGGATGAGCCCGAACTTGCTCAACTGAAAAGACATACACCCCCGCCCTTCCATTGCATGTTACTATCAGTCATACACCCAGCTCTGTTTTGTTTTACCTTCTCTCTAATACTTAGAATTTGACATAGTATTTATCTGCCTGTACATGATTTTCTGTCCTGGAAAACAAGGTTACATGAAGTCAGAATTTCTATTCTGATCAGGGTTACTATCCTCCAATAGTGGAGTCTATTTTAGTAAACCCCTGTTTTGTTCAAAAGGGTCGAACAGAGCCGATAGAGTGTTTTTATGAGGCACTTGAATAAGAGATAGGATTTTGCATTTTTCAATGCTTGGAAAATTTAAAAATATCCACTATCATAATAGATAAGAATTATGATATTTAGAGTGTCCACAAATAAAGTCTTACTAGAACACAATCATATTTACTGTCTATAGATGTTTTGTTTTAAAATGGCAGATTTGAATAGTTACAATGGTCAATAAAATATTTGCTATTTGATCTTTAAATAAATGCAATCATTCTCATTCTCATTCTCATTCTCTCTCTCTCTCTCTCTCTCTCTCATGCATGCACACAAACACATAAACATACATACACACTATTACCTTGACTAGAGCAGAATTTGACTTAGTATAGGTCAACAATTTATATTGGTCCAAAGAATTTTTTCCAAGGAAATAACAGCCAAAAGTGACATTTCTCATATCAAAAATACAAGCAACACCTAATCAGTATTATTGGTTGCCTATGAAAATCAGTTAAGTATAAGTTTTTTGGCTAAGCCCTTGGAGTGACTCCAGATTTACTCTAAACACACTGTGCTTCTATAAGGAACAGAATGCAACATCTACATTCTGATTAAGTCTCCTAATTGATCTACACATTGAGTACTAAATGAACAAGATTGGAGATATTTGGAAAACTTAAACACAGATTTCTTAATAAAGCTGAAAATAGCTTAATAAAGCTGAAAATCAGCTTCTGGCATCCCAAGGCATGTTTATTTCTGTTTAAATAGATGACTTCTCCCAGACTGTTATCAGCTCAGCAGGGATCCTAGGAAAGAAGTACTTTCCTCCTCCTGTGCATTTTAAGCTCTTTCCCCATGATATTCAGTCGGAGACTGTAAAAAGCATCTGTCAATCTGGATAAAAACAATAACCATGGTCAAGTAATGCTAAGACCCTCAGCTACTCATTTCTGGAGTGCTCTGAAGAGATACCATACAGCCTCACAGGAGATCATCGAGTCTGACAAGTCTTTTTGTAAAAAGTGACTTCTTGGAATAAGAAAAGAATCAGGTGGTAGAGTGACAGGGTGATTCGCACTTCAAATGCTGCTGTGGTGGCTGTTGCAGCTTATTGACTTGAATCTGCTTTGACCATTGGGAAGTCCTAATGACAGGTGTCCTACAGGGCTGCAGTAGACACTGGGAAGAGTGGCTGACTGCTCAGGAAGTCAGGGGACTAGATGTGTTCACTGGCAGCAGGAGGAGGGTGACAGAGAAGCTATCACACAACTTCAAGGCCATTCCCATAAGGAATGAGAGAGCCAAATGGTAGTAGAATAAGGATTTCACTCTGGAGCTGAGTACCAAGGTAGGGAGTTCCATCTATTTCTAGATGTCTACGGCACTTTTACAGAGGCAACTGAAAAGAGGTTAAGGGGACAAGTGTGCTAGAAAAACCTAAGTGTGGAAGTGCTCAGAGAGAGAAAGATGAAAAAGAATAGAAAGGCATTGACAGGTAGTGAGCGTGTGAGAAACATTTTAAGAAAAATTATAAATCCTCTTAATCTTAATCACAAGAATTGGAGTCAACTCTGATGAGCTGTCTAATCAAGCAATTAATCAATATAGAGCATTCATCAACCCAAAAATGTTGCTTCATGCAAAAAAATAGATGTTCATCTTAAATAAATAAATTTTTAAAAAAACACCTTACATTATAGATTTAAAAAAAAATAACTAGGGCAAGATATTTTTCTAAGTAAATGAGTGCAATAACAATTAGATGCAAAATAAGAAATTATGGGAGGAAATAAAAGCTTTGAGTATAACCTAATGGGCAGACGGTGACTTGAGAGAGCAGTTCTCCAGCTGTGTCAAGATGCTAAGCAAAGTCAGATGGAAACGATAAATATCAAATGGTTTCATTTATGTGGCATTTAGACCAACTGAATGAAAAGAGGGTCAGGAAAAGACAGAACTGCAAGTGGACCACAAATCTGAGCCATACAGCAGGCAAGGGGAGGGAGGCAGTCAAAATGGGTCGGGGGAGAGCACAAGGGGCGATGGTGACGGGTCACGAGGCTATGGGAGTGCAAAAGGTGGTGGAAGATCTACAGGGACCACACCTGAGGGGAGACATCAAATATGTCCAAAAATTAACAGTGATGGAAGCGAGTGAATGAATGAACAAATAAGTGAAGAAATGAATGAACTAACGAATGAATGAATATCACATCTCTTCTCCCTCCTCTTCCATCCTTTCTACCCCTTCTGCATCTTTTTGCCCATCTTTCCTCCCTGTAGGCCTTATTTCTCTTCTCCCTTTTGCCCTCCCTCCTCCATCTTAGAGGCACTTTCTCTGGTTGCTTTTCAACCTCTTGTATACTCATCATACCCTACTCTATAGTATTACAGTATTTCTAATTTTACATGACATTTGTCTGTGATTGCTGATTCCTTCAGTCCTGTAGGACCCTAGAGAGAAAGGACAGGGATTCTCAAAGCTGCATCTTCACCCAGCTCAGACCAACTGCTCTGTGGACAGCAAAAATGATATAGGGATGAAGTAGTAAGTGAAAGAACCAATGGGTTAAGAGCAAGTAAGTAGCTTGCTAATGGCAAGATTAAAAGTGGGATTGAAAGAACCTAGTTCCGGCCCTCCCTGGTGGTGCAGCGGGTTAAAGCACAGCACTGAGAAGCTAAAGCCACTTTCGCATGAGTTCGATCCCTGCCTGCCCCGGAGGTGACCACATGGTGCTGCAGACCTCTCCTGACAAGCCCGCTGCTCCCCTCAGCAGTGTACTTCATCGATCTGTCTGTTCTACACCCCACTCTGTCTCTGGTGAATCCTCTCATACTCTGCATCTCTGGCCTGTACCCCAGTTCTGTATGAATAAATAAATATTTAAAAAAGAAAAAAAAAAGAAATAACCTAGTTCCATCACAACATTAGAACTTTGAAGAGCATCAACCCCAGAGACCTTCCTTACCCTGGAGGTCTTCATCAGGCCGTCCAACATCTTTATCTGGTGCTTGGCATAAAGCTGTTTTTGACACCCCTGTCTTTGTAAACAAATTGCATTTTTTTATAAATCTGAAAAATCAAAACTTAAGTGTAATACACTAGCTGTGCTCTAGTCACAGCCTTAAAGAGTTAACCATAATTTCATCTGATAGGCTTTTCATTTCACTCCATAATACTATTTATAGATTCAGAATTTTCAACTGTTTTGCTACTACAGATTTCTGTACAATAACTTCAAAATTGCCCTTCCTTTTGCTACAGAAAGTTTCACTTAGCAGATAATATAAGTACCTATGTAGGATTAAGCCCACATATAAGTACAAATGAGTCTTTTATTCAATGGTAAGAACTAAAAATGAAATAGGGAAGAAAAATATTATAAGCAAAGTTAATTCTGAGGAACATATGTACAGAAAACTTGTTTAACTTTTTTTTTTTTTAAGATTTATTTATTTATTCATACAGAACTGGGGTACAGGCCAGAGACACGAGGGTGAGAGGATTCACCAGAGACAGAGCAGGGAGCAGAACAGGCAGATCAACGAAGTACACTGCTGAAGGGAGCAGCGGGCGGGTCAGGAGAGGTCTGCCACGCCATGTGGACTCCTCCGGGGCAGGCGGGAATCGAACTCATGTGGAAGTGGTTTAAGCTTCTCAGTGCTGTGCTTTAACCCGCTGCGCCACCAGGGAGGGCCCAACTTGTTTAACTTTTGACTTACGGACTATGTAATCTATAGTTATATAACATACATTATTTAGTAGACTATAATATAGATTAATTTTAAAATATTGCTTTTTCCATTACCATGATAGATGAAATAATTTTATTTACTCTCTGCCTATGAAAATTGACCTTGAACTCTTCCCCAATCAAGAACAATTTTTGAAATTCTTCAGTTTTCCAAACTCATCATTATCTCTTTAAAGTTTGAGATAAAACTTTTTTTGAGCCAACTTGATACTTTCATTTCAAATTTCAGTTGAAGTCCTAAGAATCCAATCATATAATATTAGAAACTCTTGTTTCCCCAAGTTAAACATCTGTGATCTCTACAATGTGACCAAAAACTGAGCTGTGTTATAAATGATTTTTATAAGGCTTATATAATGATATTCTGTACTTGTGATTCTGAAAACATACACCCAGGAATAATTACTGTCTGTTGAGGAATTTTGGGGACCTCTTTTAAAAATTTATTCTTTAGGTAAATCTATATAAACCCCAAGTCGCATAGATCAAGTAATTTTTCTTCCTCCAGGTTTAAGGTAATTCCTTTGTCCTAAGTTATATAAAAAGTAAGTAATAACCTCGTACCGGAACATACATAACATTGCCTCTCTCTTTTGATGACACTCATTCATTTACACCTATTTTGTAACAGGAAATTCGACATTCACAAGCCAGATGCTTAAATTGACCAGAGCTCAGTCTAGTGTTCCCTTCAACAGACACTTTGTATACTCAGGCTGTGTGGAGTTTTAAGCATTTGCCAAATTGGTAACAAGGAATTCCAATTTCTAAACTGCTTTTGTGAAGTTAAGTCATCTTTCCCATTTTGAATATGTATGATTTCTCTAGTCCTTGTATTTCTTGGAACAGTAAGAAATGCAATATATGTAGCTTTCCATATCATTATCAGCAAGTTCATTTTGATGTGAAGAACACTATTAGGTTCCTACATTATGCAAGTTATTGAGGAAACTCCAAGGAGCACAGATCCTTCCTTCAAAACATTTCTGGCAGTGTAATCAGCTTCATGCAGAAATTATGCATATTCCCAACTGAGCCCTTAGTAATACTATCGGGGTTTTTTGCAATGTCAGTAATGATCCAGAACTGGATAAATATCTCCAAAATTCCCCTGTACAAAATTTAGTGTTTTTTTTTTTGCTTGTTTCCACTTTATATAATAATTTTAGTTATTCTTTAGTTTCATGAACATATCATTTCTTAGTTTTGTCTCTTTTTGTCTGCTATTACTTCAAAGAAGTAATTTGACTAAGTTACTAGTTTTGAAATGTCACCTTCAATACTTGATCAGATCAGGCAGCAAATGGTCTGCATTTTCTGCTTTGTATGGATATTCTGTCTTGCTCTTCCTGGATTATATAGTTAACCTAAAATTCTGAGAATCTGTTCTAGTGGAAGTGACTATATAATGGCTGGATTTTAATCAGAATTCCATTATTTACCATCTAATAAACCTGAGCCAGCCTTTTAACTTTACTGTGTTTCTGTTTTTTAGTCAATACAACTGGTGCATGTGTTAATATGTGTAACCATTTACATCACACACAGTTAATATTCTTAAAATGTTGGCAGTTATTTTTCCCATGTGTCACTAAAGGTGTCCCTGGTGGTATAAAGACAAGAGAACACCATCTGAGCAGAACACCTGGATCCTCCTCCTTCCTCTGCTATGTGTCAATCATGACATTGAGGCAGTAACTGTAACTTGGACTTTGACTTCTGAAAAATGAAAGTCCTCACTTCCCATTTCTTTAATGGGATTCCTTATTTGGTTCCCATATATTCCTCCTTTAAGTGAAACCACCCAATACATTTCTTTTTCTTCTATCTTATTTCACTGAGCATAATCCCTACTAACTCCATCCAAGTTGTTGCAAACGGCATTAGTGTATCTTTATTATTGCTGCATAGTATTCCACTGTGTGCATATACCACATCATCTTGATCCAGTCATCCAATTTTGGGCATTTGGGTTGTTTCCAAGTCTTACTTATTATAAATAGTGCTGGAATAAACATAGGGTGCAGGTATCCTTTTGAATTAGTGTTTCTATGTAGATACCTTGGAGTAGAATTGCTAGGTCATATGGAAGCTACGGAACCTCCATGCAGCTTTCCATAGTGTTTGGACCACTTTGCATTCCCACCAGCAGTGTAGGAGAGTTCTTTTATCACCACATCCTCACCAACTTTTTTTTGTTGCTAGTTTTTGTTTAAACATGTGCCCTCAGGTGAATTTCTTAAACTCCATGTGCCCCTGTTTTCTCATCAATGGAATGATATCATGATGATAATAATCTTAAAGGGTTTATATGAGAATTAAATGACTGCAAACCACAAAGAACAATGTATAGCAAATATTAAACACACACATAAAAAATTCTTAGTAACTATAGCCATTACTATCCTCAATTTGCTTGATATATATTTAATTGCTGACCACTGTGCTAGGTACTATGCTATCATACAAGATACAGAATACTGACTAAAACATTGTCCCTATACTCAAAGAGCAGATGAACTATTAAGGCTCAAGTCAAGTAGGTGCACAATTAACCCAAGAACGGATGTCAAATGATGGAGTTTAAAGTCCAATAAAAAGTTTATGTGAGCTCAGAGAGGAAGTGTATCAGGATGACAATAACCAGGTGTGGTTTCATTTGAATTAGGCCTTGAGCAGTGGTAAACCAAATTGGGAATGACCCAAATGAGAGGAATTGAATTAAATGGTAGATGAGTAAGAAAACATACAACCTAGATATATGAGGGTATCCACTAGGCTGAAATATGACTTAAGAAACTCAGAACCTCTATGAAAGTAAAGACCATATTGGTTAAAACTGTAGAGGACCCTGAATATATTCAAAATTGAGAGTGATTTTCAAGGAGATTGAACACAGTAATAACTATCCAAATATTTCTTTAAAGAGATTTATCTGACATCAAAGTTGAAACGGTCTGGAATGAAAGAAAGGAATATGAGGACCCATTTTTTTTCTTTTGTTTCTTAATTTCTGATTTAAGAGTTTTCATTAAGACAAAATGTAAGAAAATTAAATAAAGAAAGTAAACATCAAATGATAAAATATAATGAAAAGAGAAAAATTCATAAAGTATTATTTTTATAAAAGCAAGTTTCTGAATATGGAAGTGGAAAGAGATATTTACAGAGTAATACTGTCAAGTTATCCATCTTTGTATTGATAAAAATTTCATATTAGGCAACATTTTTAATATATCCTTGAGAATGGATAAATGTAGATGAAATGGGAAAAAAAGCAACACAGGATGCATTATGGATGCAAAATTGACAGAGAATGAATTGAGATAAGATGGAAAGGGAAAAAAGATAAGAGTAATAACAGTTGTCACTGATGAAGCAATGCCCACATGACAGGAGCTATGGTAAGAGTTCTTTTCACCATTATCTCTTTGGTTGATAATATCTCAAAAAACATTTCCTATTCTTGTGCCCCTTTGTATTTAGATCTTGGCACTCTTCTATCAGGAGGTAAAGTTTATTTTCTTTGTCCTTGAAAATCATCTGCCCCCTCTTGCCTATTTTTACCAGAAGAATATAGTAGAAACCATATTGATTAATTTCTAAGGCTGGACGTTAAGAGCACCTCAGCTGTGATCTTTACTTCTTTAAACATTCCTTGGAACCCAGGTACCCTGCTGTCTCCCTATGAGAGCACCAGGAGATGGAAATTTCAACCCACGATAGCTAGCCATCAGCACCAACTGGCAGCTGTATAAATGAGGCATGCTGGACTCTTCTGCCACAGCTGCTCTCCCACTAAATAAATGAAGCATCATCTGGTTCATCTACAGACTCATGGCAAAATAATCTCTTCTCTTAAACCTCTAATTACTAAAGTAGTTTGT
Organism: Condylura cristata; assembly: GCF_000260355.1. Taxonomy (NCBI): domain Eukaryota; kingdom Metazoa; phylum Chordata; class Mammalia; order Eulipotyphla; family Talpidae; genus Condylura; species Condylura cristata. The sequence goes on from NW_004567116.1 coordinate 24,675,565, forward strand.
CATGCAGTGACAGGTAACAAAATTATGTTTTTACAACAATCCTGCCAAAGTATTTACCTTTATGTCATAGGTGAGCAAATTAGAAAACAGAAATGTTAAGCAATTTACCCAGTGTGACACAGCTCCAAAGTGGAAGAATTGAGATGAATGTAAGGAATGCAAGCTGAGGGACTGATGAGGAGAAAAAGATCAGATAATTTATTATCTGTGCATCAGTATTTTAAACAATACAGAATAACATGATAAAATGTAAGCCAAAGCTATCCAACATTTATAGTACATAAATCTCAAGAAACAGAAGCAGCCAACCACCTATTTTTACTGACTTGAGGGCATTAGTGTTCCTTAAAGAGAAGCAAGTTTGTAAAGAAATGTTCAAAGACTAAAGCCAGATGAGAACATTTACAATAGGTTCTGTTCTTCCACCTGTGAATACAGCCATTTTCCCTTTTTCACTTCTCTACTTTCCTTCTATAAACAGAATAGGCATAAACTAAGAGCTTATTTCTGTACTAGGTTCTGATGGTACAGTGGCAAATTGCTCTCACTCCCGTTGCCAAGGAATGCATTGGAGAGTGAGGTTAAGGTGACAACCAGAGAGATGGACACTAGGAAGAATGTGCAAGGAACTCAGGGGAAGCTGGGAAACTCAGTCCCTCAAACACAGAAAGGAAGGGGAGGAAAGTTAGTCAAGGAAGGTGCCCAAAGGTGGTGATATTTTAAGTGCAGATCTTAGGATGAAAAGTAGATCATGTTCACATCTTGAAGGTGAGAGAAACCAAGGTCACATACAAAGGCCTAATCTAAAAAAAGCAGAAGGTCGTTTAACAGTGAATTTGGTTCGTACTCTCTTAGAAGTGCCACATTGTGCTGGCCTTGAGGAGAAAATATAGAAATGGTGAGTCTGCGGAAGGAAGCAGAGATCAGAACAGGGGAGGTGTTTGATACTATACTCTGTAGACTTTAGGCCAAATGTAAACCTCTGAACGAGGAATTTTAAGGAAGGAAGTATCATGATCCTACTTTCCTCTCAGAATGATCATGTGGAACTGGAGCCTTTCTGGTGATGTGATGGTTAAGTCTCAGCACTATGAAGCTGCTAGTAGCCACTGCAAGACAAGTTCTATCTCCAGCCAGAGAGCTGACCCACATGGTGCAGCAAAACTTGCCTGTCTCGCCTGCTGCTCCTCTCAGTAGTGTATTGCAGTATTTATGCCTTTTCTGCTTCTCATCTGCCTCTGTTGGATCTTCTCATCCCCAGGCTCCTCTTATATATATAAATAGATAATTTAAAAAAATGAAAGATCACATGGAGTACAATCATGTGGAGAACAGAAATCAAGGGGGATAAATTATAGGCAGAACATGACATAGGATGCTCTATTTGTAGTAACAACTCAGGAGGTCACTAATGATGAGAAAGGCTAATGAGGTGTCAGTGAGAGAGGGTGGCTGGATTCAAGAAATGAGATTTGGGGACTTGGTGAAGAAGCAGATATGATTTGTTCCCCTTAAGTCAGTTATAAAGCCAGAAAAATATAATTAATATAATTCATTCAGTTTTCCATAGAATTAGTGTTTAGACTTGTATGTAATGGTTATGAGAAAGCTAACAATTTCTAAACCACAACAAGCATTTACCATGTGTCAAGCATAATACTTTATGTGTATTTACTCATTCAATCTTCCCAATGACCAGGAAGTAGGTACAGTAATCTCACTTTACACATAAGAAATGTGAAGCATTATTAGCCATATTACTTAATTTTCGTTCATTCAATAAACATATATAACATTACTTTTTGCTTATTTTGTATGTATCAGTCAATGTGTTAGTGGTTATAAAATACAAGGGAAAAATACATGGTATTTGTCCTGAAAACACTCATAGTTACATCCAACACTGAGAAATGGTATGTTCTACCATGACATACTAGTTGTCATCACAATAGTCTGGTCCAAGAACTGAGGGGGAATTCTGGAGATGACCATCTTAGCCAGGAGGATATATCTATCAACACACACTTCAACCATCAAATAGAAGCCTATAACTGAGTGACTGTCTGCAGGTGGGGTGACTGTGCCATGAATAAATTCCCTTCCCCAGGGGAGAACAGAAGTACAGAGTGGGTAGAGTGAATTAAGGTAGATGGGGCAGTGCAGCATCTTAAGTAGAATATTTCAAATAACACCCAGCTCTGGTTCGACTTAGCACAGCATATTTCTGGAGCACATAGGTCTACACCTGTCCACAGGAAAGCACCATATGGGCCTGTATGGTCCAGTGGCAGCTCTGGCAAATGTCAGGGCCCCACAATTGTCCAGTAAAGGGGAATAACTTTTCTAGATTGTTTGAGAGGGGATGACTACTTTTCAATCATATCTTTAAATTTTCAAACTCTGGCCCTGACTTCTATTAATGAAAATAGCTGAGCTCAGGAATATAAGTCATGGCCTTTTGGAAACTAAGGGGCTTTATAGGTTTAAGTCAAATATCTTCAACTTAAGCTGCATGAATTATGGAGAACCCACAGACATTAGCTGAGGCGGGTATTTCCAAAACATTATTAGGAAGTCAATGTTTTTCTCAATCTCAGTATCCACAGGTCATTAATAGCAATAAACCTACTATAAAAAATCTCCAGTGCTTATTTTATTTCCTACTCAAGTAATTAATTTTTAAGCATTAATAAAATAATTTTGGCTTGTGTGTCTTTATACTATGATCTTAGAATTGTCATAAAAATAATGATGACAAACATTTGAGTCAGTGCTCTTTTTTCAATGTGTACTCTGTAAGATTAAAAGTAAAAAAAGAAAATTATATACTAGAGAACTGAGAATTCAGGTAAAGGCTGTTAAGACTGGGTTTAGAGCCCAAGTGTAGAAAGAATTGTGGGGCCCTGACCTCTAGAACTTTGAGTCCAATTGGAAGGAGCTCAAGAATTTCCTTTGAGGGGGCCTTCAGTGACCAAGAATAGCCATGTGTGAAAAATGAGGCCAAAATTCTTTCCTAACCTAAGCAAGACCGTGGGAAAGATAGGATAGCTAGGAGGAAGTAAAAGCATTCTGTACTAGCTCATCTTTACAGTACCTTATTTATTATTAAAGTTATTATGTATATTTTGTAGGCAAATTTCATTGCACTAATTAACTCATTAACAACCTCTAGAGAGTAGCCAGACTTATCTGCAGACTGATTTGCTGAATTTTAATGACCCAGCAAAAGAGAAAATCAATGTGTCAGGTTCTAGGAAAGCCCCGGGACTCTACACACAGCACTCATTTATTCCATGTATCATAGAGAAGTGCAAACTGCAGATTAAAACAGAAAGTGAATGATTCCCCAATATACTTGCAACACAATAGGTCTGGTTAATATAAATAAACAGTAAAATGGCATTTAAACAATTTATTTTCTTAAAAAATCAGTTGATTTAGTACTTCCCTACCCCACAAATCCATATACTTCTTACTTGGGGCAGGCACCCATTTATTCTGGAATCTACTCAAGCGCAGCTGGCAGGTGTTTCCGAGTAGGTAGTGTGAGGTAGAGTAAAGTAGGAAAGACTTGGAAGATAGCATAGCCTCCAAAGGGCTGACCGTTTACTTGGCAGTGCTGATGCGCCTGATGACATTTTGAATGATGTTCTGTGTGTTGCCGTGGCCTCCAATGTCTGGGGTACTGGTCTCTTTCTTCTTCAAGGAAGCCAAGACTGCAGTCCGAATGGTGGTGGCATAGGTCTGGAGCTTGAGGTAATCCAGCATAATGCAACTTGCCAGCAGCATGGCAGTAGGATTGGCAATGTTTTTATTGGCTATATTCTTGCCCGACTGTCTTGCAGCTGTTTCAAAAACCGCATATAGGTGGCCATAAGTGGCACCAGGCACAAGTCCTGCTCCCCCAATCAACCCTACACAGACATTGTTGATAATATTGCCATAAAGATTGGGCATCACCATGACATCAAACTGCTGGGGCTGGGATACCAGCTGCATGGTGGTGTTATCCACAGTCATGCATTCAAAGGTGAGCTGAGGATAGCAGGATGCTACCTCCTGACAGCACTGGAGGAAGAGACCATCTCCTAGTTTCATGATGTTGGCCTTGTGCACAGCTGTCACTTTCTTGCGCCCCATCTTCTGGGCAAGTTCAAAGGCATAGTTGGCAATGCGCATGCACTTGACCTTGGTGATGATCTTTAGGCTCTCTATCACTCCCTTCACGCTCTCATGCTCCAGGTTGCTGTATTCTCCCTCTGTATTTTCCCGAACAACTATGATATCTATATTCTTGTGCCAGGTCTCCACACCTGGCATATTCTTAAAATGGATGACATTGGCATAGAGATCGAGGCTGGTGCGAAAGATGTTATTGCAGGATTTGTGAGATGGGGGCAAGTTGTGGTCAGTTTCAATGTTGCCCTTTATGGCCACACGGTTTCGACGGACTGACATGATGGCATTATGAAGATCTGCTTCTGAAGAACTGGAGTTAATCTTCACCTCCTCAAAGTCCACAGGCACACTTGCATATCGGAAGACATTCTTGACTTGAAACATAAGCTCAGGACCAATGCCATCCCCAGGAATCATGGTCACAGTGTGTCGCCCACCATACTTTGCTGACGGAGGGATACTGTTTTGAAAAGAACTCCTCATAGAGAGCTCATGGGCAAGCAAACTCTCCCAAGAGCGGTTGAGAATTGTAGGCTGGAAAATGTTTTTCACAGAGCAACTCACAGCTATCAGTGTCTTCAGTGGCATGGTTATTGAATGGGACCTAACATATGCAAAAACAAATGTTCTTCCTCTTGCCTTGAGTTGACTTCTTTTGGCAGAGTTCTAGATCCCTAATTATTGCTTAGGTCATAATTGGCTTTCCTTCACTCTATTCTGTCTAGATAGCAGTGAGAAAGGACAAACCAGGAAAAGATGGGATGTGTTATACAGAAGAAAACATATTTTGAAATTGAAGGGTAACTCAGGCACAAGGTTCTGTAAGATCAACTTGAAAAAAAAAGTAATTTTGTATCTAGGAAAATTTTAGGTTCTCAGCAAAACTGAAAATGAAGTATGGACATCTCATACAGAGTCTACATAGGCACAACCCCCACATAGGTACAGCTCCTCTATCCCATCAAAATCCCTCACCAGAGTGGCATATTTGTTACTATAAATGACCCCACACTGACAGATATTTAACACCAAAAGTCCAAAGTTTAAAATTAGGATTCACTGTTAGTGCTATCCAGTCTTTGAGTTTGGACAAATGTATGATAAGATCTCTCTCATACAGAGTACTTTCAAAGTCTTAAAAATACTCTCTGCTTAGCCTATTCATCCCCTTTTGACCCTTAACCCATGGCGGTCATTGACTTTTTTAGAGTCTCCATAGTTTTGTATTTGTCAAAATGCCATCATGTAATTGAAGTGAATTATTGGTTTATTCCCTTAGAAATACACATTTACATTTCTTCATGAATTGCTGACTAATTTCTGCTAAGTCAACTGTCTACATGTACCATAGCTTACCCACTCAATCTACCAAAGGACATCTGAGTTATTTCCAAGTGTTGGCAATTATGAACAAAGTGGCTATATATGTTCATGTACAAGTTTTGTGTGAACATGAACTTTCAACTCACTTGACTAAATAAGAACTGTGAGACCACAGTTAAAGCATGATTAGTTTTGTCAGCAACTGCTGAACCATCTTCCAAAGTTGCCATCTTCTGATGCATTCCCACCAGCCATGAATGAGAATGCCCAGCCACAAATGAGAATGCCTGTTGCTCCACATTCTGAGCAGTGTGAATGGTGCCAGTGTTCTAGACGTTGGCCATCCTAATAGTCATAGACTGGTATCTCATTGTTGTTTTAGTTTGTCTTTCTGGATGACATGTATTCATCATCATCTTTGTATCATAGAAGATATTTCCCTATCTTCTTTGATAAGATATTTTCTAAGGGTTTAGACCATTTTTTCAAACAGGTTATTTTATTGTTAAGTTAATGACATATATTAGATAATAATCCTTTATCAGAGGTGCTTTTTACTGATATTTTCTCCCAATCTGGTGATTTAGCTTCAAGGTCCACTAGGTTTCCTCTAGTCGCATCTTCTAGGAGTTTCATAATTTTTTAAAATATTTATTTATTTATATATACAGAGCAGGAGTACAGGCCAGAGACATGGGGATGAGAGGTTTCACCAGAGATAAGAGTGGGGAGCAGAGCAGGAAGAAATACACTGCTGAGAGGAGCAACAGGCAGGTCTGGAGAGGTCTGCTGCACCCTTGGGTCACCCCCTGGCCAGGGATCGAACCAGTGCTACAGTGACTGCACTAGCATCATAGTGCTGTGTTTAAACCCATTGGGCCACTGGGGGTGAGGGGGTGGGCAATCATAATTCTGTATTTTATACTTAGGTCTATGATCCACTTTGATTTAGTTTTTGTGACGATTGTAACATTTGTGTCTGGATTACTCCTTTGTAATGTCGATGTCTAGTGTATCAGCCCATTTGTGGAGAAGACTACCTTTGCTCTATTGTGTTGTCTTTGTTTCTTTAGTAAAGATCAGTTGACTCCGTGGATCTATTTCTGGGCTTTCTTTTTCTTTTTCACTCGATCTTTTACCCATGCCAATGCTTACTGTAAAGTGTAGCTTTACGTTAAGTTGAACTTAAATCTGCAAATCCTGACAGCACTTTGCTCGCAACACTTTAGGGGTTCTTCCCTCTTCCACCCCTTCCATTTCAACATTCTGTCTTATCTAATTTAGACAGAATTTAAGGTGAGTCACATGGTTGACTTTAAGTTCTGCTTCTTCCACCAAAAAGATAAAACTGTTTAGTCTTCCTAGCAGAGGTCCTTACAGAGAGAGGTTTACATCCAAAAAGCAACAGAAACTTCCTCCAGCCATCAGAATACCCGGAGATCATGCTTTTGCCAAAAAGACTTATTTTGCAAAGGCATGTTTTCACTCCCCTACAAATGCTTTTAGAGCTTTCTTCCAACCAGATGTACTTACTGCTTTTCATTCCCCTCTAGCATTATTCTCCCTGCATTTGGTAATCTCTGCTTTCATTTTTATTCTATTCAAACTATTTTTAAGTTTGAGATTTCTTCTGTGACTTATATGTTATTTAGAAGTGTGTTTAATTTGCACATTTATTTAGGCATTGTCCTGGTATATTTCTGTTACTGATCTCTACTTTAAGCCCACTGTGGTCTGAGAGCAAACATTACATGATTTCCATTTTTTTTTTAAACTTGCTGAAGTGTGTTTTATGGCTAAGAATGTGACCTCTCTTGGTGAATGTGTATTTAACTGCTGTTGAGTGAAACAAATATAGATGTCAATCATATACAGTTATAATAGTGTTACTGGATTCAACTGAGTCCTTACTCATATTCAACTGCTAGCTAGAGTTTTCTTTTTTATTTTTTTTAACTTTATAACAGATTTTATAATGAGTGTACCATTTTACACCCCTACCAGCAATGTAAGAGATCTGTGGTATCTTCACATCCTTAATATATTCTGCCAGCTTAGAGCTATAAGCATAAACATCTGATATTTCTTATTAAACTTTTAGGCCCCAACGCCCTTGATGCAGATTAGTTTGTGTTAAGGGAGGTAGGTGACTTATTTATGAAGATTTCCAAAGGGCTAATAAAATCCAAGAAATTGAAAATGCAGACTTATAATGGCTATCATTGCAAACTGTCCCCTACTTTCAACATGCTAGGCTGGACATTTCACACACATCATAATCCATCAAGGCAGTATAGTAACAGAGCCATTCTCCATGAAAAAGGGAGAAGCACTACATATTGAACAGTCACCAATCTCCCCGCCCCCATTGACACAGAGCCATCTTGGATTACAAATCCAAATATGCCTTGATCAGGACTCTGAGTGGGAAAGATGCTGATGATGGTGGAGTTGAGTGGACTATCAAACATAGAAGCCAGGTGCTCCAGCTGGAGTAACTTAGAGGAGAGTGTGAGATAGGCACTTGGAAGAGAAACACAGATTAAGAGACATACAGGGTGGGGTGGGGGTGGGGATGAAGGAGCTGTTTTCAGTTCTTGGCAGTGACAAGAGCCATTGTCCTCGCTTCATAGTATATTGCTGGTGTATTCTCCTTTAGTCCCAGAGCTGTCACCTGCCTAATCTCTTGCTTATAGTTTCCCACAAAAAGGCACATTAGCCAAACAATTCGGCCTCAGCAGCCCCAGTACAAGCCAAGCCTGCTTAGCTGGGTATTTATTTGCCCATGAAAGGGTGGGTTATTGTGGTGGTTTCATAAGGAAATTAATATCCTTTCTTCTCTATGTACATTAATTCTATAAAAGAAATTTCAAACTAAGAATATACTTTCTTTGCTTTCATAAAAAAAGAGAATTGAACCTCTTTTTTAGTGTTCATTGCTTAACAGTTTGGGGTCCAGGGTTAGACCCTGACACTAAAACTGTTCCCATTTTACAGATAAAGAAAATGACTGTCACAAAAACCAGAAATTCATATTAATGTAAATGAACAGAGAGAATGGTCACAGGTTAGTTGAGTACCTCTAAGAGTCCCAGAGGCCTCAGTCAGTGCTCCATAACTTTATCACCTGAGAATCTTATTGAAATGCATATTCTAGGTGTTGCTAATGAGGGAGAATGAAAGATCTGCATTCCTCAGTAGCTTCATAAGTGCACAGATCTACTGCATCCTATCACACTTTGAGTAGCAATGGCTTATCTTTATCTCCTCACAGAATCTAGTGGGTTGGTCTGGGTAGTGAGTTTGAATATAGCCTCTTCGGAGTAAAGGAGACAAGCCACTTTCTCCTCCTAAAAGCTGTGAAAAAAAAAAAAAAAAAAAAAAACTGTACAGTATGACCAGGTAGGTATCTGTTACTTACTACGACATAAAAAACACCTAACAGGTGTTTACAAACACCCATTGCTAGAGTCCAGAGCAGATGATAGTATCTGGCAATAACTTAAAATACAAAAGTTAGTTACTATCGGTGAGATACCCAGATATAAGTACGTATCTCAATCTTCTTCCTAATATCAGAAAGGAGATAAATCTTTTAAAGGTATGGGTAATGAAGAAAGGAAACAGTAAAACAGGAATTATGAATTGGATGATGGTTGAGATTTTAAGAGCAGACTGACAAACATCCCTGGACAATGGAAAAAATTCTTAACCACTTTGGCAAAAAAAATACTAAATATACTATATGGTATAAACAGAATCCAAATGCCAAGGTTTCACATGTTTGAGTGCAAATATGACATGAAGACAGCAAAAAGTGTGTAAAGAGGAGATACAATAAGACTCACATTTTAAAAAATAATAATAAACCTTTGGGAAGCAGTTTAGACAATACCTGGCACGCAGAGAGGTCATTTAGACAAGTTACCCCTGTTCCCAAGAACTGAACCCAAGGCCAACAGCGTCAGGATCACCAGGACTAGTTAGAACTGCAATTGTTTGGGACTATCCCCAGATTTAATGAGTCCGATCGTCTGGAGTTGGCACCCGACAATCTGTGTTTTGATGATTCTGATTTATACTGAAATTTAAGAATCACTGGGCTGTGTAATAGGACCTAGAGGAAATGAGGAGAAGCTGTATTAAGATGAAGACAGTGAGAAGGGAAAGGTGTATTTCCAGAGCTATTTAGGATGTAAACTGGACTAAGCTACTGACCTAGTCATTGAATTATCATCCTCTATGTGTTTGACAGAAACGGGGAAATGATGATGCAATGAAAATGGATAACTGTACCAAAGAGTATTTGGATAGGGAAATAAAATCAAAAGTGAGTTCAGTTTCAGACATGATGTATTGTGGGGGCCTAAAGGCATCCACATAGAGATGCCCAGTGGGAGATTTCATAAAAGAGTCTAGTACCAGAGAAAGGGTTGTGGGTGATGACAACATTCAGGGGCCATCAATATAGGGGATACATGAGAGAGCCCAGGCAGAGGTGTTCAGCTTCTCTTCCACTGTGACAGATGATGAATGACATTCACCTGAGACACCAGACACATTCCCAGGAGGAACAAAAGTAGTTGAACAAATAGAGTCCCTGAGCTATTTTTATAGGTCATGCTAATACATACTTTTCCAAAAGCATTTTACTAGAAACTGGTCAATAAAATCATGAATATAATGCTCTCACATATAATTTGTGAGGGAAAAATATACAGCTAATAATATAAAAGGATTGGCAGCTATATTTAAAAGATCAAATGTCAAGATCTACAGGTAATACAAGAAAATCATTACTAATAAAGAAAAGAAAATCATGTTGTGTTTAAAAAGGAGAGCAAATAATATTAATATTTATTCATGGAATTAATATAAATAGTATTGCGATATCATTTGGATGTCATAGTTGCTTTAATTTGGAAATCATATCTATAGCCTCATCCTCTTTTCCATGCTCTAGAATAAAGATGCTTTCTGCTCCTATCCTTTTCTTTTCTTTAAACATTTTTTTTAAGATTTCTTTATTTATGCATACAAAACTGGGGTAAAATCCAGAGGTGCAGGGGAGGTGATAGGATTCACCAGAGACAGAGCAGGGGGCAGAACAGGCAGATAGATGAAGTACACTGCCAAGGGGAGCAATGAGCAGATCAGGAGAGGTCTGCTGTGCCATGTGGGTCACCTCCAGGGCGGGGGATAGAACTCACACTGAAGCAGATGCACTAGCTTACAATGCTATGTCCTGACACGTTGCGCCACCAGGCAGGGCCCTCCTATTCTTTTCAAAAATGCATCCATAGGTGAAATCAAAGAAACGCAATGGCAGTTTACAAAATACAATATTTCAAAATCATTCTAACTATTGATGACACATCAAAAACCACAGTTCATGGGAATTTTCAGCATGCATCAAAGAGGCTGTCAAGGATGAGTTTACAATTGACTCTGATTCCACCTTTCCCCATGCAGGCAAACACACACTATTGAATCCAAATACATAACTGTGATATCCCTGTGATGGCAACTTAAGGTGAGTCTAACTGAATAAAATATAAGTCAGGGCCCTCCCCAGTGGTGCTGCTGGTGAAAGCTAATGCCACTTCAGCATGAGTTTGATCCCCAGCTGGGAGGTAACCCACATGGCACAGCAGACCTCTCCTGACCCGCCCACTGCTCCCCTCAGCAGTGTTTTTCATTAGTCAGCCTGTCCTGCTCCCCACTCTGTCTCTGGTGAATCCTCTCACTGTCCCTGAACCTCTGGCTTATACCCCAGTTCTGTATGAATAAATAAATAAATCTTTAAAAAAATCAGTCATTCACAAGCACTCATAACTTAATACTGACAAATAACTGAGTGGTTTTGACATATGCCAAGACTGACTGTGGCACTGTAATGGGTCATGTCACTAAGGCCAAGAGGTACTAGCTAGGAAGATGATTGTAGATAAAGCTCAGGAAAATGAGGGCAAAACTGGAAAGCACAAACTTTTCTAAGATTTGAAATATTAGTAGAGAATGACTAAAGAAGAAGTGATTTGGAGGTTGCAGGAGTAAAGAGCAAAAGAAATGTTACAGATGCCAAGAAGTGAAAGAGTGAAGGAATGAGGAAGCAGTCAACAGTGTCAACATTCTGTTAAGAGGCTAAGCAAAATTATAAATGGTAATAATGGAGTCACTGATGTTCTCCATAAAATTTGGTTGAGTTGTGATTAAGAACGTGGATTATAGAGTCAAACAGCCTGCAATGTATGACCTCTGTAACCTTTGCAAGCTTCATGATCTATGTTGGATTTTTGTTTTAGTGACAGGAGATAATAAAGGACATATAAAGACAGCTTGCTAAATACATAGAGAGACAGAGACTAGGTAGATATAGATACACAGACAAGCAATAAAACACAAGTCAGTTTATTAAGTAGAAAGAAGAAATGCTATGAAACAGATACAAACTGACCATCTTCAAGGAGCTTACATTCTAGGCAGGTTAAATGAAATTTATGCAGATGATATTAAAGGGTTCCAGAGTAAACTGGCTAGGACATAAAAGAATAGAAGACAGCTTGCTTAGGTGACCTAGGTTAGGGAAATGGCTTTATCAAATCTTAACGAGAGGCTAGTAGCCAGTAAGTGCACAGGAGAGGAGAGGACTTCTGAGATAGAGGCAAGACAGAAAGGCCTGGAGGGACTCTAAGCAGCAAGAAGAAGGGTTTATGTAGGAATATAATGGCAGACACAAGGGGAAAGTAAATTGGGGTCAGAGGGTAAGAGAATCTAGAATGACAAACTAAAGAAATTTATGATACCCTACAGGCAGTAGGGAAACATTTAAGGTTTTTGAAGTAAAAAAAAAAAAAGGGTTTGAATGATATCACTTTAAGAAAGGAAAATATACACTGAAAAATAGGGCAATACATTTTCAATGCCCAAGACCACATTATAACACAGCTGCGTCTTAATGACGCAGAGTTTGAAAGTGCACTCAAGAAAACTCTTGACGTCCACTTTATGCTGTCCTGCAGCACCAACTGACTGGGAACATCATTTTGTCAACAATTTTTCTT
>NW_004567116.1:24689334-24724691 GCF_000260355.1 Condylura cristata
ATCTGCCTGTTCTGCTCCCCATTCTGTCCCTGGTGAATCTTCTCACTGCCCCTGCACCTCTGGCCTATACCCCAGTTCTGTATGCATAACTAAATAAATCTTTAAAAAAATCTAAAAATGTTCTCAAATGGATTTTCTGCAGCCTCCCAACCCCACTGACTACAAATGTTCTTTCATTCTTCATGGAAAATGGCCTCTACTGGGCACAAGAGCCAAGGCTACATATTGGTTACAACTTCTCTCAGTCTGGTACATGAAATTATGAGTTAAGGACTAGGGTCATCACTTTTCAGTAAGGAAAGTGCTATGCCATGAGGATTAGCAACTGGGGCTAAGTCAATGGATATTTCCGATTCATATCTCATGAGTGCATCTTCCCTCCTGTAACATGCAGATTTTCTTTTTCTGTGCTTTTGTAGATCTCCAAGTAATTCCTTCCCCTTCACAACCCACTCCTAAGAAGGGAAGGAAGCACCCCCTCAGGCATAAACCAGATCCCACGACAGTATTTCAGGCATCTAAAAGATAAACTGCTAACACCAAACTAAAAGTATGCACAAATTACCCAGCAAATAGTTTGTTAAATGCATGCACTTGTATCTACTCCATCTTGAAATCCCAACTAAGTTAGATTTAAGTTTAAGTTTGTTGGTTTCTTTTATCCTTTTTTCTTTTTTTTTTTAAGACTTATTTATCTATGCATACAGAACTGGGGTACAGGCCAGAGATTTAGGGTAGTGAGAGGATTCACCAGAGTTGGGAGCAGAACAGGCCAATTGATGAAGTACACTGCTGAGGAGAGCGGGTGGGTCAGAAGAAGTCTGCCTCACCATGAGGGTTACCTCCAGGCTGGGGATCAAACTCATGCTGAAGTGGCTTTAGCTTCTTAGTGCTGTGCTTTAACCCACTGCGCCAACGGGAGGGCCTCTTTTTGTTTTTAAACTGTATAGTGTAAATGCAATGGTAATGACAGAGGAGACAAAATTTTAAAAACTGTAAAGCAGGCCCTCCCTGGTGGCGCAGCGGGTTAAAGCACAGCACTGAAAAGCTTAAGCTTTTCACATGAGTTCGATTCCTGCCTGCCCCGGAGGAGATACACATGGCGAGGCAGACCTCTCCTGACCCATCCGCTGCTCCCCTCATCAGTGTACTTGGTTGAGCTGCCTGTATTGCTCCCCGCTCTGTCTCTGGTGAATCCTCTCACTCTCTGCATCTCTGGCCTGTACCCCAATTCTATATGAATGAATAAATCAATCTTAAAAAAAAAACTGTAAAGCAGATAAAGGAATGCTGGATGAACTTTCAGATCAGAGTGATCTGAATCCCACTCAGAGAGAAAGCCAAAAAATAATCCTTGTCATGCTGCAGAATGGAGAATGCTTGAGAACTGGCAACACCAGAAATCTCTGAGAAGCAGGTAAAGGTGGGCCAGGGATAGGGTTAAGAAAGAAGTAGGTGCTCAAATCCACTTCCTGTTCTTCCCAGTATAAATTCTGCCCCTTGGACAACTGCTAAGACCAGATATATATTCTCAATGCAAGGGAGTAGCATGCACTGCTGAGTATAAGTTCCACTTTGAATTCTGGTGAAATAAGTGGAAGATTATATAATATAGAGAATGCTTGAGAATGGGTTTAGAAACCCTGGGCAGGAGTTTTGAAGAATATTTTCTAAGAAAACCATCAACCTAAAATTATTTCAGGATATTGACAAATGTTTCTCAAAAGAGTGGCTCTAACCACCTTCTATTGAATTCTGTTGTCAAACATCACATCTCCATTTGCACAGAACTTTCAATTAGGGCTTTATTCTCCATTTCTGAAGTACTAGTAAAGAGCCAGGTTCAACCATTTTGAGACTTCAAATATAAAAGTGAAGTTGAGACAAATTAATAGAATCAGTGAAGAGGATTGAGGAACTCCATTAAGAGACTACTTCAAAGAAGCCATCATGAGTGTCCTAGGAGAAAAAAGACACTGTGTTTATGAGATACATATGTCAAGAAAACAGAAAAGGGGTCTTGAAGTATGGAAAAGAAGGGACAGCAGTTATGAAAAGCTACTTCAGCCAAAGGGTTAGAAGACAAAGTGGAGTTTGGTAGATGAAACAACAAAAGAAATGGGAAAAAGAATGAAATTTGGAGAAGCAAGAAGAGTGGTGATACCTGAATGGGAGGATCCTAATAGTACCTCAAATGAAGAATAGTAAAAGAAAACAAAACCCAGAAAAATAAAAATCTCAATAAACAAGGCTCTATTGAAATAAAAAAAAGTTATTAAAGATCAAAATTACAGGAGTCTCAGAAAGTAGAAAAGAAGACACATTTGAGGGAGAGAGTAGAAGAGAAGTCATCAAAGACCATTCAAGAGTACTTGAATATCGGGAGAGTAGGAACCACAGAGTATCCAGTAGAAGGAAGGAAAACTATACAAACATTACCATAAAATTAAAACTGCAGATTTTGAAAGACAGACTAGGTAGTCACAAAGGCAGCAAAGTTCTCATATTCCATGCTGGAAAAACCACAAAAAATGTATCCAAAGTTTTGAAGAAAAAGTGATTTACAATCTAAAATACAATGCCCTTTCAAATAATCAGTCAAGGATGAAGGCAGAATTACTTAATAAACCTGCTGGCTTACTAAGTGCCAGAGAGTTTTTGAAGCAATTTTAAATGTTAATTCTCAGTAAAAGACAGTTTTCAGAGATGCAAGGTCACAAATTGGTTTCTTCCATATATTGCTTCCTGTGTAGTTAGTGGAAAATGAGATTCATCAAGCCAGAGGAGTCAGCCAAGTAAAAGTGCACATGGTGTATAGGAATAGAGGAAAAAGTAAAGAGATTTCCAAGATAGGAGCTAGACAAAGAGACTGGAAATCAACCAACCTTCATGGAAGATTTATTATTTCTCTTTTCATTGAGGTAACACTTATCTACAAATTTGCCTGTGGATTACCTATATAAAGAATCATCCTCAGATGTTTCTACCACACTACACCCAACTAGACCACCCCAATATTCCATGGGACACTCTCCTCACCCTGCCCTCACCCTTCCCCCATAACATTTCTGGTAACCTCCATTTTATAATCAGTTTTCTAGGATAACTCTAATCTTTTTGCTTTATCGAATCTTGTGCTTCGTTTCTCTATATTCTATATATAAGTGACACTGGTATTTGTCTTTCCCATTCTTACTTAATACACTCAGCATAATCCCTTCCTGATACATCCATGTTGCCTTAAGCAAGAGTTTAAGTTTTTAGCTGAATATTCCATTATGTATATATACCACAAGCCCTGATCCGCTCCTCTGATTTTGGACACCTAGGTTGCTTCCAGTTTGACTATTGTAAATAGAGCTGCAATGAACCAGGAGTATGTTTCTCTTGGACTTAGCTTTGTATTTTTTGGATAGATAACCTGGGAGTGGCATAGCTGCATTGTATCATAGATTCATTATCATCTTTTGAGAATTTTCTGTACTGTTTTCCAAAGGGACTGGATCAGTTACATCCTCACTGACAGTACAGGAGGGTTCCTTTTACTCCATATTTTGCCTTTATGATATGGGCCATTCTCACAGGTGTGAGTTGGTATCTCACTGTAGTTTTGCTCTGTATTTCCCTGACAATAAGTGATGATGAACATTTTTCAAGTGCCTATTGGCCACATGCATGTCTCTGGAGAATTGTCTAGGGTAATTTTGCCCAAGTTTAGATTGTTTTTTTTTTTTTTCCTTGAATTGTATGAGGTCTTTGTCGATCTTTCATAATCAGTCGCTTGTCAAATGTATGGTATGCAAGTACTTTCTCCCACTCAGTAGGGTGTCTTTTGTTGTAGTGACAGTTTCTTTCTCTGTGTAGAAAGAAGACTTTTAGTTAGCTATAGTTGTGGGAGATTTATTCAAGCCATGAAAGGGTTAGTACCTTTAAGGATGAGAGTTTGGGGATAAATTATGATAAATCCATAGTAGGCTCAGCAATAAGATGAATAATGCAGATGATTATTAATGACAGGCGGAACAAAGAGTTGTGCAAGAAAGGAAATCATGTATTTTCATTTCATTAGTGGCAGGCACATAGTCATGGTAACATAAACACAGAATATTGATGTAATGAAAAGATGTGTGTAGAGGTGTGTGAAAGACAGTCAAATCCCCATCTTTTATGAAGAAAGTCAATTAAATAATGCTAAAATTGAAAATCTGAAGAGGTAGCAAAGAAACATACTATTTCAAGACAGGATGAAAATACTAAAAGAAATTGTTGTAAGTGCTCCAAGTTGTTTGTTTCATCTATAGGTAGAAAATGAGAAAATATTTCCAGGAGATTAATCTTTTTAATAAAGTCTTCTAGAAGCAATGTTCTCCTTAAACTACATGTGTATATGAATTTTATAGAAATGAAATCAATTTTTTAATGTTCATAGAATGCTTCTTTGAGGCAGCAAAGCATAGGGCTAACAGTCAGCAAACTGTTTGGTTTCTAATCCTGTCATTTTTTACTTATAATTATTTGACCTTCAGAAAATTGCTTAAATCTCTCTGCCTCAGTTTCTTTTTGTGTAAATGAAGGTATTATTTTGCTCAGAGTTTTGTGAGGATTAAATATGTGCAATTTCAACAATGCTTATTTTAAGTGCAATTGCAATATTTGAGGGTATATATTTTCATTATATTTTTAGTGCCAATGCAGTATTTGGAGTATATTGTTATCAGTATAAGTAATAAAAGAAACTAAGCCAGTATGTCATTTCAATTTTTTAACTGAATTACACATATTCACCCAAATTTATCACTGAAGACTTTTCAAAACCAACAAAGAGTCTACCTAGGAAGAACTTATTATGCAGTCCTTTGATAAAAAAACAGTTCCTTACTACGGTAACTTACTGAACATTTCATGAAGTATAGGAGGCGCTTTGATATTACGGTCACTTATAGATTATTAACTGCTCTTAATTATTCTAACTTTGATCCACTTAACAATTTGAAAGATTAATGGAAAGTATAAATATAAATCTTCTATGGGGCATTAAGTTGTCTTCTGTTTATAATTCTCTTTTGACCTAAAAGAAATTCTTTAAAGGTCTTCTTTATGTTTTCTGAGCTCTGATTAATTTTTTAATATTTAGGACCAATATAAGTAGGAGTTAAAATCCATTCATGTAAAGTACACTGAGTTGATGCGAGAAGCTCCTCAATAACCCTCCAAATGGAATATCATTTTCCCTCATGTAGAAAAAAGCTCTGTCTGCAGAACATTTATTATTCTGCAGGGTTCCCAGCCAGAAGACAGACAATTCTCCAACAATTCTTCTTCACTGAGCTCTTCACTGAGCTCCAATTTGGTATGGGATGTCAAAGAATCAGAATGTGCATACCTAAGTGGCCAACTCAAAATGAATGTTCTGTAGAGTTTTTGCCCCAAACTTACAGGCACTGTGTGAAGACTGAAATCCACCAGGATGCTCACACTACTAATGAGCTATGTTTGAGCATCCAATGTGCCAGCCCCATCACCCTGGGTTCCTCGGGCCGTACAAAGGAACATCTAATGAAGACATTCTCACGATACTAAAGCAGCCTCATGGACAGTAATCTTTCTGTTTCCTGAGGCAGGCTGCAATATTCTTGTCAAATCTAATTACCAGCAGAAGAGCAGAAACCTATCACTTGCCTAGTACCTTGTTAACATGTCCCCAGTGAACCGATATAAAATGAATGCAATAATAGGGGAGGCCACTGGAAAACCTAGGAGACACTATCTGTGGCACTCATCAAGGTCTGATGTCAGGAAGAATATTATGTGATAAGATTAAGTCACTATTTTTAGATGAATATATAATGTGCCAGGTTTGCCGAAATTAAATTCAGTCACAGGTGATAGTGTCAGTGTTTCCTAGTTCCTGTGAGCTACTTGAGAACTGCTTGATAAAAATATTTTGGAAGGCTGGACATCACCTCTGAGTCTATATAAAATATGTGGAAATAAGTAAAATGTCAGTGTGTGTGTCTGAAAATGAAGAAGAACATTTACTTGGATGCCTCTCACCTGGAGAAGCATACTCACTTGCATTTACCTCAACCAGGGCAGTCAGAAGAGAGTATCAAGAAAAAAGTTTAGCCCCCAGTGGAGTAACTTTTGTGTATTGAATGTTTGTGCAAAATGACGTGTGGTGGGGTATGGCAGGGTGGAGAGAGAAGGTAGAAGGGAGACTGCAACAGATAAATGGAAGGAGGAAACATTGGGAGGAATATTGTAGACGGTTCATGACTTGCTCTGCTCATTCCAGCTTATATAGGAGGGTTTGCCATAGAATAGATGGGAGCTGGGAATCTGTTACTGCTTCCATCAGTCTCCATATTTCTTTGTATGTCTAAAAGCAGTGGCATTTTACTGAATGTGGTTTGAATGTTTAAAAACACACAGCATTTATATTTGGTTGTCTTCAATATGACTCCAAAACATGAGAAAACCTTCATTTGGTACTTGACTAAATCCTCAATCTCTCCCCAATTTTGCAAAAATGGGACTCAGAGTCCAACGGCTATTTTTCCTGTCATTCTGCACATCTCAATAAATAGTTCCTTCCCTTTGGGCTCACACCCAAAGCCTTGCAATCATCAATCTTGGCATCTTATTCTCCCTTATGTATCACAATCCCTCGATAAATCTTTCTGGCTCTAAGTTCAAAAGATTGCCCAAATCCCACCATCAGGTGCTCTAGTGCTGCAACTGTGTCCTGTATCTCACATCAGCCACTGTAGTTCTCCTCTCTGGTCTTCCAGTTTTGCCTCCTTATCATCCAATTTACTCACAGTGGTTAAAGCAATTCTTTTAAAAACATTAGTATAATCATGCTGCTTCCTTTTTCAGCCAATAATAATAATAATAATAATAATAATAATAATAATAATAATAATAATAATAATAATAATAAACTGACTTCATTTTATATACAGAATAAAATCCAACGCACATGTCTCACCAAGACTCCGAAGTCCCTGGTGATCTGGCCGTAGAGCCTATACTGGCGAACATTCTTTTTGATCACTTTCTCCAGTCACTCAGGTCTGCCTGCAGTTCCTTGAGCATCTCTGCTCTCAGAAACTTTACCCACTTCCTGGAACAGTATTCCAAGACAACTAACTGCCTGATTTGCTTGCTAACTAATTCAAGTGTCTAATAAGCATCACCCCATCAGAAAGGCTATTTGCCTCAAAGATCAGTCTCCTTTCTTCAGAAGCCTCACTTCACTCCGTAGCATAGCGTACTGTACTTATCCACTCTGTTTTGGTTTGGCAGTGGGGTCGGTGGTTGGGAGTGGGAGAGGGAGATGGATTAGTACATACCACTAATTTGAAAACATATTGCATGTTTCTCTGAATTTGCTAATTGCCCAGCTACAAGGGCTTCTTCTCTTAAGTTCCCTGCTATATTCACCCTACCTAGACAAATTCTGGCATTCAGTAACTATTCCCCAAATGAACTAAGAAGCTATGTTGAATTGCACTTTATGGGAGATTTAAGAAATTGAATGGTAATTTTGATTGTACACAAATTATATCTCAGGATATAATATCTCAGGATGTATAATGGGATGGTATGACTCTAAAGCATATGATCAGGACAACTCTATGCAAATTTAAGCTAAATAGAAACCTACTAAGTGGCATGCATCACTTCAATAGTATAATCTGGGTTCCCAGAGTGGGGCAAGCTAAATCCTGTGAGAAATCATTTCTGAGAAAATGAAAAAATCAAAAGCTTTCTTAACTACAGAGTTCTGGAGAAAACTCTGCCTGGTCTTATACATATTCTCTGTAAGACACTAATGAGATCATGTCACTCTTCTGCTCTGTAGGGATTGACATTCAAATTCTTTGGCAGAATAGTCAAGACTTCCTAGATAACAATCCAGTCTGCCTTATACCCTTCATGGAACTCATTTCATCTTTCTTTTCTACTAAATTTGTAACACAACATCATGACCTTATACTTTGTTTCCAAAAAAAATACCATGAGCAATTGTGTCTCTATGACTTTATTCATGCTATTCCTCTGCCCAAAATGTCTACCCCTCATAACCATTTTGCAAACACCTACTTGTCCCTTGAAATTCAGATAAAAGGTGACCAGTTCTATAAATCCTTTCCTGACCTCTCTCTCACAGCAAATCACTCCCACTGAGCTTTATAATAAACTCCTCTAAATCATAATAGAATTGTAAAGTTGTCAAAAGTACCCATCAGAGGTTATAACAGCTTCAAGGACAAAGATGGTATCTTATTCATTCTTGAATCTACAAAATCTAGTGCAGTATTTGGTATATAGTAAATGTCCAATAAATACTTTTATGTTAAATCAGTTATTTATTTCTTTTTTCAACAAGCACAATAAAAATGACCAAGAGAATTTACTTCAGGTTCAAACTGCTCCCAACCCAGGGACTGAACCTAGGGACATGTGCTCCCTGGTAGCTGGCCTGCATTTGATCCTTGATGCTACCCTTTGTCTTCCCCATTATCATATGAGCCAATTTCTTATAATTAGTCTCTTTTTGAATATCTATATGTCTGTATGTATTTGCACTTGTGTGTTTGCTCTTTTGGATGTGTTTCTCTAGTGAATTCGAATATAGTGAGTAAGGAGCTTTACCAGGGCCACGTTTCCAATAATCTGCAAAAAGAAAGAAAGAAAGAAAGAAAGGAAGAAAAAGAAATACAAGCAAAGACCATACTTTCACAAGCATCACCCATGGGATGACATGAAGGAATAACTTCATTTTGATGCTGACTCTGAAGGAAGATTCTCCCTTGCCTCTGGCTGAAATTTTAGTCATGGTTAAGTCTTAGAACTCCTTTCCCCCTGTTAAATAACAGAAAATCTTGTGAATAGTTGTTCAGCTCCAGATATTAATCAAACTCCAAGACTATTTGAACAGCTCATCTGTCGCTATGTGTGGTTGGATCCTTATAGTGGGACATTGACCTTTCTGTTTCTCCAACTAATTGTGTTATTCTGTATCAGGAGGTTGTTTTTCTCTTCTTTTCTTTTTTCAAACTTTCAAAATCAGGTGGAAGAGAGGACTCTAAGAGAATACACCCAACTGAAATGGTAGTTGCAGTTGTTAGGGTAGAATACTGCAATAGCAGGTAAGCAGGTAGAAGGGCAGGAGTCTGCCTATGGATAGTAGGTGTGCAGCTGTGGCCACTCACCTGCTACCATGGTACTGCCACAGGCAAGGACTGTCCTTCAGATACCCACTACTGGCCCAATGCTGTTTCTCTCTCAGTGGACATGCACCTACATTATATCACTGTCCCTTCCCTGCAACATTCTTGGCAAAACTTAAGAGCCCCCAATGCAGCTGAATGGCCATGGCGTTACTCCACATTCCTCACTCCCCAATGGCTTCAGAGCATGTGATACCTCCTGTCACAGTAGATGTTCACCTTTACCTCTGCTCCAGAGCATCCAACAGCTTGTTTCAACACTCGAGGTGTCATCAAGTAGGACACAGATTCAAGTCAATTGTGTCACCACACTTCAAGTGTAGCTCCATAAGTAAGTTGATAAAAAGGCTTTGTAGGAAGAAAGGTACAGACACAAACTGGGGCAAAGAAATGGGCAGCACAGATTTTACCAGAAAAGTTCTTAAAATCCCTAACACCAGGATCTTAGATTCTCCATATACTGAAGTGGATACGAAGTGCAAACGTCATGAAACTGGCTTGAAATAATAGTCCCCTTAAGTGCTCTAGTCTTTCACTTTAAAATTGCACACTGATTGTATTTAACGGGGTCACATTAAAACACTAACAGTCCTAGTTTAGCATCTTCTTACAGTGAAAATGTCAGTGCCTCTCCCATATCACTTTAGCCTGACCAATTCATCACGCACCTACCAGGTTGCCCACGGCTAGTACCTGTGTCTCTGAGTCTGAGACGAAGCTCAAAAAAGAGAAGTACTAGAAACTCTTAGGAGCAGACATCCAACTGAGACCTGGATGAGATAACCCTTGGCACAGTTCTCCAAGCTTCCCCATCAGGAGTGAGCTCCTTTGCCCAAAACTATAATTCACATCTCCAATCTGAAGCATCCATGACTGGCCACTGTCCCTTTCCCACCTGACTTGCCCATTCTTCTGCCAGGGTTTACTATGCTGGCCTCCCAAACAGAATCTATGGACTCAAATTCTTGTCTCCATAGTCCATGCTTCTGGAATAACTCAAACTCAGGTACACTATACTACTCATGCCATTCCATGACCACTGTATGATGCATTGGGTTCCTCCTTCCAGAGGTGCACTGATTGCCTAGAGCAAAAGTGTGTAGGAAAGGTTGCCATTGGTGACAGCGATCAAATACCACTGTGGTGATTCCAGGTCTAACTAAGTGATCACTGCTAGGTCACTATCAGTTTGCCAGACTCCAACAAGTCAAAATGAGACATGCTACATATTTCAGAGTGACCAAGCAAAGCATGGTGTTGACTTAAAGCTACTTGTGGCCAGAGGCTAAAGTGAAGAATTGTATTGCCTTTGAATGAAAAATGCCCATGTCGATTCAACAGCAGATCTGGCTTCCAGTTCTTAATTTTCACCATTGTGGGCCACCTATGGTATTTGTTCCCTATATAGCTTCAGACTCAGATCAGCTGCTATTCAATTCTAACTGTTTACTACATGGATGGAAGGAAATCCACTCTATGCATAATATATGTGCCTAAGTCACAAAATCAGTATTTCTATTTTGGTTACCGGCAAGAGCAAACATCATTACATAAAGATTGCTCAGCAGAGGTAAAAACTGCATATCATATGGATATGAAGTGAAGGAACCATGCAAATGAATGCCATCATCAAGAATGGGTAGTACTGGACATTCATTCACTGAGTGCTCTTTATGGTCAATCACTGTGCTAAGTGATGAAGATAAGAAAGATACTAGAAGATACTAGTTCAGCTTAAAGAAAAAGAATCAAAATCTGGCAGGGAAGACAGCTACCTACAGAAGAGATGTGATAAATAGGCTAAGTGCTGCTATGAGGTAAGAGGTGCTTGTATTTGGGAAAAGAGAGTAAGGGATGTGTTTGAAAGCTAAGGGAATTGGGTCAGTCCTTGGTAAGAATGTAAAGCTTCAGTTGATACTTTAAAGTGGAGGAAAATTATCTTCAACAGTTAAAATCTGGAGAAAATTCCAATCATAAATACCAGCAAGTACAAAAGCATGAAGGAGAGAGTTATAGGGTATTTCCAAATAGAGATAGAGGGAGATTCAAATATGAATCTGAACAAGTGGGTATAAGCAAATTTAGCCTTTGCAGAAGGAATTGGTTATGCTTTGATTTTCATTTCAGTAGGATATTTTTATCTACATATAGAAAACATATAATCTGCAATTAAGATATACAATTATCAGCTTATTTCAGGAACTGAAAAGGAGAAGACAGAGATTAATCACTAAACCCAAGTATGAAACGCAGCTTTGCTAACACATTGTCATTTCCAGTTTCCCAGTCATCCTGAAGAGGCATCCAATGTCTTCTCCCCCATATGTCTGGCCGATGTCTTCTCCCCCATATGTCTGCCTGGATGTAATTTCGTCAAATTGTATTCCAGTTCTCCTTCCAAATCTAGTTCAGAAAGTGTATTTTACTATAAAATGTTGCATTTAGTTGTTAGCTTTGTAGTAGATGATCCAAGCAGAAAAAGGCTATTTGCCTTACAATATATCCTGGGGGAATCATAAGGAGGGCTTCTCTGTTTTTCAACCACTGAAAAAACAAGACAATCCCTTCCTGAGTAACAAAGTTTGAAGAGCACAAATTGTCAACAAACTTAAGAAAGCTGAAATATCAGATTTAGAACTTCAGTTTTTATGGACAGGCGAGACAAATAAAACCTGCTGTCAACCACTTTGGAGGGAAATGTTGACATTCCTAAGCATTTCTCTAAGGCCAGTCTAGAGACTACAAAGAACACGCTTACGAGGCTCCATTAAAGGCCCCAAGTCAGGCCACTGGGCTCTTAGTCTTTTGCTCTTAATCTGTAGACTGCACTGCCTCTGTACATTAGTTCATCCCTGTCTAGCATGTCTGTCATTTCAGACCACAACCATTCCCTCTGCACCCCACCACATCAAAGAAAGGTGAAGGCATGGTCTTCTGGAAAGCTATTCCACACAGATGTGGGAAGACTGGGCACTTGCTCAGCTGTTCTCAAATGTCCCTGAGCTGCATGCATCGCACTGTGCCAACCCCTACCCCAGTGGCCATTTCTACACAGCTGGGCTCTTTCAGAAAATGCTGTGAAATGTACTGTGAAAAGAAGGAAAAGAGAAACTCCGCTATTGGCAAAGAGGACACTAATCGATCAGAGAGCGCAGTGCAGCTTTCTTCTCTTTTCACCAGAGATTGCCAGTATCTCTGCTATCTCTACAGCCAGCGACATAGCTCCAAGTCAAGAGTGTCCTAAGATGGTTGAAGATGGCTGCTTCTTCACAGATTAATTTCCAGGCAGTTTCATGGACTTCAGATCTCTTGGGCATGCTCTCATTCAATTTCAAAGCTCTATTTTTAACTATCCCCCTTCCCTCTATACAAAGTCCTTTTTCTATAATCTGAACATGTGCTACGTCAACATTAAATTTACTAAAGATAATTAATTTACACGTTTGTTTGTTGGACACTAAATTTTCTTAAGCCAACTATTAATTCATTTTGATGGAGCAATTTCCATAAAATAAGTTCTTCAGTAGGAAGGAAATGACTTTTTCCATCATTATAATTTCTTCAGGTACCGTTATGCATGATCTATTTAGTCTCAGGATTAGTCATATTTAACATATGCTGACTTCACAAAGACACACTTACTATTTTCATTGCCTTGTGCTATAAAAGAAATTCTCAGTGTTGAGCAGTAAACCTATGTTTCTTAGGCAATTTTGGTCATGGAATGACTGGTATTCGAAGGAGCAGCTCCATAGACACACTAGGCTTTTTGTTGCCACTGCCTCACACAATTCCTTTTCAATGGACAACTCTCTTCCCTCATAAACACGATTTTCTGCAAACCTCTCATCTAATTTGTTACATTCCTATCTGTGCACCCTCACTTGTCAACTTAAAAATAACCTCACTCAAATCTTCCCAAACTTCTGTCCCTGAACTGAGCCTAGGCTGGAATCCTTCCTCTGAGTTCCCAGAGAAGTCCCCATTCTCTATCAGTGTGTGTCATACTGTACTGTGGCTGCCTGCTTGCTTGTCTACAGCTCTCACATTATAACCCCACAGTCAGAGGCTGCCTTTATTTTTTTTGTTTGTTGTTTCCTTTTGATCACTACATTCCTAATTTTAAATATCTGACATGTCCTTAGTTGGCCAAAAATTACAGGGTGAAATTATGGGATGACCAAACTGTTCTGATAGTGTACTGGTAAAATCATGGAAATCTCCTTCCATGATTTGAAAATGTCACAAGTTGGATGATGTGGCACATGGTTGCCTTTTTGATCAATACATCGGACTTAGAGTATGTGCTATATTCAAAGAATCTCCCTTGAACTTAGTGCTATTATGTCTTTGCCATGTGACCTTGAGCAAGCTGCTTTCCATCTTTATAGCAGGATTGAAACCAACTATCCCCCTCGAAGATTCCTCTGAGGAATACTGGAGAAAGAGTGAGACTTGTTTCAATGAAAGGTGAATTTCTAGGTAAATCACATTCCCACTCTAACACCACAGCTGTAGTACATACAACAGAACAGAAAGAGTAGTGAAATAAATGACCAAGAACAAAAAAAAATAAAAAAGACCTAGGAATATAATATATCATGGGATACTGACAATTCCTAAGAATTAAAAATGTGGGTGATCAGTCTCATTTCATCATTAAGAGGTTGTAGACATGGCCTTCCCCTGGGAAATCCTGATCTGTAAAGAAGAGAGGTCCTTTTCGATCTATGTCCATTGTTTGTCCATAAATGATATGCTTCATGCCTTTTCTAGGTCAACCTTATCCATAGAGACATTTGACCTAAATTGTTATTGTGTATGTGTGTGTATGAGTTTACTCTGCTATAAATACTTTGAAAGTATAAAGTAGGATACCTTTTCAATTACCAGCTACAAACTCCATGTTCAGGAATTTCTTAGTTGGCAAAATTGGTCCTGAGGTAGATACTGAGTAGCCATACAATGCAAAACCATGCTGTGGTCATCATAACTGCCTTCAAAGAAAGTGAACTTAATAGTGAAGTCTTATGTCATTCTTCCTTTGACCTAACTTACTTGAATTATCTCCATTTTTTGCTATCTCTGCTAAAGGGCTGAGCACATAAAAGAGCAAAACCTTAACCTGCACATTTGTCAAGGTATGACAAGTTTGTGTTTAAGTTCATTTATGATCAATTCCCATTATCAAGCTAATAAAAAAGGAGTTTATTATTTTTGACCAAATTTGGTAAGATACACCAACATATTTCTGAGCTCATTTCTGAGGTTTAATCTGCCAGTAACACCATAACATCTTCAGGTGGAAAATTCCTTGATATTCATCAGATTTGAAAGACATTTTGTGCATGGCTACATGTGTCAAGGAAAACTCAGCCTCAAGTCTCTATGCTGGGACCTTGAAACTAAAATCTATCTTTACCTTTTACTCCTTGAATCAACCCTGACCAAAGGCATCCAAGTCCTCAAGATCAGTATTAGTATAATACAACTGACTGGATCTAGGTTGCTGAAATTCTAGTTACTTAATCTTACATACTAGAGTATGGACTTTGGACTATATTGTATGAAAACATCAACAAGAAGCTCTTTGCTTAGACTTGTTTAGTGCTAATGGTACTCAAATAGAACCAGGTTTAAATCTTGATTCTGCCATTTTTTATTAACAATGTGATTAAGGAGGTTACTAAGTTTCTGCTGTCTCTAAAAATAAAGAGGCACATCTTTTGGGAGTTTGTCAAGTATCAAATTAAACAGTTTGTGTAAATATCTGGCACAAAACCTGCACTTAACTCTCCATACCTTCCTTTCATTAACTTCTGGGTCTGTAAGCATTCATTATGGAGTCCTGCTCACAAGCACTATTTCTTGTCCTTGAACCACAGATAGATTGGAGGTCTAATCTTGACCTTGATCCTGAACTTCATTCCAGCACCTGAAATCCAACTGTTATTCCTTTGACTTCCTTATTACCTGATCGTTTGTTCCCTAATTCCTCTCCCTCGGTCCCACCAAAGTGGCCAGGCCTTACTCTTGGGTGAGGAAGGCAGGTGGCGTAGAAATAGAGGTTATCAGTTCCAGAAATTGGTCCTAATTATATGTGTTAAGTTTTGTCTAAGGAGGGGTAGGGTTGATAATAACATGGATTATAAATTTACATTTGCTTCCATTTATGTTAACAAATGACAACTAGGAGTTGTCTCTAAATATTCTCTGTTGTGTATTTTCATAATGGTATTATAAATACTGATTGTTAATAAAAACAACTTTGTATTTAATCAAATCATTTTGACTCTTCCTTTTAGTTCAAAAATTCTGCAAGTAATAGCTGAGTTTTTAATTCAGACCTTAACATTGTCCATCATAATATTGTGTAGATATCATAGATAATATTAAGTAGGAGATTTTAAAAAGAGTACCATTAGCACTAAACAAGTCTAAGCAAAGAGCTTCTTGTTGATGTTTTCATACAATATACCTCAGTTTAACTCATCACTTTCAGTTATCAGATGTGATAATGCTCCAGACATAGACATACATTTGGGATAGACCTCATTTAAGGATGCAGACGAGTTAAGAAGAGAGAACACCCCAAGGACATAGGGGAGTTTAATGGCTAAACTAGGACCAAAACCCAGTTCAAATGTTTTACAAATCCAGGCCCTTCCCAGAGTGCCAGTTATAGGGTAAGGGTGATGATCTCCTAATCCCAACAGCTTAATCACCTCCATATGTCTATTAAATATTATCCTTTCTATGTGCATCATGATGTAAAATTGGGAGTTACTGTTATCTCAATGTTCTCGATATTTACTATCTGTATCATCAAGGGATGGAGTGTTTTACTCAAGATAATAACAACTTGCAGGATCATCTGAATTTAATGTCTTGGTTTAATCTTGCCCATAGGGTAATTCTTTTGAGTTGATTTGTGGTGTAATTCCTACTGGCAAGAGACAAAATATGACAACTTTTCCCTATCAGTCTGTGTGATTAGGCTATGGAACTTCAAACACAGCTCGCAGCTCATAACAAATTAAAGCAGCATCATTCTAAAAGACAGAGCAATGACATTTTAATTCCAATGGTCAGGAGCAAGAAAGAGCCCTGCAGGTTTTGAGGATGGTATGCATGACACAAAGTGATGGCTGTTTTATTAGCCTCAACTAAAAGTTTCCAGAATATAGGAGAGACTAGAGAAGCCTCTGCAAATCCCACATAGGTATTAATTTAATAAAGAATCTTTTTTTTCAGTGAATAAGAAAAAGTGTCTTAGTTCAAGAATATTGAGATTGATGATAATTTGGGCTTGCCTGAGGAAAGATATATACAAGTTGGTAGTCAAATATGCTAATTATTCTACCAACTAAAATACTATTTTGCTTTTGGCTTAAAAATAACAATGGTGACCACTCTAATTCATATAATTTTGCCCATAAATAAATCTTTTAAAAAAAAATGAAAAGACTTTTCTATTAGAATACTGAGAAGTCTCACTGCTTTTCTTTACAAAGAAGCTGAGTTACCTAGACAATAACAGAATTAAAACACACAGAGAGAGAGTGGCCTGACATTTCAGGCCTGGCTAAATAGAAATGCTACAATACCATTAGGTTCCTGTTCAACTCCATCTCTCCATAAATTCTGTGTTGAATTCATCCTCAGTGAGTTTCTCCCCTGTGATCACAAAATAGCGTCAAGTCCTCCTATTCATATTCGTCCATACAAAGTTCCATAATAGAAAGGAAATGCTTTGTACATTATTACCAGAAAAAGAAAACCTAACTGGATCTTCTTAGATAATATTCAACCCCTGAAGCCATCCTAGTGACCAGGAGCATAGATTTCTCTAATTTTCTTAGAGAAAGATCACGGCATCCAAAGCTAAGACAGTATGTGTTGAAGGTGAGTGATGTTTTCCAGAAAGAATTCCAGGAATGTTTACCACTAGTGCAAGCATGCTTGAGGCAAAAATCAAGAGGCGCCTTTTTCTTTCTACCAGCTGTCCTTAGTCTCTTACCAGTTTTTCTCCTTCAACTGTGTTTAACCCAGTTTATTCAAAACCGATGTCATCTCAGGAACCACCATAGGCAGGCTGAGATTAGTCAACCCATTTCTTCACTTGCTATCTTCCAAAAATCCTTCACTGCACTTAGCTCAATCTTGGCATTAGATATAGTGATTTCTTTCCCTGTCCTCTTGCTACTTTTGCCCCAATGACTTTGGCTGCCAGTGATAATCCCAGAACTTCACATGATGGGAGATAAGTTTCCCTAAAATCTCATTTCTTCAAAGAAAACTTTCTCTACAAACCAGCAATAATTAGGTTCTTACTCAGACTTGAAAAATCTGTGTCCCTTAAATTTATCTTGGTAAGTGTATTATTTCCATGTGACCGAGCTTCCATGGAAGTCTCAGCATTTTCCAATATGGTCAATGTTGGTATACACACGTTAACTTCAAGTACACAAGCTCCTTTCTCCACAACTAATCTTGCCTCTGGCCTAGAGCACACAGCTAACTGTCTCAACTACACTAGCTTCTACTTCTCACTTCCCTCATATATAAAGTAGGGACAATAATTCAACTTTATTCTCAGGGAAAATGGTAGGGCTTTAATGATATTTTTGATATAAAGTTCATGGCACAGTGCCTGGCCTAAGGTGTTCAATAAATGCTAGCTGTTATTTTTGTCATAGAACTGGGCTAGTAGGTAAATGGAAATGCATTTTTTAGAGCCTTATTTTCATACTGTTTCAACTGTCTTTGAATAAAGAGAAATTACATTTCATACTAAGTGGAATAACTTAAATCTGGTGGGCCAGACCCATTCCGTCACTACTCTGGTGTCCAAAGACACATCAAATAGAGACCAAATATATCATATTTGTACATTGCAGTGCAGTGAATCCTTTATTCACTGACATTGATTTTCTCAGTAGAGCCTGAATTCCTTTTCTCACAAGATATAGATATAAAACATAATTTAAGGAAAAGGAAATTAGTATTTTGAGTTGGTGCTAAGAGGTCAGATAGTCACCATAGGATATTTCACTAAATGCTCATAATTATTATATATATATATTTTTTTGGTCAATAAGCATTTATTAATAACCCCTATGTGTTAAGCTTTAGCACACAAAGATGGAAAGGACATTCTGCTTTCCCAGGACACCAAGGGCAGCGAATGAAGCCAATTAGCCTGTACAGCGGTACGGTCAGTGCCAAGACAGAGAACCCTGCACAGGATCACAGAGCTGCGATGAAGGGAAAAGTGGAGCAGACTTTATATGACAAGCAAAAGTCAAATAAAAGCCTTAACAACTAAGAACATACTGTGCACAAGCACTGTGCCAAGCACTTTATTTAAACCTCAAGTCACGGAAGTTTAGGTCATGTCCACAGTCACAGAACCGCTAAGTGTAGAGACCAGCTCTGGACCCAGCACACCGCCTCCAAAAATTCCTGCATATAACCACTGAGCTGTTCCACAGTGCAACCTTGGAAGGCTGCAATTAGTTTGACCAAAGGACAGGTTTTAGGAAAGGAGGTGAGAGAATGTGGGAATTGAAAAGTGGCAATTCCACCCAAGCAGCAAGGATGAAGGAGAGGGCCTTCAGCAAAGAGCCCAGAGTAGATGGATGTGCAACAGGACCACCCATCACTTCCCAGGCAGTGCCTTGAGCTATGAGACTCCAGTTGACCTGAAAACAAACCATGAAGGTAAATAATGATCAAAGTGAGACACAGAGTGGTTGAGTGAGCCATCCTGGGTGGTGCAGCTAGCTAAGAAGTTAGGCTACCAACCAGACAGGCTAGCTCCAGGAGCCATGTCCTCACCACAGTGTCCCTGGCCTACAGGCAGGCTACGGAGAAACGTGCTGACTGCCTGTAGGGTGGACGGGCTGGAAAGCAGACCTACTAAGACAAACAGGTTCATAATATTACTGGGAAGTCAGCATCATTTCTTTCCAATTCTGTAAGGGGGCAAAGATACTCAGTGAAGTTGCTCTTGCCCTGGATCACAAGTAGCTGTTAGAGTGAAGAGAAGATTCCAAGAATGGCAGATTCTAAAGCTCTTTGTATCATGTTCAGGACTGCCTCTTACTGATTCAGTTTCAAAAATATATATATTAAAAATTCCAAATTATATGGGCTTATAGTCATCAAATTTTATTCTCTGTAATTTGGCAATCACATATGATCCTACTAAGTGGCTTGTTTAAGTGTGTCAGATTATCCCCCACTCATTGTCATATTTCCCTAGCCTGGAGAGTATACATGCTTTTCTCCGGCTAGTGGTTGAAAGGAGAGACTGCAGAGCAAGTCACTATTTAAAGTTGATAAGCATCAACACAGTAGCAGGTCATTATGAAAAGCATTATGTCTGCTCTCTTATGAATTGTTTTTAATATGAAATTGATCTTGAGATGCAACAAAAGTAAATGTTATAGACTTGTTTTCTTTTTTCTTCTACTCGCTCTTAGGATAATTTGAGCTTTGATGAATGTGACTCATTTCTATTCAATATCTGACTTTATGGAGAAATTCTATCCTGAGACAGGAAATGGTATGCTGAAGGAAGAATTAGATATTCTCAACCTCGGGTATATGGATTCCAGCCATCTGTCTGCTTAGTAAACACTGCAGTTTTGCATTCAGCTGAAAGCCAGAGCGGGGCTTACTCCACACAACAAAGAAAATTATGGCAAACATCATTTCGGTTCTTAATGGTGCCCTGCTGCCTCTACAGAGGTCTTCTGTAGGTGCTCAGGGGTACAAGTTTAAGAGCCAAATTAATTTCTTCATAACCAAAACCTTCTCTGAAGGTTTTTAGAACTGTTGGGGTGACCACTACTCACAGGTGCCACAGGGCATTTGAAATGTGCTTCATCTGAATGAAATGTGGCAAACTTGCTTTTGTTTCCTATGAAATGGGTATGCCGTTTCTGAAGTTGTATGTTGAAAGGCTTGGTATCAGAGACTTTACATTTCAGTTTCATAAGGTCAGGTATGACCTTATTTTAGGAGAAAATGAAGGTCTCAATCTTTGCCACTAGTCAAGGAGAAAGACAGCAATCATCATAATCTGTAATAGGTATATAGCTCCCATTTCCTCATTTGTGATTTTTAAAAATTATCTGTAATATTTTACTGCTAAAACCCACATTAAGTTCAACTGAGGTGCTCTTAATTTGTTTCCTATGCTACCTTAAGGATCATAGGATGTTACCATGGCAATTTATATGGATAAAGATAGTGAAGAGAATTTAGGAGATCACAACTTTGGTTTCTTCATGCTAAGTGATTAAAAATCTATTCTGTTTCAGAACACAATTCTTTTTCCAAAAGAAACCAGTAAATATCTTACCTTTTGGGGGGCCCACCAGGACCATTCATCTGTTATAAAACTTTGAATTCTGAAATACTTATTTCTGATTGAGATTACATAGTGTTTATATTAGTTTCATGGTGGTAATAATTCCTTTATTCCAAGGCCAGAGGTGAGGTCATTCTTTTTCTTTAAAGCAAATTCTAGAAAATTTAAAATAATATATGGCTTCATAGGTTAACAGGACAATACTATTCTAGAACTTTTATATCTTCCACTCATTTCAAAGCATACATTTGTGTATGTGCATGTGTTGTCTTGCTTTGTTTTGTTAAACATCAAGCAGGTCCTCTGCTAAGAGCCTGGTTATACCTTACTTTTCTTCTACCTTAGTCTTCCAAGAAATACTATATCTGAAATGTCAATGTTCAATATCCTTCTCTGTGTCAAACTGCCATCTAGACTCCAAAAATTATTTCCGCTTTAAACACTCACTCCAACACTGACTCCAAGATATCTTACAATCTCATCTACCACACCCCTCATTTTATGAAATTTAGTACCCTACCTTAAAGAGAATGTATCTTACATTAAGCCATTATACCTACCACAAACTTAAAAATGTAGTTCACAAAGATTTGAATAATCTCTTAAATATTGGCCTTATCTTGCCCAGTATCATACTGAAAATGCCACATCATACAGAAATGCCCAGTCTCATACAGAACAAACATAACATAACTGATAGAAGTGATACATGAGCAGTACAACAGAATCAACACAATTTCTGCTATAAGTTTAAAAATGGAAAATACACCAAATGTAAGGACTGTCCACTGGAAGGGAACTGTCCTATCAACAAGTGAAAATCAATTATTTAGTAATGAAATTATAAGAAGTTCAGGCTCAGGGGGTAGTTATTCTATTCTGTCACTAGCAGTTCTATTCAAGAGATATTTAATGATTCTGAGTTCTTTGCACTACTTTCAAGTGACCCATAAAGCAGTTTCTCAATTTTTCTTAAAACTGGGAAGATCAAAAGCTTAGATAAAAAGTGAACTATTTTTAATTTGATGGAAGCCAGAAAGAAGTGGTGATGACATGCTTGAAAGGAATAAGTTCACTCAGCTGGAGACATTTTCAAACCCTGGGTACTCCCTCTTTCTTACTTAAGGTCTACAAATGATCTTCATAGTGCCTCAGCCAGATCCATTTCAGAAACGCACACTGGGGTTTGTTTACTAGAAAGCACAGTACAGTCACTTTTATTCTCTTAGAATTCTCCTTACAACAGTAATATAGCAGAACCAGCTAGCGCTCACGGATGGCTGTGCCCAGCCTCTTATTTTCAACCACATACGTGATCCTTTCTATTGTTAGATGTGCTGTGGACAGAATTCAGGTTATTGCAATGAGGACCACAATAATAAGCACTACTTTCAGATGAGCCCCATAGAACTTCCTCCGTGCATCCTAAGTCTCTTCCCCAACAGATGAAGAGGGGATTCTGAAAGCCAAAAAAAAAAGGCCATACCTATAAGATGGAAGATGAGTGGAAACCCCCCACCCAGCACTGACAATATTCTGTGTCGTCAGTAAGATTTGATTGTGTCGGGTCCACTGAAATCTGAAGATCTCATTCTATCTATGAACGAATGAGAAAATGAACAAGAACAGTTCATTTGGCTCATTATCATGATACAAGGAATAAGCTAAATATCCTGGCAAATAATCTCCTTATAAATGAAAAGATTAGGCAAAACAATAGGAGCGGACAGATAATTCAGTGTGACTGGGCTGGACGATAACTCCGTATTAAGGCCTATGTTTTGAGCACTGACAACAAACCGAGACAACTATTACCAGAGTGTCAAACTTTATTCCAAAGCTGAAATGAAGAAAAACATCACTCAGTTGGAAGGAGATGGAAATATGAAAGCAGGCAAGTGTGACCCACAACACATTCTACCGGTCAGTGCTAACTAGCTAAGTGTCCCATCAATATGCTGCTGAGTAAGGACTAAGGTTAGCACTACCACCAAAAAATGCTGACACTCGGGCATTACTTGCAAATAATTTTTCTATGTATCTTTTGCTGTCATCATAAAGATCTGAGCCTCTAAGTTCATAAAAAGGACATGAGCGGCCCTCCCTGGTGGCGCAGCGGGTTAAAGCACAGCACTGAGAATCTGAGGCCACTTCCGCATGAGTTCGATTCCCGTCTCCCGCCTGCCGCCTGCCCCGGAGGAGACCACATGGCGAGCCAGACCTCTCCTGACCCGCCCGCTGCTCCCCTCAGCAGTGTACTTCGTCGATCTGCCTGTTCTGCTCCCACTCTGTCTCTGGTGAAGCCTCTCACCGCCCCTGAGCCTCTGGCCTGTACCCCAGTTCTGTATGAATAAATAAATCTTAAAAAAAAAAAAAAAAAAAGGACATGAGCTAGGCAGACCCAACAACAGTATACGACATAGACTCTCAACTGCTTAGTTCTTATGCCATAATAGCCATTCCAAGGGACTAGATCTATTCAAGCTACTTTGCCTTATGACACCCAATCAGTTTCTATAGCATTAGGATTCTGCATAAGGTAAATAAGTTCACTTTGTTCATAGTCTGGGCTGATATAGGCATGTCAAGTACACTGAAGCCACTCACTGAAAGTACCATGTATTTAAACATTTTCAATTTGTTGGAAATATTTTTTACCTCAAATCAAATCACCATCCAACAGATAACCAAGAGACAGACTATCATATTTTCCAATAACATTGCCTAAAGAGTGTCCTGGCCCATGATGAATCATTACTTAGGAAAGAAAGATAGTCTCACCTTGGTTGTTCAACAGAAAGCTGGTTTTTGGTAGCCTGATTTAAAATAAAAATTGACTGGCATATATTTATATGGCTGTACTAATCTCATAAGTCATTCCAGATGTGACAATTATGAATTAAAAACATCTATATAACTCACCAAAGTGCAACCTCAAAACGCACTCCAAAGCAGCAGCACTTGTATAAGTGTCAAATTTCCAGTCCTTCTGAGGTACAAGCTGGTTAATGTGTTACCCTTAAACCTCTAGGGAGGTAGTTACTGTCCAGCGGCTGCAAACTTTAAAAGGTAAACTCTGACTTTGTTAAGTGACGGAAAGTGTTTTAAGTGCATCCAAGAGACTCTTTTTGCCCAGTAGAAGTGCACTTGAAGGAAAAGTATGTCAAAGGCCAAGGCAAGACTCTGTCAAGGTCAACCTTGTTAACTCAAAATAACACAGCCAATATATTGCGTCTGGTGCCACACAATCCCCTTCCTTGCCTGCATCTCATTCACTATATAAATGCATTATTGCTGGTGCAACACAGCCTAAATGCAAGCTGATAACCATCAATGTCTCTTAAAAAGTTAGACAATCAGCTTAATTTTCAGACATATTTTTAAAGGCAGCATTAACATAGGAAAACAAAAGCCCAGAAAGTTCTAGTATAACAAATTTCCCTGGGCCTAGAGATTCTTCATTTAGAATTTAATTAGTCTTATCTGACCACTTCTTCCCAACCATATACCCATGTCTACATTTAGCATCAATGTGTATTGTGTGACAGCAAGTTTGCCTAAAGATTTGAAGTTACTTTGTACTGCCTAATATTGCTCTTGATACTCAAATATTTGTGTTAACATAACTACCCATCTACTTTACACTATTTATCATGCTACCCTTAAAACAGGTGAGCATTTCTAGAGTTGAAGTAATAAGGGTGGGAGAGTTTTTGTCTTTCTATGATAACCTACCTGCTTCTGAGCAGGTGTGGAATACAGTTTCAAATATTTACCTGAAATGTTATAAAATTGTTCTATAACAGAGGTGCACTCTTAGTAATAAGCTCACAGACATTATCTATTTATCAATATGAATGTGCTTTACTAATGGGTCTGCTTCTAAATGGGTCAGAACATCCTCTCCTGTCAATCTTGCCTCTCCCTCTTCTCTCCACAGTTTGCCCAGATACCTAAAGGCAAGATTTTAGATTAGAACGGTACCGAATTCTTCCTCATTACATTAACCATGTTTCAAAACTGTGTCTAGAGTTCTGTGAGTACTTTGCCAAAGGCAATCCTACTCCCTTTGCTATTTGTTACAAAATACTCAAATATCAACTTTTCTGATGTACAACCCTGTAGTTTATCAATTTTATTGTCTTCAGTGCTTTCTTACTAAAACAACATTTATTCTCCCTCCCCCTTCCTTTTATATTGTCTATTAGTCTTTGAAAGCATCTAACATGTGAGATATCTATTTTTCTTATTTAAATTCAGTATTTCATTTCTATTTTAGCATATATTGTCACATTACTCTTTCTATCAATTTCAAACCTTCTCTGGACGTCCATTCCCTAGGCCTCTATGTCTTTCATAGAAAAGTCATCCGGCATCCTATCAAAAAGAAATCGCCAGAGAGTAGCAATTCTACATAAACAGCTCATCACAAACACACTCTTAATGAATGAATTCTGAACATTGCAAGGTTCAGAAATGCCTTAAAATTAAGATGTACCTAAGTTACAACCTCTTTATAGTGTGTTGATTTTTGTTGTAATGGTTTTCTTTGAATGATAATCATGCATTAGCAGTGCTGTTTAAGTTAGTGGGCCATCTATCTTCAGAAACAGTGGTTTCCTTGGGCTGGGAAAAGGGCTTTATTTAGTAGGCTAAGTACCTCTGTCATAGGCAGATTTTTGCTTTCATGTAAAAATCTTCTAAGTATGTTAAGTGCATGTTCTGTTAAAAAGTAACCTTCACATGCTCACTGTCCTGGAAATTTTGAAGCACCAAAACATGATTAACTCGGTTCTAAATGTTGGTTAAACTGAAATACACAGCCTTGGTCTATTAGTAGACTATTAGCAGAGAGGGGTAGGTTGGGAGGATAGGTGACATTTGGAGGGTGTCTTTGGATCACAGAGAAGAGGTATCACATACCCCAAAGCCACCACAGGAGGGTTCCAGTACTTG
Source organism: Condylura cristata (assembly GCF_000260355.1). Classification (NCBI taxonomy): domain Eukaryota; kingdom Metazoa; phylum Chordata; class Mammalia; order Eulipotyphla; family Talpidae; genus Condylura; species Condylura cristata. Next base: position 24,714,910 of record NW_004567116.1, read on the forward strand.
AAAGGCATACAGAAACAAAACAGGGTAGCCATTTACTGTAAAATCATTTAAGAGCAAGAGCCACACTCACATGATTTGAAAATTAGAACTGGGCAGAGAGAATGAACTAACCTACTTCTCCAGACAATAGAAGGATGTTGAAGGGAAAATAAGAACGTTAAGCCACTCATTGCTTCCTGAAATATGCAAGATTTTGAAGAAGGGCATCACACCAACTTTAGGAGAGTCCCTCAAATATCTGTTCCTACTGTGGAGAAGTGGGGGCAGAATAAGAGAGGGAGAGTCAATAAACCCCCAGATAACCTTGTGGCTCTTATTTTTTACTTAATAATTATTAACTTAAAAAAAAATGGTTCCCTGAATACGTTTAAGACAGAAGGTGTGATTAGAGATATTCATGGTGTCACTCCTTGATAGAAGTTGTTGGTAGAGTCTGGAAGGAGATGTTTCTTTTCCATTCATACAATTGGTTTGCGTTTTCACAGTCTGATCTGCCCACACACTTCTCTGAGGGTAAAAAATGGAGGAAAGAAACTATACCTAAGGAAACACCCATTCTCAAATGCATGCAGAGGAAGTTCATAGAGAAGCCCCATGATTACCCCAATCCAATGCAACTGAAAGCTCTCTAATAGGGATATTCAGTATTATGAACACCACTAACACATACGTAAGCCACATTCTCTGCATAATCTTTATCAGGCATTATGACATTTTGGTCTCTACTTGCATACTCTCTGTTTTAACTGGTTCTGAATCCAAGTTAAGAAAACAATGGCATCACTTTTACATTCTCCTCCAATCCAAACAGGTCTCTCAATAAATTAATATAAATTAATATAGTGGTCTTAAGAGACTGATCATCTCAGAAACCCCAGCCCTACAAAACAGAGGATCTGAAACTCACTCACATGGACACACACAGAGAAAGCCAGCCTGGAATGAGAAATACAAAGCCAACCCACAAAACAGCAGAAAGGACTACACTATAAGCACTGTAGCTCCAGGATCAACCTCTTTCCAAGTCCTGGTCACCTTTCTGCTCTAAGCTTTGGCACCTGGAAAGCTCAGTAAGTACAGGAGACTAGCCCAACTTCACAAGTACACCACCAGTGCAGCTGTCCAGACAGCCCACTCAGAAGGACCTGATATTTAGCAATGAATCGTCTGTGGTCACCTCACTGAAGTGAGTCATTTCATCTTTGAACCCGCATTGTGAGGTTCAGTGGAGCCATGAACATGGGCTGGGGGCACAGCCTCTCTACCTCACCACAATGGTTTCTCAGTTCTCCATTCCTCTGTCGCCTGTGTCCTGTTCCTCATAGTCCCCTCCCATAGACCGCTGCCGTCCTGTGCCCCTAAAGAGCCCTTGGCACAGACACACGGAGGGTTTGATTTACCCACAGGGAGGCTCTGGGAGACCTACAGTGGGGAGCACAGTAGCGTCATCCCTACTCGGTGCTAATACAACCAGGTGCTCCAGTTCAGACTACCGAGACAACCATTTGGTACAGCAGTCCCCTTGAGCTGTCCCTTTGCTATGGATTGGAGCAGAGACCTGAGGGAAGGGAAAGTACCTGGGTCAACTCCTCTGCCCCAGATCAGAGGGCAGAGCCCTCCCCAGGACATCCAAGGGTCCTGTAGTCATGGACCACACACATGTCAAGTTGCAGTGCAGCCTGAAGCTCCACAGAAGGTCTATACTCTTCCCAGCAGTCTCCCAGAGACAAAGGAGCAACATCAAGTAGCAAATGATAAGCACCACGGAAGTTAAGAAAGAAGCCACAGAAGGCAAATAGAAGCACCTGATTTTAGTATCTTAAAAGCTGATTGTTGCCTACTTTTTGAACAAGAATCCCTCACTTTTACTTTATTGTGCAACTGCATAACTGTCAGTTCTTTTGTCAGGTGCTTGTAATCAAATGTTTTCTAACACATAACATGCCCTCACATGGTTCTATATCTTGAGTAATGCTTCAGAAGCCCCTTTCACATGATACCATTTTGTATATTGTTCTGTGGGGTTGAACATATTTCATCAAATCTTCCAGCCATGCTAAATAGTGCTATCTGCAAGACTAATCTTCTACTTTTTGTGGTGACACAGTACTATGCTCCAGACAGAGTCCAAACTCACTGTTTATGAAACTGATGTCAATATTATCAGTCATTAAGACAAGAATGAGTTCAAGGACTGTCAAATCTTATCCAGCCCTAATGAGACAAGGGGAAAGGCTTAGTTATTGACAGAAGTGTCATAACAGCCCCTTTGGCTTCAGGTTAATGCAGGTCTGGGAAAGCAGATAAAACACTCTTCTATAGACATACACAACCCTCATGTCAAGTTATGCAAATCTGATTAGAGACAGTTTGCAAGTGCTCTCCATTTAACCCCAAATACATAGCAACAGATGTTGCATAGTTTCAAAAGACTTTAGTCTGTGTATCAAAAAGGTGAGCAGTTTAGAGATTTTCACCTCACCATCTCCTCCCCTTCTGTTTTCTTCACATCCTCTTGTTAGAATATAAACAATGAGAGTTAAATGATGAGTAGACTTCCAGGAAGGAAGAGGAAGAAAAATGAAGGAAAAAAGTAAAAGATAAGGGAAGAAAAAGGAAGAAGATAGAAGGGGAATCTCTAAGTCATAGTATTAAACAGTCATTCAATTATATGGTTTATCTGTGATACAGAATGTAATCAATATCCCAGGGCTAAGGCAGGAATTAAATGAAGCAACATAAGTGAACACATAAAACAAGGTGTTTCACACAGTTTGGGTGACTGTTGAAATTAAATGGTATTTTCCATCCACATGAAGAAAAAGCTCCTTACACAGGCATCAGCCTTCAAGAAAGTGAATCTAAGAGAATTCACACCAATTAGTATTGTTTAGGAAACTGCTGCTTGGTGCTTTTCTTGTTCATAAAAGCGTTAACATGTTTATTTGTATCCAGGTGTGGTCATTGCCATGACCACCTCCAAATCTTTCATACATAAAATAATTCAAATTGCCTGGTTATCCTTGTCCAGACAAGTAAACATTTCAAGTTGAGAAAACTGTAATATGAAATGTATGTCCTGGTGCTGAGGTACATTTGGGTAGTACAGTCAAAAACTTAAGGTTCAAGCAAACTCACCATCAGTCTCCCTTTTCATCTTTGTAGAACTAATGATACCCTCTCCACTTTTTACAACATGTGATAGTTGAGAATACATCTATTGCATTTTTGCAATAACTCTGTCAGATAAACACAGAAGGTGGAATGAATTCGTAAAAAGCATAGACATTATAACATACCAGTAATAAAATCAGGCCTATAGCCCGTCACCACAAGCTCCGCCCACTGGGTCAACTACACTACAGCACCTCCCAGGCAACATTATAAAACACTGGATTCTTCCTGGCCTATTGAGGTCAACATAATTGACCATGAAAATCACTTTAAAAAAATGATGTTATCTCATTCATCATTTTTAAGGGAAGATATATTTTCAGAGTCTGCAGATGCCAGGAACATTACTTGAGCTCTAATTTTCACAGTTGGATTTTCAAATTCCACAAAGGTGAAGACACCACTTATCACAAGATAAATGGTCAAGAAGGCTTGACAACACACAAATTCACTGCACTCGTACAATTAGTATTATTTTATGAGATAACATAATTTGGAAAAATGTATCCAAATCTAATCCCTATGTTGTTCCTCAGATTTACTTCATTAGCATGCAGGTGCCATCAGTGAGTTGGGTAATCCATGGACTGTATTAAGACTCATGTCTTTTTTGTTCTGCTTTGGAAATATCTTCAGCCATCTTTTAAAAGCTTAGCACTAGCTTATTTGTTTCATGGAATTTTTACAAGAAACACCACAATTCTGTTGTAAGAAATGCAAACAATATTGAATTCAGCGAGTGAAGAACCCTACATATAGCAGTGAATGATCTGTTTCTAAGCACTTGCCTAAATATGTGTGCAGACATTAGTAAGTAATAAATTATACCTGTGAAAGTGCTATATCTATTGCCCTACAATTTGACCTTATTTATCTTTTCTTCTGAAACTATGCCTTTGACACCATTAAGGATATATGTGCGTGGACATGCATGTATATATGCATACACTTAAAGTTTTAAATCATATTCTATCCCAAGAAATAAGTATATTAATACCTTCCATTTCTGATATTTTAGCCATTTCTCAGGTTCACTAAATACAAATAATGCTGTATACATATTGTTGTATGTGTATTTTTCCTTCTCATAAGCCTTCAGTTTTCTGTAACACATTTTAAGAGGTAAAAGAGATGGTAACAAGAGACTCCCCTCCCCCCATTACTCAAGGGAGAGAGGAATAGGTTCATACTCAGATGTGATGTACTCTCAAAGTTACAATTTTGTAAACAAATAGGAAATCAATAAACTTGACTTAAAAAAATGATTCCTATAGTATTCCTTGGATTTACTTTAAATTTTAACAGATTTGTGCAGTTACCACTCAAAAATTCTCACCAGTTTACACTGTCAGGCCTGTATGGAGCCAACTCACCAACATAAGACAAAATCAATGCCTACAAGTCCTCCCCTGATTTGAGGCAGGAGTCCTGAGTGACTTAGCTACTGAAGGTTGTTGCTCTCTCTCTCTCTCATCACCAGCCTGTCAACCCTGCCAAGGAGTCCTGATAAGTCCTCTGCGTCCTTGGGAAAGTTAATACCCTCCCTATCTCTGCTTTGCCACCTTGAAAATGCCTGATACATGATAATATGTAGCTCATAGGGTAATGTTTGGGTTTTCTGGTACATTTTGATTGTTTTCTACATGGTTGTGTCCCTTTCTTCTGGTAAATTCAGTCACTTAGCACTTATTTAAGAAGTGTGTCGGACATCATTTTAGCTGCTGGGACTGAGCAGGGACATCAAACCAACTAGTCATTTTCATGAAGCTTCCCTGGCAATGGGGAAACCGACAACAGAACATAATCACACAAATGTAGAATGTTCTGTCAGGTTGTGCTAGTGTAGGGGGAAAAAAAAAAGGTATAGAGCTAAGAGGTAGAAATAAGGTACTGTGTTAGTAGGGTGGTCAAAGAAAGTTCTCTGATATGGGATGTCATCTGAGAAGTGCCAGGATCAGATTCTGAATGCTCTCATAGACCAAAACAAGGAATTTGTGTTTTATTCTAAATGCAGATGGAAGCCACAACAATAAGTGCTCCGTCCCTGAAATCATCCTGAATGTACAGTAGGAGGAAACTTAAAGCTTCCTGCCCAAGAAAGTATCCTATAGAGGCTGTGAGCAATGTCCTGTTCCCCTGAGCAAAACCCTCAGGAATAAAAGCCCCACCAAGAGTCAGAGCTTCCCTCAAAAACTCAGGCCCAGAGGTCAAGCTACACAGCCACAGACATCTAGTCATGAAACCACATCCCTTTTCTATTCAAAGCAAAAGACAAACTCAAAGCATTTTTATCATGAGCCCTCCCTGATGATGCAATGGGCTACAACACACACTATGAAGCTGTCCGCAGCCACTGCAGCATAAGTTCAATTCCCAGCCAAGGAACTGACCGACACGGTGCAGCAGACCTCTCCTATTTCACCCACTGTTCCCCTCAGCAGTGTATTTCAGTAGAGCTGCCTGTTTTGTTCCCCACTCTGTCTCTAATAAATCCTCTCATTCCCCTGCACCTCTGGTCTGTACCCCAGTTCTTATATCCATAGAGAAATAAATCTTAAAAACAAAAATAGCATTTTGCCATCCAAGACACAGCTCCCTTGTCAGCTGAAAAGAAATGAGCCAAGTTGGACCATCAGATTGGTGAAAAGCATCCATCACTTCTTCAGGACCCTGGCAGGGTGACAGCTGCCAGTTCACCACAAAGACCTACCTCTGCAGAGTGTCCCGTTGCCCACGTAGCCAGGTTTGCAGGTGCAGCTGTGTCCCTGGACAGTGTTGGTGCAGATGGCGTTCTCATCACAGTTGTGCTGCCCGCTGCCACATTCATCGTGCTCTGTTGCAAAGTGAGAGATAGAGAGATACCGCTTAAGTTTGACTCATCAGTGTGGGGAAAAGTGAGCTAAAACTCACCCAACAGCACTGACTACAGAGCTTTGGGTCCTCACCATGCTCCTGGCAGCTGCTACACCTTGTGTTGCTGGAATCTCAATAGCTCTACAAGATGGACATCATTCTCCCCACCTTGCTGGTGAAGAAACCGTCAGGCAGGTCACAGAAGTATACAGAGCTGCATGCAGCTCATTGTCATTTTCCTTCTGCAAAGATTTCTACAGAGGCTTGAAGGTGGCAGTGCCCAACAACCCCTGAAACGTCTGACAATTTTGGAGGATATTTTGAGTATCATAATCTGGCATGGGCAATACTATTGGATGCAAGCAGCATAGGCCAGGGAGGCAGCTGAACACCTGACAGTGCACAGGAGAATCCACCCGCACACAATTGGAATAGGTTCAGAAAACTCCCTCTAGGTTAAAAAAAGAAGAAGAAGAAAGAGAAAGAGCCAAATTTGCATAAGAGATTCCACAACTTCTTTAGAAGACAGGAGGTAAACTGAAGAGGCAGGTGCAGAAGAGCAGGGCAAAGGAGCATTTCCCCAAAAGCATTATTGAAAGATTAGCACCAGAAACAGCACATGGACAGCAGGGGGCTATGTTCTGAGTAGGAAAGGGATTTACTCTCAGGATTGTGCTCAGCAGTTTTTTGTTTTAAAGATTTTATTTATTTATGCATACAGAACTGGGGTGCAGGCCAGAAGTTCAAAGATGGTGAGAGGAGTCGCCAGAGTCTGAGTGGGGAGCAGAACAGGTAGATTGACACAGAAGATTGCTGAGGGGAGCAGCGGGCGGGTCAAAAGACGTCTGCTGTGCCATGTGGGTCACCTCTGGGGCTGGCGATAGAACTCACATTGAAATAGCTGCAGCTAGCTTGCAGTGCTGTGCTTTAACCTGGTGGGACACAGGGAGGGTCCTGTGCTCAGCAGGACCCATATGGTCCATATGGTTCACTTTCCATATGGTCGTTCTCAGAGGGCTCAAAATTTAGCTTCTGGGTGACACGAGATATTCAGTTGTATGGATATATGCAGAGAGAGGCAGCCTGCTGCATCCACCAAACATGGGAAGTTTAGAGCTTATGCTTCCAAAATGGATTGAAGCACTGTAAACAACTTATAAGTCAAGACTCCTCCGTAATTGGGAATTTGAAACAATCATCCAGATGACAAAATAAACAACAAGGGGCTTTCACTCCCTTTATTCCTAAAGAGAAAACTCAAGTAGGGTTATTTAAGTCATAAAAGGATCAAAATCAAGCTTGGAAATTCCAATTAGACCCCCCCAAAAAATATAATTATACTCATTAAACAAAACTAAAAGTGATAGAATATAAGTAAACTTTAGATCACTACACCAATCAGATGAAATATCAGTGATCTTTTATTACTCTGCTCAATTTCCTAACAGAGGCCCAGCAATGAGAAAGTTCAGTTCCACAAAATACAGCTGTTTTAGCTACCAACAAATGCATTAAGTAAAGCACAGACATGCACATGGCTCTTGATTTAAGCCTTGGCTTTTCCCAAGAAAATTTGTCTTTAGGCCTTAAAATGAACCCAAACTGTCAGTGAGATATGTGTATAGGTTAGCAAGCAGTGAGAAGGGAGACAAGATTTATGAAGCCACACTGCTAGCCTTTCCAAAAGTCATCACCAGCACATTCCAGAACAATACAACTCAGGGCGATCAAATTTACAGACCCATCAAGCACCTAGTATGTGCAAGTGTTATACCAGATGCTGCTAGGGGACCCACAAAAGTCTAAGAAATTCAGACCTAGATACCAATATCCTTATTGGAATCCTCTTAATGAACAATTTTAGAGTCTGTAGTAGGAATGTAAAATTAACTAGGGTACCCACTGCTTGCAGGAACATCGGCCTTAGGTTGCAATACGTGCTAACTACTACAAAGGGGAAAAGTGGGAAGAGGCATCAGTAGGTGACCTTCTGCTTTATCCTAAAAACAACATATTTTAGAGTGCAAGGGACTCTGCTAGTAATTATGCTGGGACAACTAGGCATAGCTCAGAATGACCTAAGCAATCGGCATGTGTGGTCGTGTGAGATAAGAAGAATAACCTAGAATGAGAGTTCATTGGAGGGGAAAAATAAATCCTCTAGTAGGAAGAAAAGTGTACCAGCAAGAAGGAGTATTCAAACTGATCTTTTAAAAATCATGCAAGTTTCCTTAGTCAGAATTGCCCAGAAAGGACATGCTAGGTAAAGAAACTGAAAGGAGAGTACGATTCCATGGCAACTTTTAAAGTTTAGTTCATCCTTAAGTACCTGGTTCCTCCTCCCTTGATTTCTTAAAGCAAAATGATAAGATAATTAAAACATACAATGAGGCACTTTGATATATAAGTACTAGGAGTTAACACATTCAGCCTTCGGCCCCAATATTCTTGAAGCAGAACTGCTTCTATGCCCAGGCGGCTTCCCCTCTGCCCTGCACATGGTCAAGGTCATTCCTTCTGCACTCGTTTGCCTTAGTCCCTGACTCAAAATACTCTCACGCGATGCAGTGGGACTATCCGTGCCTGTCCGTGGCTCCAAATCTACTTTATCCCCATGAATCTTGCCATCATAGCTTCTCTACCACATAAATGCTGCTTTCTTTGAACTTTTATCAAATATAATGTCTCTTAGGAGGAATGTAGAGGAACCAAATAAAGGATCAGAAAATAATAATAATCATAATAAAGTAAATATCAAAATTAATAGGCAACTATAAACCGAAGATAGTCTGCATAAAGTGAACAGGGAATAAGATCAAAACAGGGGTAGGAGGAACATAAGAGACCGTGGTGATGGTGCATGGGTGACTCGGTGGTAGGAATTTCAGGGTGACTATAATTGGGATGAGAAAGTACACATTGTACAAAAATAAAAAATGATGACAAAATATACAATATAAAATTTTTAAATGTCATTGTATCTTTGAATATGATCCTATTACAATACATGTTAGTGAACTTTATGAGTATTATCAATAATGCCTCATTAGCTAATTTTAAAGAATTCTAGCATCTTTTTTTGTAACCCTCATTTGCACATTACTATTTCATGCCACGTCATGTGATATTAATGAGCCTAGAAAGAGCCAACTAGTAAGCTAAATATTGCACTTGTGTTATGCCATTTAATTATCCCACCAATCATATTAAATAAGTTGGACTCTTTTTACAATGAAGGTATTGAGATAAAAAGACTGAATAATTCCAATAGATCATAAAGTGAGTGTCTGACTCCAGAATTTGTCAGACCACATCACGGACAAGTTGGAAGCTATTGAGAAGTGACTCAAGCTAGGTGAAAATATTGAGAAGTGAGTTCATGGTGCAAAAAATAGCTTCTAAAAAAAAATAAATAGACCCTCCCTGGTGGCACAGCAGGTTGAAGCACAGCACTGAGAGTCTAAAGCCCTTCCACAAGAGTTCGATTCCCGCCTGCCCCTTAGGTAACCACATGGTGTGGCAGACTTCTGACCCGCCCACTGCTCCCCTCAGCAGTGTACTTCGTCAATCTGCCTGTTCTGCTTCCCACTCTGTCTCTGGTGAAGCCGCTCGCCGCTCCTGAACCTCTGGCCTATACCCCAGTTCTGTATGCACAAATAAATAAATCTTTAAAAAAAAATTTTTTTTTTTCTAACCTCTCTGGTGGCCCCAAGGGGTTAAAGGGCAGCACTATGAAGACCCACGTGGCACAGCAG
>NW_004567116.1:24724791-24780802 GCF_000260355.1 Condylura cristata
GACTTCTGACCCGCCCACTGCTCCCCTCAGCAGTGTACTTCGTCAATCTGCCTGTTCTGCTTCCCACTCTGTCTCTGGTGAAGCCTCTCGCCGCTCCTGAGCCTCTGGCCTGTGCCCCAGTTCTGTATGCACAAATAAATAAAATCTTTAAATAACAATACATGAATGAATGAATGAATGAATGAATGAATGAATGAATGAATGAATGAATGAAGGGTCCTCTCTGGTGGTGCAACTGATTAGGACACAGCACTGCAAGTTAATCACAGCTGCTTCAGTGTGAGTTCAATCCCTGGCCCTGGAGGTGACCCACATGGCGCAGCAGACCTCTCCTGTCTCGCCAGCTGCTCCACTCAGCAGTGCACTTTGTTGATCTGCCTGTTTTGTTCCCCACTCTGTCTCTGTTGAATCCTCTCACAACCCCTGAAACTCTGACTTGTACCCTAGTTCGGTATGCATAAATAAATAAATCTTTAAAAAAAATAAGATCCCCAATTCCCACTGAAGACATAATCTATATTAAACTGGCAACAATGACTTACACTTGGGGGTAGGGTGGATACAGAATAAAGGAGAGGCATTTGTGCTGCTTATTATTTTATTTTCTTTGTATTTTTGAATACTTTATAACCAATATGTATTTTTAACTCACTAATAAAGAGGGGTTGTTTTCTCAAGAAGAAAGAACATGCTTTCCAGACATATCCAAGCTTGCATGAAGAAATCACAAAACTTCGGAGGCTGACAAGTCAGAGTGAAAATCCCAGCAATGGATCCCAGCAAATCCAACAGAGTTCTGGAAAGCTGTTTACTGGGTGTGAATAGGGAAAATCGCACCATGGGGAAAGAGGAGAAAACCTGGCTTAGTCTCTGCTTCCTCAAATCCAAACCGACTTTGATACAAAGGGGTATTCTAGAACCATTTATATAATAAAATGTTTAAGAAAATAAAGTCGGCCAAACAACTTATCATTTTTGGTGCATAGTGGGTTCTCCAAAAATCTCAAAGGCCGTCACCACCATCAGCAGCAGCAGCTGCCTCTCTGTGAACTTGGTGTGTGTCTGCCATGAAATTTTAATTATCCCAGGAAGATTTTCCTAGGCATTTTGTTATTCTCACCTATGATGTCTCCATGGCTTTGTGTCCAAATCCACTGTTATCTAAATCAGGTAAAGTTAATGTTGTCAGTGTTATCACCCCAAAATGGAAGCAATAAGATCCATCACACAGAGCTGTTGAGAAAATGAATGCGAGCACAGAAAATGTGTCTAGTAGCACAGCAGCCACGCCATACAAATTCAGGAAATGTTAGTTTTGTTCCACAGGGATTATTTAGAGATGTGTCATTAAACTACAAAATTAGTGAAGAGCTGAGCTGTGGTCCAGTGTTTCTGGGTTTCTTTTCAAACACCTAGTCCAAGAGGAATATTCAAAAGGAGAATAAAAGAAAGACGTGAAACCATTGTTTGACTTTGGTTTTATGGAACAGTCACATAAGCATCCCCAAAGTGACCCTTTTTCTGAGGCCCTTCATCTCTCGGCTGTGAAGAGGCTGGCTTGTGATTCTTCTGGTTCCACGGCTACCCAGAGGAACGTTGAAGAAAACCGTCTAAATATGAACTGCAGCAAGAAAAATAATGCTGTCGATGTTTTTCTTTATCACAGAAGTTTTTCTTCCCCTTCAGGAATTGTTAGTGTGAATGTGTTATTCCTTCCCTTTCTCTAGCAAGGTGATGGCACAAAGGAAGAAAATGAAGCTGAGAGAGAGACTGGTAAAGGGGAAAGTCTTCTTTTCTTCATCAAGGGTTGCTGTTCCTTGTCAGGAGTGCTGGGGTTCAGATGACTTATGAGGTCTCACAGAAAGGGAGGAAAGAGTCAAAGGAAGCAGAGAAGCCTGAAAATGTGCTTGGACTTATTACCCTGCTTTCTAGGGTATTCATTCCTTCATTCCCACTGAATTCTTCCTCCATCCCCAAATTTGGTGATTTGAGCAGTGTTCCTCCCACAGTCAGGTCTACAGAATTTAGGCAACTTATTTGGAAACAAGAGTGTTTGCAGATGTAGTTACTTAAAATGAGACCACACTGGCTTACAGTGCACACTAAGTCTGCCAACTGGCATCCCTTTAGAAAGAGATGACACACAGAGACAAAGGAAGAAGGCCATGTGGAAAGGGGAGCAGATATTGGGGTGATGCTACAGGGACTCAAGGAACGCCAAAGCCCCAGAAGCTGGGGGAGGCCAAAAAGGTTTTCCCCTGGTGTTTTTGAAAGGAATCTGACCCTGCTGAGTCCTTTATTTTCGATTCCTACTTCAATTCATTTTACATTCCAAAATTGTGAGAGAAGAGATTTCTGCTATTTCAAGCCACTAATATATGAGAATTTGTGATGCTGCGCTAGAAACTCATATACCAAGATTATGTATAATTTTTCACAGCATAAACTATTGAAAAGACAGGGAGCAATCCAGGTCTAATGCCCTTCACTCTTTCCTATAAGAACTCTGGAAGATTGAAGAAAAGGAGCTTAGAAAAGCAAGTTCAGTGGACTGTGTTGGGGTCAGGGGTAGAGCAGTTTTAGAGACATGCATCCTGGATTGGAATCAGTTTTCACATGGAGCAGTTCAAAAATATCAATATGGCCCTTACACCTACTGAAGCTCAATTTCCCCATCTTTAAAGCAGAGAGACCACAAGCTATTTCACTACAGAGCTATATTAACAAACAGAATTAGGAAGGCTTGCACAGTGCCCAAGGTAATGGGTATTAGTAATTGTTAGGTTTTCTTTTTCCACTAGCCATTTGTAGACTATGAAGTTATAAAACTGGAATAGGTATAACAGGTGAGCTACCAAATGAAATCCTCCACCCCAGAATTATTCAAGTATATGCTTATTAAGACTGAAAGAGGCTTAGAATCTGCTTAACTGTCAACTGTCTGAGGAATGTTCTTAGGAATCTGTATTAACAAGAGAATTCCTGGAGCAGAGGAAAACATGTGTTCAACCTCAGGACCTGGGTTTACTTTCCTGCTTGTCCACCCATAAGTCATTGCCCATTTTGTCTTCTTTGTTGCTGGCCATGCTCATCCATCATAGAGGGTAAAATGCCAGACATGTCTTAGCTTCGCTCCAGGGCTCACTGCGGCCCATTGTATGTAGGGTAAGTGTGTGGAGGAGGTCTCACAATTGATTTCCTCCAGGAATGAAGAGAAAGAAGGAAAAGAAAAAGGGGGAGGGAAAGGCAGATGAAGAGAAATAATATGATCAAATTCTAATCTTTCCCCTATCCTCTGTTGCCTTTATTCCCCTCAAAGCAGACATGTGAAAGAATATATTTTTAAATCTACTTTCAGGTCCTCCCCACTGCCTCAATGGATTAGAACACAACACTGCATTTAGCCACAGCTGCTTCAGTGCAAATTTGATCTCCAGCCCCAGAAATGACCCACATGAAGCGGCAGACTTCTCCTGTACTGCCCACTGTTCCCCCAGCAGTGTACTTCATCGATCAGCCTGTTCTGATTCCTACTCTGTCTCTGGTGAAGCCTCTCACTGCACCTGCACCTTTGGCTTGCACCCCAGTTTTGTATGCATAAATAAATAAATATTTTTTTAAAAGAAAAGGAAACAGAAAAGCTACTTTCAATAGTAGGTCATCATTCAGTGCCTAATGAGTGCTATCAATGTGCTAGGTCCCCATAGCGCCCTCACTCTAGAAATAAAATAGCCCCAGCTAGTCCCCGGTGATAAGTGCTAGATAATACCATACAGCCAGGGAAAATTATCAAAGTATAATATCAAAGAAGACTGCCTGGAGGAAGTGATATATTAAAAGAGGATTGAACAGAAGTTAACCAGGCGAGATATAGATTCAAACTTAAAAACAAAGCAATAAATTTACAGCTCACATACTCCAAAACATCACCCAAACTCACACAGTGAGAGGAAGATCTATAGACATTGCCCAACAAAGAATGGAAGAAAAACCAGAGGCTGAGTCAATAACTGTTAATATACTTAAGTTGCACACAGTGGGACAGGATTTCTTTCTACAGAACAACAAAGCTGCCTTAAATGAGTCTGGATCTCTCTCCACCAGTGGTGGACTCACTATTTCCTAGTGATCACAGATAGTAACAAATAGTATTTTCTTCTCTGGGCCTATAACAGATTTTCTAAAAATGGCCAAAACATTCTCTTTCATAGTGCTTGTTGTTCTGAATGAACCTCACCTTTGTCCACCAAAAGGTCCAGCCTAATTATTCTCCCTTTAAATGAAGGTTGATCCCAGGAACATGTTAGTAACCTTGAAATATGGCATAGATATGCCACTTGATGCCCAGGCCAGGTCAGAAGGCGGGCAGTTCCTGGATTGCTTGGTCTCTGGATACCCTGTCGCAGGACACTACCTCTTACAGGCTAGCTGCCATGCTGTGCAAAGCTGAACACCCAGGTTCAGCTCAAGTCACATGGCACATGCTCAAGTCAATGGACCCAGGAAAAACCAGCCTCCAAGGTACATCAGCACAGGGACCAGATGTGTGAGGAACAAAGTGTTTGGGAGGCTCCACTTCTCAGCTGTCTCCCCATTCTCAAAGCTTTCCCAGATATCAAGGAGATATAAGCCATCCCCACACAGTCTTACCCGAATTATTCACCCACAGAATTTATGAGCATGTTAACACATTGGTAGTTTTATACACTGAGTTCGAGGTGGCCATTATAGAGCAGCAGTAACCAGACCAGCGTGCTCCCACGGAGCCGAGTATGGTGTGAATCATGGTGAGTTTTGGGGGGAACTGAGCTAAAATGAAACCAAAGCACCTGGGGAAGGACTGCTCATTTTCTAAGCCAGTCTTCCATCTTCAAAGTGAGGTGTATTGAAGGGCGAGCCCCGTCAGCTGCTTCACCAGGTCTTCACTCTGCAAAGCCTCCAGTGATCAACTAACAAAGACGGATTTGGAGATGACTCCAAAGAAGCGACTGCAGTAATCACAATGTATTTTCATCAACAGCTAAACTTTTGCTCTGGGAATATCAATGCACATGCTGACAGAACCGGTGAAAAGTGTCACTAAATTCCACACTTAGATCCTCTGGCTGATGCTATCTAAGAGTTATTAATAGAGAAGGACTTAGAAAACCGTATCAATGACGCCAAAGCTTTTTTCTGGAGAATTTATACATGTGCAGGCCCACAGAGAGGTCAGAGACAAAGCTTTGTCCTTGGTAGAGGAAAGGAAGTACTGTGATTAGAAACCTGAGCTCTGGACACACACGATCTTTGGTAGTCTCATCTTTGCTACTGAAGGACTATGCAATTTACAAATGGAATGTGTCATCTCTCACACTGTTTCTTCATTAGTAAGAAAGCCTGGATAAAAGATTAAAGGATATAATATGTATGTGATGTTACTCACATACTTAACACACACCTACCATGTGCTTGCAACATTCTAAGCATAAAAAACAAAGTGGTGGGCAAATGAGGCACTATTTCCCTGTCACGATGGACATCATGCTCTAATGGGAGAGACAAATGACTATTATACAGACAAATGTGCAATATAACTTGGAGAAGTAATAATTAGTGAGGAAAATTAAAGGGAGTGAGGGGAGAGTGAGCAAGGAGTGCTTAAAAATTAGAGAGGCTGGGGCTCTCCCTGGTGTTGCAATGAGTTAAAGCATCGCCTCATGAAGCTCTACAAAGCCACAGCAGCATGAGTTCAATCCCTGGCAAGTTCAATCGCCATGACCCACATGGCATGCAGACCCTCCTGACCCGCCCACTGATCCCCTCAGCAGTGTGCTTCATCAGTCGGCCTGTTCTGCTCCCCACTCTGTCTGTGGTGAATCTTCTCACCCACCACACCTCTGGATTGTACCACATTCCTGTAAGCATAAATAAATAAATATTAAAAAAAAATTAGAGAGGCCTCAGAAGGCTGCTTGATGATATGTAAACAAACACCTGTGATTTTAGATGAAAGAGTAAACCAGGGATTTTCCTGGGGACAAGCATTTTAGGTAGAGAGACTGCAACAGAAAAGGGTTGAGATGGGAAGACAAACCAGAAGGTTTTGGTGTCAGAATGACATAATGATAGGAACTTAGATTTCCAAGTCGTAGTGGGTCAATCAGAGAGGTCCGTTTAAGCTTAGAGGATTGTATTCCACTTTGGGGGACAATAATGTCAGCTGATTGTCCTGTTATTAGACTGTTGTCCAGGCAGGGTACCCAGCGCACACTCCTCATCAGCAACACTTAGTAGAACTTTCAGCCAACCAGAGAAGGCAGCAGAAGGTGTATGGCCTGTGGGATCTAAGGTGGGTGGGCTATCAGTAACTAGAAAATGTAATCTAACAAAGTTAAGCATTCTGCTCTCACACAGATTATCCTACTCTTACACAAACCCTCTGGGGATGGAACAAAGCCCTGTGCAGGAATATACTACTATTTGCTTAGGACTAAGTCACTGAATAAATTGTGAGCTTGCGGGGACTATGACCACACCTTGGCCATACACCAGTACTCAGACCTACAGCTCCCCTGTAGAGCTACTCTGTACAGCCCTGAATATAAAAATACACACTAAACTTAAAGACCATGTTCCATAAAATAGAGTGCTAAGTAGCTCAAGAATTGTTAGGCTGCCTATAAATCAAAATAACAATATTTTGATATATTGCATTAAATTTCAAGATTTTATCTTTTTTGTACTTACTTTTGTATTGTGATTAGAAGAGAATCTTAAATATACATGTGGCTAGCATCACACATTTACTTCACCCTGATGTACCACAGGTTCCTGAAATGTGGGTAGTACATAAACGAGGAACAGGTATATCTGTAGGAAAAATTCCGCATTCTTCACCAGGGGCAATAAATGAGATTTATCTTGAAAGCCAGGTCTGCTTGTCTGATGGTGGTAGCCTGGATCGCTACATTAGAAAGGATTCAAGGTCCTAGTTAGTGGGAAGTCTGCTGTGGTTCTTTTATAATATCTGCCATAGACACAGGAAGAGAATGTGACAGCCCATGTATAGTGTAATAAGTATTCTTCTCTCCAAATAATAAAATATCAATAATTTCTAGAGAATGGATTTTGCACTGGGACTGTGCCAGACATTACTCTTGCTAGGTATTTTCCATTCACAATTTTAATTCATTTTTGCAACACCCTTGAAAGTAGCAATTACCACCCTTGTTTCGCCTATATGAAAATTGAAACTCAGAGGGTCTTATCCCTAACTTTATTTTTTTAAGTATCTAGGATTTGGGTCCAGGACCTTACATTTCCAAAGCCCACCCAAATAAAAACGTGCTGGACACAGAAGTCACTGGGACCCCGGGCTGCCAGCAGAAATCCCCATGTTCTGCTTGCTCCCCAAGGTCATAGTCTCGCTGATGCACCTCTGGGTGGATGTAATATAGTCTGTTGGTGAAATGTACCCTCATGTCCTGTCCCTACCTTAGCAGGTTTGTCTAGATCAATGGATCTGACACAGTGGCATGCATCAGAATATGAAGAACTTATTAAAACACAAATTGGTGAGCCCTCTGTCTAACAAGCTTCTGACTCAGCTGGTCTTGGGTGCTGCCTGAGGATTTAAATTACCAATAATTTCATGAGTGATACTGATACTGTTTCTTCAGGAACCGTATGAAAATCTAAAGTCTAATTCCAATACTCAGATCTTCTTAACTGCAGCTGAAATCATTTGGGGGCATGTTCTCAATGCTCTGTATTGAAGCAGATCAGCTGAATTAGCATCTTGATAGTGGGGTACAGATACAAGCCTTTCTAAAACTGACAGGATAAAAGTCAAGTTTGAGAACCACTGAGCTACCTGCCCTTTCTGTTGAACCCTTCTTTTATTTGTTCTAAAAGATAGAACTGGTGGAAACAGTGACATTCTCTGCAATCAAGAGGCTGAGCTTTTTAACTATTCACTGTGGACACGGGCAGCTGCAGGGCTGAACTCCAGCCTGGGGTGTGATACAGAGTGTTAAGGTAGAGCCAGGGAGTCTGGAGTCACTAGACTGGCAAAGCTGCAGGAGACGCAGTCCCCAGAAACTCTGTACCCAGCAGCTGACTGGGATGAGACTTCACCAGTCTGCCCTATGGAGAGAGTCTCCTAACCGCAAAAGGTCAATGTGTCCAGCCCCTGTCCTTTGCTTCAATGCTCCAGAGTCTTCTAATGTGAAGGACACTGATAGTCGAACTATCAGCTGGCTCAACAGGAGAGAAATAAGACACAATGAAAACACTCCACCTCTGTGAGGGGCCCCCAGAGGAAAGCCAGTGTAGCTTGCAACTACAGCTGTAAAATCTACAAAGCTAAGAGTTTCCACTAGAAATCGAATATATATTTTTTTCCCATAAAAGTAGGACAAATTCTAGGAACCTGAAAATCTGATACCGACTTCTCCCTTTGCAGTGCCAAAAGTGATAGCCTCAGTCTCTAAAACCTCCTCTTTATCTCTGTTACTTGAAAAAAAAAAAATTCAGGACCATCAAATAAAAGGACAGCTTATCTGTGAGATTTCCTGGGGTTTGGTAAGTTGGCAGACACACAATTCAAAGCTACTCAGCATCTGCTATACACAGAGTTCCCAAAAACATGTGGTGTCAGGTGGAGGAGATGTTCTGTGCTTCATGTTTTAAAAGAGAAGAAAAAAAAAAATTAGTCATACTCATTTTGAATATTGCATGCTAGATAGTAAGTTCATGTAGTATTATAAATGACTATCCATCCCAGTAATAAATGGTTTACATAGAACAAATCTGAAAGTCCTACAAAACCTGCGTTACTAAGGACCACCTGGCCAGTTGACTTTGGTCTGGGTGAGTGCATTGCTGCACCTGTCCTCAGCCCGCACAGAAAGCTGAACCAGCTCATGTGCCAGCCCTGACATCACCACTGGCTACTGGGAAATCTGTTTATCCAGAAGTTTCACTACATCCCCTTCTCTGACATTTCACTTAAATTTCTGATAGACCTCTAATATAGAATCTAAATAAACTTCTACTTCATTGCGTCCCCACAGAAAATCATTTTTAAAAACTGTCACTGAAAAGCATGCACTTTAACTGTGCCCACGAGTCAAATGAAGAGATTGTGAAAACAATGACTCCACAGTTCATATTGCCATATGTTCTTGAAAATAAAAATAGTGGAAACCATTTTTAAATACCATTTTAATTGCCTCATATTCACCCTTCAATCCATACTTAGACAAACACACCTGGAGTGCTACTGACCAAAAAACGAATACCTTAAAAAGCAAATAAATCTTAATATCACCTTCTTAAATGTACCTCTTCAACTGCATATTTAATCAATATGTACCATAAATATTTGTGGAATATTTAATCATTAGCAAACAGCACAGTGAGAACTTTGCCTTCCACTTATTGAAAATTAATATGCATCTTTTAAAACATTCAAAGTGAATATTAGGAGATGTAGACTGATTCTATCATGACCAAATAAGTGATTCTTCTACTTTATCCTCAATCCAATCAAATAACTAATTGTGCTCACACTCAAACACTGCATTCAAAGGTTGCAATTAAAAAGGTAACACAGATCTCTGGGATTTGTAATAAAGAATCATAATTACTGCCACATAAATAGGAAATGTAAAATGTTATAAATATAGACTATCTAAAAGGAAAAACATAACACTCAGTACCAATCATTATAATTAGTATGGGTTATAACTACAACACTATTTCCTGTAATCATATGGCGGCCCATGTGTAGTTTGTGTGTGTGTGTGTGTGTGTGTTTTGTAATATATCATTGATGTTATGATGTTACCATCTCAAAAGGCCACTTGAAATGGGTGAGCTAAATTACAGCAAGTGGTTACATTTGAATACCAGTTGATTAAAAAATAAAAGTTAAGATATAATTTCATTGGTTTCTCAAAAATTCTATAAGGATATCACAATTGTCCTCATTTCACCTAAGGCATCAAGTCATTTCACTTCTTGTCAAATATTGGGTTTTACTGGAGAAAGCAAGGTGTCTTGTACAAGCATTTACACCTTACAACCACCAAAGGAGGAAACACTGTTAAGGAAAACATTGCTAAAATTTATCACTTTTCAAAAGGAAAAACTAAAGCACAGAGAGGTAAAAGGGGATTTTTCAGTTTCCTATTACTCATATAACTACCAAAATCTTAAAACAATAAAAATGTATTACCTTTCAGTGCTGAAAGTAAGAATTCTAAATGGGTTTGTTTCACTGGCTGAAAGCAAGGTGCTGCCAAAGCTGTGTTCCCTTGGAGGTGGGGACAGTGAAGGAGAAAGCTTCTTGCCTCCTAAACTTTTCAAGTTCCTAGAGGTTCCCTGAATTCCTTGGTCACAGCCCTGTGCACGCATCCTCAAAATCCAGCAATTCCACTCCCAAGTATCTACCCAAAGAATGCAAGAATCATTCATTTAAAAGGATGTGTGCATGCCTATGTTCACTGCAGCACTAGCTGCAATAACCAAGTAATAAAGATAATCTACAAGCTCAAGAACAGATGAGAGGATTAAGAGCATGTGGTATATTTACACAATGGAATACTACAAAGTTAATTTTAAAAATAAAATCTTATCATTTGCCACAACATGGGTTGAATGGAGGGAATCATGCTAATTGAAATAAATCAGAAAAAGAAAAATGTCGGATGATTTAACTCAGCTGTGGAATATATAAAATAACGCAAAGAACCATAAAACAAAGCAAACTCTTGAAATCTGACTACAGAACTGAGACTACCAGAAGGGAAAGAGAGAGAAGTAGAAGCAAAGAGGACAGTCACAGAGACTATTATTATGCCTGTGACAGTGACACACAGCTAGAAAGTCATGCATCCAGGATGTGAGAATGGATTTATTTGATTCCAAATTCCATACATACTCAAACCATCCAGTTACATTGCTTCTTAGAATATACCCAATGTGATATGGAAAGTTTCCTCTACCAGAGAGATAGAAAGTCAAGTGATTTCAAGGCAATTTCAAGAAAATGCTTCTGATGATGCAGGAATGGACCCCAGAAATATTAAAGAGCTGATGGTCCAGGTCACATAGCCAGGGGCCTCAGAGCAGGTGAATGGAAACTCTGATACTAACATCCACTTCCCTAATTTGCACATCTGTTTCTCTACCCACTACCACTTTCAGCATATTACCTTTTGCTTTTGTTTATGCTTCTTTTTTAGTTCAATGATTTTTTTTTCTTTAATAGAGGGGGAAAATTCCAAGCTCAATAGTTCTTTTACTTCTGGATAACAGTGTTTGTAGCCTTTAGGCTGTATGTTTCAAGATCGAGGAATAAGAAAATGTCAAAAAAAAAAAAATATTCAGGGCCATCTGACAGTCTTCAGATGTCTAAGCTGGAAGGAACTATTTTGCCCAAATGGCCAACACATAGACCTCCTTCGGTGAGAGCCAAAGACATGTGCAGAATGTGAAGAGATAGAGGCTGGGCTGCAGCTACTCTTAGAGGAGATGGCAATCATCTGTTTCATTCTTCAACTGTCAGCCTGAATCATGAGCACAATCCCACCCCCAGACACAGTGGCTATGTGTTTGGGGCCTCCTGCCCCAAAATGACAGTGACCATGGAAAATCAAGAAACACACCTGCTTTCCCCTTAGCCATCCCCTGTGATCACCTTTCTCCTTGTGTCCCTCATCTAAGGAGTGATACAACCCTTGGCTTTTATAAATTTCAGAACATGAATCAGTTCTTAAAGGATAGGGATGAGACTAACTCAACTGGCCAAACAGCTTGCATACCTTAAAGAACACACACAAGCTTGTATTTATAGATCATTAATAGCACCAACCTTGAGCTGGAAACTGAAAATACAGAGGGAGAAGTGGCTTTTCACAAGTAGAGCCCCTAGGCTGCATCCTAGTCCTGGATTATGCTTATAAGAGAAACATTTTCTACCTGGTTTGGATGGGTTAATGGATTCATTCAGGTCTGTGGCTGTGTTAGCAGAATATGTTGACTTCTTTTGATCTTTGGCCCTTGCTCCTTAAATTACTTAGTCTCCTTTGTCTTGAAAAGGCTACAGAATTCAAGGGATGCCAAATACATGGCTTTGGCTGGTCTCCAGATTGGTGATATTGGGTGCCCTCACTCACAGACAGCCTGAGAGTTAATGGTGAGGCACGGTCTGTTCAAACTGGTGAAACAAGGATAGAAGGGTAGTATGATCTGTTCAAATTCCCAGTGTTAAACGTTGAACAACTGCACACAAATGCCACAAATGTGATTACAAGGGGTTCAACCTCCGTCATCCTGCTGTACCCTATGTCTGTCTCTCAGGCTGAGACAGGATTTCACTCCTCACTCTAGGCCTGGGCCTCCCCCACACTCAGCAGGAAGTAGCTGCAGAAGATAAAGACTATTATCTCTTTCACTTTAAGAGACATAGAGGGTGAAAAATCTTTCCAGGGAAATGAGACAGAAAGTGTTCTGGGACCGAGACAAAGGGATAGGACTCAAGGACAGAACTTTGTTATTTCCACTATTTCTCATCAGGCTGGTAATAAGAGATTCTATAAATAAGAAAGGGACTGAAATATCTGAAGGCACAATGGGTAAACTGCAGCCCCTCACCCTTTTCAAGTAACTCTAGAAAAATTTCTGAACATGCAGGGGTAAGGTGACCCTAATACTCCTTAGTTAACTGCCTTAGTTTAGCCTCCAGATTTATGACTCAATAGCCTTGCTAACCAAGAAAAATTGATCAAAATCAGTTTAAAACCCCTCCTGCTAAATGTGAATATACCAATAGCTTCCAGACCAAGGCACTATTCTCCCTGAATGTGCCTATAGTTCTTTGTGTGTGGACTACCACTTGCAATAAAAATCCCACTCCTGTCTCCCCTACTCTGACTTGTGTACTAATTCTCTCTTGTGCCAAAGTTAAGGACCTAAGGGACCCTTTACTTCCCTAGCCCAATATTTCCTTATTTCAGTATCAAAATTATCTTTGAAGCAAGTGTTATTAACCCTACCATAAAGAGAGGAAATTGGGATTCCAGAGATCCAATAATATCTAAGTCATTGAATTTAGTAAAACACAAAAAATCTGCCCAATGTATAGGTTTCTTCTACTATGCAGTGCTCTAAAAGTTCATCATTTTTGATACTTCATGTCCTTTCTCTGATTCTGTTTTTTTATGAAAAA
Organism: Condylura cristata; assembly: GCF_000260355.1. NCBI lineage: Eukaryota > Metazoa > Chordata > Mammalia > Eulipotyphla > Talpidae > Condylura > Condylura cristata. The sequence continues at coordinate 24,738,008 of NW_004567116.1, forward strand.
TTGGATTGCAGTAGCTTGGCCTCAAAATGGTACGAATTAATGCTATGAATTAAAGGACACCAAAGAAGATACAGACTTAAAATTCACAAAGACAACCTAAAAAGATGAGTTTAGAAAAGAGTCTTTAACAATTAATGGCCTCAACACCCTTTATAAGAGATATTGTAGGAAGTTTAAAAATAAATAGCAACGTTGTAAAAGGAGTATTCACTTCCTATTAGACTAATCAATCTATTCCTTAAAACAATTAAGTCATCGTGGATGATTTATCAACTAAAGACTATTTTTGATTTTATACTTTCTGAGCACAGGAATCTCCCAAGTCAAAGCTCAACTCCTGAGCAGGGACCTCCATACCTTCTTCCATCCTTGTTTCATTAGCTATAGTGACAACCAGAAGGAAAATGGGTTGATCTTCCTAACTTCAAGCTTTTAGATATGTTGAGTCTTGTGTTCATATTTCTACTTGTCACTTCTCTCCCAGGTTCAACTCCTCTGTAAAGACTTTCCTTAAATGGGAATTCAGTGAGTCCAATCATTTCAGATTTCCCCTGTCACTTTGATACAGGCAAAAAGAAAACAGGGCTTTCAAGTTCTATTTTGACTATGTTCCACACAGTGCTGAAGTCTTAATAAATGTAATCACATCAATTCCATCAAGCTAAGTAATGTTATCCTATTTAACTGATAATAAAGTAAACTTTTCAACACTGAAGTGACTTTTCTAAGCTGAGACATTTCAAAAGTCATGACTGACAACCAAATCAACCTGGATTAAACCAGAAGAGCATATGGGGAGGGGGTATCCAGAAATGTGGACCTTTATTTTTTTCCCCTTTTCCCAAGTAATCATCAAATAATTCCCTTATTTGTTCAGATTCCTCTGTTTTAAAAATGGTACATCTCTCCAGGGCCACTAAGGTTTACATTGCTTAAGACCCAAGTGACATGAAAATGAAACATCTTATCCTCCAGTAAATATCACCAATGTTGAACTAGGGGATGAGACATAAACCCAAGCATAAGATTCTCTTTTTGCAACTAATCATACAACTTCAGCACACAAAACATTGTACAGTTCTAGTGGACACAGCTCAATAAAGACTTAACAAGACTTGGAAAAGGTCCAGCAATGAGCAATTAAAACTTCCTAGGAGATGGAAAAGGTTGTCGAAGGAGAACAAACTAAAATCAATCAAGATCCTTAAATTTACTGAGATAAAGACTGAGAACTGATGGATTCAGAGTCTGTAAAATCATGCTGGGATAGACAGTGCAAGCATGCACATACACCATTGATTTTTTTTTTTTTAATCATCAAACATCCATGTACTCTTCTCACTTGTATCTGGAGTTCCCTAAGGGGATTTTATAAAAGTGAAAACTGAAGATCAGTGTAAACAAGTGACTTATTCAAGCTGACAGGGTAGTTCTTGACTAACTAAGGGCTCACGCTCAAGCATCCTGGTCTAGGGTGGTGCTATGACTTTAAACCATTTTGCCTCCTAACAGACAACATATAAGGAAACAGAAAACTAATCTTCCCATCTGTAATTCTAAAAGCAGAATGAGGTAAACAGAAAGTGTAGTTGCTTTTTTTCCTTCTTTTGATTCCTACTAATGAAAATCTTTTTTAACCTTCTTCTCAATATTTGTTGCAGATGATCAGAGTCATAAATAATTTCCTAGTGATGTTCAACTGGGTACCATCAGCCTGATTCCAATCATGTTATTAAAATGAAAGAATAGTTATTGAGTCAGTGCTGTGCCCACTCATGGCATCCATTATCTTTTGACAGGTAACATGGAGGATCAGAACACTGCCATCCAACTAGGAAACATCCTTGAAATAGGAATGAAACTCTCTACCTATCTTTTCACAGACCATGGCTCTGCTGATGGAAAGTCGTCAAAGAGATCAATGACTCCATTTGCTTAATTAAAGATCATCTCACCAGGGGAGACAGAGTGGATATTGTTTCAATTTTTGTAAAACTTTCCTGCAAACACTGGAGCTCTCTTGAGTCTTCACAGAGATCTAAAAGGCCCATACCCTGAATAATATACTGATTATCATGCTTTATTTGCTCAGCTGTCCCTATGAACAGATGTTCTCAAACCTGTAAAATTGATTTTTAGGAGGGAGATCTAAACTCGAATCTTTTTGAAATAACCTCAGCAACAGTGTCTGATTACACCTACTCTGTGTCCTGGGCTAGCCCTGGTATCAAGTCTAAGCCACACAATGTTTGAGAGAATTGGAAATACATTGAAGGAAAGGCAGACCATAATAATAATTAAAAAAAAAAAGCGTTTAAGCTTTCACTGTAGTGTTGCAAATCAATACCATTTACCAAAAACATCTCCCCCTCCTTATTTTTTTCCCCCCTTTCACTCTCCAGACAGATTTCCCTAATTGGAAACTGAACTCTGGTGTAAGTTCCACTCTGTCCTTGGTCCTGAAACAGCAACATTTAACCAGGGCTCTGACTTTGCCATGTGCTCCCAGTCAGGCTCTGCCCCTAGAGGTGCAGTGGAGGACAGCACGGCTTCAAAAATAAAGAAGCGACTTCTCTTTCTTACTTGTGTTTTCTTTTTGCTTCCTTCCTGTCAGTATCATAGAAGCAATGATTTGTCAACCCAAGAGAAGCAACTTTTGGCCAAGAGCAGGATTTGGTTCTGGTTATCAGTTTTGTCAATTATCTTCATTCACCCTTTGAAGAACCATCATGAGCATAACCCCAGGTAACAATGTCAGCACCTTCTCCTCAGATACCAATATCAGACCCATGACATGACTTGCCACAGGATACCTACTCAGGAGCCCTCTCTGCTCAGAGAGTTCCTGCTCCTCCTACCTACCTATCAGTAAATCCCTTGTTTTTTGTAACGCTGGTCTCTATATTGAAGTCGGTCTTCATGAAAGACAGAATGTAGAAAGAGCCTACCTGGGTCCTCAGACTCTAAACATGTTCCAAAAAATTCTGACTCTATAGTAGCCAACTCCCCCTTCCTAGGTATCTGCATTGCAGCTTTGTGAAGAAACTTCTCAGAGTTCTAAATGATAATCCCAACTTCATCCTTTAGTTCCCTCTACCCAAGATGGCAGATTCTTCCTGAAGATGCTTCATCTATGATACCTTAATGTCCTCTTTGTGTTGTTTTAGCTGTTATATGTAGATTCAATTTATCATAATAAGTCTTTCTCTAAAAACATCAGATATGAGTTCTGTCTCCTGACTGATTCATTGCAAAGTTCAGTGGACCCCATTTTCCTAAAAACACTGACAGTAAATTCTTTCAGGGTTTGGATCTCAGCTCTACCATTTAGCGATTGTATGAAGTCAGATGGGAAGTTGGCTCTATGTTTTCATCATAAAGTTGTGAGACCATTAAAGGTTCCAGAGCATTAGAATATGCCTAACTCATTGAAACACTATTTAAAAATTTGAATATTATTCTCAGAGGATTTATTATGTATATTCAGAAACTAGATATCTCCTTCAGGTCACTAGCAGTAAAGAAATGATGATAATCAACATGTTGCATTTTCTATTCACTCAGTGAAGATCTGAGGTTTCTGCAATTTTGATAGGGTCCATTCAAGAAAATAAGACTTACTCTGACAGAGAAAAAATTCAAGCAGGAAATAATAACAAAATTAAGTGGAGACATTTTCCCTACTGTTATTAAAAATCAAAATGGCTTACTCACTTTGAAATTTAGAGACAATGTAAAAAAGTGTAGTTGTCAGCTCATAAGTCAGTATGTACTGCTAATGTGTCACTAGATGTGATGAGGAGAAAGAGCTTTGGAGCTGGAACCAAAGTTCCACTCCTGTTCTTCAATTTCCTCCCTCTGAGACAGACCAGTTCCTATCTCCTCACATCCCAGAGCCCAGGCCCCTAGCATTCCACGAACAGCAGCTACTTTTCTCCCTGCAGTAACTAATCCCTAAATAAATGCACCCACCTACTTTCACCATGTGCTAGTTCTGTTTTTCCCCATTAATACAATAAAAATTATGGTTCATTCCAACATATCAATCAGAATCTAAACAGAATCTTAAACACAATAAATTATGTTTGAAAGGTCTAAAGTTGGTCTAGTTCCTGCAATAGCACCTTTGGAAAGACAGAATATTCTGTTTACTTGGGAATTTTAGTTAGGACATATACAAATATAGATGCATCTTGAATCTGAAAAGCTCCTTTGATGTGATGTTAACTTTACCTGCTACATAAATGGGAAAATAAGATAAAGAAGGTTCATGATGCACCTAGGTGGCATAGTCTTGTAAGCAGAACATTCTTAAAACTCTGATGCTTAATTATTAGGGTACTTCAAAGAGGAAGGCTTCTTTCCTTCAGCACACAGTTGGCAAACTTTGGCACGCAGTTGGCAACAGAGCTTCCAGAGGGCCTGACTGAGACAAAGCTGGCCCAGAAAAGGAACAGGAAACAGAGTGGAGACAAATGAAGGAACTTCACAAATCACAGCCAAAGTGTTTCTGAGACAAAATTCAGAAATAGGACTAGGGCAATATGTTTGTCATTTAGCTGGATCAGAACAAAACTTTCCCTTCTAAATTAAGCTCTAAACAGCTCCCAGCTGTAAATAAACAGAAATGGATGATTTATTTCTACATTATTTGCCAACTCATTTCTCTTATACAGAATAGAAAATTGTCTATTCTAGGTCTAAAAGTATTTTCTGACTGCTAAGAAATCATGTAAGAGGCCAAGCAAGAATCTATATAAATGCTTTCATAAGTCAGGAGCATCTTGGCAGACAGTATCAGCACAAATTAATAGTTCCAGAGCAGAACACATTTCAGTTATCTAAAAATTTGTTTATCAATTAGCACTTCCTAATTTGCACAACAAAAAGGAAGCATCTACTATAAACTCAGCTTTGAAAAATAACCACAGGTTTGGTTTGTTTTTTGCATTTTTTTCCAAATAACAGGATGTAAAGCAGGGATTATGCAATACAAGCTAAAGTGAGTTGTTTGACTGTGGCTTGGTTGGGGTGGAAGGCTTGACTCCTGAGACAAGTAAGTTAGTGAATGTCTATTGCCAGTGTCTCTATTCCTCCTGGAGAAAGCAAGTAGGCACTTTTTTTTTTTTTTTCAGTGAAGGAAAGTGCAAGACAAAATAGACATGCACATACATTTCATGTCTGTTAACATCCACTGGCTAAATAAATTCACATAGCTGAGAACAATTTTTTCTTTTAAATAAAATAAATAAACTCTTCCTCTAGCAGAAAGAACTAAATAGTTACCACAAGAAATGGTGTGCGTTTGAAGAACTAGGACCAATCATACAAACTATGAAGTATGATAGACTTCAACATGTGAAATGAATGGGTTATGAAAGTAGAATGATGGTATCTCTTACAGCTAATGCTTAATAAACATAGCCAAATAATATTTATTTAACAATTTAATATTTAGGCCCTCCCTGGTGGCGCAGTGGGTTAAAGCACAGCACTAACAAGCTAAAGCCACTTCTCCATGAGTTCGATCCCTGCCCCGGAGGTGATCCACATGGCCCGACAGACCTCTCCTAATCTGCCTGCTGCTCCCCTCATCGATCTGCCTGTTCTGCTCCCCAGTCTGTCTCTGGTGAATCCTCTCACCACCTCTGCACCTCTGGCCTTTACCCTAGTTCTGTATGCATACATAAATCTGAAAAAAATATTTAAACATCCAAATATAAACCCATCCCTATTCTACCTGAAAGATGAATTTATAGACAATCATTTTTCTACACATTAGTGGTTCCCACTTGGAAAGAAGCTGGATTACTTGCAAATGTTGCTGGGACTCCTGGAAGAGAGTCCCTTCCTTGCAGCTTATCCCACAGAACACGGTTCTTCAGCATTTTACAGATCTCAGTCTTTCCCAGAATCGCTTTCCTTCTCTTCTCTAAGAACATCCACAGGCTACTTTCCAAGTTTTACTTTACAATAATAAAAGCCTCTACTAACATTTACATAATGCTTTTAATTGATTCTTTGAACTTAATTACATATACCTAGGAGAAACTTCAGAACTAAAAAAATAAGTCAAGTTCTCATCCTGCTACTTGTAGCCACACAGGCGGGTGCACTGGCATGCCTGCCAGGGTGGAGAGGCAGGGAGAAAGCTCCAGATGGTGTCATAGGTATTTTCATCAACCTCACTAGATCACACATTCAATGAGAATGAAGATCAAATCTCACTATATATTTGGTAACTAGAGGCTTAGCAAAGTCATCAAAATAGAGAAACATTGAGGGGGGGGGAAGGAAATGAGCAGCACTTCCCTTAGTAGATCACTAACCAATTCTAGGAACTCAGTTACCAAAAAACACGTAACATGTTATTGCTCCACTGTATTGCCAATCCTTTCCCATAGCATTGGGTAAGGGTCAGAATGAAGAAAAGGAAAAGGAAATACTCCGATTTACATTCTTTCCAACAGCAAGGGCATGGGCTTTAGAGAGGAAGACCTTGGGTCTGATCTATCATTTGGCTGACCTTGAATATATCCTTATGAATCTGTTTCCTGCTCTGTAAAACAGAGAGGGCAGCACCCATTTCACAGTGCTCTCAGGAGATACCAAGTAAATGAACAGCACACACTAAACACAGTTCAGAGCCAGACAGAGTCACTATAAGTTCAATAACTATCCATAGGCCCTGTCCAACTCCATTTATATAAAGGCAAAGCCTTAGGGATTTTGCGAGCCAAAATTCCTCAGTCAGAAGTTCTCAGGAAATACTAAGGCACTGGGAAATTAGGCAGCTTGTAAGGTCACGGCAGAATCTGACCTCAGACGGCATCAAATCAAAAAGTTGCACATATACCTGTGCTTCTCACATTGCAACCACAAAACAACTACATAGTTTGAGGTACAGTCACTGGGAAAGCAAATAGCAATTGCATCAAAAATACCAGGAAATCTAACCAGACAGATTACTGGACCTCACCAACCACTGACAAATTCTAAATCTCTGAGGTGGATGTCCCACAGTCAACATTTACATTAAGTCCTCCACATATGAGTTCACAGAGCTTAAAGTCCGTGCATCACTGAAACAGTGACCTGTTGACACTACACTCAGCGAATCCACTCTTTGTCACAGCACACTGAATATCAGTGACACCTCTTGGCTTTCAGGAAAAGATAACATCAGGCAAGACTGTCACCTGCAAGGAGTCTCATCATTGTATTTGTTGTCACTGACTTCTTTAGCTAATTAAGAACAGAAAAACTAAGTTTGGGTGGTATTCTTCCTACTAATACAGAGGTTTACTAGATAAATTCTATCTTATTCCCACCATGGAGTTCCTTCTTCCTGGATGGACTACTAGTTGACTCATAGAAATTCTTCACTCCCATGGTAGGAGTTTGTAAACATAGACAGAAGCACATGAGTCTAAGAATTTGCTGTGAGATTTCTTATTATCAGAATTCACATTTGTGCCACTACCTCAACCTTGGATTGATGAGCATGAAGAGGGGACCATGCTTGCTCTACACCTGCTGCATGATACATAAATGCTGCTGAAGTACCTCAAGAGGCTAGGTCTCCTCTTTCTCTCTTGTCAACAATCCATCATCATGCCTCAACCTCATGCGGTGATTTCAGTGGAATCTAATTTAAAGGCTTAAAAATGTTGTATTGACTTTTTCAGTTCAACGCCAATTACTAGCTGACTCTAGGAGTCTAGGATTATGACCCTTGACAGGAGGCTGTCACAGAGGAACAGCCTGTAGTCAGAACTTCAGGTGGGCTTTTAGGGTCCCCTGTAACTGACAGATGCAAATGAATCATACCCAGCATCCCACATGAATTAAAAAAGGGACCCAAGACAAGCATCTCCTCCATCTTCCTGGGGCATCCCATAGCCTGGGGAATTATCGAGTCTCTCCTGTGGGAAAAAAACAAGTTTACATAAGTGGAATAACTAAGCGAGAATTCTAAACAAAGTGGAGAATATTGAGATTATGAACTGGATAGTTCAGAAAGTTCATGCAGACAGAAAAACTTCAGGATAGCTCCACTCAGCAGCACGTACTATGTATTATGTCCCGTGCTGAGCTGCTTTCTGCATATTAGTCTATTTCGTCTTCACAGCAACCATGAAGAAGACGAAGACAGCTGACCCACCACTCTATGTTCCCTCTCAATGTAAATGCTGATTTTCAAGAAGGAAATATTAGGCTGGCCTACCAGAGAGGAAGGAGGTTTAGTAGGAAAGACATCCACACTGGAGTGTCAGGGTAGCTAAGAGACAGTTTGGAATGGAAGACAAGCAGGAAGTCGCGAGAGTTCAGGGTAAGAATAACGTGTCTATTACTTAAGATTTTGAAGACCAACCTTAGAATTCAGAATTAGAGCGCACAAAGCCTGACGTTTTCCTTTGACTGTTACAGCAATCATAGAAAACTAGGTCCCATATTTAAATGTATTCAACATGTATTCATGACTTGGAGAGATAAGTGATAATCCTGATGATCTGAAGCTTCCTGTACATTGTAGCATCAGCCTGGCCAACAATCATTTTAATCATCCTGTTTGTGGAAAAGCTAAATGGAGAAAGACTGATAGCTATCTAGCAACTCATTTTTCACCTTAAAGATGGAAAATGCATAAATTTAAACCCAGCATTGTCACACATTATTTCAGTGGATTATTCCTGAATTCTAAATTGGACCAATTAAGGACATTTTCCACCTGATTAAAATTCATCATGAATTTCGAATAACAACAGGAAATATTTACAGTGATTAAGTGTGCTTTGCCTAAATCCCCTCTCATATCTCATTGTATCAGGATATAACATATGTGCATTCACAATAAAATCGAGTCCTAACACAGACTCTTGAGTTTGAGAAAAGAGAGAGAGTGCACAAACATGAAATTGAAGAATGGTCAGAAATGAAAATGCAACGGTGCAGAAAGATATAGAAAGCAAACAAATGAGAAGATGTCACATATAGGTGCTAATGGAACGACAGCCTCACAAACACAGCCAGAATGCAGAATCAAGTGGAAAAAGCCTCAGTCAATAGGGTATTTCTTTTGGAAACCAAAGAAAGCCAGAACTATTCCACTTCTAAATTTAGATCGCAACTCAGTAAACTTGATTTTGTTTTTTTGCCAGATATTCCATTTGTATCCTAGATTTCCAAACATGCCTACAAGACCTGTTTGTATGAAAGGTGAAGAGCAAGTAATTTCTGAGTACTTATAATTAAGGTACCAAATTCAGAAGCATTTTCTTCTTAAATATGAGTAAGAATGGATTCAAGTTTCTTCCAATGAGAAGGTTCCTCTCATTCACTTATATTTTATACTGGAAAGAGAGAGAAAGAAACAGAGTTATATTACAGGGATTAATTACATGCAACCAGCTGCCTTGCTTATCCAGTCTGCAGCCCAGACTGAGAAATCAGGGAACTAGTCTGAGCATACCCAGGGAAATTATTCATCATGTGAGCTCCAATACAAAAAAAGATTACAAGGCCTTAAGCATTCTCCTACCTTACATGGATAAAATGAATTATCATTGTTTTGCTCTTCTACTTCCCTCCTCAAAATCCCTCTCTTGGTCCCACAACTTTGCTACAACTATAGTGATTTTTCTCCTTCCTTCTATCCCCACAGTCTGTACTTCATGTCTAACAGGAGTCTAGACCCTCTGATTGCTTCAATTGGGTATCAAATTCAGTAGCTATATTTTTTAGTTGTCTTCTGTGTACTCCAGTCACTGGAAGATGGGGAAGAATAAGTTGAAATGCTGTCAGACATAGTCTTTGCAAGCTACCATAAACATGTGGGCAATGCTGACTTTGTTAGGTAAGATGGCACTGTATTCCAGTTTGCCTGAGACAGTGTCTGTCTGTCCTCCTGACTACAGCTAGCACTCTTTCAAGAATGACTTGGTTTGGGTGAAAAGTACACAGACACCCTATGTTTCAGTGAGGGAGGTGTCTTGTGGATCCAAACCTTGATTCCCAGGCCCTTTGGGTCAGATGTAACTGGGCACGTTCCTTAGCTTCTCAGAGATTTGGTTTCCTTACTTATAAAGAAAGGAAAACAAAAATACTTCATTGGAATCAATGTGACGATTAAATAAACCAATGTATGTAAAGCATTTAGAAGAGTAGCTGGAGTAAGAAATACCCATAATTAATATTATCACTTAAGACACATATCATATGTTAGCTATTCTAAGTTTTTATTAAAGATTTATTTATTTGCATACAGAACTGGGATACAGGTCAGAGATGCAAGTGGTGAGAAGATTCATCAGAGACAGAGGGGGAGCAGAACATATAGATGCACCTAAGTACACTGCTGAGGGGAGCAGTGGGTGGGTCAGGAGAGGTCTGCTGCGCCATGTGGGTCACCTCCCTCCTGGCCTGGGATTGAACTCATGCTATAGCAGCTGCTATAGCTTCATAGTGCTGTGCTTTAACCTGTTGTGCCACCAAGGAGGGCCCAGCTACTCTAAGCTTTTAATGTGGCTCAGCTCTAGGCTGAGTCAGGTCCCTTTCACTGAATTCATACAGACACACACACACCAGGTATCAAGGCAAAAAGCAAACCCTTCAATACCTACCGCATGCCACTCTCCACCTATCAGGTACAATACCAAACACAGCTGGTGGACTGTGTCTTCTTGAAAACAGGGAATGTGTCTTATTTATCTTATTATTCATTGTGCCAAGTATATAGTTTATTCTTGAGTATCTATTTACAGGAAGGGGAGAGGTGAGAAAGGGCCTGAGGGGAGGGATGGGGTAGAGAGAGAAAGTGAGAGGAAAGGAGGGAAGGGGAAAGAATCAATGTCATCTCAATCAAAGATGATACCATTTAATAAAAAGGGCTTAAAATTAAAAAAGGCACTTTGCATTCTGAACAAATTATGCTAATTATGTATGAAGACACGGTACAGTTTGCAAAAAAAGAAAGCCTCAGATATGTCTAGTATAGCTTTAAATGGCACAACATGTTTCTGGCAGTTCTAAATAATTTGTCTTTACATTAAAGAAACCTTACAATAGGTTTATAATATACTGGAAAAGGAGAATAATGTATTGTTTATTATTTTCAAGCACATAATATAATGTTTAAATCGTTTTTAATGAGAAAAGGGTTATCACTGCCCAGTGCAGTAATGAGGAAGAATTCAGGAAGAGGAACTTAACTAGGTATCAGTGTAAGAAGCTTCTGTTAGGCAGGGTAGAGAGAAAGTGTCAATCTCCGTATGACAAGTGCATAAGCTGTTCGACTAGAAAAGGGATGTGAGTGTTCCATCAACTGATAGTACTGCATGTACCTAATTATAAGCAAAACTGAGAACTGGGAGTGTGAAAACTTACCCAAATGGTCTATATAATTCACATATTCTCTGTCTGTTCTCTATAGTGAAATTTAAAATGTACCCCATTTGCCTTTTTCTGTCAAATATCTAATGTAGGTACCTGGAACTGCGTGTCTCACATGTGCTCTGCACATACCTTCCTGAGAAGCTGTATGGAAATCAAGTTTGGGGAATACCAAATTTGAAATGCATTGCTGGGGGGTTGTTATTTAGGGTATCTGATAGGATGTTTTTACTGTAAAGTGAATATACTAATGGAAAAAATATCAAACTGTTGCATTCCTATTTTGTCAAAACCAGAAATTATATCCAGAGTATCCTATAAAATCAAATGAAGTATCATCATACACACACACACACACACACACAGAGAGACAGAGATGTCAGTGAGTCAAGTCTTTCAAGCCCTGTGAATTTGCAACACTAAATAGCCACTTTTACCCACCTACTTACTTGTAAAGATCTAGTTTAAGCAGCAAGGAAAGGTGTATTTGGAAAGGAATTAGATAAAAGTTACACATATGAAAATGAGCAGGAATATCCTTAGCCTTACCCATGTGCAGAAAATATTTGGCGCAGTGTGTAGCATATGGAAGTGTCCTATAAATGGTCTTCAATCATTATTGAATAAAGAGACAAAAAGTGATTAAAAATAGATCCTAAAACTATTCCTTTGGGAAAGGTCATGGTGCACATCTAAGAAAAATGCCTAAATAAAACCATTTGGTGATAGTAGATGAAGTAATTGCTCTTTTTTAATCATCAGAGAAGGAAAAGAAAGCAGACTGAGTTGGGATCAGTTATATGAGGATGGAGAAATATGTTATTAGCAGAAAATTCACACTGCAAAACAAGCCTCTTTCCCAATAAGCCTGGCTGGTTGAAAATCAGCTTTTCACAAATTATATAAATAATCAGAAGCCATAAGAAAACCATCATGAGCTAACAAGCTTAGACTGAAACTTGACAAACCCTTGGTCCACTGATGAGGTACTGTCCTAGGGAACCACTGCTATGAAATCTAAAAACAGAGTCTAGAATTAGACTTGGAAGGAGTTAAGGATTCATAGTCTAGATTGGACCTGATGACCCTAAAGCTGTTCAATAGGATGGTCTGTAAAACAGCATTTGGAATAAAATTTTAAAATTTTCTTCTGGACTTTCACCACTATTTTAATAGTGGATCATGACTGAAAACAAATTTGCTCTGCAATTGCTTGGACCTATGAAAACCAGATAATTATAAAGTACATTTGCCCAGGTTCAAAGGAAGTTCACAAAGATGCAAATGAAATTTCAATTCCCAAAGTCACAATAAAATACTTTATTTTCATTGTAATAAAAATATCTTATGAAGAAAAGATCAGCACAAATGCAATAACAAAGCATTAAGAGACATCTAATTTAGAGAAAAAATAGGAGGGGAAACACACGAGAGACACAACTGTTTACCCTACAGCCCCAAAAGAATACTGCTGCATTGAACTTTAATATCAGAAACCCCCTTTTCAGCACCAAAATTCCCTAAGGAAGTAAGGGAGGTTTCCTGATGGGAAAGTTAAACAGCATGTATTCCCTGACAAAATGCAAAGGAATTTAAACCTCAGTGACTTTAGACTATACAGTAAAAGTTAGAATAAAAACAAAAAGTTATCTCCACATGGTATTTTGGATGAATTTACCTTCTTCTTTATGTATATATATAGCACTGGACACAAGTTCTGCTGCAAACATGAACTTCTTTTATGATCATGGAAATATAAACTATGGGCTAAAAAGTATACTACTTGGTAGAAGTGCTACGAGAACTAATGATCAGTTTTGTAAGCTCATTTGACTAATAGAATGAGTATGTTTTGTAACATCAAGAAAACAACTTAGAGGTCAGCCATTAGGTCAAGACTGGTTATGTTTGGATTCACTGATGAAAAACAACTTACCCAAATGCTGACTTGTGAGCATTCTACCAGCAAAGTGGTCTAAGAGAAACACATACCTATCTCTGTATTTATCACGATGTTCAATGATTTACATGAGTATCTATGTTATATTGGTAAGATATTCAGATGACAAATAACATGCTAGTAAAAAGGAAAAGTATTAAATAGTAAGGTGTAAATACAAAATAATCACAGCAAGCAGAGATGGGGCTGAGTGTCACAAAATGCAGCCATATGTAGATAAATGTAATTTTTACATTTCTGTCTTTAAAAATAATTATACATATACTGACATATTTGTCATCTATATACATTTATACAGAAACACATGAAATAGTTATTCAACAAAATATATAAGAAAGCTTACCAAAATATTATTTTTAAAAAGACAGCATTATATGTTAGGTGAAAGTGACAAAAGTAAAATTCAATTTGTCCGGAGAAAAAGAAAAAATACATTGTTGGAAAGATTATAGCATATAAGGATGGATCTGCGTTTGGTATCAGTTGGATTTCAAATTATTTTTCAAGATGCTCTCTTGTCATCTATTTCTCATCTTTGATTCTATTTTATTTGCAGATTTGCCTAATTCTCTGAAGACACTGTCATTGACCAGCAGTGTGGGGTCATGTGGTTCTAGGCTTGTCCTTGCAGCTATGGGCAAAAGAGGATGAGAATTTTTCCCAAAAATATTCAATAGAAAAAATATGAGGTTATTATAATTGGTCTGGCATAAAGCAAGTGCCCATCCATGTGTCCAAAAGACAAAGGAATTATGGTTGGTTGTCCCCTTAAGGAGGGGTTTCTCTAACATACTAGAATAAAGGAGATAGGAAAGGTATTCACTGATCAAACAAATTAGCATAAGTCATAACATACCAGAAACTATAAATTTTATATTTTAATGTTAAAGGAGATATGAATATGAGAATAGTCAACATTAATTTCCACAGAACCATATAGTTCTGTATAATTATTACACATGACCCAAAATGTAGCTCTCAGCTTCCTAATAGTCAAATAAAAGGGAGAAATACAGACAACTACTAGATACAAAATGTAAGAACAAGCCATTCTTTCCAGAGAGCTTCAGTTTTTCTTCAACTTGATAATGAAGTGTAAGAATGTCTTAGATCTTTAAAAAAGGAGAGTAGTCTGCATAGTATCTTAGACCAGAGTCTTTACAGCACCACTACCCCTAAACAACCACTTGGATTTCCCTAACACATCTCTCAGTGTTGATTACTGGTATAATTTGAACTAACTGACAAAAGCAGCCCAATAAGGGGGGTATGGGGGGAGAATGTACCATGGTCCCAATTAAAATCACTCCTATGATCTGGCAAAATTAAAATTTAGAGCCATTGGAGTGACATATGAACTGAATATCCTTCAGAAAACCCCACATTTTTGGTAAAAGTCATATAATAGCAATGTTAAGATTTTATCTCTTGTCAGAATTCAAACAGCAGATAATGTTCAGTCACCAAAAGAGAACTGAACCATATCTCTGACCAATACTTGGAATGAAGGCAGGAAAAAAAAACAAAACACAGTGCTCTGCAGAACTCAGGGAGTTTGATCCGGGCAAATGTCTGAACAGCTACCTGAACTGCCCACAATATCTTCTTAAAAAAACAGTTCTCTGCCTCCTTCAGAAACAGAGAGATGAGTCATTGAAAAACATGTTTAATTTTATAAATTGTTGGCCATGAGGTTTGATAGCAGCACTTGAAGAAAAATACTTAATTGACCACATGTTCACCTGGACTCAGTAGTTTAGAGATTTTAAAGATTTAAAAGAACTGCAGTATTTAAAACATGACAGGAAAAGGCCTCTCTTAATGGACAATGAGTGATAATGTGTGTTATCACTGAACATAGGTAAAAATAGACAAGACAGAGCATGTAATAGACAAGTCACAAGGATAGAAAAGAAAGTAAAAGCCTTTATAGATTAAAAATTAAGAAGAAATTAGGAAAATGTAAATTTAAAGAGTTAAATCTGAATTTTAAAAAATAATCTAAATTTAAAGGAAACTATGAGAATTGATGACAGTATTTAAAAACTTCAACTTCATATACAAATTGGACTTTAAGAAACAGAATCAGAATATCTGAGTCATGATGAGGTAGTATTTTTATTCAATATGAAGAAATGAAGTGCACCCTAATAGGTGAAGATATCCAAAGATGGAATGGAATGCCCGAGGAGATAGTAAATTCCATGTCACCAGGGTTATTAAGGCAGAGATTTGTCAGAAATGACCTTTTAATTTCCTTCCAACACGGAGAGTTTTACGGCTTTAGGAATCCATTCATCTATTACTTTACAAATACCTATTAAATACCAGTTGTGCTCTTAGACATTTTTCTTCATGCTAAGACACAGCTTGGGATGAAACTGATAAAACCTCTCCATAAAGTTTAAACTGTAATAAGGAAATAGAAAACACTAAGTAAGCAAGTGAGTTTAACTATTACAAGTTCTGATGAGTACTATAAAGATAATAAGTAGAATGATGTCAAGTAACTGAGTTGGTGTGGGAAGTGGGTAAAAGTTACCATATGGGCTATTCTAGCTAAGTGATAAAACAAAGTGCATTTTATTGATTAAAAAGGTAATATTAAGCCAGGCTCTAAAGAAAGAAGGAACCAGTCAGATGATGTGCTGGGAAAGGAGACTTCCAGATAGACAGAGCATCTAGTATAAATATCCAAGGAATAAAAGGATACCAACATCATTAGGAGATAATGAGTAAAAGGTTATCAAGATTGGCACCCTTGAAGATCACTGTCAAGAAAGGAAACAGCATTTTTGAAGGCATCTATAATGAGAAATTATCAGATGCCAACCTCAGAGGTGAGATATTCTTTCCTGTCTAGCAATATCTTAAATTTTATATAATTGATGTTATGAAAAATTGATCCAATATGCTCTCCAGGAGTGGGCCTTGACTGCTTTGGTCAACTGCAATGCTCACAATGACTATAAAAACACAAGTCAGGTCAATTAAGGTTAACAATACTTAATAGCACTTTTGTCTGAATTGTTCTAAGAGTAGATTCTCTCAGGACTTAAAACAGAAAGTCATGTGGGTGCTGATACTCATTCAAAGATCACACAGAGAGGTTCTGCTTCAGACTGAATCAAGGCTATAGAGTTGAAACCAGGACATTTCCTCTTTCATTGGATCCAAAGTATTGCCTACAAGCACCCAACAACATATAAGTGGACTAAGAAGACTTGGTGTATATATACACAATAGAAAACTACACACCTTAAAAATAAAACAAAAACCCGGGGCCCTCCCTGGTAGTGCAGCAGGTTAAAGTGCAACACTGCAAGCTTGCCACAGCCACTTCAGTGCAAGTTCAATCCCTGGGCTCAGAGGTGACTGCATGGCACAGCAGACCTCTCCTGTCTTGCCCGCTGCTCCCCTCAGCAATCTACAGTGTCAGTCTGCCTGTTCTACTCTCTCTGTCTCTGGGGAATCCTCTTACTGCCCCTGCACCTCTGGCCTATACCCCAATTCTGTATGCATAAATAAATAAATCTTTAAAACAAAAAAAAAGATGAAATGTTGTCATTTGCAATAACATGGAGGAAACTGGAGGGGAGGATACAAATCAGGAGTCAGTTTCACTGCTATGTAGAAGACAGAGAAACAAAACAGAGCCAGACAAAACCAACCCAAAACAAACCCCAGAAATCTGACTGTGAAATTGATACTACCAGTGGGCATAGGGGAGAATGGAGAGCAGCAAAATGTGGGAGGGCCCCATGAACCAAGGTAGATCACTATGAGCACTTGGTGGTGGGTGTGGTGTGGAAATACACATCCAAGGAGGTGTGTATGCTAGGCTTATAAATCATATACAGTGTTATGTACCAGTGTTACAATGAATGAATGTTCAAGCTAAAGCTAGTAAATGGATTATGGTGTTATTCATAGAAACAAGGGAGTCTGGAGAAGAAACAGGTTTGGGGAGAATTTTAAACTACTTATGGAAGAGTTAAGTCTGAAATGTTTGTTATTCAGGCAGAATTGTCAGTTGAGCTACTGAACTTAAGGTTAGATTCAAAGCAAGTACTCAAAACTGGAGATGCAAATCTTGAAGTTACCAGCATACAGACAGTACTTGAAGATGTCAGACAACATAGGATCGGCAGAGCAAAGAAGTTCCTGCTATTAATCTAAGCCCTGAGATTTCCAAGGCAACACCTCAGCAGTTTGGGATGACGAATAGCAAACTCCAGGGCCTAAGATACAGCAGGAGTGAAGAGCACCACAGGGAAGGGTCAGCCTCTGATACAAGCGACAAGAGGCTCTTTCCTGGAAAATACTGCCATCCTTTCTGAGGTCATCCTCTGAAAATTATCAATAACTGCACAACACAAATAGTTAGACTCGCTTTTTCTATGGGGTGCAGTAAATTAAGAGGACTTCAGTGGTAAAGAATCTGAAATAAGTAATCTGGACTCTGAAAAGGAATGCTAATGAGAAAGTGGCTCAGTTCAACAGAAATAAGGGGAAAATAAAAAGTTCTAAGTATGGAATGTTCGCTAAAAATGAAATCATCTAGAGATACACCAAGTGATACAACACAGGTTTGATTCCAGATCTCTAATTCCACTTGCTTCCCATGAAGCGGCTTCAAAATAGAAATAGAGTAAAACTCTTTGAAATGAAACACAACAGAGGATTCTAACTTTACTTCTAGCCTCTTGACATGTAAGCATATTTTTTAAAGATTTATGCACCCATGCATAGTAGAACTGGGTACAGGCTAGAGGCACAGGGAGTGAGAGGATTTATCAGAGACAGAGTGGGGAACACAACCAGCAGACTGAAACAAACTGCTGAGAGGAGAAGCGGGTAAAATAGGAGCAGTCTGCCACGCCATGTGGGTCACCTCTGGGGCCAGGGATTGAACTCGTGCTGCGGTGGCTATAGACAGCTTCATAGTGCTGTACTTGCACTACCAGGCAGGGCCTAAACAAGTTAGCATTATAGTAGAAGATTCTGACTGTTCTAAAGAATAAATGTATTTTGATTTACTCTACTGTATATTTTAAAAGCCATAGTGACTAAGACAATTTTATAGAACCATGATTTTTTTCACAAGTGCCAGTGGGGCACTTTGGATCAAAGAATAAAAGCAACATAGTTGATATTTGTGGCATAACAATTAAGAGAAAAACAGGATTTGTGGCCAATTCAGGTGATTACAGATTGTACAACTGATGAGGAAATAAACACTCACACAGTCATATAGATATCTGAGATGGGTGTTCAAAGAATTACATTAGCCTGTGGAGGCTGAGTAAAATAATTCGTGCAGAATTGAATCTCACAATTCAATTAACTGTTCTACTTCAGTTATTCAATGAACTCTTCTACTTTAGCCATTTTACCCTCTTAAATCCTAAATGTATTTAAGCAATCTTATGTTCTCAGAGCTGTAAGAAAACATTCCTGAATGAGAACTATTATAGTTTACATCAACACGCAATCAGTCATTGTATTAGTCTTGCCAGGTTTGCCATAGGAAAATACCAGACTGGTAGGCTTACAGAACAGAAATGTATTTTCTGATAGTTGTAGAAGTTGAAAGTTCAAGGTGTTCATGGGTTGGATTTCTCCTAAGGCCTCTCTCCTTGGCTTTCAAATAGTCTCCGAATCTGTATGAATGTTAGGCCTGGTTCCTGGCAACTGAGACTTTAGTATCTATACCCTAGGCACACGGAACTGGGTGTGGACAATGGCTGAATATGAATCAGCAGTAATAGCACAAACAACTCCCAGAACTGTATTTCTCCAAAAAACAATTTCTTCACTCTCGTTGACAAGCATAAACCACCTCCTACACTGCTCTGGGGTACAACTTCTTAGACTCCCTCTTCTGAGTCCCTGAACCTCATGCAGAGCACAAATAAACTGTTTATCTTGATACCTAATGATCTCCCACTATGTTTCTTCTCTATGTGCCTATCTTATAGTGTCCTCACATGACCGCTTCCTGTGTGAGCACACTTGCCAAAAGTCTCCTTTTCTTACAAAGGCATCTGCCCTATTTCACTAGGTACCTATCTTTATGACAGAATTTAACCTAAATTGCCTCCTTGAAGGCTCCATCTCCAAAATATAGTCATATTGGGGATTAGGGTTTCAATCTAAGAATTTTGGGGTCACACAATTCACCAAGCCCAGTATTTCTCTTTTAAATTAACTTCACGAACTCATCTTCCCTACCACTGACTTACTTCTGGCCACCATTGTCTCTCACCCAGTATACCCCAAAGTTTGGAATCCATCTGTCTTCATTATATCTATCCTCATCTAAAACATGGAGTTCTAACTTAACTCTTCAACATGCAGCTTGAGCTCCTGGCACAATGGATACAGCCTTTCATGACCTAAGTCCTGTCATCCCATCTCACTTTCTGCCACTCCCTTTTTAACAATACATATCCCTCTGATAGCAGCTTACTCTAAATTGCACTCAGATCCCCCACCTGACCTTCTCCTTAGATTATTTTTCACATCTCTCAAGTACCTGGCCTTTGGTCAAAACCAGGCACCAATAGCATTAATTCAATAAAGTCTCATTTGCTCCTAAAAAGCCTTAACCCCTCCTTTCCCAGTACAATATCTTTAAATTAAACCAATTTCTAGTACTATACTTTCACAGTAAGACATGTTTCCCTTCTAAACTATAAACATCTCAAGAGCCTAGCAGCTGGGATTTATGTGTCTCTGCATCTTCGTGTCTCAATTAAATAGTTGAATTGGATTACTTAAAACATATAATTATATAGACAGAACATGTTGCACAAATTCATAAACTAGTGGCTGTTGTCCATAGTACTCAAAGAACACCAAATGCATCCATAATTGTTGGCTCTGCTCAGTCTCTGTATGAGATCATCTCCCTGCCTCACCAATGATTCCACAATGTTTACTGCAGGCTCAAGATCTTGAAGGTCAGACAATCAATTTTACTTAGATTCCTGGGGGGATAGCTTGAACTTTTTTCCAATGACAAAAGATCATCCTGAATACTGCAGTTTGGTCAGATCTAGAAATAGGTAAATGTACAAACACATTACACTACTCTAACACAAACCAGTCAACCAGTTGACTCATCAGAAAGGGTTGTATGATTTAGTCTATTAGTCTAGTCATCCCTCATCACCTGCTCCCTCATTCATCTCACTTATACTGAAAGGTGTCATTCCCCAGTCCAAGCCACACCCAATGCCTGCTTCTCCCCCTACACATTGTCATAAAACAAAGCGAACACTGACAAGTTTGAGCTAGGGGGTTTATATCCAGAGTTAAGCTATGAGAACTTTCACTTCTCGAGCTGCACTGCCCAATAATGTGGCCTGTACAAATTTATTTATATGTGGTGTATAAAATGCTTACCTAATTTCAAAGACTTGGTATACAGAAAGGAAAAATGCAAAATATCTTTTTTAATATTTCTATACTAATTCTATGTTTAAACTACTCTAGTTTGGATACAGCAAACTAAAATGCATTATGAGTACTGCTCCTTACTTTTTAGAATTTAGTACCTTGTATGTGTGTACATACTCATGTTTCTCACTATATTTGAACAGTGCTGGGGGAGAAGAAAGAGAAATTAGTGGCATTTCTAAACAGAGGGGATTTGACCAGGAGAAATGAATAATAACCCAAGTAAATGGGAAGAGATTCTTGTTTTGTTTTGTTTTTAAAGATTTAATTATTTATGCATACAGAGCTGGGTACAGGCCAGAGGCTCAGGGGTGGTGAGAGAGGAGACAGAGTGGGGAGCAAAATAGGCAGATCAATGAAGTACACAACTGAGGAAAGCAGCGGGCGGGTCAGGAGAGGTCTGCCCTACCCTGTGGGTCACCTGCAGGGCCAGGGATCTAACTTGTGCTGATGTGGCTTTAGCTTCCTAGTGCTGTGCTTTAACCTGCTGCGCCACTAGGGAAAGCCCCTGGAAGGGGTTCTTTTACTACAGCTTTCAGAGAGCACAGTAGAAGGATATCTGAGATAGACTGTTCATGCCATTATTCCCTATATATTTCAGTTTTTTGTTTGTTTTGTTTGTTTGTTTGTTTTAGGAATAAATAGCAGTATTCCTAACAAGCAGCATTGTGCAAAGGGTTGCCAAAGGTTAAAGTCAGTTTTTTCTTTTTTTTTAAATATATATTTTACAACACTTTTCATTTTGTGCATTTTTTCACCTCAGTAGTAATGCCAGTGGACTTCCCAAAAGCAGTTCTTCCATGTGCCAACACTATAGTCCCTGTGCGCTTATCCTGCCCCATTTCGGATCCTATTCCCTTCTCTGCCTCCCCCCGCCCCCATAGAAAGTCTCTGGTTAATCGTTGCTTGTTGACACACCAACACCAACTCAAGATGGATTAAAGAACTAGACATAGACCTGAAGACATAAAATATACAGAAGAAAATATTGGAGAAACACTATACACTATACACCTCAGTAACATCTTTAAAGATATATCACCCAGGGCAAAGATAGTGAAGGAAAGGATAAACAGCTAGGACTACATCAAATTAAAGAGCTTCTATACAGTGAAACAGACATTAATCAAAAGAAAATCACAGTTCAAATACAAATAAGTGAAAATTGTATATGTTCAACCTGAATAAGTAATTCTTTTGTAACAACATGGATGCAACCTGGGGTCAGAAAGCAAAATACAAGTACTTGATTATTTCACTCATATATAAATGATAAATAAACTAGTAAGACAACAAAATTAACCTAGACTTTGAAAGGTTACTAGTGGGGAAGGTGGAGAGGTGAAAGGAAAAGGTAGAGGGGTCAATTTGGTACTCTGACTGGTACCAGAGGTCAGTGGTGGTGTGATATGGCATATACACATACTGACATGTGAAATGATACTCCTGAAACTCACATGGAATTAAAAACATCATAAATGATTAAAATTTGATTCCAACAAAAAGTTGAATTAAAAGTTAATAAATTAAATGGCTTCAATATGTTAGCATGAGAAGACCTTATATCCTAAATATATTGCAATAATACATGCAGGGAAAAGATGACCATTCATTTATAGTAGAGTCAAAACAGAATATGAATTGGGTAACAAATCCTGTTTAGAAATAGTAATATATAAGTTTCCTTTGTTTCCATGAAAACACAATATTAGCACAGTTTCTTTTTCCTTGAAATAAAATATGCATTACACAAACCTTGCTAAAATATTCATAAATAAATTACTTTCCCTGAAAGCTCCATTTGTTTCCTTTAAACAAAAAGAATAAGGAGATTTCAAATGTTATGATTATGCACACACAGATATAAGTACCAGTTGTGGAATATCAGAAAAATACAAATTTTAATAGAATCGAGAGTCTAGTGTAGCTGGAAAAATTCTGTCCACTTTTAACTATTACCCAGGAACAAAAGGGCACACGATGAAATTAGATCGCAATACACACTGAAAAGTGATTTAAAATAAAAACTCCTATCCTTTCTGAATAATTAATTGAGAGGATACCATGTCAGATGATATTTACAAACAGCAAACATTTCAAACACACTCAGGCATTTGTGACAGAAGCTAAAGAAATACTAGCTGAGAAAAATGTCCTCAAAGTGCAAAATCAGTGCCTAACAGAGGACACTGGGTGTTTCCTACATGGAACAATACTGCACTTTTTGATACTTTAAATTACCCCCCGAGGCTTCCACCTGTCCTCAATTCCAAAGGGGCAGAGGTGGAAAGAGACTTACATATGTTTTCTCTGCATTCCCATTTGTATTCTGTGTGCTTCCACTTAACAAAATCTAAATGTGGTTTTATTCCGGTGGGAATAAGAAGGGGTTGTTCTTCTGGCTATACGAGGTAGGCTGGCAGGACAAAAGATGACAGAGAGACCACGAAAAATATGAGGATCTTCTGGGTTCTGGCTTGGGAAATCACCCAGTCCAGAGAGTTGACCTCAGCTGAATGCAAGATGCCCAGGTGCTGCTGCAATGCTAATCTAATCCTCACGATTCACTTAGTATTTACTATTACATCCACTTTATTTTGTGTATTTTATCTTGAAGTAATGTTGCTTTCACAATTCTGCATGTGATTCAGATATTCAAGTTCAAACATCACACCCATAATTCTCCACCATATTCCACTGGGGCTCCCCCTTGGCACACCACCGTTAGCCTCAATTCCTCAGCCATATTTCTAGGGTTTGTTTTGACTGAGTTTTGGTGAGAGATCAAACTAATGAGCTAATGAGAAGCTGCAAGTAAAATTCATACTCTAGCAGCCAGGCTCCAGAGTGGATGTTATAAATTATTGTCACATCACTTGTCAAAAAAGAAAAAAAAATTGAAGAGCAAGGCCATCAAGATATGAACTCAAAATTGAACCACCAATATATATATAATCCATTTTAAGACTGCCATTTCCAATGACCTAGAGACAATTTGCTTTTCCATGTCTCAGCAAGAAAGGTTGTTCCAGGAAGTAGGAAGACCAGGGTCCTGTACAATGCAATCCTCAAAAATGTGCAGAAACTCATGTCAAACATTCTCATTCATTCAACAAGTATCAAATACTTTCTGCACACAATGCTGATTGTAATATGCTTGTATAATTTTCCATTACAAAAAAATTGTATCTAATACTACACATTCTATTTATGTCAGGAGAAAAATGAAATAATATTTAGATTTAGATTCAATGAGTTGACAAGGACAAGCATTTTGTCAAAGGCAAATATTTTTAAAAGGCTAGGGCTTTTTAAATTTGATGTGTTTAACAGCCACCCCACTGAATTTACTGAAACCTAAATGATTTCAATGTCCTTGGGATGACCCAGTGAGCACTCTATTTTCCAAGATTTTAGTCTCTTCAAACCTAATCACCTTTACCTCTTTTCTATTTCCATGTCTTTCTCTCATCCTCACAAGGGAGCACCCACATGATCTTGAGGTAATCTTTAACCTCCTTTGTAGTACTCTGATCCCTGATCACAATTTGTCTCCTTCCAAGTCTCTCATGCCTCTACTCTACTTTACCTGCTCTTCAATCTATGGGTCCTGATCCTATCCTGTTTTCCCTTTATTTTCTGAGCATTTAGATTAAAAAGCACACAGAGTCCATCTCTCAGAATGCTCTCTCTCTAAGAGACACATCCCCAAACCCCCAAACCCAGGCAAGGCTCACCCTCCCTTTTCTATCTCTGCAAAGGCAATGGAGCACTGAACGAGAAAGATCTTTTTCCTCTGTTTTCCATTACATCCAAAATTTCCATAGTTCAAATTAATTATTTTTTTAAAGATTTATTTATTTGTGCATACAGAACTGGGGTACAGGCCAGAGGCTCAGGGGTGGTGAGAGGCTTCACCAGAGACAGAGTGGAAAACAGAACAGGCAGATTGACGAAGTACACTGCTGAGGGGAGCAGCGGGCGGGTCAGGAGAGGTCTGCCGCACCATGTGGTCACCTCTGGGGCAGGCAGGAATCAAACTCATGCGGAAGCAGCTTTAGATTCTCAGAGCTGTGCTTTAACCTGCTGCGCCACCAGGGAAGGCCAAATTAATTATTTTTTATTTAACTCTTTCTAGGAAGCTTCCCTCCCCAGATCGGGGTAACCTCATTCTCCTCAGTTCTCAGCAACTGCCTCACTTCCACTACACCCCTTTAAAAAGCAGCCAGTAGCAGTAAACTCCCTGTCTCCTGCCTTCTGTTCCAACTACAAATTTCCAGCTCTTTGAGATACCCATAATTTCCTGCTGCCCTACAGACTTTCAGGGGGAATAAATCCGGTTCTATACCAGACTGTACTCTCTCCCTAAGCTTATCCATCTATGTGTTATTCAAACCTGTCCTTTTTTGGCTTCTGAGTTGTTACTCAAACCTTGTCCTCATATAAAGACTAACTCAAAACCCTCCCTATGTAAGAAGTCACAAATTCTCCTCCCTATTTCCCAAGTCCCACTTGCTACCATCCATTACCATATTTTGTTTTACTCAAGCTCTTTGAAAAATCATTTTACACTTGCTCTCATCTTCTTAACCACGAAGTCTCCTCTCAGTCCTCTGGTTTCTGTCCCCAGTTCCCAGTCTTACTCTGAGCAGAGTACAATTCACTGCTAAATGCTACTACCACTGACAGCTTACAACAGTGTCATTTGAGCTCTCAGTTCGCTATTCTCTCCCCACCTTGAAGCTCTTATCTCTTACTTCAGAAACAACACTTTTCTGGTGCTTTTCCTGACCTATGAACTACTTCTCAGTTTCTTGGGCTACATTCTCCTCCTCCTCAAATTCCTTAATGCTGTGTTCTCTCCAAAGGTAAGTTCCTATATTTCCACCTTTTTAAATCGAATTCTTACTTGCCAACACCCAGAACCACATCTCCATGTCCAGGCCTTTAGAGACCCAGATAGCCATTTTACCCATCCCCCAGTAACTTCCAAATAGTCTTTGAAGTTCCCCTACTCTGACCAAATCGAAACAATGATCATCACCATTCCCATTCTCAAACTCCTCTTCCTAGAGACTCTTCTTGGCCAGTATCACCATCATTCATGAAGTCTTTTTGACAAAACTCGAATGCCATTTCTGCTGACTTTTCATTCATGTGTTCTATGATTCCAAGAATTTGCAGGAACTCAAATGCCATGGTAGGCAAAAACCTATATACACTTTCCTTGTTGCCTTAAGTTCATCTAATAGTTTCTGAAATAATACAATGGTCTTTCAGGTGGGTTTTGTGCCTCTAACCTCACACACAGACAACAATAGGCCCATTGCTTGCAATCCAGTCCTGTACAAGCGGTGCAATATAAAGCACTTTACGGCATGGTTGTTAACTTTCCCCACATACCCTCATCTCTTCACTCTTCTACATTTTATGCAATAATAACACAGAAGTCCTCCTAGATCCTAAACCGATTTCTTAAGGTATTTGATTTCCAAGTATATCGGTGCTGCTTGTAATACATTCTCAACTGCACCATGGATGTCTGATTTCTTTCTTGTTATTCTATAAAACCTGCTCACAAGGAGGAGGCTTCCCTGCAGGAAGCCTGTCTTCAGTTTCTTCCTTCTCCCTCCATTTAACTCAAGAAACTTGCGTATTTTTTATATTTTCCCTAATCACTTTGAAAGGAAGAGCTCCTTAAGGAAAAAATGAGGCTAATTTTATCTCTCTCCTTAGAACTCAGCGTAAAACTTGGCAGATAATAATCAGTCAATAAATATTTGATGGATTGAATTGAATCAGATTTCACAGTTTTCAGTTTTGTTTTGCAGAGATGGCTGCAAAGATAGATTTCCCTTGCTATGTCAAACCCTGGACCAGTCATCAGTTAACCCAGGCTCAATCTCACTATCCCCCAGAGTGAGAAAATATGCTCTGAGACACATGCATTTGTTTTTTATCATCGAAGATTTCCACAGATCTAAAACTGGAGGTTTGAAAATAATCTATCATGAGAGGTAGCAGTTCATTAAACAGCCTTTAAAAAAGACTAACATTTTACCCACAACAGGTCTCACTTCAATCAAACCTTTCAGCACAAGCCACAGAGCCATATGGGCTTATTACCCGGGCGATCTAATCCCATTTTCACAGCTCTTTTCATCTTGTCCAATAAATGGCAAGATAGAAAGAGCCATGAGCTTTGTCACACATGAACTCTTTAATGCTGCCCGGAGCCTACTTCTCAATCGTAGCAAAAGGGATTGATAAATCAATGGCTGCCTCCAGGGGCTGGTGCAGGACTTCGAGGGGGCCAAGTATTCTCTCTCAACTTCTAAGAGGAAAAGCATGGTGGCAGAAAGAGCATAAACTTAAGGAGACATCCTAGATCCATATCTTATTAATAGTATACTCAAAGAAAAATGACATTAATAGCTGAGCCTTAATTTGCCTCACTGGTAATATGAGGATACTATTGACCTCACTGAAATATTACTTAAAACCACAAAAAAATAAGATGAAATAACGTGTTGACATTTCTAACAGAACATCAAGTATGTACTAGACACCACGTAGGTGACATTTCCCTTCTTTTCCTTCAGTTCCATCTGTCCAAAGCCCTACTGATGATGAACGACTTGGGGGCAGACATATATACTCTCTTGATCACTTTTGTACCCCCAATGCAATGTAGAGGATCTAATACATAGAAAAGTGTTCAATAATGATTTATTCAATTAAACAAATACATGGAATTTGGTAGCACCTACTGCCACCACAACAAACTATGGAACTACAGGTTATTTGAGTCCTATTGGTCATACTGGCAAATATTCATTCCCTCTTTCTTTTACACACACACACACACACACACACACACACAGATGACTCAAACAAAACCCCAAACTGACCTTTTCATTGTTGAGAGCCTGTCTGTTGACCTCAGATAGGCTTAATGATGGGTCCATCTGGCTATACCAAAAATGACTTTCTAGCCCCTAGCAATTTTATGATTTATAAAATACCAGATAAAAGCACAATTATATTTTAAATGCCTAAGCTAGAATCCATTTTCAGCAAGAAGGTTAAGGGGAACATAAAAAGTCCCAAATGTCTATGTGCCATCTGCAACAACAGGAAGGAATCAGCTCATGAATTTCAGGGGGAAAAAATTAGAAAGATCATTCTAAGATGCTAAGAGGTGACATAAATGAAAATTAGAGAAAATAAATCTGAAATGAGACTGAACTCTTCTGTGGGAAAGACCAAGTAAATACAAAAAGAAGAAAGGAAGCTGTTGAGGCCAAATCACTGAAATCTCTCCATCTATAATTGGGTAAATACTCGGGAATAAACTGCTTAAAAATAGAACCCAAAGATGTGAAGTGCCATTACCTGAAATATTTCATTCTCGTGTTCAACCATAGAAGGGGAAAACATTCTTATCATGTCTTATTTACATGTTTTAATTAAAAAGGAACTCATTTGAAGGAATTCACCTTCACAACTGCAACCTGCACAGATAAAGGCTGAGACTGAGTTCCTAAGGCAAAGACATTGGTCACTTTACATGTAAGTGCCCAAGTGTGATCACAGCACATCAATGTTAATATTACTATAAGCACTTTCATGCTTTCCTCCCTCCAGACCTCAACATGTCAGGAATCTTTGACAAGAAAATACATGCAAAATTTTTTCAAAAACATACTTGAAATGCTGCCTCTCAGCCAAAAGTAAGGCCATCTTTGCTTTCTCCATGTTCAATATGCACTTTGCTTTGCAGAATAGAGTTGGGCTTTAATCAGTGTCAAGTGAAAACATACCACTTGCCAAATAGCTACACTGGGAAAAGCAGCAGAGAGGATGGGTGGTAATAAGTGAACTGGGATCAGGAAACAGATTAAAAGGATAAATTCTCTCCATCCCACTGATGCTACCATTGCTGGACAAAAAATGGTCGGTGTTAACAAAAAGGTATCCACCTGCTTCCCAGCCCCTAGCCCTATATCCTTTGCTGGAAAACTTACAACCATGTGCCAAGGAACAGCAGGGCATTAGAAATTGATTTCCTATGTACTTCAGGGTGGCCTAGGCACTCTGATCTCCCAGGTACACGAAAGCAAGCACTTCACCTTCGGGGAGCAGTGTCCACACCACACACCTACCTATGATGTCAATCCATGGACAGAATTATAGTTAATATCTGAAAAAGGCAACAGATTCTATGTATTTTCACAAAGACATCAGACCAACCAAATGGGTGGAGAAAGATGTTTGCAGAATGAGACTTATAGACGTAACCTATCCAGTAGAGTGTTCGAACTTAGAACAGGTGGTTGAAGATGTTAATTCCTTTTTTTTTTTTTTTTTGCCAAAACACTTTGTTATTAATAGTTGTTCCTATTTAACTGAGAGAGAAAGCATAACTCAGGAATCTTCATGAAGTTCATCAAGATTTCATCTCTGGCATATAAATTTTTTCAAGTGGAATAATTTGTACTGGTCACTGTGCTTAGGAATTTATTTTTGTGTATTGTTAATATAATAATTTATTTTTACATCATTGTGTGCCTTTTTATATCTCAGTTGTAATCCCTGTGGGCTTCCCATCACCAAGTCACCCGTGTGCCATCACCATATTCCAGTGCACTTTATACTCTCCCCTTTTTTTGATCCCATTCTCCACTCTACCCCCCATAAAATGTGTCTGGTATATAGTTGTTCATTAATACTTTTTTTCTCTCTGGTCCTTTATGCCACTGCTATGAATGAAACCATCTGGTGCTTTTCTTTTTCTTTCTAGTCCCATCCAGGTTGTTGCAAAAGGCTTGTGTTTATCTTTTTTTATGCTGAGTAATGCTCCCTTGTAATATTCCATTTAATACAGTCATCTACTTTTGGGCATTTGGGTTGATTCTATGTCTTTCCAACAATAAATAAAGCAGCAATTATGGGGGTACAGGTGTCTTTGAGAGTCAACAAAAATAAACAACCCCATAAAAAAATAGGCAGAAGAGCTAAAAACACACTTCTCCAAAGAGGAAATGCAGATGGTCAACAAGCATATGCAAAAAATGTTCAAATTCACTTGTAAAAGAGGAGATGCAAAATAAAACCCACAATGAGATACCACCTCACCCCAGTGAGAATGGCACATCTTAAAACAACTAGCAACAACAAATGTTGGTGAGGATGTGGAGAAAAAGGAACTCTTCTGCACTCCTTCTGGGAATGCAAACTAGTGCAATCACTCTCTTTCAAACCTTCATATCAACATAGGAGGCAAAGATCCTGTGGTGATATTCCAAACTTTGGATGTGGAAATCATGCTGAACAGGTAAAGTAAATTGAATGAAGTTCATTACATATTGTGAGTAGCTAAAATAATGTGTAAGATCTATTGGAAATTCACACAACACCTACACCATCATGCACAGAATGCACACACACAACCATATGCACCATGGCTACAGCATGTCTACATACAGCATACACACAGTTCACCCCATACACACACAGCACACTCCTCATATATCTTTGGCATGTATGTACTCACAGTATGCATGTATAGCGCTATACATGCATGTAGAGGCACATACCACACATACGTCATATGTTTGAATTTGCAATCAAAGTCCCTGGGATGCCTCCTCCATTCCACTTCCTGAGGAGCAAGTCTTTGTCATTCCATAAAGACCCTGGTTACTGAGTCAAAGACATACAGAAGTGCCTTAGGAAGCAGAAAACAAATAAAGCAGCAATGTGTGTCCATTAAGAACAGTGAAACAGAAACTGAGTGCATAGCCAGTTAACAAGGAACCCTAAGGAAAACATCTGAAGCCAGGTTTCATTTTGGAACAATTAAATTGGAAATCTGCAAATGGCAGGGTGGAATCCTAGGCATCCATATTTTTATAAGTCCCAACATACTCCAGACAATTAGAAAATGCAGCCTGTGAGCCTCCTTGGTGGCTCAAGGGGTTAAGTTTCAGCACTACCAAGTTACTGCCAGTCACTGCAACATGATGTCTATCCCTCGCCAAGAAGGTGACCCACATGGCACAGCAGACCTTTCCAATCTCATCCACTGCTTCGCTTCAGCAGTGTATTTCAGTCAATCTACTTGCTCTGCTCCTCACTGTGTCTTTGGTAAATCCTCTCACCACCACCCCCATACCTCTGGCCTGTACCCCAGTTCTTGTATGCATAAATAAAAATTTAAAAATTAATCACAATGATAATTATTTCCTGAAATTGTCTTATATGCGATTTACCTATGATGAGAGGGTTCTCATCGTCTGGAACATAAACTCTGCAAGTTTAAGAACTCTATACCTCTTGTGCGTGTCAATATTTGTAATGAGAGCACCTGACACATAGTGGGTTCTCAATAAGTGTTTAGATCTTTTAAAATAAATATTCTTTTATTTATATCTAGATTTAAAGGATAACTGAATAAATGAAGAGCAAACTGTTCATTTAGGACTTAGGAAATCCAAGACCAGAGTTACAAACCTACATGCTACAATGAGAAGGCGATGTATCAAATACTTTAAAAAAAAAAAAGTAGACTGAAAATTCCTTAGCAGCCAGCCACTAAAAGCAGGGTCAAACTCAGGTGCAGAACATGGGATGACAAAGTCATGCATGTAATCTCTGTATTGCAAGGCCTCCCTTCACAGTGCTACCTAAATCATCGAGTAAAACTGCCACTAAAGTCTCAGCATTTTCTCTGGTACAGTTACTGTCTACTGGGACTGGTGCTAGAAAAAGGGGATGGGATAAAACACTAACAAATCTAATAGATACCCCGTATCAAAGAGCCTTTATTTCTCCAAACACATAATTGATGTTCCGGGACCACACCGCGGCCTCTAAGCTAATGAAATGTCATGAATTGTGTTATCATACAAATTTTAGAAAAGGAAAACATTCATCCAAAAGTCAGAAACTCACAGGGCTTCTCTTCTGGTCATTTCTCTGCAGTAAGAAAATACCTCAAGTGAAATTCATTCCGGCCCCCAATCCAATTTACTGGCTCTTTGCAGATGAATCAGTGTGAAAGGTATGCAGGGGTTGTTTTCTCTAATTAACTTTCAGTGGGTGAAAAGAACACTAATAGCCCACAGGGAGAAGTTGAGCCCACACTGTTCATCAGCAGCTCAAGGAACTGACTGTAGTAAGACTCATAAACTCCTCTTAAGTGAAATCCACCCTGAGCAGAGTCAGTTTGACATTGGAAGTAAAACAGTCAGAGTTGGCTCCTTTGCTTCCATGGATCTATCACCTGAAAAATATACCATAGGCTTCATTTGTGAAAATCCCGCTAACCCGATTGCTGCAGCTGCTTCGGCTGGAAATGTCACTCCCTCTGCCCCAGTATTTCTAATCTCCCTTTCTTTCAGTAGTTATTAAAATCACACCACCTGTAATCCCAGTGCACTGTAAAGCCTTCTAGAAAATGGCTTTATTCATATGCACAACCACAACCAACTTTTGAATAACTCTTGATTCTACAAAGTGTTTGGCACTTGATCAAAGATGATCTGAATTTTTCTTCTGAGTGGTTTTTGAGTTTATATTGTTTTATAACAAAATTTTGAGATTCTTGGCAATACAGCCAGTGTTAAGCCTTTTCTGTATGCCTCAGTGTCATACACTTAAGATACCTGTCAAATGCCACCAGGAATGTGAACTTACTGGGCTTGCTCTGAGGAGGCCCAACAAGAATACATTTCGTTAGTAAAAATCTTAGTAGCATAAAAACTACTATTTGCACAGTTTATCTCTTCTTTAAGATACCCCTGCTAATGCCGAACTAATCCAAGGCAACTATCTTTCTAAGTGATCAGGGATGTTAAGGCTATCCAACATGAAGGATACCACCAAAGACTTGTCTACCTACAGTCATGGTGGTTTGGGCTCAGGGAATCTGGATGCAGCTCACAACAGAGAAGCAGAGGTAAGACGGTCCTGGATTCCCCTGTGCTGCTATTATTAGACCAGAATTTGCCTCAGTGTATTCCAAGGAATAGTCCATGAAATGTTCCAAGAAAACCATTTGAGGGAATGCTATCCATTACATCACCCACAGAGAAACTCAAATGCTCCTTCGTTAGTAAAGGCTCTGAGAAACCTTTCAGTAAATAAATCTGTTTAATTTTATTCAACTCAGCATTTCCTACATTCATTTAAGCATGGAAACCATTTTTACAAATAACAGCTATTAAAGTCCCATAGAACTACTGTTGCTCTGAAAGATGTTCTGAGTAAATTCCTTTGGTGCCACTCTTAAAAGCCTAATGCAGAGGTTCTCTCCATGCCATGAAGCAGAAAATAATTCTTTCCTAGATGACCAGAAGTTGATTTCCCCTCTCCCTACCATATGTTCTTTTACTTATGGCATGGACACTGGTGTGTCTCCATTTCTACTATCCTCATCATTCCAGACCTATCCTCACACCTCTGTGCCTGGCACTGTGTTAGCCTGAATATTCCCTGCTGCTGGCTTCACTTAGAGGGCAGCAGACAGAGGAAGGGGTAATTCTCCCCACTTCCTGCCCTGGCTTGGTGCTACTTCTTCATGCCTTAGAGAGACATGTGCCCTGGGCTACCCGGTCTGATCTCTGGCCTCTGGTCCCACTGTTCTTCCCTAGGCCAGCAAAGGTTCCCTGAGAGACTAGTAATGGATGCTTCACTTGCTTTTTTATACCCTTAGCCCCAGACATGAATCTGTAAGGAATCCCATCATTTGTCTCCTTATTTCAACCATTTGGGGATTATTTCCTTTGTTTTCATTTGTCAGACCCTGATTAATAGAACAGGGAAAGAATTGGTATTTGGTAGCACCCTTAATACATCAGGAACTACACAAGAGGATTTTGTATTTCTTATGTAATTTAATCCTTACAGCCTTTGATGATAGCCATTACCGTCCTATTTTATAAATAAATAGAATAAAACCAAGAGCTCTGAAATTGCTTGCTTTCGCTCACATAGTCTAAGAGAGGCAGAAGCAGATTCATTCTGAGGGAACTCAGTCTGTTAATAAATACTTTGTTGTAAACTTACTTTGTTTTAATCCCTGGGTTAAACCCTGGAGACAGAGTGAGGCAGAGACATGAAAAAGAGAAAAAGAGAGACAGACATCTCTGTTTGTACAGGGCTCCCCATGACCCCAAAGCAGAAGATTCCTGTTAAGTATGATTTAGAAAGTTACTTTTTCATTCTGTGAGAGCTACTACCATTAATTTATATGAAAAAAAAAGTGAGTATTTCCTTGTCGTCCTCATTGCGGATCTGTGTTTATTGAATGCACAACAAATGCTCATTTCTACTCAGAACATTTGATGAACTGAGAGAGTCACTGAAGACTGGGCTTGAGTAGAATGCTACTGTGAGTGGCAACTGCAGTAACAGAGCATCATACTCATAGTCCTTCTCAGTCTCTGCCCTTATCCTGGTCCTGACAGACTTCTTTGACCTGGTCAATATCTCTTACCGTGGAAAGTCCCACTGTGACTTCTGTATGGGAAACAGTGATTGCTATTTCAGTCTCCTTAAGGGGAAGCTGTCTACAAACACACAGTTCCTTGGAAAGAAACATAAACTAATTGTCAGCTTGGGGTTCCTTTTGCATTTCAGACTGGCTGACACCCCTAATGCATAATCATATAAGTCAAAGTCAGCTGTAAGATTTGCATAGATGTAGGCGCAAATTTGAATAAATTAAATCCCTAAGTCAGTTTACTGTGTAAGGTGAGTTATTTTTATTTTTCTCAAAATAAATTTAGGTGTGAAATAGATTCCCTTCCTTAATTTCAGAATGAATTACATAAAGAATAAAAGAGAAGGTTAAATACCCTATCATATCTTTACAGGGAGATGTAAAGATTGTTTTGATAGAGAATTCACCCTCACAAAACTTTATACCATATCCTTGGCTAATCTGTCCCCACCCTTTTCTTCTCATTCTCCATCAAATTCCCTTTTATTTCTATGAAACTGTAAACTTCCTATTACTTAGCCTTTAACTGAAGCCCTACCCTGATTGAATTATTTTCCTAAGTAAAAATCACTCTTAAGAGTAATTCCCTTGCAGCAATTTAGATAATTAAAATGTTGTCCTATGACACAAAATTTAGCATAAACTATATTTGAGCTCCAATAAATTAAGACAAAATGATTTTTGTCTCCTGGCTTAGTGGCTAAACACAGGCTCAAGAAAGTAACTGGTTATGACCTAAATATGGAGTTTGGTCAGGAAGTTCATATATACAGCTCTCCATAATCCTTTCTTCTAACCTCCTCTTCTGCCTGTATCTCATTCACACTGTTTATTTGTTGTTGTTTTGAGGACATTCGTTCCTTGGCAGTGTGTTCTTTTTTTAATTGAAGCATCATTGTTTTACATTCTTACTAGTGCTTAAGAGAATAGGATTTCCTACCTCAAGTGCAAGAACAATCCCAGTGCACTCCCACTACTGAATCCCCAAAATCTTCCACCAAAGTCCATAGTGCTTCCTTTCTACCCCTTGGTCTCACTCCTCCCCCTCTAGATGCCCAGAAGGATGGTCAGCTTTCAAAGGTTGGTTTTAAAGTGTGTTTTCATCTGACCTTTTGTTTCATTTCTCTATATCCCACTTATAAATGACACCATTTGGTATTTGTCTTTCTCCTTCTGGCTCGTTTTGCTTTGCATAATCCCTTCCAGCTCCTTCCATGTTGTTGCAAATATCTCTCTTGATTTCTGAGTAGTGTTCCAATGTCAATGTACTTATGTATAACCCCGGACCCAGCTGGAATCAAATTCAGCTGCCAGATGACTGGGACAAAAACTTTGCTTCTTTTCCACAGGATCAATGTATCGGTGAGGATTAGCCTCAGCAACAAGGAACAGCGACTTGAACACTGGTGTTTAAATACGAACTTTACTCTTTCTCATATAAATGACTGAGAAGGCAGGCAATCCATCCGTGGCCAAAGAATCCACACCCCTTCACTGTATCCATTGCAGGTGTGAAAAAGGCAAGAGATAAATGCTGAAGAAGTGAAGCCAGGTTGAACTTCCAGAAATACCTACTGAGAGGATACTGCCTCTTCCAGAATCAGAAAGCTTCCACCAGCCAGGAAGCACCCCACCCACCTGATAGGTCTGTTGTTAAATCAGAGAGGCTTCCGAAAAAGCAGGAAGCTCACACCAGCCTCTGTCATGATTTAAAACAGCAAAATGAAAACGTTGACCACTTCTCTTCTTCCCATCAACTCAAGAGTTCTTGATCAAACCCTTGAAGAATTCATCAATTTGTCTGATCCTAAGTCATGCTTGCTCATACCACAGACCCTAAGAAAGAAACTTGAGAACTGTCGAATCTCTGTTCTCATCCTCTATGGAACAGGAAGGTGAGCCTGTGAGGAGACAAGCTACTGACGACCATCCAGGAGAATGTAAATGTCTGTTCATTACCACTCAATGCTTTTTTTTTTAATCTTGAGAGGAATGGAAAGGTTCATCCAGTAGGATGTTCTACTGACCAGCGGATAACCTCACTGGTAGTATTTGCTAGGATTAGAAAAGAGGACAGGACTGGAATCTGGTTTTAAAGCATTGACCTTTGAGTCATGGCTCTAGTCCAGAGTGACTAGAGAGGTGTAGAAAGAAAAAGGCAAGAAGGACAGTGAAATGGTGTCCTCCCCACTGTTTCTGTGTCGCTAGCTACTTGCAAATTGTCCTCTGCTCTCAGCTACTGTTCTGCTGCCTTAATAGCCTCCCTTATCATTCCCTTTAGACTTATAAGACTCAAATACTACCGTCCATTTATCTTCACAGATTTCTTATTCAAAATTCACTGAAGCATAATTTATCCTTACCACATCTCCATGTGGTAGGGAGGGATAAGTTTTTATTATGTCGGGCACAGAGAGGTTAACTTCCTCATCCAAGGTCACACAATGAGGCAGAAAGATAAACCACCACCAGGAGATGCCAAGTTAAAGGTATGTGAGCCCCCTAGAAACTCTCCTGCTCGAAACACTTTGAGAGAACTCACC
This sequence comes from Condylura cristata, assembly GCF_000260355.1. Taxonomy (NCBI): domain Eukaryota; kingdom Metazoa; phylum Chordata; class Mammalia; order Eulipotyphla; family Talpidae; genus Condylura; species Condylura cristata. Next base: position 24,774,873 of record NW_004567116.1, read on the forward strand.
AAACTGGGGGGACGGGGGGGTGAGGGGAGCAGCAGCTCCAGGTGTGTTTTGAATGAAGAATTAACTGGATATCAAGGGCTAAAGTTTTGCAGTGAGATTCTTATTTTTTAAGCATTTTATTTCTTTTGAGTTTTGAGATCTCAAATTGATCAGTTATGAGATCAGTTAATTCAATCAGACAAAGTTTTTTTGTTTTTTTTTCCCTGCAAATGCCTCATAGGTATGAGCATGGACATGTGTGTGGGCACAAGATGGAAGAAAATCGAGTCTTCAATTTCTGAAGCTCACAAACTGACCACTTTTCATCTGTGAAAATTAAATCTTTCAGAGCTCTTGGTTTCTTGCTCTCTTTGAACATAGGTAGACTACTTTGCAGGGTCTATCAAAATATTCATATATCCTGCCCAGTGTCAAAAACAGAATATTCAAATATGTAATGTGAGAAAAAGCTCTATCACAGTCCAATGATCTGGGTTCAAATCACCATCCTGTGATAATTCCCTAAGTAAATTTACAGCAAATGAATTTCTTGAGGCTTTAGTTTTTATCCATTAAAATGAATAAAGAGGCCCTCCCTAGTGGCGCAGTAGGTTAAAGCGCAGCACTAAGAAACTTAAGTCACTTCCGCATGAGTTCGATCTCCGCCTGCCCCAGAGGAGATCCACATGGCATGGCAGACCTCTCCTGACCCGCTCGCTGCTCCCCTCAGCAGTGTACTTTGATCATCTGCCTGTTCTGTTCCCTGCTCTGTCTCTGGTGAATCCTCTCACCCTCCACATCTCTGGCCTGTACCCCAGTTCTATATGAATAAATACAATCTTTTAAAAAAATGAATAAAGATACCCACCAATCTGCCTTCTAATTTGAAAGGTTCTAATTCAAGGTTTTCACTGAACATATTTCAGTGAACATATTATCACTCTGAATCTAAACAATTTAAAGTCTCATTTCAATTTTTTACAATAACTACCTAATTAGGATATAATGAGATCACTTCTGCCATGTGAGAGTTTTATGAGCTGAAGCAAATACTTAAGGGTTAATTAGCTACATATTTCCAGCCTTTGGCTAAATCCTGGTACAAGGCTATTGGTGGACAAAAGACAACCATCACCATACCCTTGCATGCTTCTGTGTATTGACATGATTTTAAAAGCAGTTATTAAGCTACAATGTGTGCAATACCAAAGGCCTTCCATATGAGATCATATGAAAACCTGACAGCCATGTTCCCATATCACAGTAGCTGTCACATAAACATAGGCACAGTCTAACCTGTCATCAATACCATATTTAATCCCGTCAGTAGATCTTAAGCTTGTAAAACAAGTGATCCTGTCTGTTTTAGGAGGTTTTATAGTTCTCTCCCTATTATCCATTTCTTTCCCTCTGTCAGTCTCCTGAAATTCAATAGGCTACAATGTCAACATGCAATGCTATGTCAAAGCAGCCCTCAAAACTTGAGGTCTGAACTTAAGCACTTGAGTCAGTAACTCATACTTGTCTTTCTTGAGTTAGGTCTCCACTACCTGCAAGTGAATGTTTCTTTAGCATCTACCAGAGTACCCAGTACATCAACTGTTTAAGGGTCATATTTCTTGATCACCTATAATGCAAACAACTATTTATTAAGTGCCTACTATCTACCTCGCATGAAACTAGGTGTTGGGATATGAACTGAAGAAAACTGCCCTCCTTCCATGCTACAGGAAGAACCAGATCATAAATAAGATTAAGTAAAATAGATAGCATGGTGGATGGTGATACATTCTAAGGTTGAAAATGGCAACAGGGAGGGGAGGAAGGATGTGGGGACAAATTTTAGACATGAAAGCATCACTAAGATGGAGACCCCTGTTAGTGGAAGTAAGGGATGGAGCCTGGAAGACATCAAAGAGCAATATTCCAGATAAAGGAACTGCAGGTGCATAGCCTGGAGTCAGGATGGTGCTGAACGGCTGGTCCTCCTGAGTCACAAAACTAAGACTAAGAGAGCACATGGAAAAGTAACAAATCAGTGCTTTATAATAAAGGTACATCCTCCTATGAGTAGATAGCAATTCAGAGTAAAGGTAGTGTGGAGTGGTTCGGTCCTGACACTCTGCATGCCTTCCACCCATCACCCAGCGGATGCCACTCATGGAGATACTGGAAAAAGCACAAGTCTTCAGTATGTTCCACTTCCTTTACTCTTCCAAAACTATGTTGGTGAGGATATTACCTCACAAAATGCAATAGCACTAGTTAACTTTATTGAAAGGGTCAAGTATTTCCTGAGCTCCAATGATCTGTGACATTAGTCACCCAAGCAGCTTGACACAGACCACACAAAGAGAACTTCAAGCACAGATGTTATAGAGGAAGATTCTGTTCCTCCACTGGCAAGCTTTCAAACAGAAACGACTGCACTTTCCTAATTACTATTCAGAACCTTGACTTTATTGTTGTTTGAGTATGATTGTAAAAGTTGCTAAGCACTCATCAATAAACCACACCTACTCACAGCTGGATCTGCAATTGCATATACTGACATCTCAAGCCCAGCATGTCCCAAGAAGCATTCATGCCTCATTTTATTTTAAATAATTTCCTGGCAAAGTAGGGGGCAAATTTTTGTTTTCAAGAGAAAATTTCACAACAGGCTCTATATCCGAAACAACATTTCAGTCAAAACAAACCATATATTCGCTTTTCATTTTCTTGCTGATGTCTCTGAGTGATAGATGGTCTGCCTCTGCTTTGCCCTGGCAGAGAAAACATAATCTCTTTACAAATGCACAGGCTCCAGCCATGGAAATGAACATGAGGTAATAAATATATCATTATGAGAGCCATCATGTCGAGTAGGTGGGTAATGACAGCACTTCGCATTTAGAAGCTTTTCGGTGATTTATAAAACATTAACTTAGTACTACCCCTAATGCCCAGGGGAGGAAAAGGGCGCTTTTATACCAGTTTTGCAGATGGGGAGACTGAGAGAGCAATTATGAGATTTCCCCAAGAGCACTGAAGGAATAAGAATTAAATGTCATTCATGCAGCGCTTTCAGTCCCAGATTTAGTTGCTACACAATACCATTGGGTTCTCCCCCATTTGGGGAGAGCAAAATACCTTCTTGAAACAAAGTGCTGAGAACGTGAGAGGAAAAAAGTGTATATTACATCTCAAAGCTCCCTCCAGGGGAAACAAACCTTACATCTCTATTTACATAAAAGGGAAATGGTTTTCACAGTGTCTGAAGAGAAGAAAAAACGTATGTTGCAGAACACAGAAAAGGAAAGCTGGGATCAGTATGTTGCCAGCCATGGCTTACTCCGAAGGCTTTCACCTCAGAACCCTTTTCCCATGCATGCCCTCAATCTTTTCTTCTTGGAATAAACAGGTGCCATCTTCATTCCCCAAACCAGTGTCCATCAATACCCAGCTTGCCCACAAAGAGGCCTTCCTCTTCTGCATCTGTAAGCTACTTCTCCCAAGGGGGTCTTCAGATATTCTTCTACATTTTTTGTCTGTTTACTTGTCATTTGCTAGTTTCTTTAAGATAACATTGTTTACATCACTATATATGAATAGGTTCACACCTCCTCAAAGTTGGCTGAGGTAGACAAAAATCTATATTCATTGACCTCGCTGTCCTCTTCAAGTTTTTCTCCAAAAAACTTTTGGCCCCTTGGCTGCCAAGCTTCCCCAAATTCTAACCAAATTGTCCAAATTTCTGGCAAAATATATCACTATATTATATGATATATATTAATTATTTTCTAGGTGTTCACCCTCCTGCCTCTGTCTACCAATCCCCAAAGACTATGGGCCACCAGATCTTTCTTCCTTTTGCTTCCATTTCATAATCTCTTAATTACATTGCAATTCTCACTGCCCCTTCTCCCTCCACCCAAGGTTGCCATATGGTGTTCCCTTCCAAAACACAGTCTCTAAGCTCCTTCCTCTATGTACTTTCTCAGAAAAGAATTCACACACCTGCATCATTTTGACACACCTCTCCATCTCAAATATCTTACTTTTGTATGTAAGGGTATGTCTATCCAAAAATAAGGTAAGTTCACCATATAAGAGGAATCCCCATTCCTCTTCCTTCGTAAGAGTAGGAGACACCAATCAAATTGAAAACAGTAATTTTAGTTGAAGTAGACTTATGGAAAGATGTCAGTTAACTTGCCTTCTCTTTGCTTCTGTTACTTGTGAACAGTGAATATCTTGGTCCATAAAGGAGAATGAATGATACAATTTGAAACTGACTAATGAATAAATGTCTCCACTTTATGTGGGATTAAAATTGTAGACCAGTTTTGCATAGTAGCTTCGTGTTAGAAATGTACATTAAGCCAAAAGATAATGATGATAATGATGATGATTAGCTGTTGTCATCATTAAATTTGAAACTACATGTCACTCTCAAATCCTCTGGTTAAACATTATCTAATACCATTATACTTTATTAAAATTCACTGACTAAATATGACTAAATAAATATCCTAGTATCATTACAAATGTGACCCATACTGTTCTATTCCAAATTGACTGATTTATTTCCAGTAATGCTATTTCCATGCATGGAAATCCATCTTCCTACTCTCACAAACTACAAACATTGGGAAAATGTTTTCTATATTTTTCTCTATTCTACCCAATCTGCCACCAACCCACCAGCTTTACCCAAACTTTGATGAGCAAGGTTCCTGTACAACCCAAACATCATTCTGACCATTCAGTCCTTCTTCCAAAGTATACTATTGCCTGATGAGTCATTTAAATACCTAGTTAAGGTGATATAATGACACTTTATTACCTATTCATGTCTAACCTATTCTGGAAGCCTTATATGTACTCCACATTCTTGCTCCTCAAAACTTTCCAGATAGTCTTCATAACTTGTTTGAAACCATAGGATCCTCTTCCTCCTTTTGTCCTTAAATATTGTATTACATTTTGAGCATAGTTGTATATTTAATCCCATGGATGAAACAACAATTATCTCCAAATGCCAATATTAAGTTACCTACAGGCAGGGGTGTTTCCCATGCTATCTCTCTGACTTGTCTAGACCTCAGAATCCCTTCACCTTCCCTAACAATGTGCTATGAATATAAGAAATGCTATATAAGTACACTTATTCTGACCAACAGAGTACAACCACAATGTTGACTTCCCATCACTGCTATAGTTGATAGACGATCAAAGGTTTTCCATAACACTTATAAATGCCTTCCATAGATCCACATGGCCTTCCATGATCTTATCTCTCTTTACTGATCGAACATTACTAACTTCCTCTCTCAAGCTAAGCAGGACAGCCCTCACTCTTTTGTTCAGACACACCAAGCCCAAAAATCCTGTTTGAGGAATTTAGCCCTCAGTATTCCCTCTGACAAGAATTTTGCTTGACTTACACTGTCCCCTAATTCAGTTATTGAGTCAAACAGACCAGTGATAATGCGATATTCCCCTATTCCCCTACAATCCTTTCTAAAACAGCTCTCTCAGTCACACCAATCTTTTCCAAAATCCTTGTAGTTAAGTTCTTGCAAACTGTCACTTTAAGTGAAATGATGTATAACAAAACTATATCCTCAAATACCAAAATTTAGGTTAGCATGCATGAGACTGGCTTCTTTCTCACCAATGTTATAATGAAATGTTATTTAAGGAAATGGTGGCATTTGACACCCTAACATATATCACTCTTTCCCCAAAGAACTTATAATTGAAATAAGTTGTTTTGTTTTCCTTTTTTTATTGACAGTTTTTTTTTTATTAAAAAGTTTATTTTTACATCATTTTGCACATTCTTTTTTTTTCATCTCAATTGTAATCCCCACGGGTTTCACATCACCAAATCACCCCTGTGCCACCACCATAGTCCCGTGCATTTCCCTCCCTTCCCATTCTTTTAAAAAAAATATTTATTTTAT
>NW_004567116.1:24785528-24835723 GCF_000260355.1 Condylura cristata
TCCCCCTGTGGACTTGCTTGAATATTTGTTTGTCTTCTTTTCCCTGTTGTGTATTTTCTGATACTTTCTATTCGCTGAGATACGGTGTTGCTGTTATGTTTTCCTTTTTTAATAAATGTTTCCTTGTTCAGAATATAAGTTCCTTGATTTGGTCTGTCTTATATCCTGCAATACATCTAACACCAAAAACATAATCCAGTACACAGCTGTTACTCAAATATTTGCTAAATTAATAATTGATACAAACATCACCGAGATCTATTTTTCAACTCCTTAAATCTATCAAGCTGATAATAAAGCTCTAAATGTCTTGTTCAAGGTCATATAGATAAGTGACAACCCACATTCTAGCCACAGCAGCAGAGTAGGGGTTCAGTTGTTAGAAACTGGTAACAATTTATAAGGATTCAGGCATGAAAATGGAACACTGAGCTCAGTTAACCAAAAACTGGTATTTTCAAAAGTTAAAAGCTGTGTCTCAAATATTTTACTTCAAGCCCACACAACCAAAGTAAAGTAGATAGAGTAACTGAGGGTAAAAGAAAGTAAATTATTTATTGAAGAACCGCAACAGAACAGGTCTTATATAATATGTACTTACATATTTTATTTGTTGATTACTATGCATTATGTTTCTACTAAAGATTTCACATTCAGTAATTGACTTAACTCTCACACCATTTCTCATAACAGGTACTTCTAACTTCATGGTTTGTATTTGCAAATATGGACCTTGATGGGGAAAGATGATCAGCTGCAGCTCACATCAGTTGTGGAGCTATGATGCAAATTAATGTGTTTTGGTTCCAAGCCTGGAGCCATCTCCACCATGTGCCCTACACTTAGATGGTAAATCAACAAATGCTTCTGCAATTGCTTTCATCCCTTTTTGAATATCTCGGCTGCACCAGATATTAGTTTGATCCTTTACTAGTTAACACATATAGGACCTGTCTACCCATTTCTAATAAGTATAATTACCATCATACTTATGAAAACTTATTTTCTTTCCTTCACACTATTCAGGCGATCTACAAAGAGATTACTTTTATAAAAGCTACAAATAGTTTACTCATCTGATTAATATACTGCTAGTGTTATCAAAGTGCTTGTTGAATTTTATTGGCAACAATAAAGGTGACAGTGGGCTCCCCCCTCTTTAAGAGGTACTGTGATGACTTGTTAAATAAGTGGGAAACAAAATAATTTAAATAGGTATATTAATGACAAGAACAGCTAATGTGTTGAGCACATGTCATGTACTATACGATAGGTAGAGTGTTTGCATTCAATGTTATTTTTTTACTTCTCAACACCACCCTGTAAAACTAAAATTTTACATATTATATATGAAGATGAGAAATCAAACTTTCGGGAAATTAAGATATTTATATGGGTTCATTCAGGAAGTAAACCTAGTTCTGGTACTTCAAATCACTAAAACTTCATACATCCCATAATCATGTAATTGGACTTTGTCCAATAACTGGTTATTGTAATTTTCTTCTATTAATAGAATATAACTTTCATCAGTTGAATGTATAGAATTGAAGAAAATTATGTAAGTGAAATAAGTCAAAAGGATAAAGATATATGCCAATTGATTTCATTCATACAGAGAAACAAAACAAAGGAACTGGCAAAACAATCTCTTGAAATATGATTACAGAATTAAGTCTGCCTAACGGGGAGAGGGATGAGGGTAGGAACAAGGAACAAAGGTGTCCCAGTGCCCAAGAGGAAAGGACCATGGATGCTTTGATGGTGGGTAAGGTGTGGGGACATACACCTGAGGAGGTAGGAATTGATTCCACTAAGTAATGGACAGTGTTATGAACCAATCTTAGGCCAATAAAAGTAAGAGTTATTGATTGAATGCAACTATTTTAGGTGAGGCGAACTAAATAGTAGATATTAAAACACAGTAAATGATTGATTGAGACAAGGAAGGGGCAACACTCATATCTTGGATTGTAAAATGCCCCCTATTTTGTTGGCAGTGTTTCCATATCTCTGTGGCAAGAAAGAAACTCAAATCCCTGGGAGACAATCTCAGGGTCACAGCAGCCCTCAGAGTAGGCCAGAGCTCATAGATCCCGGCCCATGATTGCAAACTAGATGCAATCAGTAGCCTAGGTGTTTGAGTGGCAGATCTTGTTGCAAGATTACTACTGATGCAGTAAATTATTTTTGTAGACTGACATATTTATTACTATTTCATAAAACAAAACAACCTCCCAAAGTCTTTGTTTTCTAGTAGCTCTGAGCCTCATATCACATTCACAGATGAGATTTTCTTAGAGGCACTAGAAGGGCTATCCTCTTGACTGTGTATTCCAATTTTTATAAGATGAGAACTTAATACAGACATACTTGCTATGGTTGACTTATCTTGCTCCTCTTAGGAAGCTCATTCTTCCACAGTATTTTAATCGATAATCAACTCACCAGGGCATACTCATATGGTGAGACATACTCAATGTTTTTACCAGGAGCTGCTTACTCTGAACAGGCTGGAACCTGAAAGAGGTACATTGGTCAAAATCAAACCCATGTCACAGATGCCACAGATCTGAAGTTCAAGAACTCAAGAGTCTTTACTGAGTATTCATCACTTCATCTTTTGCTTCCATTTCATTGTGTACGTTCAAATATTAGAATTTTATTATTTGGTCCAACTGCCCCTTTCCAATCACCTATGCTTGGGATTTTTTACCAGTAGTGACGTCCATCTTGATCATATCCACTGAGTTAAGAGAAGCATTGGTTAAATGCTCTGCCCCCAGATAGTAATATTTCCCAGCGCATCAGATACTTATATGACTTGGATTCAACACAATAGAGAAAAGACTTCAGCCTTAAAATGCAGTACATCAAAAGTGGGCTGAATCTCATATACTATGAGAAGATCTGCTTCCTGTTGGAAGGGGCCTAACAGTGTACTGACCACCATGAAATGTTGCAGAATATAAATCTCAAGGATGGCATAGCTGAGAAACTGGAAGGTGCCAAGAAAGGTGAGTTTGCACTGAAACCTAATGGGGACGGTGCTGCCATTTCTCAGGGTTCCAGATATGAACACACAGATGTAGTGACATACAAGAGTATGACCCTTGGGAGACGGGGCTCCATTCTTCAACCTTCTCCTTAGATCAGATCACATCAACTTTTAGAAATTCATGGAAAAAAAAAAAAAAAGAAAGAAAGAAAAGCTAAGAGGAGACTCAGGTTGAACTGTCCTAAAAGCAAGATAACCTCAAGAGACAGCTGGCAGCCAGGCCCATGAGTCAGCAGCAGAGAAGGACATGGCAGGGCGTACCAGTGAGCAGTGCCCTCAAATGAAACACAAAACTGTGCAAAAAGGCTGCCGATACCACAGAACAGATGCCCTAACTGAACACCAAGGAAGCTGGCATCTCTAAAAATGTCTTGAATAAGAGCACAGGGATGCTCTTCCATCACTTTATCCCCAACACTTAAAGGTGATCCTCAACACAGGTAACACTAAATATTTGCTATTGAAGCAGGTGATAACTAAAATTTTCAAAACCATGTGCGTGGAAACAAAGAAGCACAGCAACTTTTGGTAAGTGACTCCCTCCCTCGCCAGAGCTCTCCTGGCCAGTGAAGTGGGAACATGGTCTCCTGTGGACACAGGTGCTGGGACTTTCTCTCTCCACGTTTTGACTCTTGACCACCCTTCCCCAGTCTCTCTGCACTGTCCCAATAGCAATAAATACCTGTTTCACAGCTCCTAACTACTAATACAAAGTAACTTTCATAGTTCTTCTCAGCCTAAATTACTGCTTTTGCTGTGGCCATCTTAGTCATTTACAAGCATAGACTTTTCAGAGATGTTAAAACAGAACCAAACAAAGGAGGAAAATTTGATAAAGCATTTTTCTAAAGTCAAAATGTAGTAATAATCAAAGCTGAGATTTGAATGCAGAGCTTCTGATATTTAGTGTCTACTCTTTTCACAATCCCCCAAAAGTTCTTCTCATCCCTCCTGTACCCCAATACAGGCCAGCCCAAGAGGAACATGATACCACATGCATCTGTGTTGGCACCTAGGCTCTCTGGGTGCCAGTTTAAACAAAGAACAGGGAGAGCGCTGTGGGCTGGGGGATGACATTCGCCAACAAGTGTTCACAAGCAACTACAAAACTCAGCATGAAAAGGACTTCAAAGGGCAACCCAGCTGTCCATCCTGAACCTGTGCCCCCAGTTCTCCTTCAGAGAAATCTCCTGATGCGCAAAGAAAGGCTCTTTGATCACTTGTATGATAATTCCAAGTCACAAGTCAATAGCAGTTAATAAAACATCATCATGGTCTGAGTCAATATGTAAAAGTTACATGAAATATTCAGTGAAACAAACATGACCAAAGAAAGGGTATGTCAAAATGATGTTTCATACGTTCTTTAGAAACATCAGTTAAAAAGGTTTAAATATAAAACAAAAAGGAAATTTTAAAAAGAAAATGTCTACAGAACAAACAAAATTGCAAGCAACTGCAATGCTCCAAATGATTATAGATGAGCATTTAAGCAAAGAACAAAGTGCCTCTCTGTGGCACTCACTATGGATAAAGAGATAAAAGGCCATGGCTCTTGACTTCAAAGAGGTAAGAGCTTAATGGGAACTCAGAGAGTCAATTTATAATCTGATATTCTCCCGTTAGAGATGATGAATCCGAGACCCTAAGAGGTGAAATAATTTCCCCATGGCATGTACCGTGTTAGCCTGTATTAAAATAAATCTTTCTAGGGACCAATACCAAATAGTTCCCTCTCTGCCCCATTCCCTCTAGCAAACTAATTACCAGCATTCATTGTTGACCCAAATTATCTGCTAATCATCTGGATAATAACATTGTTTCTAAATACAAATCAGTCAAACAATTATATTTATGACCTCTAGAAACCAGTTTCTAAATATATAATATATATTATACATATATATGTGTATATATTATATATTATATCTACATAATACCTATGTATGTACATATATGTGTGCATACATTATACATATATGTATATATGTGTGCATATGTATATAGTATATACATACATGTGTATCCATGCACATATGTTGTACATATATTACACGTGTGTTATGCATGTGTGTTATATATACACACACGTGTGTGTGATGTATGTAAAACGTGGCATATGTCATTACTCTCATCAAACTCATTTACAAGGTGGACAAGGGGTCACAATCCTTAGCTAAGCATATATATTTTAGTTTGCAGGAGAAAAACATCCGCACTTGAGACATCCCGCCGTCATCCTCCTCTGCCAGCAGGCACCGCATTCCTGAGGCTCAGTGTGGTTCTGTAGCCCATGGCCACTTGGGTCTCAAGACAATTACCTGATGTCATTAAATGTTCTCAGATAATCTTTCCTTCCGAGAAGCAGCACAGCCCACCAACGCCCACTAGTTTTACCCTGCACCTACTGCTGAGCAGCACACTTAGGGTCCTTGACAACACAACCTTAGCTCTGTGTATTTCCTGCAAACAGTCCTCACCTTTATTCCAACTACAAGAACAAAGCCAATTGATCGCAAAGCCCCGAAGAACATACTGCCAAGCAAGAAATACAAAATACTGACCTTTGTGCAAAAGTCTGCATGTGTTTGGGGACCAGCTGCATAATGCATTTGTCCTCTGCATTAAAAAGTCGGGGCTCTAACAATCTTTTTTTCCCTGAATTATTTATCAGCAGCAGGGAAAAATAGAAAAACCCACAGATGTAAAAAATAAAGGAAAAGGCCAGGTTCTTTCAGCTTCCTCAATGCTTAGAGATACTTTCTGGCCCCGAGACTCAAGTTGCCACATTTACCCTGCAGAATTCAATGTGGAGGTCTTGTTAGCAATAATGGGACATGAACACTGAATTCTGCCATGCTGTGTTCAAAGTGTCCTTGTGGGGCTCTGTTCTTCTTCTAAAAGGGTTATTGTCTAGTAATGACTGGGGCTCACTTTCCATTTATAGGAATAATAGTAACTCCCCATTTATCCAGTGACCTGACTTCTGTCATCTTCAATCCTTAGCAAGTCAGCAAGGCTCTAGAATCTGTGAAAGGAGTCTCTGAGGCATGTAACAGCCATAAGAGCTGGTACTTCATTTCACCAGGGAACAGGATGGCCTGAAGAAGGATAATTGGTGTTTACTAATTTAACAAGCCTTATCTAACCCTGATGACTTAAGACTAACTACCCATCTGTTATCCCTAAAACCGGAACACTGTTACTCCAGGGATCAGCACAGCTTGCTCCCTCACTTATCTCATGCCTTTACTTATATGTCCCTTATCAGAGAGAACTTTCTAGTTCACCCTAAAGCTTTAACACGGTCCACCTACCTCATCCATCCACCTTCCCTCAATTTATTTCTCTCCATAGTTCTTATTTCTAGACTCCATACAACTAGAACCTAAGTTCCATGACAGTAAATTTTCATGTTTTAGTCACTGATAGAGTCCTGACATCTAGAATAATACCTGATAATTAGTAATTTTTTCAGTTGATATTTGTTCAGTGAATAAGTAAATAAAATAAAAGAATAAATCACTATCTGAGCTGAAAAACAAGTCAGTGCCAAATACATGTTAAGGAGAACTTCAGTAAATGTTAGCTCAACATTGACCTAGTCAAAAGAAGAGACTGATCCATACAGCATTATTCCCAGTTTTTAAAAGTTGTCATCAAGTACACATTACATAAAATTTATCATCGCTTCCATTGTTAAGTGTACAGTCTGTTGGTATTAAATAAATTCATAGTGTTGTGCAACCATCCTGACCATCCATCTCCAGAGCTCTTTATTTTGTAAAACTGAACCTAAATACCCATAAAACAATAATTGTCCTCAATCAGTGGTAAATACACGCTATTTTCTGTCTCTATGAATCACACTACTGCAGGGACCTCATACATGCGGAATCAGTATTTGAATTTTTCATTTATCTAATGTTGTCTGTGGTTCATCCACATCAGAGCATATATCAGATTTTCCTTCATTTTTAAGACTGAGAAGTATACTATTTCCTCTCTTCACCACGTATTGCTTATCATCTGCCAAGTGACACTTCGGTTGTTTCTACATTGTAGATACTGTGAATAATATTGCTAGGAACACAGGCATAGAACTATCTCTTCCAACCCTGCTTCCAATTATTTTGGGTATATGTGTCCATAAGAGGAATTGCTTGATCATATAATTTTAAAAGCATTTTAGCAATGTTAAAACACTCCTGTTTTCCAAAGTAGCTAAGCCATTTTACATCCTCACCAACAGCACAGAGAGTTCCAGATTTCTCCATATTCCTACCAAATCTGTTCATTGTTGTATGTCATTTTTGATTTTCAACCTCTCATTTATATATTTATTCGGGTACAGCCACAAATAACAACATATATTAACAAAGAAAATTCAAAAAGGAGAGAAAATAAGATTCAAGGAGTAAAGCTGTAAGAGCACATCCAAGAGAAGAGACTCATAAGGAAAAAAGAGATAAAAAAAGAGATGAAACGAAATACATTATGCCCAAATAGTGAAACCATACATTCCAAACTCCTGCAGCTTTGAGAGGTGAGCATGGAAATGTGGGAGCCCTATTTTGTGACTTTGTGATTGTCTATATCCTAAAAATAGACAGAGAGCACTGCTCTCAAGAGCCCTTCATGGGCTTTACTCCACAACTGTGAGTTGTTAGAGCCTATCCTACAAAACTCAACATTTTGCTCCATGAAAAGCATTGCAAAGTGTATCTTCACTGGCATCCCTCCCCTGCACTGTGAGCACTTGACCTGGGTTGCTGTGACATAATAGTCATTTAAGACACACACACACACACACACACACACACACACACACACACAAAGCACACAGGTGGATACAGGAATTGTTCCCTCACTCCCTTCTCACACTGATTGACAGGAACAGGAACAATATCTTCCTTTGATCAAAGGCACATTTTTAAATGAAACCAAGTTAAATGGACCTCTTAAAGGAGTAAAAAGTTTTCATAATGAGAATATATCTAGCCAATCTAGAAAATCCTCTTTAAAATGTAAAGGACAGGGAATGCAATAAGAAAATAAAAACATGAGAAACCGACTTCACAAGCAGCTCAAGGGATTCACTGGAGCAGGACTGCCTGGTTACAAAGTATTCCCAAGTAAATTCATTGACAGTGGCTTCCTGCATCATCAAGATAGGTGTTAAGATCACGGGGTCTTTGTAGTTTGTAGAAAGCTGATGATAGAATTGGGGTTACCAGAGGGGAGAGGGTGTGACAGGGGCGAGGCAAGCAAACAGGGGAGGGGAATCCAACGCATTGTAGAGGATTATTATGAGCGCTTCGATGTATGAGCCAGTATTTCTAAATCACATATAGTAAATTGTTACCTCAATAAAAAAAATAGTATAAACAATATCACACAGCTCTTGAGGATCCAACTTGCCCCCAAGATGTTTCTTAATAACACCACAGAAACTGCCCTTCCTCTCTGTGAACCCCTAAACATGTGAGTTTTCTGTTTGGGGCTGGTTTGCGCTGTGACTCATGCTTCATCCAAACTGAGGCAAAAACAATGATTGCCATCTGTCCTAACCGAGCAGGGATAAACATGTGCATATGGTAAAGACAAGTGAAGACAGAGGCAACTGGCTGTTAATACTCTAATGCACTAAAAGATACAATAATGCTTCTAGAGCAGAGAATATTTTGTAGTCATAAAACAGTTACATTTTTAAGTAATCTCACCAATTTAGGCAATGTTCATGAAGTCAGTTAAATGGGGGGGGGGACATTAACTAGTAATAGGAGACAGATTTGGGTTTAAAGAACTGAGTAAGAAGATGTACTTCAAAATGTTAATGGAAGTTGTCTCTATAGGGTTAAATTATGTATAGATTTTCTTCTCTTGAGTTTTTAATGCTAATACAACATACACATATTCCTTTTACAATTTGAGAGTCCTTTTTATATAATTTTTGACTTGCTGTATTATTTACACCTCTCTCTGGGTGCTGCAAAATCCCTCTAAGGACCTTTCTGTGAGGAAGCAAACTAGGTCATCCCAAAATATGCCACTCTGGTATGCTGCTTATTTGAATTACAATTACTTAATAATTACAATGAGTAGGACACTTTGACCATCTTTTATATCATGGGAAGAAGATGAATTCTTCTCTGGAAGTCTCCCTTCCTGTAATGGAAGCATAGAAGGCATCCTCATCACCAGAGATACAGAATTTAGGCCTGGAAAGGCTGCATAAACAAAGAGAGCAGGACAAGAGTTGTTAGGATGTGGGGTAAACAGAGACCATGTCTACAACTGATGGGTGCGCAGGCTGGGGTGGTGTCAATGCAGAACAGTAAGGAGGGTCCTCAAAATATGAAAAGTAGACCTACTGTCAAGGATCCACTAAGTCCATTCATCAAACCAAAGAATGCAAAGGGCCAATTCAAAGGGATAGATGCACTCCTAGTTCTCTGCAGCACTATTTGCAATTATTCAGTGATGGAAGCAAGTAAGTACATAAAGAGCAAGGGATACATTACAGACATGGGATACATATACCTAACAGAACACTTTACAGTTTCATAAAATAGACAAAATCTTTCCAATTGTAACAGCCCGGAGAGAAGTGGAGGGGGAGCTGCTAATTAAGAAATGAGAAGGTAAAAGCAAATTCCAATGGTTTCACATATAAGTGGATTATTAAAAAAGAAAGAAAGAAAGAAAAGGTCAAGGAAAACCAAAATAAGCCCTAGAAATACAACTTCAAATTTGAGGCTTGTAGTGGGGAAGGGGAATGGAGTACAAAGTATGGAGTGGACCAATGGCCTGTGGAGAGGACTCTGGTGTGTTGGTGGAGGGTGAGGCATGGCAGCCTAAGTCTGAATAGGTGTGACACCATACTTCTCAACTGTATAAACCAATGTTACATCAACTAAAACAATAAAATTGAGATAACAATGACAATAGTTATTGTCCATTTTCTCTGTGCTCACCTCTTATCTTTACAAATGTTACCTTATTTACCCCTGCAAGATTCTAAAAGGAAAGTGATTCAAGCTGACATTGCTAAGAGATGCCCTGAGTTGGCTGGGACAGGATTAGGTGGATATAACTCAGAGCCCCGTTTTATCACTTATACACACACCACTTCCTGGTCACATTGCAGGTCAATAGCACAAAGAAGGATCTATTTCTCAAGCTCCAGGTACTATATTACTTTTCATTTCTTTTAAACCATCTTCCACCCAACATCAAATTCCAATTTCCTCAGCCACCTTCTTTGTGAAGTACATTCCCTGTATCATCCAGGAATTAATGTTCTCCTTTCCCCCAACACTTACCCAAGCATTTATGGCCCATACCTCACAACTCAGAACTCAGTTATATGTCCTATAAAATTATTCTTCTTAAATGTAGATTTTATGTCCCCCAAAGAGACCATTATCTCTTAGAGGTCAGGAGCCATATCTTACAGAATCACAGAATTAGAAAAGTAGTCATATATATATATACACACATATATATATATACATACACATATATATGTATATATACATACACATATATATGTGTATGTATATATATATAAATCTATAATGTCTGTCTATATAGCTATATACAAAAAGTCGTGCACAAAAATTTAGTATAATTAGCATAATTACTTACTTTAATTACTCCTAAGCTTGAAAGCTTGAGAAAATGCTTTCAAAGATTTGACTATATTCTAACAGATGCTGTCAGTTGCTTATATAATTGTGAATATAAACACACAAACACATGCAGACACATGCACATTTACACAACACACACACATACACACACACCCCTTCTTTCCTTGGTAATAGAATTCAAAATTTGTCCAGATCTAAGTAAACTAAATATTATTAAAGAAGTGAGGTCCTGCCCCAGACTTGAAATAAATCTTGATCCAAGGTAATAGTATTTTCCTGTCTAAAATAAATTTTATGAATAGGTGTGTTAAATAGTTTTGACAAATGAAAACAAACCTGGGGGTGGGGAATGAATTTCTGATAATGTTACACTTGGTATTTTAATGAAAGGTCTCTGGGAAGGGAATCCTATTTTCCCTTCTGACTTTGAAGGAAATGATGCTTGGAGTTTCTTTAACTACCTTGATACTTTCACTGGAACAAGACCAGGTTCTAACTATTATTCTAAAGACAACAAAGAAAAAGGTTGGAATCAATCTGTGTCAGTAATGGTATCATAGAGCATCTGAATAAAATGACTGTAAATTAGAGTGCACTTAATAATTAGAAATTATAATTTAGAGTATATTTGAATTTGAAATTAGAAAAGATTTTTGTTATGTTAAGAATAAATATATTATTTAAGTCAATCAAGTCAGATTTTTAAAATTCTGTCAGCTAAAAATATCTGAACTAATATACCTATGTTGCCTTACTTTATCCTTCAACAAGTTGGTGTAGATATATATGGGATATGGATGAAAAAAATAGAACTTAAAAGTGGTTTTATAACTCATAAATTAAGTGGTTTATAACCAGTACAATTCATACACTAATGTAGACATTGCATGCTTACCAAGAGAATTTAGGTTTTTCATATTAGCCCAAGAACACATAACATATATTCTCAGTTACCTTAAAGAAAATATAATCCAGAGACACGTATCTAGCTCTTAGAGAAGTATAAAAAATGGCCATGCACATGCACTATTCAAGGCCTCAAGTTGGAAAGCTAGCTTACCAGAAATGTCCACTCGCTGTGTTGACCCAAATACGGATAGAAGTGGGTAGAAGACTAACCTCTTCAGAGTCCCTAGTGCTACAGCACCCTTAATCAAAAGCCTTTGTATGAAAGCTTAATTGTGGTTCTAAATGTACAACTCCAACAATAGAGTGTACAGAAATATTAACCAGCCTTTTATGATGAATTTGGGTCAAGGGCAACACAATACATAATAAGTATGTGCACAAACACCCTGGGGATAAGAGCCATCATTCATCCTGACTGTTCCACAGCAGCCAGTGTGGTTCAGATCCTTCACAATAGATGCTGGAATAAAAAATAACTGACAAAGCAGCCAAACACTGGACAATCCTTCACCCTTATGTTCATTACAAAACCTTAAGAGAAATGGCCTTGATATTACCCCTTAGACAAATTTTGTTCAATAAGCCCTAAAATTGTTTTAACACTATGATGATGGCAATAATATTTGATCTTTGTCTTTTCCATTACTAAGTGCAGAAAACAAAATTTTTTCTAGAAAACCGAAGTTCTCACCAATTTTCCATCTATAGCCCCTGGTTAAAGGCACCTCTTAATTTTCCCTGTTTTCTCCATCTGTTTACTGCTTATTTCTCCATGGATAGAAAGCCCCATCCTAAGCATGGACATGGCAAGTTCTATAACTTTCTATGATTTCTTAAATTCAGTTAAGTGATTCTGAGTTTCTATTTTTCTGGGCTATGGGGTTAGTAGAGATGTTGGAGCAAGCAAACAAACCATGCCCAAAAGTTAGTTTCTAAACCATAGCAATGTCTTTACAGAAAATAGTGTATTACACAAGGTGGCCACGAAGGAAGTTAGCAATATGGTTAGCACCCTAAAGAAGCTGGATCCCTAAATGACAGGGATGCTTTGATTATTTAAGGGAAGAAAAATGCGAGACAGAGGAGGAACAGGGCAGTATAAATGACATGAGTCAAGGCGTTTGACTTTTCCATCAGGCTGTTTTCTCAACAATCAGCAGATTTCTGTTTCTGATGCCATTATCAACCTTAGAGTGATACCAAATTTTTAGTAGGAATGCCAAAATGATTGTTTTCCAAGTTCTTGGGACTGCAGTTGGAGCAAGCTAATGATTAATTACAAGGAAGAGGTGGGGGAAAGATCAAACAAAGAATGGACAGAGTTTAATTCCATAATTTTTAAGTCTAGCAGGGGGTTCTTTGTTGCAAAATGGAGGGGGAAAGCTACATTTTCTCAATCATTGGAGAGTTTCCTGCTCCCATCAAGGAGTGTCATGGCCTAGAATAATCTATCGATAAATGAACAAGAATTTGGCAGAGAACAAAGGTTGATCCTTGGCCCATCGAACAGAAGGGTCATTATGGACATATCCCATTAATCTTTCAGGCTCTTGCATTCATTGGAGACTCCAGATCTGTCCTCAAAGGCACACATGCTGAGAGAGATGCTCCACAGCTTTTCTCTTTCTGGTGTTTTAAACATTCCAGAGTGCAGCCTCAAAGGCAGGCCCATCCTCCAGGAACTATTCAAGTATCCACGACTATTACTTCCTGATGCCATGAATCCCACCACCAATTCAAGCGATCCATTTTCTAGTCTGCAGTATAGGAAGTAATTCTCCCTTCAGATTCCCTCCTGACATTCTTTCCATAGTCTAGCTCTCTCTGTTCTAGTAGAGCAATGGCTCTCAACATCGCCCACAACGTGGAACCATCTGGACATTTAAACAAAAGCAATGAAACCAAGTCACAATCCCAGACCAAATAAAAACCACAGTCTCCAAGGGATGGTTCCCAGGCATCAATCTATTTTTTAATGCCCTATGTGATTGTACCATGAGGTGAGGGTTGAAAAAATCCAGCCTAAAGAATCATTCTGCTGTGGGTAAAGTGACATTCCTCCTCTGGAGAAGGAAGAAATAACAGCATCAAGTAACTATTTAAATGTAGAGAATAAAATGAAGGAAATATACAGTCAACTATGTCAAAACAACAGGTAAATGCCTCATAAAGTTCAAGAACTTTTAAGTTAGATTTTAAATAGCCACAGGTAGATGACTTTGACTTCTTATTCAATACAGGAATAAGAGTTTCCTGGATCTCTATTATAGCTTTGCATATATGATCTTGTGATTTATAGTACATATGTTAGGTATATCCTTTTTCTAGCAAATGACTTGTGAAACAGAATTTCAAAGGAATCACAAAATAAAGCTCCCTTTTGTCACGTTAATGACACAATACTATTGTTTTTATTACTGGGGTGATAGATGGATCTCATCTATGGATGGAGCAAGTTGCTAGAGAACCAACCTTGTAACTAAAAGACTGGACCTGTCAGACCCACAGAGTGCTGAAAGAAGTGACAGGAGCAAAAGACTGAGCTAATTCACCAATGGCCAACTATTTTATCAGTCATGCGTATGTACTGAAACCACCTTTAAAAATCCCAAAGAACAGGATCCACAGGGGCCCCAGGTGGTGAACACAGATGATGCGGGAGAGTGGCAAAGAGGGAGGTGAGCAGAAACACCGCATCCCTTCATCTGGATTTTCATCTATATCCTTTATCACACCCTTTAACAATAAATTAGTAATCCAATAGATAACATGTTCTCTGGGGTTTCTAACTCACTCTGGAGAATCAATAGAACTCAAGGAGAGGGATGTAGCTGGTAAGTCAGAAGCACAGGAGAAAACCCTGGCCTTGGAACTGGATCTGAAGTGGGGAAGCGGGGGCAATTTTGAACTGAATACTCAAAGTTGAACTGTAGGACACCCCACTGATATACAGAGTATTTCTTGGTGGTACAAAGAAAACAACACTGGAATTAGTTTACAGAGCCCAAGAAGGTTTTTAATACAGCAGACTTCTCTAACATGAAAGTCTACAGGCTCTTGAATAGAATTCCATTCTCTTAGCTTTATCACCTATTTTGAAACTAAGAGCTATGGAATGAGTAAGGTGTCCCTTTAATGCTATCAGATAGCCAAAAGTAAACAAGAATTAGCATGCCCAAAGCAAGCAATTGCTAAATACCAGTAAGAGACAGACAAACACTGGAAAATTAAACACTGAGCTCTGTCAAGTTGCAGAATGTTCTATTTTTGACTCCATTACACAGGGCATTGCTCAAAGGGAAAATATCAAGTATCTCATATTTGAAAATTTTCTGTTTCATCAACCTTAGAAAGTATTAACTAGAGAACTAGTTTAAAATTTCTAACAGCTCACTTTTTACTCCTAAGTCTTTGAAACTGTTGCTAAACATCTTTTCATTATATGGTACTTAATTTAAGCCATTAAACTAATAGACTATTATATCTAACTATAAATAAGCTTACTTGAAGCATTTCGAATATCTACTTCTTTCAAGTCTTCCTTCCATACCTTTATCAAGAAAATAAAAATCCTTTTAGCAAAGTAATGGAAATCACATGGGATATTTGTTATCTCACTTGCTCCCTTTATTTCTTACCTTTATGGGGAGTTTTTGGCATAAAAATGAATGCTTACCCATTACTGTCAAGTACCTGTCTTATTGCTGCATGCTTTTCTCGTAAATCATGGCTATTCTCCTTTAAAGCTGCCTGAGTAGCTAATGATAATATCTTATCAAAGAACCTAAACATGGAGAGTTTAACTGGGGAAAAGTGAAAGTGAAATACCAGTAAATCAAGCAGGTTGACCATTCCAAAAATCAAAGTGTAGGGTGTAAGAAAAAAAGAAGCCACCCCTCAAACTTCAATTTGTGGACGCCTGTTTCAAAATTCATAGAAGAACAAAGACAACTAAGAGATCTCTTTAAGAAGAAAAATTGTTTTACACTCAGTTACAAATTCCAATGACAAACTCCCTAAGTGTCAAAGGTCAAATGCTTCAGATTTTACCCTTTCCAAGACCAAAGAAGCATTTCCTAGCAAAATACTAAGCCTTACATGTAACACTTGTTCATGCCAGCGAATTCCCAGCCAGCAGGGATAATGATTAGTTTATAGTGCAATTTTAAGTTCTATATAACTATTCCCACTACTGAATTATCAGAATCTTATTACCCCATGAGATAAGATTTTTTGTTTGTGTGCATTGTTTTGGCTTTCTCCAGTAGTATCAAACTCTTTATCTCAGGGGAAAGTTTTCTGAATGGATGTTGTTAGCAGTATAGAATTAGAAAAGCCTATTTTAAGATTGCTTCTTTAGAGCTTGTCAAACACCAATTACCACAGGGGGTTAAACACCCAATATTTACTTGATCTCTACTAAGGCTTTAAAAAGGGACTGATATGGAAAACAATGGGACTTTTTTTTATATATAATAAAAGAGTATTTGAGTTTTCTCATTTGAAGATGTTGCCTCTAACCATGAGCTCTGAACACAGATGACATAGAGGACATCTGTCATTAAAATCACTTATTTTCTAATAACTTAAGACCAATTCCTAATGTTTATGACAGATACTAATCTATAGTGGATATATGAATGAAATAATAAATAAATGACTAAATGAATCACTCAAATTAATGTATCACCAAAGCTAATACAGCATCTAACTGTTGCCTCACTAATTCGAGTTGAGTGGAATTTCTTCAAGATGACTTCACTTCTAAAATATTAGTGTCAGATTAAAGGCACAGAAGAATGAATAAAATGACCCCAACTTTCTTGGAAAGTCAAATGAAAGGTGAAAGAAAATGCTAAATGATTTGGGACAGAGACTAGAATGCTATTTGGAAATAAGGAATGTCAACCAGAAATGCTGTTATCAGGAACTCAGGACAGACAAAGGGTGCTTTCAGGTTTATCAATTTCTGTCAACAAAATGTCTACTGAAAATAAAACTTCTGAAAAGATACCTTACAGGGTAGACATCAGTTATATCCCTCACTTGTTAGTAAAGCAAGTAACCACTTGGGGAAGGAAGCTTTCTTTGATGATAAACAAATGACAGGTTAGAGGTAGGGATGTACTTTCTCATGGTGAGCCAAGGACACAACTGGTCTAACAAGTTTATTTTCAGGAGACCAAGCTACATGTCAGAGATTCAACCTACTTATGAGTGTCTAATGGAGGTTCTTGAATATAGCCTAAAAGGAAATATTTGTCTCTTAACTCTCTTCATTCCCATCCATAATTGCCCACTGCAAAATCCTAATGCAATCTCCTCACTACAGGCTTACATGACTCAATATAATCTAAAAATCCACTCTTGGATCACAAGAATCATTTCAAACACTCAATCCTAGGAATCAGAAACTTAATGCATTCTGTTTGTATGTCCACAATGTCATTCAGGACAACATGCTTTATATTGTAATTGTTTTTAAGGCTATTTTCCACATCACAGTATGAACTACTGCTGGAAAAATGTTCTTTTTATCAAAACTCCTTATGTCAAAGGAAATTTTGTGACACCTATTAAGTATGAATTTGATACATTATTAAGTGGCTATCATTCTAATATTCATCAGCAGCATTCACTAAATATTTCTAGTCCACTAGATTTCTCATCACATGGTAGAATCACATCCCCCCCCCCCTTACAGTTACTGGTGACTAGTTCTAATCAGTGGGTCGTGAGAGGGAGTATGAGATACCATTCCTAGTTAGAACAACTAATGGTTGATCAAGACCCACCAGACTCTCTTTTTTCCATACTGGTGACTAGTAATGTTCACATCAGCTTATATACAAAGTCATTATGACATGAGAGGAATGCTCCTGTTCAGTATTGATAGATATATTGCATGAGCAAAAAATGAAATCTTGTAATTTTAAGTTGTTTGCATCTAGGATTATTTGTTACTGAAGAACATCCTATTTTGACTGCTACAGTGACCAAATAAACATTTTTCAAAAATTCTTATTGATGGCCAGAGTAACTTCTAACTATTCAGACATAAGCCATATTTTATAAATGAGATAGCAAAATAAACACTTAACAGTTTTATTCACTCCATGTAATAAATATTAGTATTCTGTGGTAGGCTATGTTCTAAGTAGCCAAGACAGGACAGTAAAAAAAAGGTTCCTTCTGTCTGTACTTGCATTCTAATGGAAAGACAGTGTTTCCAAAATCATTTATAAATCATAAAATTCCAGATAGTGATAGTCAAATGATTAAAATTAGGTGACAGGACATAAGAAAAAATAGGTGATTAATAATATTAAGACCTCTCAGAGCTTTCTCTGATTATGAGATACAATTGGAAAGTCATTGATGCAACCTTCAAGAGATAAAGTATTCTACATAGGAACAGCAGATCGTGCAAAGGTCCTATGACATAAGAAACTTGTGGAAAGGAGTAAAGGTCAAGGGTCAGAGTGGCTACCTCCTAATGGACGAGGACAGAAATGTTACAAAGTCAGAGAGATAGAATAGATAAAAACTGCATAGAGTTAATATGAAAATGAGTATGAATTTGACATTCCATATTAAGGAGAGTACATAAGAGTTTTAAGCAGCTGTGTAAAATTGTGCTCTGCAACATTTGCTCTAAAATGTGTGAGAATGGCAGTGAACTAGAGCAAAATATCCAGCATGGTGATCATCACAGAAGCCTAGAGGGATGGAAGCAAAGAATATGGACAAAATCAAGACAGGGTATAGAGTCCACATGACCAGTATATACACTGAGAGGGAGGCAGTGGAGAAAAAAGAAATCAAATAAAACCTCTAGCAGGTTTTTTTTTTTTTTTCCCCCTTGACAACCTGAGTAGATGATGCTTTCCTTTGATGAGAAGGGGAAAATAGAAGAGGTGGCAGTTTGCAGGAAGGGAAGGAACCCATGAGTTCTGTCTTGTAACGTTAATATGGAGAGTCTATTACTTATCTACTATGGAAAGATATCAAGGTGACTAAGATTTAGAAGCTCAGTGGAAAGATAAAAGTGGATAAAAATTTAGTAATTGTTGATCTAGAGAAGCTACTAAGTCATAAGATTGAGGGAGGGGATATAGAATGAATACATCATTAAACAGGAGGAAAGGAAGCAGGCTGTGCCCTAATCTTAGGTTTAAAATAAGTCAAGACTTAAATTTACCACCAAGAATAGAACAACAGTCATCTACAACATTACTGATTTATAGATTGTGTTTGGTTACAGGTCCAAAAGTGTTTTGTCCTCTTAAAATATTTACATCTCAGCATGCTATATTTGCAGCAACTCTTTTTTTTTCCTCTAGGAATTTTAGTTATAACTTATGTAAGATAGAGAAATTAGATTTAGTCTTTTGTAAAAATCAAGAAACTCAGCACCAATGTGGTATGACCAGCATGTTAGCTGAAGAATAGCCACCTAAATATTCAGTAATCAAAGGCAAAGGTATTTGGGCATACAAAAATGTTTCTTAAATGTCACTTTTTGAAGTTCTGTAAAGGTCACTCAACATAAAAGACAGGAAGAGTGGCAATATTTTTTGAGTAAAGAATGCAGTTTTTAATATTACAATATCACTAGGACAAAGAGAAAGATGGAGTCAGGGGGAAAGGTAAAACATGACTAAACTGTTTTATTCAAGGAGCTCCTTTTTCATAGGTTCCACATGGATCATTTAAAGACATTTGACCCAAGATAAAACAGACTCAGGATCTTCTACAACCTTTAGCCAATTGTTCGTGTTTCTACTTACATGATTGGAGGTAAAATGGTACCCAACCAAATGTCCACAAAGCAGCACTGCTCACATAGGGGTACTAACCATAGTCCCTGGAGTTCCAGTTTAGTACTGAGACCCCAGCAAAACAAGGAAGAAAAAGAGGGGAAATGACAATAAATTACATCAATCCAAAGTCTCCACCTGCTCCTATATAACCAATCCCTGCCAACCAGGTATTTTAGCTCCCACTTTAAATTTAATTCACATCTTTTCCAAAGGGGGAAAATACAGATTCGCCTCAACTTACAATAGAGTTGATGAATAAATTCCCACCAGGAGTCAAAAACATCATAAGAATATTTTATGTAACCGAGTGAACGGCATCACTAGCCTAACTGACCAGAAACACTCAGAACACTTCCATTAGTCTATGTTGGACAAACTATGTTGGCAGTCTACTTTATAATGAAGCATCAACTACCTCATGTTGCTTGTTGAATATTGTGCTTAATTTGAAGACCTTTCTATAGACTCTCTGTTGTCTTCCCTTATGATCATGTGGCATTAACTCACTATTGCTACCCTGGGTTATAAGAATAATCAGACCACAGACCACTAGTCTCGGAATAGATCAAAATTCAAAGTATAGTTTCTATTGCATGAGAATGGCTTTCACACCATTATAGTGTTCTAATTTCATAATTCAAGATACTGTAAGTTAGAGACCATCTGTACACTTTCTTACATACAAAAGCATGTCTGGTGATGGGAAGAAAATAGTTTAAAACGTTTCTATTTTGGGAATTGATGTCTCTAACAACCTTGGTGTTACTATAGGCAACTGGAGCTTCAATTTTAAATCATATGACCATGGATTCAGACACAAAAATACAGACACTGGGAAGGGAAATAAAATATGCAGATAAAATGTTTTTCTGATTAATTCTCACAAGGTTGGAGTAAAACAATGCAATAGAAAGATTTGGTAGGTCAAATGAGTATTTAGGCTCTTGAAGTTAAATGTAACAACACAGATACGGTGCAGAAGAATGTTGAATGTTGTTTAAAAGAATGTTTAAATGTTTTAATGTTTAAAGTATGTTTAAAGCTCACCTGTGCAAGAGAAATCATCCACCCGGATGTATCCTGGAATACAGTCACAGCGATAGACCCCAGGCAGGTTGACACACACAGTATTGGCGTGACAGTAGTGCATCTTAGCTGCACACTCATCGATATCTGAAGGAGAGAAAAAAAAGCATCATCAGGGTTAATCAAATGATTAAAACTCAGTGTAAACATCTCTGAATAAAATTTAAAGAGATAAATGTCCATTGATGCCAAGGGAAGAAATAAAGCAAGATGCATTAAACCAGTGCAAATTCAGTTAGGACATCAGATGATATATTGAGTTGAAAGTATGTCTAGAAGGATCCATGGTAAGACACAGGATCCAATGAGTAAGAAGACTGAATAGGCTGTTAATGTCTTAACAAGGAAGAGGCTTGATCTACATGTCCCAAATCAAGGAGTTCTCTATCCAGTGCACTGATACCAATTAATATTTATCAGGTGTCCACTGTACATGGTATAGTTTTTATCAGAGAGATCAAGGGAATATAAACCCACTCTGCTTGTGTGTGTCTTTCTAAGACATGCCTTAATCCATCTGTTACAAAATGATGGTGCAGCCAATTTCTCCTGTCTTGTACTCTGAATACAGACAGCAGCTCAAGTCTGATGCAAATTAATTCCTTTCATCCCTTGACCTGTAGATCCATCCCATGTAATAGAAGAGTGAACTGACTCAACAAAAAGATCTTATTCTCTTTGGAATGAAGGTCGAAGCATCAAATGACTTCTTGGAAAAAGAGTATGACAAGAATTAAAATAAACTACAGCCCTTGGCACAGAATTTGGTCTTTTTCTGGAGTTTATGTTTTTAAAACTGAGTTTTTGTTCATTTTTCTGATATTGCACATGTAATTACCAGGAAAGGGAGGGATATAAGCAAAGACTGGGGGTCCATGATAGAAAATGTGAGCTCAAGTTCTGGTTCTGCTGGCCATTAGCCTATGACTTGCATTTAACCAGTCTGATCCAGAACTTTTGTTACTTTGCATCAGAGTCAGTTTTGAGCCTACTGCTTTTTAATCTTTAAGTTAATTATTTAAATTAACCCACATAAAATAATACAAGTGGAGGGAAACACTAACTCCATTTTAAAGTGTAGAAAATTGGGACTTACCAAAGTTAAATATATGGCACAAATTCACCCAGTTAGAATATACGACACTTAACATTCTAACTCAGAAATCCATCTCTTACTCTCTAGGACTTCCTTCATGAAACTAGCTTTCAGAATTATAATTAAATACTGAAAATATATGAAGAAAATCATTAAATTCCTAATATCCTTCATATATAGAAACAACAGCTATATTGAGTTACTAGAAAACTCACTTATCTCTGTTTTAAAAATAAAAGTAGGTTGGATTTATTTCCTACTAAACAACCCTGAAATAATATCAGAATTCTCTCAGTGCTAAAAATCTGTCAGTCTATAAATAAAAGTTATTGTGGAGTAGTTGAGGTCGTAAAGGGAGACTCCTCATTACTGAAACTTCCTAACAGGAGAACAAAAAAAAAAAAAAAAAAAACACTAGGAAGTAGTGTAATAACTAAG
The DNA here is from genome assembly GCF_000260355.1 of Condylura cristata. Taxonomy (NCBI): domain Eukaryota; kingdom Metazoa; phylum Chordata; class Mammalia; order Eulipotyphla; family Talpidae; genus Condylura; species Condylura cristata. The sequence continues at coordinate 24,807,594 of NW_004567116.1, forward strand.
CAACCAATAGCACGTTCACCTGCAAACATTATATGCTTCCAAAAATGATACAATACACTGCATAATAAAATAAATGGGGAACAGAAACATAACTATGTAAGATCACATCAAGTGAGGGCACACAGGGGACTCACCAAGAAATCTCAGATATAATAAATGCTGCTCATAAATATTAGATAAAATTCAGACCTCTTTGGCAAATAGGACATTTCAACTATTTAACACATTGGTTCCTGACATTATTTAAGCATTTTTCTTTCATGGAAGAATGGGTATCTTGAAAGTCCAGGTGTTTCAGAAAGGGGTAATGATTAGGCATAGTGTCCAACAAATGCCCAGTCCATTTTGACTATCTCCTCTCTCTTCATGTCCTCCTCGCCCTAATAGCTACCATTCCATGGCATCTCATTGCCTCTTTCCTCACACTTTTAATTTCCATCTTTTAAACCTTTACTTACCTAACAATTATTCTTTGTTTATACCTCACTTTCCAGTAACTTTGTATGTGTCCCAAATATCTGAACAAAGTAAGAAAACAAGTCTATGGACTTCTCTAACTATACATTTTGTGACCACAAATCACAAGTGACTCCTCAGATGCCCTGATACTCTCCCTTACCCCAAAATGACTGTTTAATGCCTTCTATTCCCCCTTTCAATGTTCGGTACCTCTTCTCAATTCTAATTCTCAACTATTATTCTCTCTTCTCATTCACTGACAAAGTAAAAACTACTTGAATCTCCACCTCTTCCTTTATCTCTTCACTTCTTTCTTCTTGTAAAGATGACTCCTGCATTCTTAGAGTGGGACTCAAATTCTCTTGCCTCTGTGGGATTTTGCTCCTGCAATGAACTACTCTCTTCTGTTACCTACTTTTTGCTCATATTGAATTACTCTCAACAGCATACAAACATTGCAGTGCCTTCCATTGTTAAACAGACTCTCATGATACCAAGTCTCCATGGAGCAACTGTTGCTTTTTTTTCTTCTCTTTATGACAGAATATCTCAAAAAGTAGGATTGTGTTTATCTCTACTCCCACATCATTCATTCCTGTTAAAATTAACTTTATTCAGGTTTTGGCCCATCACTTTCCTTAAGTTATACTTAACGAGTGAATGTCATCAATGAGCTGCTTGACAAATCAAGGTTTTTATCTTTTTTGTTTTTAAAGATTTATTTATTTGTTCATACAGAACTGGGGTACAGGCCAGAGGCTCAGGGCAGCGAGAGGCTTCACCAGAGACAGAGTAGGGAGCAGAACAGGCAGATCGAAGAAGTACACTGCTGAGGGGAGCAGCGGGCGGGTCAGGAGAGGTCTGCCACGCCATGTGGTCACCTCCCGGGCAGGCGGGAATCGAACCCATGTGGAAGTAGTTTTAGTTTCTCAGTGTTGTGCTTTAACCCGCTGCGCCACCATGGAAGGCCCGGTTTTTTGTCTTTTTTTTTTTTATCTATTTCTACTCAGCAGCAGGTGACAGCCTAATCATTACCCCTTTCTGAAACACCTGGACTTTCAAGATACCCATGCTTCCATGAAAGCAAAATGCTTAAATAATGTCACTTCTATGTTCCAGCAAGAATGAGACCAATTAGCCTGAAAGGATTGGAGAACAAGTCTCTATGGACATGATGCTTCATATGAGGCCTGGAATATAAGTGAAACATGATGCTTCATATGAGGCCTGGAGAGAAGAGTAACATAACAGACAGAGAAGTGCACTTCACGAGAATTAATTAAAGAAGAGACTTGCCCACCTGAAGCAAAATTGGAAAGATAAATGAGGCCCGATGCCACCGGGCCCTGGAGGTCAGGAGAAGGAGTCTGCTCTTATTCAAGGCAGTGACACAACCCAATTTCTGTTTTTAAAACATCATTCTCATGCAGTGAATAGAATAGAGCAAGCAGGACAAGCTGAGGACTAACTCACATTGGTGTTTTCCTCAAAGGGATATCGTCACACTGAGTAAGTCCACCTCATTCTGCTGGGATCTTCCTTTATTCTTTAAGATGAGAAACTAGTCAGGGCTTGCCTGAGAGGTAATTCAATCTTCAGCCCACAGGTCACAGCTGCCAACCAGTCTAGTATCTACAATGATGTCTCCCTGTTATGGACTCTTGTCAGCTCTACCTAGAAAGGACCTCCTGACTCATTTCATGTAGGCTTCTGTATAATGGCTGAGAAAACTGCAATGAATTAGCTGGATTAACAAGTTTATTTTGAATCAAATATTCAAATCATTTTGTAGTTTCTTAGGAACTTAAGGACTTGATTTCTTAACAAACTCTGCAAAGGGATGGTTTAAAAAGAAAGAAAACCATGAGATGAAAATTTCTCACAAGGATTTATCCAACGTTTGCTCTTGTGACCCAGTACTCTACGCCATCCACCCCACTGTTCTGCTTGGATATCTTTGAGGAGATTTGATTTACTATTCGCAGCACTGGTAATTTCAGCTAAGGCTACTTAACAATTTCCTGGAACCAGGCCAGAAAATCTGTCCATCAAAATAAAGCAGAAAAGTTGATAACTGTAACCAGAAAATTAAGCTGTCACAACCTTATCTTTGTTGCTTATCTCCACCTTGAAAATATTTGATATAAAAAGTACTGCCTGGTAAAAATAATGGGGAGGAAGGAAGGAAGTAAAGTGTTTGGACACATACTCTTGTTCACTTAAGGGACATTTGTCTTGTCCCTTAAGACAACATGATCAAAGAAAGGAAGGACTTGATAGCTTCATGGTTTTAGGATAGGTGTGAAGAGTGGAGTGGCAACATATTTGCCAAAAGAAAGATCAGCTCTCCATGCTCAGAGTTAAAGAGGATCTGTCATCTGCTGCCTTAACACTAACTCGCTCTAGTGACTCAGACCTTTAATGAAAAGGAGCTTTATACAATTAGTGCACAATAAAGAAAACACAAAGAATATATTGTCCAGATCAGACACCTGAAGTGGCCCATCCCCGCATTGGTAAATGTGCAATCAAACAGGTTTGGCCCAAAGTAGGGCCACTGAGGCCTACCACAGCCTAAGGCACCTTTTGGTGGGGAGGGGACCCAAAGAAAGGGGCAGAAAGGGCCCAGTGTATCTGAAACAGGAGCAAATTCAAGATAAAACTGCCATCGTTACCTTCCCCACAGGTCTGTTAGGCATGTCTGTTTAACCAGTCCAGAAACAAACAAACAGTGCAGCTTCTTCACATGTCCCTGCTCCATGTGCCTCCTGCAGGTTCCTTCTGACTCTCTGTCCTGCTTCCTTCCTACCCCAGTCTCCTCTCCAGCTTCTCTCCTCCCTCCTCAGCAACACCATTTCATACATAGGTAACACAAGGAACCTGGAATCTCCCCTCTCCCTGGAAACCACCTTGTTACAGAAGCAAATAGAGCTCCCAAGTCTATGTCTTTGTCCAACGTTCTTCAGGATGTCTGTTCAGGAATAATGTTCTCTGTTAAAAAAAAAAAAAAAAAGCAAAACCATTCAAAAAGACACCTGCACCTGCACCCCCATGTTTACTGCTGCTTTATTTACAATAAGAGAGACATGGAATCAACCCAAATGCCCAAAAGTTGAAGACTGGATTAAAAAGATGTGGTACATATACACAATGGAATATTACTCAGCAATCAAAAAAAAGATAAACTCATGCCTTTTACAGCAACGTGGATGGAGCTGGAAGGGAATCATGCTCAATGAAATAAGCCAGAAAGAAAAAGAAAAATACACTCAGAGCAGGAACATAAAGGATGGGGGGGGTGGTAATAATAATGAACATTTATAACCAGAGACATTTTACAGGGTGCAGTGGGGAATGGGATCAAAAATGGGGGTGGGGTAGGGGATCAATGCATTGGAATGTGGTGACTGCACGTGGGTGATTTGGTGATGGGAAGCCCACAAGGATTACAACTGAGATGGAAAAGGGCATAAAATGATGTAAAAATAAACATTATTTAAAAAAAGAAAAGGCAAAGACATATGAAGCATCGCAGCTGCCTTGTCTTCTCTTAAATTCAGTCCTACCATTTTTACATGTTAAGTGCTTGTGGCAAAGGGCCCACAACTAGTGGCATCCTTCTGTTTCCAGCTGGACCAGCCAGTGACAGTTCCTGTTAAAGCTGTTTAAGGCCATCAAGTGTCTCCTACAGGATTAGAAGTTAGTGACAAAAATGCCTGGCTTTTTTATTATTAAATATTGTGAGAGAAACATTTATAAACTCCACTGCAGTATCTAACAGCTCAAGCATAATGGGGCTTAAATTGTGATTCATTCGTATAGATTGCTTGTCACCTTTGAAATATTAGAGCTCATCTTCCGGTGGTCTTTTGAGGTAATAAAAATACATGATTTATGTCCCTCCTTAGGATGGTGAAGTAGTTTTGTTTTTGTTTTAAAAAGGTATACTTATGGCCTTTAAAATGAAACTGGAAGTGGCATGATGATGTTTCACATATCAGTAGCCTCCATCTGCATGAGTGTTCAGAGCAGAGACAGACCCAGAGTTGACAACATGATGATGAAAAAACAGAGCACAGGATCTCAGGAGCAAACATGGAAGCAATTCAAAATTATATTAATAAAATGGTGGGACCTACCCATATGTGTTATGTAAGAATTTCCTAGAAAACTGCAATCAAAGGAAAACTGATCCCCAGGAAAGGCAGGGAGGGGACATTATACCCTACACAATGTACGTTTAAAACAGAAACAGAGTAAGCAAAGAAAACCAGTATTTGTTGAGAGTGCTCTGTACCAAGAACTGTACGCATTTCATCTCATCAATTGCAGCCTTCCAAGGACTGGCATCACAAACCACATGTAGAGAACCCAGTGCTTCCACCCAGTGCCCTGTGACGCCAAGAGGCATACTTACTGGGGGCAAGGGCAAGCAACAAGAGTCAAGATCTGGTCTTGATTTTTCAGTTAGCTAACTGCAGCACAGAGTAGGACTCTATTTTGCTTGAGCTCAGTTTTCCCCATCCGTAAAATAAGGCAAGCCAACCAGAATGCATCTAGCGACCTCCCTGGTTCAAAAGTTGATAGCACATTCAGGTATTTCAATGTCTGCTCATAGTAAGAATCTACTTCTGAAGCAGATTTTCTTGGAAAAGCCTCCCACACGCCCCCACCCCCAGTCTCAAAGAGCTTGCAGAAATTCCAGACTTGTATCTTCGGATACAAGTCTAGAAAATACTACAGATGACCTCAGTCTCCACACACTGCCTTGATTCTTGTGTCAATTCTGTTGTTCTGTCCCTTGAAAATGAAGAGCAGTTAGAACTAGCAAACAGATATTCATAAAAAGCATGACTCTGGGCAATTCCTCCATGGACTGGTAAGATAAATTACAAAGTAATTCCAGTAGACTTTAATCTCCTAACTCAGTAGCATTCATGAATTATAAAAACACAGTGGCACTGGTCTGTCAGTTGTTACATTAGAGCTATGAGTGCTTTCATGTGTCATCCTGGGTATAAAAAAGTGAGATCCTACATAATATCTGACTTGCAGTTAAAAAAAAAAAATCCAGTGAATCATAGCAGGAGCATAAAGGACCAGGGGGGGAAATAATAATAATGAACAACTATATACCAGAGACAGTTTATGGGGGTGGAGTGGGGAATGGGATCAAAAATGGGGGGGGGGGGCACGGAACTATGGTGATGGCACATGGGTGAACTGGTGATGGGAAATGCACGGGGATTACTGAGATGGAAAATGGTACAAAATGATGTAAAAATAAACTATTATAATCAAATAATTTTTAATTCAAAAATTCAGTGAAGCAGATTATTTATTTTGGTTACTTTATATACACATATTATTTTTACATCATTCTTCATTTTTGTACAATGTGTGCTTTTGATCTTGGTTGTAGTCCCTGTGGAATTCCCACCACCAATTCACCCTTGTGCCATCACCACAGTCCCTCGTGTGCTTTCCATTCCTGTTTTGATCCTACTCCCCTCGCCCCCACTGCAGAATGCAAAATGTCTCTGGTTTATAACTACCTGTGGATTTTGATTTTTACTTCATTACAATTAACTTATTTTTCCTGATCTCTTACATCCCTCCTAAAAGTAAAACCATCCCGTACTTTCCTTTTTCATTCTGGATGCTGTCTCTTACTCTACCTTTTCTCAGGGGAGAAACTAGATGTCCACACAAGCTAACAATACAGGCCCAATGTTACCCAGATAAGCACTGACAAAACGGAGGTCTTTTGGCTCTGGAATTAGTGCTTTACCCATCGTTGCACAGTTCTCTGTAAAGCTGTCTTCCAAAAGCAAGGGAAGAAACCTTAACTACTAAAACATCCAGGGATATAGACCAAATAACTACAGGAGCCAAGTAGAAGATACATATATACAAGATACATCTCTTCCACAGTCTCCATTTATTTATAAACATAAATCTCTTGGGCCCCCCTCGTGGTGCAATGGGTTAAAGCACAGACAGTACTGCAATGCTAGCTGCAGCTGCTGCAGCATAAGTTCAATTCCTGGCACAGCAGACCTCTCCTGTCTCACCCGCTGCTCTCCTCAGCATTGTACTTCGTCAATCTGCCTGTTCTGCTCCCTATTCTGTCTGTGATGAATCCTCTCATCGCCCCTGCACCTATGGCCTGTACCCCAGTTCTGTATGCATAAATAAATCTTTAAAAAATAAATAAATAAATCAGTCAGTATTTTTCATGCTCTCAGTCTCACTTCCCTGCTTCTAAAGACGAAAACAAAATGGTTCCCTCTTTAAGGGGAAAATAAAAAAGAGTCCCAAACAATGACACATGAACGTGTCTCTAAGCCTCACCTGGGAGAATCTAGACTGTGGAAGTCCAGGTGAATGATGTCAAGAAGAGCAACAAGCATCATCATGTAGCACTGTGTGTTCAGCACGGTTTTAAGGGCTTTACATTTACAAATCATGAAGTACATATAGAGTCAAGTTCACTTTACAGTTGAGAAATTAGAGTCATAGAAATGTACTGAACTGGTCCTCCCTGGTGATGCAACAAGTTAGGACACAGCACTGGCAGCTAGCACCCGCTGCCCCAGTGTGAGTTCAATCCCCGGCCTGGAGGTCATCCTATCCTGTCTTCCCTGCTTTTCCCCTCAGCAATGTACTTTGTGGATCTGCCTGTTCTGCTCCCTACTCTGTCTTTGGTGAATCCTCTCACCACCCCTGCACCTCTGGCCTGTGCCTCAGTTCTCTGTGCATAAATAAATAAATCTTAAAAAATTGAAAAAAAAACAAAGGTATCGAACTTATCTAAGGAAAACCACTCAGGTCACAGTTGGACCTACACTGCCAGCATCTTAATTCAGGCAGCAGGGCTTCAGAGTGGGGGAATTCCCTCTACGAATTCCCTCCCAGGGACTTGGAGCTAGAAAACTAGATCTCTGATTGATCTGGTGAATTTGCATATCTCAACATCAAAGTAATAATTTAATATTAGCTCCATTTTTTTCACAATATTATGAACCAAGGAAAACATCAGATTCAATCCATGAAGGTCTCTGTTAGGAAGCATAACCATCCTTGCTATATAACAAAGTACTTCAGGAGAGAGGGAGGGAAGGTGGAAGGGTGGGAGAGAGGGAGATTGGGAGGAGAGAGAGAGAGAGATTGAGAGAGAGAGAGAGAAGTCATCACAAGAATGATGACACCATGATGAGAGGGGTGGTCTTAGGAGATACCAGAGTGCTTACGTTTGCTCCCTTTGCCATGTGAGGACACAGGCAGAAGACAGCCATCTAGAAGCCAGGAAGCAAAACTTCCTCAGCCACCAGTCAGCCTGCATCCTGATTTCAGACTTGCAGCTTCCAGAATGGAGTAAATAAATTTATGTTATTTAAGCCATCGAGTCTATAGTTGACTAATACAATGACCCTTTATGTTTGTCAGTTACCTGGCAAAATGGATTTTTACATCATCTTCTAAGACGGATGTCAAATATATATGTTCCCTGCCAGATCAAATATTTGCAGACTAAAAATTTAAATAAACTTTGAGTCATCCCATGCATGAAAAAGAAGTTTTCTTTGAGTTAAATACACCATAAAATAGAAGCTAGATTGTTGGGTTTCTGACATTTTAAAAGTATTTTCCCTATATGGCTATGTCAGATAGTTGGAAATTCATGTAAAGATTTTTTTTTCCCCTGCTGAGTTCAATTTCAGAATCAAATATTGTCATAAAGTAGCACTTCTCTTTGTGCCAATGGAAATCACAGCATACCAATTTCTAGCTGACTTTGGAAAGGCATCATAAGATACCACCCTATGAGTTTTTCCCCCAGCCTGGCATTTCTTACCTTCAAGAATGTCCATAAATTGATACTGTCTATAAGAAAGGAGTACCCTGAGTAAAAGATGATTAATTCACTTTTCATCTCAAACTATGGCCCAGCCTCTTTGAATTCTATAAATATCTGAACTCTACTTCAGTCAACAGCATACCAACACAATCAGTGAGTGCTTCCAAAATAGTCTAAGTCTTGGCCTCCCTTAAGTCTCAGCTCTATCAAGCTATTGCCAGCCACTGCAGCATGAGTTTGATCCCTGACCAGGGAGCTGACCAACATGGCACAGGAGACATCTCCTGTCTCACCCACTGTTCCCCTCAGCAATGTATCTCAGTAGCTCTGTCTATTCTGCTCCCCACTCTAACACTGGTGAATCGTCTCACACCATGCACCTCTGGCCTATAGCCTAGTTCTTGTATGCATAAATAAGATTTTTTTTTCTTAAATAGCACAAGGGTTACTCATGAATTTTAAGTTTTACTCACAAATTGTGAGCTGAAGTAATCAAAGAACACACTGGAAATGTACAAACTATACGCTCTCTCATTTTCTCTGCAACTGAGACAGAAAATTCAAAATTCAAGAGGTATTGAGAGGCTGCTAGATTCCACAGAGAGCAGTTTCCAAAGATCAGTGGAACTCTGTCTCCCACCTTTAGTTTTTGCACCATGTGAAAAATGTCAAATAACACAGAAAATGTCCTAATTCAGCAGAGACAGCTTCAGGAAAATGCAAGCTGTCAGCACAATCCAAGCACCCAGAAAAACAAGTAACACTTTCAACAAAGGGAATAAGGAAGAATGCACCCAGCTCATTGCTTGGAGACTTGAGATACAAGATGTCTTCATAAAATGTTCATGGTCTTCTCATATTCTTTGATTGAATTGGGCAGATATTCTTCCCCTCCCCTCCGTGGATTATTGAGATAAAATTAACATATTAACACTGTTTAGGTTCTGCAGTGTCAATCTGATACACTTAACTACTGAAAAATGGATTCCATCATATTCTTAGTGAACACCTTCATCATGTCAGAGAATTACCCTTTCTTTTCAGTGATGAGGTTGTTCTATCAACTCTCTTAGCAACTTTCCAAAACATTTAATATCATATTAGTAACTATCATTACCATACTGAACATAGACACTCAGAAATCGCTCATCTTATAAGTGGGAGTGTGTACTCTTTGAATGGATAGGGAAGATGTTGTATACACGGATCTTTTTTCAGTTAAAAATGACGTTACTTTCTCATTAACAAGCTTAATAAATTGAAAATTTCTTAAATAAATAAAAAAAAATGCTGCCTGGAAGAAGATAGAGCTCATTGCTGTCCCACAGGAAAGAGTATTGTTCCAGAGAATGCTTATTGCATTTACATCCTCATCAAGTCATTAAATCCTAAGTTAAAATTATAAGACCAGGTCCTTCTGTATCACAGAGCAATGTTACTCAGCCATAAGAAAGAAGGAAATTCTGCCATTAGGGATTGCCATTAGGGATGACCCCTGCCATCTCCATTTGGGATGACCCCTGAGGGCATTATGCTAACAGAAATATATCAGACAAATAACAACACAAGGCACATACATGTGAAATCTTAAAAAGATAAACTCACAGCAACAGACTAGATTATTGGTTACTTGTTCCTGGGGGCAGAGGAAATGATAGGTTGGACAACTGTTTTTGTTGTTGTTATTGTTTTAAAAAGGTAAAGGAATATCAGCCCAGATAGAATAGGAAAGTACATCACCAGCCAAACCACCCCTTTCCTCTTTATCTCTGCTGACAACTATTCTTTATAATAATGAGTATTATTTATTACTCACAACTTGGTGTCAAGCACAGTCTCATGCACTTTCATGTATTAATTCATTTCATCTTCACAAGCACCATATAGGTAGATATGTGCTGATATTTTTACTTTATGGTGGCATAAGGTGGATTAGTCTAGAAAGTGATCTCAGGGAATTTAAATCAGTGGCATCTATTCCATTCTGCTTCTCCACTACATCACCTTAGCTTCTTCCTTCTCAGTAAGAATATCTACCCTCTCTGGTTAATTAAATAGCAATTTCCTGTAGTAACTTTTTCAACTTATTCATGCATCACTTTCCCCACACAGTAAAAATAAGGTGAACAGACTTCTGTCTTTTAAAAATAAATGATGTGATGCCGGAGGTTTAGATCTGACTCACTACAGCATCAAATTAACCAGTGATTAAATATCAGACTGAATTACACAAACAAACAGGGGTCTATAGATCTATCAGCTGGTAGTTAATGAGAACAACCTAGGTTCAATAAAAGCATCCCTCCTTCCACCACCTGCACAACAAATGGCAATCAGTTAATGTACTCAGGAAAGCGAGCTATCTCGTCATTTGTTTCCCCTTGTAGAGTGATGCCTAAATTGAAATAATTTTCTTGCATTGAAATGAACATTGTTCCCAACTCTGAATTCTTGCAGAAATAATTAGGCTTATATAGTCTAATAATATAATCAAATCATTCAGCTGGCCCACCAAAAAAATCACCAAGTCCAGGCTCTTATGCACTGCAATTCTTAAGAAAATACAAAAATGAATTGTTTGGGGGGTGGGGGGGCAGGAGGAAGATATGGGGAGGGGAATCAAAGACAGAGTTATGACTCCTACCCATTTGCCTCTGAAAATACCCATCCAAAGATGAGAAAATGAAGAAGTCTGTATTCATTAAACCTTCATAATTTCCTAGTAGTCAGTACTGATTTTTTTAGTATCCCAAAGCTTACAGTTTAAAAAATGAGACCTGAGAAACTCAGGTCTCACAAATAAGGAGCAGAGCCAGAATGCAAGTCTAAGTTGATCTAGTCTCCAAAATGGTGCTTTAATCTCTACACCATGTACTCTCAGCCTAAGTAAGATCACCTGCACATGACTCATGGGGGAGCAAAAAAAAAAAATTAGATATTAAAAAAGTTATGGTTCTCCAAAGAGCCACAGTACATGAGCACATATTTAATGTATCTGTGATGTTAAAATTTCATGGGAAAATGATAAGGGAAAAAATTATCTAAAAGGCACCTTAGGGGGTGGTAATGAAAAAAAGGTTAAACATTGCTCTGTACTAAATTGCCTCCATTTGGAATAACATCTAAGTTGGAAACTCAATATATAAAATAAAATTAAGCACTACATCAAACTAAAAAGCTTCTGTAGAGCAAAGAAGCCATCAACAAAATGAAAATGCAACCTAGAGAATGGGAGAAAATAACTGCAAATCATGTAGCAGATAAGGATTAGTATCCAAAACACATAAATAAGTCGTACAACTCAATAGAAAAAAAGATAATCTCATTTAAAGATGTGTTCTTGATAGATGTTTATTTTTTCCCAAAAGACATACACATGGACAACAGGTACATGAAAAGATGTTTATCATCATTAATCACTAGGAAAGTGCAAAACAAAATCAAGAGATATCATCTCATACCTGTTAGAAAGACTATCATCAAGAAGATCAGAAATAAGAGGCGAGGATGGGGAGGAAAAAGCAGACTTTTGAACTGCTTGTGGGAAAATAAATTGGTAGAACCACTATGGAAAAAATTATGATGTTTCCTCAAAAAATAGAATTGTCTTATGATCCAGCATTCACTTCTGGGCATTTAATCAAAGCAAACAAAATCACTATCTCAAAAAGACTCTACACCGAGATGGTCAGGGCAGCACTCTTTACAACACCAAGCTATGGAAACCTACAAGCCCATTCATTGATGAATGAATGGATAAAAACAAATGTGAGCTACAAATTGATAGATTTACTTATATTTTGTAGTTACATATATATAGAACATTACTTGGTCACAAAGATGAGTGGAATTCTCTGACATTCAGCAACCTTTCCTACAGTGCAACAGAGGAAACTGTATACAGGAAGTACTCAAGAAGTCAATTTTATCAGAGTGCCCAGAATCAAAATGCAAATACATAGGGGAAACATTTATGGAATTTATTTCATTTAAAGATGCTAAAGCTTTACATTCCTGCAATATAAGGGTAACTGAGGGCAGAGCAATCACGTGGGAGTTTCCAGGACCCAGAAGATCATACAAGGCAAAAGGTCAACCATTTCAAGCATTGTTTTTTCAAAGGTCTATTTGCAAGGACCACCAAGAAAACACTGAAGGAGTAATGTCACTGCTCTATTAAAGCAGAACAGTAACCAGCCAGGATACTGGATTTTCAGAAGTTTTGTTTTTTTAAACCTTCAACAGAGAGGAAGATATGGAGCTCACCAAATAGACTATGGAAGATCGTGAAATTGATGAAAACAAAGTTTGGACTGGACCAAGCCTAAAAGTGAAAGTGGCTTCTGAGGTCACGGCAGAGGCAGAGGTAGAGGTAGGAGAAGTCAAAGTCAATTTAGCAGCAGAGATAAGGGAGGCCTTGAAGAATGAACTTCTTCCCAATGAAGGAAAGACAACTAGTGACAGGAGAAGACAGTTTGAGTTGTTTGTGTAATCCCTCTCAGAGAAAAACAAGTTATCATGTGATCTCACTCAGATGTGGAACCTAAAATAAGACAAATCAGAAAGACTCAGATATAGAAAACTGATGGTTGTCAGAGGCAAGGATGAGGCTGAAATGCAAGAAGGTGATGAACAGGTCCAAACTTCCACTTATAAGTCTGAGGGATTTCATGTACACTATGGCGACTATAGTAAATGACATTCTTACAAAAGAAAAAAAAGAGTTAGGCAGTGCTTACGAAGAGCCTCAGGCATATGGTTGGGATAGAGACAAGACAATCAACCTTGTAGTTATTGTAAGGCCACCAAGAAGGCTGAACATCAGTCTACAGTAGCTGTTCAAGATCCCATTTTTAAGTATTTTTCTAGAAATGGGGGTGTGAGGCCAGGGCCATCTGCTGAATTCTATGACTGGGTCTTCAGGAAGCACAAAACTGTTTTCCACTAAGCTTGCACCACAGATCTGAGATGTCCCAGGGCTAAAAGGAGGGAACACTGAACCTCTTAGTGGTGATAGAGTTCCTATAAGGTGATGAACAAATAAAATACTGCCACTAAATTATCAACTTAAAGAAGCTAAAAAAGCCAATTTTGTGTTATATATATTTTTACACCTCTTGTCAAAAAATGTAATATATCACAAAATACTGATTTGTACACTTTAAATCAGTCATTTGTATGGTATATAAATTAATCTCAGTGAAACTGTTAAAAAAAAAAAAAAAACTAAAATAGGCCCTCCCTCCCTGGTACACAATAGGTTCAGACACAGCACTGCTAACTGGTTACAGCCACTTCAGTGTGAGTTCAATCCCCAGCCCCAGAGGTGACCCACATGACACAGCAGACCTCTCCTGTCTTGTCTGCTGATCCCCTCAACAGTGTACTTCATTGATCTGCCTGTTGTGTTCCCCACTCTGTCTCTGGTCATCCCTCTCACTGCCACTGCACCTCTGGCCTGTACCCCAATCTGTATGCATTAATAAATCAATTAAAAAAAAACTAAAACAAGAAGGGAAACAACCCAAGCCAGTATTTCTCCTTTTTCAAGGAAGAGGAAACCAGGTATGTCCCTGAGTGAGGGAAAGGCACATGAATAGAAAGAAAAAAAAATACATGACAGACTCCATTCAAATCCCAGCTTTGACTACTGGTAATTGTTAATTTGGGAAATTTACCTAGTGTTTCTGAGCTTGGGTTTCTACTTGAGAAGAATCCAGGGTTGTTGAGAAGACTCAGTGAGAATGTGTGCCTTTCACACACATGTCCCTCCCCCAGCAAACTCAAATTCTTTGATTACAGCTTCCCACAATTTTGGTTCAAAGGCAGCCATTCTTTTTTATATCCAGTTTTATTGAGAAATAATTGACATATGGCACTTTATAAGTTTAGTGTATAGCCTAAAGGTTTGACATACATACACATTTCAAAAGTACCACATAGGTAAAGAAGTGTGAAGTAAACACACTAAGTTTAGTTAGTATCCATCAGCTCATATGGACACAATTTTTTTTTTTTCTTGTGATGAGAACTCTTTGGATTTACTGTGTTTTTTTTTTTCTCCCCCCACCGCCTAACTAGGGCCTTACCACCCCCCCCCCCGCCCTTTCTTAACTCAAGAACCTCACTTCGGTTATCAATGCCTCATTATTTTGTTTTCTCATATCATTTGCTTTGATTCCATATTTTACTCATATCATCCAATAATTGTCTTTATCATTTTGACTTCCTCTGATACGCCTAATTCCCTCAAGCTCCTACCATTTTGTTGTAAATGGAAGCATTTCATCTTTCCTTCTTGCTGAGCAGTTTTTTCCATAATGGGATACCCTCATGTCTTGATCCAATCCTGCATCACGTAAGCTATTATAAACAATCCTACAATAAACATTGTGTAAGAAATAATTTTCTGAGCAGATGGTTTTGTATTTTCTAAAATACATGCAAAAACTGGGTTAGTAGATCATATGATTTTTCTATTGTTATTCCAGATTACTTTCCAAAATGGTGACACAAATTTATATTCCTACCAATAGTTTACGAGGGCTCCTCTCGCCTTACATCTTCCCCAGCCCTTTTTACTGAAAGTCTTTTAAACTGGAAACCGATTTCGCAGCTGTGAGATGAAACCTTATGTGGTTTTGAGGTGCCTCTCTCTTACTTAACGTGATAGTGAGCATCCCAAATGTCTGCTGATCCTTCTTTTTTGCTAAACTGTTCTTTCAGACACTCTACTTTTCAAATGGGTTGCTTGTTTTTTGTTGTTCAGTTGGATGAATTCTTCCATTTTTATGGACTTTAGGTCATAACCCACGTCAGCTGTGTGATGTGTGAGGATCTTCTCTCATTCAGCACTGGATATTCATAAAACCTTTTTACAAAAGTGACCTTCTCTTTAAGTTTTTAATTTGTATTGCTTCCTTCCATACAGAATACAATTTTTACCCAATTTAAGTAGGTGTTTTTCATTTGTTTGTTTTTATTGCACTTAGGGGTATAAAAGTACTGCTAATATTTTTAAACTGCTTTTTAAACTGCTAATATTTTCTTTCACTGTGTAAAAGCTATTTTAATTTGAGGTAGTCCCAATTGTTTATTTTTGCTCTTATTTCCCTTGCCGTAGGGGTCGAGTCTCCAAAGACATTTCTCTTATTGATGTCATGAAATGTGTTGCCAATGCTTCACTGTATGTATTTTATTATCTTAGTTCTTATATCTAAGTCTTTCAGGATTTGCTCTCTTAACAACATGCACATATATCATATAGCAACATGAACTGCAGCCACCATGTTGTATGTTGCATCCCAAATACTTATTTCATAGCTTTTAGTTTACACTTTTTAATCACCTTCCTACAGTTGCCACTGTTGGGAAGCACATGTTCAATCTCTCTGCAGCCACTGTAGCATGAGTTCAATCCCAGCCAGGGAGCTGACCCACATGGCACAACAGACCTCTCCTATTTCACCAGCTGCTCCCCTCAACAGTGTATTTCTGTTAACCTACCTGTTCTGTTCCCTACTCTGTCTCTGATTTATCCTCTCCCTACGTCCACCCACTAACACAGAACTCTAGCCTACACCCTACCTCTTGTATGCATAAATAAATAAATCTTAAAAAAATAAAGCTTGATTCCACATTGAAGGAATTAGACTCTACAATGAAGGGGGATCACATGGTATTTGTCTTTGTCTTATTTCACTTAGCATAATGCTTTCAAGATCTATCCATGTTATCACAAACAGCAGAATTTCCTCATTGTTGTATGAATAGTATTCAACCTCTTCGTCCCTCAACTATGGATGGACCCTTAGGCTGCTTCCTCATCAAGGCTGTGTGAATGGCAAATGGTGCAAGGCAGCTGCTCCAGACAGACTGCAGACAGGTTGGGCCCACCCAGTGGGCGCATCTCCTCACGTTAGCGCCTCTACCTGGCAGTGCTCACCCTGACTCATCTGCGATGCCAGTTCATGCCTCTGCCTTTTTCCTTCCCAAGATGATGACAGGAAATCATTCTCTACCCCCCCCCACCACCGCCCTGCAGTTCCACACTGGAAACAACAGGCCTGCCAGGACCTACTCAGGCAAATGTACTTTCCTCTCCTTCCCTAGCCCCGCTGGCTGCTGGCCACTGCATGGTGACCTGACAGCTCATCTGTTTGGGTGGACTGGACTGTGTATGTATAACTCAGAACATATACCTTGTGTGCCCTCTGTAAGACTGGCAAAATTAAAAAGAAGCTTATTCACTAAAACAAAGACTAATAACAGAAAGGAACTGGAATCTCTACCTTGGAAAATCTTATAAAAATAAATTTATAATACCTATGATATAGCATAATGATACGAAAAGTGTTTATAACAAAGATTATGGTAATAACACTGTTTCTTTGAGAGGGTGAAAAAAATGCTAAAATCCCTCCTTTTGGATATACAGAGAGGTCTAATTCAGAGACATGTGATTTTTAAATATAGCACCCTCATGCCCCCCCACACACACACACATAGAATAGAGACAATGAAAGGGAGGTGGAGGTGAATATGGCTTTATCAATTCTCTTTTAAAAAATTACTGCAAATAAACTGAAGGAGGAGTACAGGACCACAGGTCAATCATGGACAGCTTCACTTCGAATGCCCCTGAAGCATCTAACTCAAAGTAAAATTTTTTTACCAAATAGAACCATTGAAGCTTTCTAAAAAGTCTCTGGAGAATAACCACTGGTCTTCCAATGATTGTTTGAAAATTTGGGGCCAGCCAGTTGTGAGCACCAGAGGAATGGGGAGCACCAGAGGATGAGAGTGCTTACCTGGGCCCTCACCTGGCATTTGGATGTTCCTATAGCTCTTATGAGTTCAAGAAGTCAGAAGCACACAGATGAGGACAGTGTGACTATTATGTCCACATTGAATAAGAGGATACAGAGACATGAAAAACACCAGAAGATGACATGGATGGCAATAAGCACAGGGATCTCAAAAGCAACTCTATGTTTCAGAGAGCATGACATGAGTTGCCATAAAGTATGAGGAGATATTCACAAGGGGCATAAGGGAGAAGGGAGATGATATGGGAAGGAAAGGGACCTCAAGAAGAAATGATCACAGGGAAGTCCCATGCAAGCCACAGATCCAACTATGCATTGGAATCCAGAGACTGACAGGCAGTCAGAGACTCTGGGGAGAAAAGAGCCATGGGGAACCCAGGCACAGCACAGGTCAGATGGACACAGGCCTTGAACACCATGCTGAGAAGTATGGCTTCACTTTTGAGTTCAGTGGAGCAATATGCACGACATGAAGATGTAAGCTCTTGAGGGTAGCAATTTAATGAGGGAAAAGAATTTTTCATTAATTTAATTTCATCCTTAAAGAAAACACTGAAGTGATGTATGTATGCACCTGTTGATAAGTGATATGTCTGTGTGAATAAACAGAGAACTATTGGAGTGTATTAAGCTAGAGCATGACATGATCATTGAATTTTATTTTATTTTATTTTATTATTATTTTTAAAGACTTATTTATTTATGTATATAGAACTGGGGTACAGGCCAGAGGTGCAGGGGCAGTGAGTGGATTCACCAGAGACAGAGCGGGGAAGTGATGGCAAGATCATGGGCATAATGAAGTGTATGAGAGTGAACATTACTGTAGCAGTTCAAAATAAAAATCTTCAAGGCTGGATTTTTGCCCAGAATGATGACACAGCTTAACATGATGATGAAGCCTGAGCAGAGATGTACTAGGGATCTCATAGTAAAGGAGTGACCAGGAAATTTGTCACTAAGAGCAACTACAAAGGACAGTAGGTATTAGGAGCAGGTGACTGAGACTTCAGCAGAATAAAAGATTTTGTATGAGAAAGGATGAAATTTCTCCAGATGCAGCAGCCATCCTTGGAGAAGCCAATGCCCTCTCTGAACTCCAGGATACTTTAAATGTTAAAGTAAATAAAGTCTCCAGTCAGACAGCTCAGGAAGAACTGGACCTTCAGCAGAATTCAATGATGTGTTGGGAAAACAGTGTGCAAAGAGTTGAGATTTTGTGGGGCAATTATTAACAGGGTAATGTGGTTCCAAAGACCGTAAAATGGGAGTGAAAGGAGTAGGCAGAAAGAAGAACCAGTTCAAAACATACATGAGATAAGACTGGAAGGAGAGTCTAGAAGTAAGTTAGAAGAAGGCCTAGCAGTTTATTCAGTGGGTAATGATGACAGATATAGGACTATCTCAGGCCATGTCAGAGGCTAATAAAACTGTTCAGTTGACAAGTCAGCCTTTGCTGGGATGCCATACTGAATGCTAGAGCATTCTTTTGACCAGTAAGAGGAAAAATAACTGCTGGCTGTGTCTTGATAGGTAGATAAATCTCTAAAAATATTCTGCTCAGGTACCAGGTGGTGCAAGAAGGGATTTGTGGGATATAAGAACAACTCTACAGAATGCCATCTGGGGCACTACCTTCAGGGCTGTGTGACAGAGACTAAATGGACTCGCGAGAGTCATCTGTCTTCCCAAATCCACCATCTGGGACTTTGCCCTGGGGGAACTGTTGGAGTATTTAACCCCTATGGAAATCAACAAAGACTATTAATAATCCTCCTTGCCCTCCCAGTTCCTGAACCAGTGCTAAACATTTACTAACACAACATTGCATCCGTTGCTGTATTCTAGAATTCAAAAAAAAGACAAGACTGATGTCTTGAATCCAGGTGTCTCTTCTCTGCTCTGATCCTGTTACCAACTTGAAGATTATTGCCCACCTGTGTACACACCCCACTGCATCTGCCCCTAGCGCCTCAACTTTTGGGTGCTCCCACTAGTTTCCCCAGCTGCCAAACCCTCCACTGACTGCCCACCATCGTGTCTGCAGCTGTCAGTTCTCCACAGGGTAAACACTAATAGCAGATGAATAGGCTTGAAAACAGATTCTGTCTAGTGTACGTGGCCTCGGAATACATATTGTCTGTCTTATTTCCGACAAAATGGCCACTGTACAAAATACCCTCACTATACAGTTTTTGGGAGTTAATTGATAAAGCATGTAAATGCCCAGGTAAATTCAGAAGGGTTTTTATTGTTCTCATTCTCCATAAAAGGGAGATGATGATGGTGGTCGTCCTGATGACAAAGTAAGATTTTACAGCTTACCCTACCAGATCCAACATCAGTCAGCTGTCAGAGTGCTCACCCTTAACCACTAACTTCTCTTGCCAGAAACCCCTATTCCTTGATCCCTGCCTTCCTACTCACCTTGGTTATTTCAAGTCTACCTAACTGACCAACCCAACCCATTTCACCACTGACCAAAATCCTGACCTACTGAGACCTTGGAAACAGGTTTGAACAAAGAGAATGAAATGCTATTCAGTAAATATTATGCTGAAATAAACAAAAGCAAGGATTAACTACATTGCCTGGGAATACTCAATGTCACCTCTCTTGAAGCTCCTTTGACATGAGGCACTCTACTCATCATTTTAACAAGGGTAGTCTCATCAATCAGAGTCCGTCTTGGGTTTTACTACAACACAAGCCCTGCCTCTGTATTCTGTCCTTCTACTGGAGTTCCCATGGACAAAACATACTGACCTAGGACTACCCTGATAGAAAAGCAACCTAAAACTTTAGCATCAATTTTTGTGCATTTGTGTCGCCCCCTGTTTCGTTGTTTCCCAATACAGGGAATCGTTAAAATTTCTATGTCTGTATCAACCATTATACACAGTACCCGCTATCAAAGATGGTCTAAGCCACTCTTGAAAGCCAATTATTGAAGAGGAGTAACTGTATAGATGATTAGCCAGATTGATCAATAATAAGCACTGTCATGGACAGACATATGATGAAAAATCTTAGATAAATACAATTCTAAATTAGAACTGGTCTCATGACAATCAGTTTTCTAGTGCCTCACTCCTTAGTTGGACACTCACAAAAAAATATTTTAATATTTGCCCCCTAAAGTTGAAACTGAATCTCCATACTTTATCACCCGCTCCTATCTATGCTCCTGTGCTTTTGCTATCAGCTTTAAAAATAACCAAATTTATTCACTAAATCCAAAGTTCATAATGTACTAGGTTTCTCAAATACTATGTTATTTAAACTAAAGTTAGGTGGTCAGTTTTTAAGTAACTCAATTTCCTCTGAGTATATTTTATAATGCTAAGCAAAGGTATTGATATCTTCATCTAAGCTTTTTAAGTAGTTTGTTCAATCTTTTGAGAAACAAGCTGTAATTCCCAGCTTCAGAAGAGTCTTCAGAGAGGGAAGCATTTATTAGTGAGAAGGTATTTAGCCACAAATGAACCACCTGATACTGGTTGAGGTTAAAGATGTGTCATATAAAAAAGCTATAGTTTATCCGGCCCTCCCTGGTGGCACAGCAGGTTAAATTTAGCACAGCACTAAGAAGCTAAAGCCACTTCCGCATGAGTTCAATCCCCACTTGCCCTGGAGGTGACCTCTCCTGACCCGCCCGCTGTTCCCCTCAGCAGTGTGTTTCCTTGATTTGCCTGTTCTGTTCCCCCCTGTCTAGGGTAAAGCTTCTCACCACCCTGCACCTCTAGCCTATACCCCAGTTCTACATGCACAAATAAATAAATCTTTAAAATAAAAAATGCTATAGTTTATCCAATACCTATTATGTGCTAGAAAATATGCATCTGCATTCATCAGCTTTAATCTATAAGATTCTGCAATATATTAATTTTCTACTTTATAAAATAGAAAATAACATTTGGAAAAGTTAATTAAGTTTTCTAGGATTATATGATTAGCAAAAGCAGAACAAGGGTTGAAATTCATGTCTATTTTATGAGATTGTACTTAATAACATAGTTGGTTGAGAGAGAACATTTTATACCAGCATTTAGCCTACCAAACAAATATATCTTATTTCTAGATAAACCTGTTATTTGTCTCTCAAGGAGCTAGAGATTTTGCCTCAGAGCCAAATTCCATTTAAAAAAAAATAAAAAATAAAAATCAACCATCAGACAAATCTAAAAAATGTTTAATGCATCTACTGTAGAATATAGCAATTTCACTCCTAGGTATCTAGTCAAAGGGTATAAAGACACTAATACTAAAGAATATATTCATCCTTAGTTTCACTGAAGCACCATTCACAATAGCCAAGATGTGGAGACAACCTAAGTGCCCAATGACAAAGGGTAGATAAAGTGGATGTGGTATTTATACATGATGGAATACTACTCAGCTATAAACAAACACACAAAAAGTCTTGCCATTTGCTACAACATGGGTAGAAATGGAAGTAATTATGCTAAGCAAAATAAATCAGTAAGGGGAAGAAAAATGACAGATGAGTTTACTCCTTCATGAGATATAAAGAAACAGAGTAAAGGATCAGACACAACAAAACCTTGGATTCTGAAAACAAAACTGCTATTACTAGGGTTGGGAGGTCAACTGGAAGGACAGGGAGTGTGGGGAAATGATGAAGGGGGTCCAGTGGAATATAGGGAAGGGTTATGAGAACTTTGGTGGTGTTTGCGGTGTGCTGACATACTTTTCAAAAGTGTGAACCTGTACTCCTAAAACATACAGAGTCTTGTAAACCCATGTTACTGTGATGAAATTAGACTTTAAAAAGCTTCATCAGAAAACAAATTCATTTCTATTACAAGTTAATGGGTAAAAATGGTGAGAATTGTAAGCACAATTTTCTGTGCTGAACTCCCTCCCCCTAATTTATCTTCATCAAGATATGAAACCTCAATATGAGCTTAAGGTTACATAGCTGAAAACTCGAGAGCCTAATCCAAATATCAACTACCCAGAAGCCAGAGTTGATTATCCAGAAATATAGCACATCGCCATCAAGCAACATCTCTGAGGAGAAAAACGAGGAGAAGGCAAAGTGGGAGAAACTCAGTGCCTTTTCATTATTTATGACCCACATCATGACTGTATTTTGCTTACCTAACTATGTTAATTCTAATTTTTCTGCTAACACCTCCACCATCAACCATGCCAATGACTCTGTTCAACACTAGGGAAATGAACGAGCTTTTACAAATCCAGTAAGATCCAATGTTTCTGTGCCATTTAAAACCCATTCCTGGCCAATTCCTTCTTTGAGGACTATTTTCTGTATCACTGTATATCTCAATATATAAAGTGGTAGAAAGGAAAACTGAGCTCATAAAAAGATGAGAACAGTTGGTTCACTGAGGACATTTGGTTCACAAGTGCTCCATGTACCATAAGAAGTCCAGCCTCTCTCCTCTTCACAGCCAAAAGAAAAGAGCATTGAGGAACCTGCAGGCACAGCTTCCCCCACCCCACGTCGGCCCCTCACCTCCTACCACCGTGATCCATCTGAGCTGAAAAATAGCACTTCTTCAGCCTGCCTTTGTTCTAGGAAATAGTCAGCCACAGACTGTCTTCCATTCCTGACACTGAACAGTTCTTCCTCTCTTGAAATATCCCCAAAAGTTAACCAGATAAATAAATGAATGGATAGCTGGATGGACAGACAGACGAATGGAAATATATATAGATATATAGATACCTAAATCTATATATCTATATATCTATATAGATATATATATATACACACACGCACATATACATATCCCCTAAATCACTCTCTTGCAAGCAAGAGTGGCCAATGCTTTTAAACATTAAACAGTCTCTCCCACTTCCAAAAACCCTGCATTAATAGTATGCTTGTCAGCCAGACTATCTAAGCTGTTCCTGTTTTTATTCTGTAAGATTATATCACCTCCTAATAGCTTTGATCTTTGTAGAAATACAACTGAAGGTAAACAAATTTTCTTACTGCAAGTTTACAAATCAGCTATATGTTAATTTTGTCTCAGACTTGGTTTACATTCTGATGATTTTGAGCCATACACAATATGCATTCTCTAGAAAGTGCCTCATGTATTATTTATTTTTAACCTCTCTGTCCATGAGAAGTAGCATTGAAAGAGGAATGATATGATCCAAAGATGGGAACATTTATCCACAATTCTTCATTCTAATCTAAGCGATAATTCTAGTTCCATTCAAATCTTAGATAAATTTCAAGGGATTACCATTCCGCTTATTTTTACACATGCCTTTCACTCACCTTGAAAATGAGAATGAAAAGTGAAACACATTAATATAATTAAACCAATTTCCATTTGTCTAATACATATTTTACTTTTATAATCCATTAGACCTGATTTGCTGTTGGTCAGGATGAATACGAGATTATCCTGCTCAAAAAATGAACAATTCTTGCCATAGCACTGCTTTACTCCAAACAATTATGTTAAAATTATGCCACTTTCAGCATGTTAATCAATTTCCCATCCCCCACCCCCAATCCATTTGGGAAAAGGGTTCATCTCTCTCTTTTTTATCACTAATACTCTTACACTGGCTGTGTCCTATCTCTGTGCTGTGCTATTGACTAGCCTCTCTTTAAATTCACATAGATGCTATCTTCAAATGATAAATCGTAGCAGGCTAGCCATATAATTGATCTCAAATTCCCTGTGCCCCCAACAACCTTTAGCTCTGGCATTTTGAAGGACTTTGAACCTCTTTGAAAAATTAAACGCTGATGAGAATTGTGAAGAGGGAATGACTCTCTCCTGCCTAAAATATGTTGTGAATCTCCAAAGTATGAACACTGACCTCTGTAACCATTTTGAAGATATACTTTTCAAAAATTAGATGTAAGCTACAAATATCAGTCTGTGGTAAGAAACTAATACACTCTCACTTTGTACTTCGAAAAAATTGTATTTATTTGACCTATACATTCAGCATAATACAGTGTGAAGTTAAGAAAATATGACTTGTTGCTGTCTGTAAATATCTGCTGCATTATCTGGTTTCTATATTCAGTTTACCTAGGAAAATGAAGTGTTAAAAAGACATGGATGAATTTTGGGATCAAATTCATGTTTGATTTTGGGCTTATTATATTAGTTGTTTTAAGCAAGTAACTTCACTAGCCTCAATTTCCTTAGCTGAAACCCTAAGTCTACTTTGCAGGACAGTTGTGATGATTAATGAGGAAAAAATTGTATAGCACAGATCCTGATAAACAAAAACACACTGTTAACAGTGGCTTACTCCCATTAAGATGATTAGTATGCCCATATGCACTGCTCTATATTCTTGAAGCCCATACGCTGAGGCCTGTCCTTTGGGAAA
This sequence comes from Condylura cristata, assembly GCF_000260355.1. NCBI lineage: Eukaryota > Metazoa > Chordata > Mammalia > Eulipotyphla > Talpidae > Condylura > Condylura cristata. The sequence continues at coordinate 24,832,101 of NW_004567116.1, forward strand.
TGGTCATAATAATTCCCACAGCCAGATATATAAATTCTAGAACAGGAGACATTATTGGAGACACAAAAACTACTCAACAACACCCACCCACACACATACAAATATACATAAATACACACAGAGAGTCACAAGCTGTCAGTCTAGACTGATAAAACATACATGAAAAGCACATTGTCTAGGAGTCCATATTTTTTAAAGATTTACTTATTTATGCATACAAGAACTCTGGCCTGGGATACAGGCCAGAGATGTGGGGTGTGAGAGGATTCACCAGAGACAGAGTGGGGAGCAGAATGGGCAGATCTACTGAATACACTGCTGAGGGGAGCAGCAGGCAAGACTCCTTTTTAGAGAAGTTTTAAGTTTGAAGCAAAATTGAGGAAAAGTTATAGAGGTTTATAATATCTCCCCCACCCTGTTACAGATACAAACTCCCCCGGTATTAACATTCCCAGCAGAATAATACCCCTCCTAGAGTGGACACATCACCGCCCAAAGTCCCTATTTTACATTATGGTTCCCTCCTAGTGTTGCACATTCTCTAGGTCTGGACAAATGCCTTATGACATATAGCCATGATTTGGTATCAGATACAGTATTTTTACTGCCCTAGTTCTTTCGCATTACATCTAATCATTCTCCTAAAAGCCATGACAACCACTGTTACTTTGACTCTCTCCATAATTTTGTCTTTTCCAGAATATGACATAATTGGAATCACACAGATTGGTTTCTTTAACTAGATTTACTTATCCATTTAAGGTTCGCCCATGTCTTTTTTCATGATTTGGTCACTTATTCCTTTTTAGTGCTGAATAATAGTTCAGTGTCTCAATTTATCACAGTTTATTTATCCACTCAGGCAGGTTACTTGCAAGTTTCAACAATTATGAGGCAAACATATGCAGAGCTATGGTACAAATTCACAGCTCTATTGCTATAGCATTGAAACAGCCATATTAATGCCTAAGAAAATGCCTGTGTTCCAATAAAACTATTTACAGAAACAAGCAGAGGGTTAGATGTATCACAATGACCATTATTTGCAAACTCCTGTTCTAAAGGAAAGTATTACACAAAGAATCAACATCTTCTGCGCTCCTTTCTTCCTTCCTGCTATGTTTCAGCTAACCCTGGTGTTCAACATAATATTTCCAAGTTGAAACACTTTCTCAGGTTATCAAATTTGGAGTAATCATTGGTAACATTAAGGCAAAACAAAATATTCTCATTGGTTTTACAAGAATCATCACTAACTCATATGAAATGATAGCATTTGCCAGTATGTCAATGACCAAAAAAATAAAGGTAGATATTTTCAATAAATTTTAGCAGTTCACTATAATTTATAATGTTACTAACTAGGGGATTCTTTTCATTTTTTTTTCTTTCTAGATCACAAAGACACTACATTCCTTAGGCATAACCCGAGGTGACTCAAATAGAAAGACTATTTTTAAGTTCCCAATATACACATAAAATTTTATCACCCTTCCTTGTTCTATACTTGAAGCCTAGTGAAAAATTTCATTCTAATTGTTTTGCCTCTGGCTTTGAAATAAAACTAGCATTTTCATTTTTTTTTTTCTGCCTTCAATGTCAAAGCCAAGCTCTATCTTTAGTTAAAAACCACTCCATTAAGGCTCAATAGTCCACTGGTTACTCATTCCTTTTTTCCCTCCTATTCAAGACTTTTTCCATCTACCTTTAAAATTGGAGCTTTTCATCTGAAAGTCATGCTGAGTTTTATATGGATTTAGAACCTATTTTCAGGTAAAGGCTGATAAAGGATTAATGGATTATTATGGAAGTGAGTGAAAGCTTCAAGAATTGACAATGAAGAAGACCTTCCCAGACAAAATTGGGGACATCAAACTGTCACTTTAAGTTTACCAAAAAAATAGTAGTTTTAGGTGGTAACTGTCCATTGTGGTGAAAGTCAACTCTTCAGATTTTCTCTACTAACTGCAGCAGTGATAACTCAAGAAAGCTCTCAATTCCCAACCTACTCCATAGTTAAAGTGCTCGGGAAAATGCTAGTGCTTTTGAAGAAGTGCAAAAACAAAATCTTACTCTAAAATAGCCCAAATGCAAAGCAATACTGACTAATGTCTCCAAGTTCATTATTTGAAAAGCTAGAGACTGAAAAGGTGGTAGAAAACATTCTTTTTCCTTCTTTCCCAGTTCTCTGGCATTATTGTGACCTTGGGAATCCAAGTCACCTAACAGTATTGAGAACAAAACAACTGCTGTCTTTAGGGCTAGAGAGCATGGCGCTTCCTTTATACAATTGTAGAGGTTGCTGGCCCATCCCATTCATTCCTGCTTCAACATTAACTGAATGACTATGGCATGTCAAACACACACATAGAAATCCAAATGAGCAGCTCTTCATGAGCCCTTGGGTATGAAAAAAACTACAGTCGCTTCATGGGTGTTCTCACTTCGCTGTTTGTCATTCAAAGTCTACTCCTCCAAAGCAGCCTTGCTTGGTTGTTATTGTTTAACTTAAATATGATCATAGCCCTCTCTTACATAAATGCTTGCTTCCCCTTATCTTTAGAATAAAATGCAGTGCTTTCTTATGGTCCTTAGGTATTATGACCGTGACATACATATACCCTGCACCTAGACATCAACAGAGGCTCAGGACAGAACCCCACTGCTGGCTGTGTTGCAACCTGCACAAAAAAGGGTGAACAAAGTGCCCCTAGTTCCAGAGACTGCAATGTCATTTGCTTGAACATTGTCATAACAATAATACAAATCTGTGGTAACTGTGACAAGAACAGCATGCAAAGAGCAACCTGAGTTGTGCAAAGAGCAACCTGCACTAATCGAAGAAATACTCTGCCAAGCCATTTCTACTTTTCAAAAGAGAACATAGTTTTTTACATGCAATTTTAAAATGAGCTTATAAAACCAGTAATAATGTTTACCTTAAACAAAAATGACACATTGAATGTACCAGTGCATTCTCATTATGTCACTGGCATGATAATTACCAAAAGATTTAATTATATTAATTTATTGTATACTATAGAGCTATGAGGTATGGTAATAAGGCCCAAGTTTAATAAGACCTGATACCATAAAACTGCTAGCAAAAAAAAAAATGTAAAGAAGATATTAGGGAAGTAGAAGTATTAATTAATCTTGCCAATGATTTTTTGGACTGTCACCAAATGCACAAACAAAAGCAAGCAAAAACCCACCGAACAAGACTACATGAAATGCAAGAGCTTCTGTACAGCAAAACCAACAATTAGAAGATGTAAACACCCCATGGGGAGTAAAACTTAGATGGAAAAATGAACAAAATGAAGAATGATGTAAAAAAAAATACAAAACATAATTAAAAAAAAAATGAGCAACTTAAAAAAGGAGATGAAGGCCCTCCCTGGTGGCACAGCAGGTTAAAGCACAGCACTAAAAAGCTTAAGCCACTTCCATATGAGTTCTATCCCCACCTGCCCCGGAGGAGATCCACATGGCATGGCAGACCTCTCCTGACCCACCCGCTGCTCCCCTCAGCAGTGTACTTTGTCCATCTGCCTGTTCTGCTCCCCACTCTGTCTCTGGTGAAGCTTCTCACCCTCCGCATCTCTGGCCTGTACCCCAGT